>NC_053390.1:57083424-57789674 GCF_905171765.1 Bufo bufo
TGCGATTTTCACGCAACGCACAAGTGATGTGTGAAAATCACCGCTCATGTGCACAGCCCCTCAGAAGTGAATGGGTCCGGATTTAGTGCGGGTGCATTCCGGTATTTTGAATGTCGGATCCAGCACTAATACATTCCTATGGGGAAAAATGCTGGATCCGGCATTCAGGCAAATCTTCTGTTTTTTTCGCCGGAGATAAAACCGTAGCATGCTGCGGTTTAATCTTTTGCCTGATCAGTCAAAATGACTGAACTGAAGACATCCTGATGCATCCTGAACGGATTGCTCTCCATTCAGAATGCATGGGGATATACCTGATCAGTTCTTTTCCGGTATAGACCCCCTGTGACGGAACTCTATGCCGGAAAAGAAAAACGCTAGTGTGAAAGTACTCTAAAATTCCCAATTTTACATATAAAATATATAAACAATAAATAAATAAACATATTACATAGCGCTGTCCAAACTATTAAATTATAAAAAAATATCTCCTATGCGGTGAGCATTCTCCATTTTTTAGTCACCTTGTCACCCCAAAAAATAGCATAGGACTGTTCTATTATGGGCCGAATGTTTCATAAAATGCGAAATGCACGCGGCTTTTTTTTTTTTTTTCGCGGTATTGAGTATCGCAATACTTTTTTATGGTGACGAAAGCGAATCAAAATTTTGGTTTTAAAACAACCCTACGCCAATGGCTACTAGGTATTTTTTTTAGTCTGGAGCACTGGGGGTCTCATTAAATATCTTGCATTCCATATGGTCAAAGCAAAGTCTGTTTCTGAACTCCTTGGGGACTCCTAGCCTCTTCTCTGGATCAGACCACTTCTCCATATACAAAATAATAGCAAAGACAGGTGCACTCTGCGGTCTTACTAAACCCTCAAACTGATTTTAAAATTGAGAGATTAGCCAACATATCCTACGGTGTAGGACATGTCTGAGCCCGAACACCGCGCCAAGGTTTCTCAAGTAGCACGGGGACCTAACACTCACCTACCTGAGCCGTATGGGCTATACCAGGAGCCAGTGGGCAAATTACAGGAGCATGAGGCCGACTCACAAACAACTCACCAGTTACCTCCAGCATGTAACCATGCTTGCAATGGGAGGAGGGAGGAGTCTGCGAGTCCCACTCAAGACTGGCTGATAAGGCCCAGGCCTCACAGGTGCACCTAAATGTAGCCTGTAGATGGAAAGCAGGCACATTTAAATTGGAGTTTATACACCTCCAGGAATCTCTATATATACAAACTGAAAAGAATGGCGTGGCATTAAACAAGCAGGAAGTGCTCAAACCCACATGCAGTTGTGCATATATATATATAGGGGAGCAAATCCTGCACTTGTGGCCCGTTGCTAATGGCGATCCCCAGCAAAAATGCATACAGTGGAGGATGACCGCAGCGAACCACAAGTACCACAATAGACATCCTACACAAGATAGCAATTATGTGGATGTGATAATCAATATAACAATATAACAAAATAATAGCAAAGACAGGTGCACTCTGCGGTCTTACTAAACCCTCAAACTGATTTTAAAATTGAGAGATTAGCCAACATATCCTACGGTGTAGGACATGTCTGAGACCGAGCACCGCGCCAAGGTTTCTCAAGTAGCTCGGGGACCTAACACTTACCTACCTGAGCCGTATGGGCAATACCAGGAGCCAGTGGGCGAATTACAGGAGCATGAGGCCGACTCACAAACTCCTCCCTCTGCAAGCCTGGTTACATGCTGGAGGTAACTGGTGAGTTGTTTGTAAGTCGGCCTCATGCTCCTGTAATTTGCCCACTGGCTCCTGGTATTGCCCATACGGCTCAGGTAGGTGAGTGTTAGGTCCCCAGGCTACTTGAGAAACCTTGGCGCGGTGCTCGGGCTCAGACATGTCCTACACCGTAGGATATGTCGGCTAATCTCTCAATTTTAAAATCAGTTTGAGGGTTTAGTAAGACCGCAGAGTGCACCTGTCTTTGCTATTATTTTGTTATATTATTATATTGATTATCACATCCACATAATTGCTATCTTGTGTAGGATGTCTATTGTGGTACTTGTGGTTCGCTGCGGTCATCCTCCACTGTATGCATTTTTGCTGGGGATCGTCATTAGCAACGGGCCACAAGTGCAGGATCTGCCCCTCAGACCACTCCTCCATAATCATTTCCCGTATCTTTTCGTTTATTGGGAAAACAATGGAAGCCTTTGATCTAAGACCTCCAAGCATCTCGTCCTGGACGGTACGAGGTTTAGGGGTGTCCTCAATCCCCATTGTAGACCTGACGGCCCTAAGCAGTTCCTCCATTTCATCTGAAGAGAAGAAATATTTTTTATCTTCATCCACAATCTCCCCTTCTGATAGGGGGTCCTCGTTATGTATCTGTCTGGAAGAGACGGAGGCTTCTTCCGCATCCTCGGCCTCTGAGGAGGATATAACGAAGAGCTTGCGTTTCTTGGGAGGATTAGGAGTACTGCCGGGAGTTGACATAGTAGCCAAAGAATACTTAAAGAGGACCTTTCACCCATTATGACAATGTGAACTAAGTATACAGACATGTAGAGCGGCGCCCAGGGATCTCACTGCACTTACTATTATCCCTGGGCACCGCTCCGTTCTCCCGTTATGCCCTCCGGTATCTTCGTTCACAAAGTTATGGTAGGCGGAGTCTGCCCTTGTTCTGCTGTAGCGCTGGCCAATCGCATTGCAGAGCTCACAGCCTGGGAGAAAAGAACCTCCCAGGCTGTGAGCTCTGCGCTGCGATTGGCCAGCGCTACAGCAGAACAAGGGCAGACTCCGCCTACCATAACTTAGTGACTGAAATCTCTGCCTACTATAACTTACTGAGCGAAGATACCGGAGGGCATAACTGGAGAACGGAGCGGCGCCCGGGGATAATAGTAAGTGCAGTGAGATCCCCGGGCGCCATTCTCCATGTATGTATACTTAGTTCACATTGTCATAATGGGCGAAAGGTCCTCTTTAATTTAGTCCAGAATAAACGATTTAAAGGGCTTCTGTCACCCCACTAAACTCTTTTTTGGGTACTTATAATCCCTATCCTGCGATATAGCTATACATTATTTTATTAATCATTTTCGTTCTGTAGGTAAGCCAAAAAATGTACTTTTATAATATGCTAATTACCTGTCTACCAGCAAGTAGGGAGTCTACTTGCTGGTAGCAGCCGCAAAAAACCGCCCCCTCCTCTTGTTGATTGACAGGGCCAGCAGCGATCTCCTCCTCCGGCCAGCCCTGTCAGCATTTCAAAAATCGCGCGCCTGTGTTGATTCGGCGCAGGCGCTCTGAGATAAGGAGGCTCGCCTCCTCAGCAATCCCTCAGTGCGCCTGCGCCGATGACGTCTTCTCTTTCGGTGACATCATCGGCGCAGGCACACTGAGGGAGTGCTGAGGAGGCGAGCCTCCTTATCTCAGAGCGCCTGCGCCGAATCAACACAGGCGCGCGATTTTTGAAATGCTGACAGGGCTGGCCGGAGGAGGAGATCGCGGCCGACCCTGTCAATCAACAAGAGGAGGGGGCGGTTTTTTGCGGCTGCTACCAGCAAGTAGACGCCATACTTGCTGGTAGACAGGTAATTAGCATATTATAAAAGTACATTTTTGGGCATATCTACAGAAGGAAAATTATTAATAAAATAATGTATAGCTATATCGCAGGATAGGGATTATAAGTACCCAAAAAATGATGATTACACTTACCGGTAAACAGATTTTCCTGACCCGACGACAGCACCACAGAGAGATGGCTCCGCCTCCATGGACAGGAAACCTGTAGCATAAAAAGGTGGAGCCACTCTCCCACCTCAGTGGGTTTACAGAGTATGAGAGGGACTCCCCTTTTGGTTAATACAATATCCATATACTTTTTTTTTTTTGCATCTCACCACGTGAAATTTTTCACCAACCACCACCTTAGGGAGGGAATTAGACGGGTGCTGTCATGGGGTCAGGAAAATCCGATTACCGGTAAGTGTAATCATCATTTTTCCCCTCCCCCACGACAGCACCACTGAGAGAGATTACATAGAAATCAAGGGTGGGTGACAACCTCTAATACTTTAGTACCAAAAAGTAGGTCAGAGATGGAATCAAGTTGAAGTCTATAGTGTTTATAGAAGGTAGACGGAGAAGCCCATGTGGCCGCCCTGCAGATTTGGTCAATAGAAACACTAGACCTTTCTGCCCAAGAGGTAGACACCGCCCTAGTAGAGTGTGCCTTCAAAGATAGTGGAGGAGACAGACCAGAACAGGAGTAAGCTAAAGAAATTAGCTCCCTAATCCACAGAGCGATGGTACTTTTTGAGGCCGCATTACCTTTCCTGGCACCTGCGTACAGGACCAACAAGGATGAGGATTTTCTCCAGTCCTTGGATCTCTCCGGGTACTGGATCAGGCACCTTCTTACATCTAATAAGTGCCATCTTTCTTCCTCCTCAGATTTTGGCTCTGGAAAAAAGACTGGGAGAAATATCTCCTGCAACCTGTTAGTCTTAGAAGGTACTTTAGGGATGAACTTTGGATCTGGTCTCAGTATCACCCTATCCTCGCGTATGGACATAAATGGGGAATTAATAGATAGGGCCTGGAGCTCGCTAACTCTACTTGCTGAAATAAGCGCTATCAACATAACTAACTTTAGTGTGAGATTTTTAATTGAGCACTCCTCAATGGGCTCAAATGGAAGAGTAGTCAAGGCTTTTAAAACTAAGTTCCAGTCCCAGGGGGGAAACCTGGGTCCCCTGACTGGTGTAACCCTATCCACTGCCTTGAAGAACCTAACTATCCAGGGATCCATGGCCAGGCTCCTACCGCTTAACCCTGAGAGTGCCGAAACCTAAACCTTCAGGGTACTTTTTGCTAATCCTAGAGATAGCCCTCTCTGTAGAAATTCTAAGACCTGTCTGGTGGAAATCCTTTCTGGCCAAATACTGGTGTCGAGACCTGCAAAGGATAGAAATCTCTTCCATATTCTGGCATAAATAGTATTAGTTACTTTTTTCCTGCTACTGAGAATAGTAGTAACTAGTGCTTCTGAGAATCCTTCCTTAATTAAGTGTGCCCTCTCAATCTCCATGCTGTGAGATGTAAAGATTCTATCTCTGGGTGCATTACTGGGCCCTGCCTCAGGAGATTCGGACTCTCGGGAAGAATCCATGGCTCTGCTACCGACATGGATCTTAGAAGGGAGAATCATGCCCTTCTGGGCCAGAAGGGGGCTATCACTATCATGTCTGACCTTTCTTCCCTTATCTTTTTGAGAACTCTGAGAAGGAGTTGAAGAGGGGGAAAGGCATATCCCAGATGAAATTTCCATTCTAGGAGAAAGGCATCCACTCCAAACGGGGATTCGTAAGGGCTGAGGGAGCAAAATATTTCTACTTGTCTGTTTTCCCTGGTGGCAAAAAGATCTATATCTGGTATCCCCCATAGATCCACTATTTTTGCAAACACTGATGGGTCCAGGGACCACTCTCCCTGTTTTAACTGATGACGGCTTAAAAAGTCGGCCTGGACATTCTCCTCCCCCTTTATATGCAGAGCGGATATGTGCACTAAATCCCCTTCTATCCCTGAGAATATTATCTCTGTCTCATCAAAGATCGGGATCTGGTACCTCCCTGACGGTTTAGGTATGATACCACCGTCCTGTTGTCCGACATGATCCTGAGATGCCGATGTTGCAGTTCCGGAAGGGCTGTCCTTAAGGCTAGTAGCACTGCTCTCAATTTTTTCCTGTTGGAAGAGAACTGTTTCTCTAACGGGGACCATATCCCCTGCCTCAACTGACCCTTGAAATGTGCGCCCCACCCCCATGGGCTGGCGTCCGTTGTAATTACTATTGGATCGGGGTAATTCCACTGGACACCCTGGTCTAAGTTTTTGGCCTCCAACCACCAGTTGAGGGAGACAAGGGTCCTCTGGCTGAGACACATCTTGGAGTCCAAGGTCAATTCCTTTCGTTTTGTTGTAGTTAATATTTCCCATTGCAACATTCTTGAATGGAACTGTGCCCATCGTACTGCTGGAATACAGGCAGTCATCATACCCAGTATGGACATTGCTTTCCGGACTGATATCCACGGATTCTCCGGGCCTCGTTCTGGATTTTGATTATCTTTTCTGATGGAAGAAACGTTCTTTGTTTTACCGAGTCCAGCTGCAATCCCAGGAATGTCTGACTTGTGCTGGGCTCTAACCTGGATTTTTTCAAGTTGATTATCCAGCCCAGACGTTCCAGAATCTGAATTACTTTCTGGACTGAATTCTGGCATTCCTCTCGTGTTTTTGCTATAATCAAGAAGTCGTCTAGATAGGGAAGAAACAGAATATCTTCCTTCCGGATAAAGGATGCCACCTCCGCCATCACCTTGGTAAAGGTTCTCAGAGCTGTTGATAGGCCGAAGGGCATGGCCTGAAACTGTAGATGTCTGGTTCCCTGGTTCTCTATAACTGCTACCCTCAGAAATTTCTGAGCGCGGGGATGCATCGGGATATGTAGATATGCGTCTTTTAAATCTAGTATCGCCATGAAACATCCCTGAAACACTAAATGGATTGCCGACTTTATGGTTTCCGTCTTGAATTTTTTTATCACCAGATGTTTGTTTAGTTGTTTTAAATTTATAATCGTTCGGTAGGAGCAGTCCGGTTTTTTGACTAAGAACAGAGTAGAGTAGAAGCCCTCCCCCTGTTCTGCCCTTGGTACTGGTACTAATACTTTTTTCTCTATCAGCAAATCCACTTCTCTTGACAATTTTTTGGATTTCTTTGTAACCACAAACTTCTGAGGAAATTGTCCTCTGAACTGTAGTTTTAACCCCTCTGTTACAACTCCAGTCACCCATTTTCCTGCAACTTCTCTCCAGGCGGAGGGAAAAATGTTTAGTCTCCCTCCTACCTGTGACCTGGCGTCATTTTTTTGACAGCTTGTCCTTCTGGGAGGAGGAACTTCCGAACATGAATCCCCTACCGCCTGACCCTCTAGGTCTGGGGAACTGATCTCTATCCCCCGGCTGTCTCCTTCCCTGAAACCTGGAAGCGTTCTGAAAGGGACGTATATAAGGCCTAAATTGAGAAAAAGAAGACTCCTGAGGCATTCTCTTTTTCCTATCGGCTGCCTTTTCTAAGAGAGCATCCAGCTCTGGGCCAAACAAAAACTGCCCCTGGCAGGGGATACTACATAGCCGCTGTCTAGAGGCCATGTCGCCTCCACTCCAGTTCTTCAGCCATAGGGCTCTACGGGCAGAATTTGAAGTTGACGCAGATCTGGCTGCTAACTGAACCGCCTCAACGGAAGCGTCCGATAGGAAATCCGCCGCCTTCTGCAGGGTTGGCAATGAGTTTAAAATCTGATCCCTAAGACACTTATCTCTTAATTGTCCCTCTAGTCTTTCCAGCCACAAGGATAAGGACCTGGCCGTAACTGTAGCTGCAATATTAGGTCTAAAGGAGGCTGTCCTAAGTATTCTTAAGGCAAGAGTCTATCTTCTTGTCCAGCGGGTCCTTTAAAAACCCCATATCATCGAATGGTAATGAAGATCTCCTGGAAACTTTAGAAATGTCTAATTTAGGTGCTTTATCCCATGAAGTTGTAGCCTCTTCCTCAAAAGGGTATTTCCTTTTAAATTTTTTACTGACAAAAGCTTTTTTGTCCGGCCTCTTCCACTCTTTTTCAATTAAAGCCGATATGCTCTTATGTAAAGGAAAACACCTTCTTTCCTTTTCCCGCAATCCTTTAAAGACTGTGTCCGCCATAGACCTATCCTCTCTGACGTCTTCTAGTTCAAGCGTAGCCCTTATGGTTTTAAGCAGCTTTTCCGTGTCAGTTACTGGAAATAAGAATTATTTCTCTTGTTCTTCTTCCTCTAGGGATGAATCTTCCGATACATCATCCCTATCCTCTTCGCTAATACCTGTAGACTCTATGTCTGAATTCGCCCTTTCTGCAGTTTTTTTAGACTTCTTTGAAGATTTAAGGGTTTCCTTGACTTCCGTTTTAATTAACTCTTTAATTCCCTTCATGAAGTTTGGGGATTCTTCTGCCAGAGTCCTTTCAATACAATCCTGGCATAATTTTTTGGTATAGGATGAAGACAAGGGGCATTTACACAATGCACATTCCTTATATTTCTTTTTTGACACTGCCTTTTTAGGTGCCGTCTAAAAAGAAACAAGTGATAGATACAAAAGACATATTTTAGTATCCTCATAAGTATCCCATATCTTACCCCCTTAGAAGTCTTCTATACCGGCGCCTGCTTTTCAGTCTCAGCATCTTCCGGTCTCTTATCCTCTTCCATCCTGGAGGCATAGAGGATAATAATAAATATGTTGCAGGGAACAGCACCTCTCCTCTGAGAGTTCCACATGTTCCCTGGGAGCGCCTGCAACCGAGGTGTCCTCACCCTTCTGCCGCCTGCACTAACTCTGTTGTGGAGAGAAAACACTGGCCAAAAGTTTAAGTGAGGTCCGCTGACCTCGATGCGTCTCTGAGAAATGCCGGCAGCGAGAAACCCTTTTATTTCCGGTCACCTGACCGGAACTCCACTGTGGAACGCACGTCTTACCTGACGTCATTCCTGCGACTTCCGGTCCGGCGCTCTCCACTGATCCAGCTTCCGCCTGCAGTCCCTCCTGGGTGCACGCCTGGGACAGCCGCCCTCTGGCGCGTCCTCTATAGCCGCATTTACCCTGCAGCCCCACGCGGTCACACTCCTTTGAGGGACCAGTGCCTCAGTCCTAGGATGAACGGCTGGCCTGGACCAACCTCCACCCCTCAGGTAACCGCACCTGGAGACTGGCATGACCCATGGCTCTCTAGGATTTCCAAGCCATGGGTCCCTAAAAGGCAAAACTTACTACAAGTCTCCTGCTCCAGGACAGGAAACCTCACTGAGGTGGGAGAGTGGCTCCACCTTTTTATGCTACAGGTTTCCTGTCCATGGAGGCGGAGCCATCTCTCAGTGGTGCTGTCGTGGGGGAGGGGAAAAAAATAAATGAGTTTAGTGGGGTGACAGAAGCCCTTTAATTTCTGTAAGAATATCTGGTTGTTCTTCCTTCCAGATCTCAGCCGAGCAAGACTTGCACAGCCTTTTCTTATAATTCTCAGGTAGCCTTTTTGAGCACGCATTACACCTTAGTAATCTCACTTTTGCTTTAGACTCTTTAGTGCCCTGGAAGTGAGGGAACAACCAGATATCCTGCAGTTAGCAATTAAAATACAAGTGCTGTTTTAATAATACAACCTCCCCGGAGGGGACTCTCAGTACTGGTGGCAGAGGGATCAATACCTTCCTGGCGGGGAGTAGGTGTCTGACATCGTGGTGCTGCAGGCAAATGCTGGCTGGAACCGCGATCTTTTTGAACAGCCCCGACGTCTGACATAATCCAGCTGCGCCCTGGGTTGTCGGCATGTGCCTGCGTCGCACCAACCATAGTATAGGTGCGTGCGTCGGCGCGGCCCGCCTCCTAATGTTCGCTCTTCATGCGCCGCACCTACTCCCCTGGCCGGCCACGTGATTGCAGGGAGGACGCCGAACACAGCGCGCGAACCTCCATGTGAAGCCGGCACCCCGGACTGCTTCCCGATGTGAGGAAGGAAGTCTAGAGGTAAGGGAGGACCGCAGGCCCCAGCATAAGCCGGGACGAGGGTCCTTGTTGCTCTATGCTGTTCAGCCTTAGCCCCTGCTGCGGGAGGACAGCAGGAGATTCCTGTAAAAAAACTATATTAAGTTCGTTGTCACAACCCTCCTGACAGGAGGGCTGTCTCCACATGTTGGCCCCTGTAGGGGCAGGAAAGCACTGAGGAGGTGGAGGGGTAGGTGGAATTTAAACTCTCATGTGTTCCTGCCCCTGCAGAGGTCAAGGGTCAATCTCATTGTGGGCCGTCATGGTGGATGAAATGGAAAAACACTATTTAGGAACTCTGCCTTTTCCTTACCTCACAGATGTTGTATGAGGCATCTGAGGTGTTAGATGAGGGATTCGATAAAATATATATCCACGGCACACTCATATAATTTTCAGTTGAATAGAATTTATTATATTGTCAACACCAACTTAATGTTGCATAACAGAAGAATAGGGCCAACGTTTCAACGTTTCGGTCCAAACTGGACCTTGATCACGGCCTATAAACAATATAAAAGTGTATATATATATTACAACAATCGGATGCTGAATGACATTAAATATAAGAATTATACAGGATGAATAGTCTACATTTATATAGAAGTAGTCAGTAATGGGCCACAAGGGTGGGTTAGTCTGACAGGGTAAGGAAAATAAGGAAAATAGGAGCAGAGGGTAGAGTCTAGTCCAATCTATATCATATACCATGATAATTAGTAGAAAGTCCCAATCAAACATAGGGGATTATATAGAAATTTATCAACAAGATAGCGATTCTAGTTATGGTATAACAAATAGATGGACAGACTCAAAGGGGAAAACAAGCGATCTGCAGCTCCAATATTCTATCACAGATACAAGGTACACGCATTACAAGTAAAGAAATCAAGTGGTATCATGCCAGTATATGGTCATATGGAATACAGAGGGTTAATCAAAGTCTCAAAGGAAAAGAGAAAGAAAAACGAGAGGCACTGAACAATCATATCAAAAGTATTACCGGATGTATCAGAGGCGATGTGTGCTCGTTGGTGGTATAGGGGAGACTGGCTATGAAGCGCCAGTTATAGTGAATTTGTCTCGTGTTGCTCGGCGTCTGACGTCACTGGTATGTGTCTGGCTTGTATGTGGAACGCAAAGCGGCCCGCGCGCATGCGTTTGACGTCATAACCATGCGTCTGGTTGCAAAGTGGAACGCAAGACGCTATGTGTCTGGAATTAACCTCTATATCACTTATGAGCCATAGCATTTCTTAAGGATATAATCATATCGATAGGAGAGTTACAGATTATAGCATCTCATCTAAATCTATAACAATAGAAATAAAAACAAATAAATAATATAAAGAACAAGCGAATAGTGGTATAGCGCGCTCATCAAATCTCACAAATTCTCCATCATGGAATCTATATGTATCATATGTCACGGTTTCATAGTGTCAGTCATCACTCATCTGAATATCATACTATCAATCATCACAAATCATTTTGGGTATCTTGAGTTTCATAGTGTCGGTCATCACCAATCTGCGTTTCATAGTGTCGGTCATCACCCATCATATTAGACAACTTGATTAGTTACAGAATTAGATATGAACAAGATTAGTATATATTAGAAAAAACAAGATAGTAAGATTATAAGCATACCTAAACCTATGTTTCAGCGCGTCTAGATAAGGAGAAAATAAAAAAGTATAAAAATTATTAATTGGTGATAACATAAAAATTGTATAATTATTACAATATTATGCAATAGAATGTGCAATAACAAACATTATTTGAGAAGACATCAAATTTACGTATTATATTCATAATAATAGATCAAAATCACGGTTTAGTCCATGTGGTGAGATCGTTTTGAGCTCATAGATCCAGAAGGACTCTCTTTTTTGTAGTAGAAGCTTACGGTTGCCACCACGTCTTGGCATAGGTACATGGTCTATAATTTGAAATTGTAACTGACTAACAGTATGATGCATCTGCAAAAAATGATGAGGGATGGGGAGTTCTGCTTTTTTACATCTGATATCGGACTTATGCTTACTTATCCTATCGCGGATAGATTGGGAGGTTTCACCGATATAAGCTTGGCCACAGGGGCATTTAATCATATAAACTACGTAAGATGTTGCACAAGTATAGTATCCTTTAATATTATAAATTTTCCCAGAATGAGGATGGGAAAAGGTATTACCCTTTTTAACATTAGTACATTGGGCACAGTTTAAGCATGGAAACGTACCATTTTTCAAAGGAGCCAAAGTAGGCTGAATGAATTTGGGTTTAAATGAGCCGATATCGGCGTGTACTAAATCTCTCAGATTCCGTGGTCGCTTATAGCACATTCTCATAGGATGTGAAAATTCCGAAATGTCCGGATGAAATTTATTAAGGAGGGGCCAGTGTTTCTGAATAATTTGGTGTATCTTAGGTACAAATGAATGGTAAGTAGTAGTAAATGGTAGGCGTGGAGGAGAGACAGATTTAATCAGTTTGTCTGTGCTAGTAACTACTTTTTTAAGCTCGGTGTCTAGGAGTAATTGTGGATAACCGCGTGCACGGAATCTTTGAGACATTTCCTGTAGACGAATCTCCCTGGTGTGGGGCTCACTCACGGTTCGCCCGACCCTCATAAATTGGGATTTAGGTAACGATGCTTTAGTATTGCGAGGATGGTTGCTCGAAAAGAGAAGAAGGGTATTTCTGTCGGTAGGTTTTTTATAAAGGTCCACAGTGAGCTTAAAAAAATCACTCCACAATCACTCCTAGACACCGAGCTTAAAAAAGTAGTTACTAGCACAGACAAACTGATTAAATCTGTCTCTCCTCCACGCCTACCATTTACTACTACTTACCATTCATTTGTACCTAAGATACACCAAATTATTCAGAAACACTGGCCCCTCCTTAATAAATTTCATCCGGACATTTCGGAATTTTCACATCCTATGAGAATGTGCTATAAGCGACCACGGAATCTGAGAGATTTAGTACACGCCGATGTCGGCTCATTTAAACCCAAATTCATTCAGCCTACTTTGGCTCCTTTGAAAAATGGTACGTTTCCATGCTTAAACTGTGCCCAATGTACTAATGTTAAAAAGGGTAATACCTTTTCCCATCCTCATTCTGGGAAAATTTATAATATTAAAGGATACTATACTTGTGCAACATCTTACGTAGTTTATATGATTAAATGCCCCTGTGGCCAAGCTTATATCGGTGAAACCTCCCAATCTATCCGCGATAGGATAAGTAAGCATAAGTCCGATATCAGATGTAAAAAAGCAGAACTCCCCATCCCTCATCATTTTTTGCAGATGCATCATACTGTTAGTCAGTTACAATTTCAAATTATAGACCATGTACCTATGCCAAGACGTGGTGGCAACCGTAAGCTTCTACTACAAAAAAGAGAGTCCTTCTGGATCTATGAGCTCAAAACGATCTCACCACATGGACTAAACCGTGATTTTGATCTATTATTATGAATATAATACGTAAATTTGATGTCTTCTCAAATAATGTTTGTTATTGCACATTCTATTGCATAATATTGTAATAATTATACAATTTTTATGTTATCACCAATCAATTTTTATACTTTTTTATTTTCTCCTTATCTAGACGCGCTGAAACATAGGTTTATGTATGCTTATAATCTTACTATCTTGTTTTTTCTAATATATACTAATCTTGTTCATATCTAATTCTGTAACTAATCAAGTTGTCTAATATGATGGGTGATGACCGACACTATGAAACGCAGATTGGTGATGACCGACACTATAAAACTCAAGATACCCAAAATGATTTGTGATGATTGATAGTATGATATTCAGATGAGTGATGACTGACACTATGAAACCGTGACATATGATACATATAGATTCCCTGATGGAGAAATTGTGAGATTTGATGAGCGCGCTATACCACTATTCGCTTGTTCTTTATATTATTTATTTGTTTTTATTTCTATTGTTATAGATTTAGATGAGATGCTATAATCTGTAACTCTCCTATCGATATGATTATATCCTTAAGAAATGCTATGGCTCATAAGTGATAGAGGTTAATTCCAGACACATAGCGTCTTGCGTTCCACTTTGCAACCAGACGCATGTTATGACGTCAAACGCATGCGCGCGGGCCGCTTTGTGTTCCACATACAAGCCAGACACATACCAGTGACGTCAGACGCCGAGCAACACGAGACAAATTCACTATAACTGGCGCTTCATAGCCAGTCTCCCCTATACCACCAACGAGCACACATCGCCTCTGATACATCCGGTAATACTTTTGATATGATTGTTCAGTGCCTCTCGTTTTTCTCTTTTCCTTTGATTTACCCTCTGTATTCCATATGACCATATACTAGCATGATACCACTTGATTTCTTTACTTGTAATGCGTGTACCTTGTATCTGTGATAGAATATTGGAGCTGCAGATCGCTTGTTTTCCCCTTTGAGTCTGTCCATCTATTTGTTATACCATAACTAGAATCGCTATCTTGTTGATAAATTTCTATATCATCCCCTATGTTTGATTGGGACTTTCTACTAATTATCATGGTATATGATATAGATTGGACTAGACTCTACCCTCTGCTCCTATTTTCCTTACCCTGTTCCTTGTCAGACTAACCCACCCTTGTGGCCCATTACTGACTACTTCTATATAAATGTAGACTATTCATCCTGTATAATTCTTATATTTAATGTCATTCAGCATTCGATTGTTGTAATATATATACACTTTTATATTGTTTATAGGCCGTGATCAAGGTCTAGTTTGGACCGAAACGTTGGCCCTATTCTTCTGTTATGCAACATTAAGTTGGTGTTGACAATATAATAAATTCTATTCAACTGAAAATTATATGAGTGCCGTGGATATATATTTTATCTGATATAGTGACGTGACGGTCCCTCCATTGAGCACCTCCCCTTGGGATTCACATTTCCCTTACCCGGAGTGCCTTCCAAAAATTTGAATTTAGATGAGGGATTGGCATGATCGCCATTCCCAGTTATTGCAGTCAGGTGCCTGCAATATTATACAGCTAGCACCTGCTGAGTATGGAGCAGGCTCACTGCAGCATACATTACCTCAGCCACCGTGATGCATCAGTAAGTCAGTGGCTAAAGGTTAATTTTATCACTGTCTGAGATTTAGACTTTCTAAATTTTCTGTTAGGTTTTTTGTTTAATTTGGGTCAATGTTTTAACTGTTATTTACCACTAACATGAAGCACAAGGTGTAAAGAAAAAATAAATAAAATCAAATAATTATTCCTAACTTATTACCACAATGGTACAAGTGTCAAAATTAAGCTGGGTTCCTGAAGGCTTAAAAAGGGGTATGTCACCAGCAACCTCCCTATGTAACCAAGGGCAGCATCAAATCAGTTTCTCACCAATTATAACACTGCCCATGGTTCCCATGTAAAGCATGCAAATGGAGCTTTAGTGCAACGATGGCATTGTTGTTGCTCTCAAGACCTGCTCCTCTTGCCAGCCCCAAAAACACCCCTGATGGGACAGGCATTTTAATAGAAAAGAATTAGGTGCTGTAACGGGCAACACAAGAATTAAGTGGTGAATAAAAACCCATAGGAGTCTCCAGTAAAGGTTTCATGGAACATTTTACTCTCCAATTGAGAAATTTCTGTACATTAAAAGCACAAGTGCTTTAATAAGTTTAATGAAAATGGAACAGCATTGACACCAACATTCACAGACTGGAATCGGAAAATGGTGGAAGTTTACTCAAAAGTAGACAGGAAGTTTATTACAACTTCTTTCAGCTTGGCATCTGTCTGCTCAGAGATCTTTCCATCAGCCCTAATGAGGGGAATAAAAACAAAAACTGTTAGTATTAAGACAATGTCAAATCTGCTTAGTAAAATGGTATTTTAGGAAGAATCCCATATTGGACTGACCAAGGTAGGATTTTTACAAAGTTATGGTATGAAGCATAAACCCCTACAGGTTCTGCATTACAGCCTGTACATGCGGCCTTACTGCTTGGCAGCTGCTCTGAAGCCAGATGTGAACGCACCTGATGGTAGCAAGGAGCTCCTGGTGCTGGCTCTTAACGTGTGCCAGGAAAGCACTCTCGAATTTTGTGATCTTGCTTGGTTCCATTTTGTCCAGATGACCCCTCACACCAGCATAGATAACTGTTACCTGTTCTTCGATGGCCATGGGCACTGGAAGGCAAGGCACATGTTACCATTATAGTAGAAAGCATCAGTTAGGCAGCATACAGTGAGATACAAGACTAGCACTTACCATACTGTCCTTGTTTGAGCAGCTCAGTCAGACGGACACCACGGTTCAACAGTTGTTGGGTAACTGCATCCAAATCAGAGCCAAACTGGGCGAAAGCTGCTACTTCACGGTACTGAGCCAACTCCAGCTTCATGGTACCGGCCACCTGGGAACAGCAATATAATCACTTAGAATTCGCTCTGTCACCATCATCCTCCAGATACAGCACAGGACCAAGAGTACATGTAAACTGCTACACACCTGCTTCATGGCTCTGGTCTGAGCAGCAGAACCGACACGGGACACAGACAGACCGACATTGATGGCAGGTCGGATACCCTTGTAAAACAATTCAGTCTCCAAGAAGATCTAAGGTGGGAAGAAGAAAAATAAAATAATTTATATGCACACAGTGTACCTTTCCATCTTAAGCATACATTGGACCAAATAAATACATTGCAAAACAGGCAGAAGATGCAGCAAAGTGATGCAAGTTGAGCGATTAGTCTAGCAAGTTGCATCGAATTTGACACTTCACCTATAAACGTGCACAAATGGCACATGCCGTTACGGAGCTTGCGCTTTTTTTAAACTCTACTTTCCAAAATAGTCCAGCAAAGCATTGTAAACCTCGCCCGAGTGCGCAAGTGCCACAGCCAACACTCACCTGGCCATCAGTGATGGAAATGACATTGGTTGGGATGTAAGCCGACACATCACCGGCCTGGGTCTCAATGACTGGGAGAGCAGTCAAGGATCCACCACCAAACTGGTCGTTCATTTTAGCAGCCCTTTCCAGCAGACGGGAGTGAAGGTAGAACACATCACCAGGGTAGGCCTCACGACCAGGAGGACGACGCAGCAGCAGAGACATCTGACGGTAGGCCACAGCCTGGAGACAAAGAATAGCATCAAGCATCTAAGCCACAGAAAATTTGAGTCTAGTTTTCAGGCTAGGGCTTGCTGGAGACATGGGATCATGGAAGGTGTCAGGCTGTGTTCACAGTAACCTAATCTGAGGATGCAGTGGTGTTTGGTCTGACCAACACTCAGCATTAATGCCAGAACAGGGTAATGGATTAGCCTGCCGGATTCCTAATGCAACTGTGAAGGAAGCCTTACTGCCATTTCAGCGATTCCCTATGGAAGAATAGCCACAAGACAATCTGAATTGTGAGGATAGCAAGGTAGCTGGAGTGTTTTTTTTTTGTCACATAAGGAGCTATGGGGCCCTAGTTTTAAACAAGTTAAAAAGACATGAGCAGTCCATGGCTGGTAGGTGGGAGCAGTTTATCAAGATATTCACCTGTTTGGACAAGTCATCATAGATGATCAGAGCATGTTTTCCATTGTCTCTGAAATACTCCCCCATGGAGCAACCAGAGTATGGAGCCAAGTACTGCAGGGGAGCAGCATCAGATGCGGTGGCAGACACCACAATTGTGTACTTCATGGCATCTAGGAAGAGAATAAGATATAAGCAGTACTATGGGAGGAAAAAAATATAAAAAAATTCTGGATGTGCTAAAGCAGGCTAAGAATTTAAATCATCTGTAGCCATTGCCAGCACCAATTGTATTGCGTGTAAGGATCAATTCACCTACAGTAGATATGGAGCAGAAAATTCTGCAACCGAAAATCTGTTTCAAATTTGCACATAGGGTCATTCTGGCAGCAAGGACATCCATCTCCGCAAGCAGCGTTCAGAAGAATGGAGCAGTTGAAGAGGTTTCTGCTGCATATGAATTAACCCTTACGTTAACTAGCAGTCCCACATGACCCCAGACAGTATTACCTGCATCCGTCAGCCTCTTCACCAGCTGAGCCACGGTGGATCTCTTCTGACCAATGGCAACATAGATACAGTACAGTTTCTTCTTCTCATCAGTCCCATCATTGAACCTCTTCTGGTTGATAATGGTATCGATGGCAATGGCGGTTTTGCTGTGAAAGGACAAATGTCAAGGGTTATTTCATATAGCAAAAACATTCTAGCGTTTTATCACAGCATGCAAGTCAAGCTTCATTCTAGATCTGAATGCGCTTATTGCAACATACAGTTGGTCCAATTATCTCAGATGAGATAAATGCAGGTTTAAGATGGCGTAATAACTATGCCAAACACTGGACATGTATTCCCCTTCCTGCTGTTCCTTACTGGGAACACTAATGGCCACACATGATCAAAACCACATCCACAAACCTTCCCTGGTGCAGTTCCCATGTGGAAACTAGTGGGTGTCTGCATGTGGATTAGTGTCACTGAATGGGACTAGTCCACAGTTAGATCCGTAGCGAAAATCCAAGGACAAGCCTCTGGTCCCATGGCACCTCCGCTGTGTTAACAGAAGCTACTGCTTTCATGTTTAGGGTAACTACTTTTCACACAAGACACCATCGGCACAAAAACGATACCACAGAACAGCAGTCAAGGTAACATGTAAGAGGGGTAGGGGAGACGGAGAATCTGTAATAGCCCTGCTAATAACGCACCTCTCCAGCCACTTATACTGGGCTGCCATTTATCTGACGGGAACTTTTACTACTCCTGCTCATCTCACCATGAGAAGTGACCTTTCTTACCCAGTCTGTCTGTCACCAATGATCAGCTCACGCTGTCCACGGCCAATGGGCACCAGACTGTCAACAGCCTTGATTCCAGTCTGCATGGGCTCCCGCACAGAGATACGTGGGATGATGCCAGGGGCCTTCAGTCCAACTCTTCTGCGGATTTTTGATCCAAGTGGGCCCTTTAAGAAAAGCACAGAATAAGTAACATCTTCATGTACACTTCATTTCTCTACTTCTTAGGCTACTTTCACACACTCGTTTTGTGCGGATCCATCATGGACGGATCCTTTCAGATAATACAACCGTCTGCATCTGTTCAGAACGGATCAGTTTGTATTATCTTTAACATAGTCAAGACGGATCCGTCCACATTGATTCCATTCTATAGTACCTGTGCTTCATACTGCAGCTCAGCCCCATTCACTTTAATAGGACAGAGCTGCACATAGGCCCGTAGCCTAGGCACAAGCCAAGAGCAAAGTTTAAACAGCTGATCCATGGTGTCAGAAGTTTGCCGATTTCATATTGATGACCTATCAATATCAAAAAACCACCTTAACATTTACTGACCAAAGAACTATATAGAATAAAAAATAAAGTGAATGTCCCTTCCAAAAAACAAGGGTAGCAGCACCTTCGAGGCCTCCAGTCAATGGCTGTTGCAAAGCTTCAATCTCAAAATGCATTTGTAGTTTAGCAACAGCTGGAGTCCCTGGTTGGAGGCCTCCACTATAAAGTGACTGAACCCATTTGATTTCCATTAGTGCTCAGTCTTGAGACCATTTTATCAGTTCAGTCAAGGCCTCTGTACTGATTTCTGAATACAGTTTCGAGACAATGGCCCACTAATCAGATTGCCCCTAGAATACAGTGTAAAGTGTAAGAAGCAAGCCAACTGAGTTGGTGTAGAAGTAGTGTAACCATACACCAAATTTATCACCCAGCATGAGCCGCTGTGATCAATCTGGCACCTTTAGACTGGTCAAGTTTAAGCAATGTACATTTTACACGTGTGTAGCAAATCTGATACCCAATATCTCATAGCCCCCTGCAAAAATAAGCCGGCAGAAGGAAGATATGACTAAAATATCATGACACTTATTTCAGGCCATTATTGGGGGGCCAAGGTCAGATGCAGCCTGTGACCATCTAGCTCTTGCAAACTCCATCTCAGCATGATGAGAGTTGTAGTTTGCAGCAGTAGGAGAGTCACAGGTCATCTGAATGGCCCCGTGGCTGCTGTCCAGTTTGTGACATGGAGGGTCCTGCAGTCGGGATGTGCTGCTCCTTCTGCCTGGTCAGAAGTTCGCACTTGACAGCTGCTGGGAGCATGGCTGACAGGAAATTCGACCGCAGAGGCTTCCAGAGATTTAGGCTTTTGCAAAAATAACCCACAGACACTCACCTTGCCATCAATAGCATTTCCCAGGGCGTCCACAACACGGCCAAGCAGCTCTTCACCGACTGGGACATCCACAATGGCTCCAGTTCTCTTCACGATGTCTCCTTCCTTGATGAGTTTGTCGTTACCAAACACGACAACACCTACGTTGTCGGGCTCCAAGTTCAAGGACATTCCCTAAGGCACAGAACAGGGACACACTCCAGTTCAGATAGTCTGCAGACATGACACTACCTATTGAGCGTTTTATACTCCACTTACAGCACAACGCAAGAGTACCATGAGGTACCATCAGTACTGCGACCATCAAAAGCATCATGTAGCATGGTCAGCAGTAGTAAGGGACAATGTCAGATTTATTATGGGGCTACCTTAATCAATGTTATTTATGCCAAGTGGGGCACCCCTCCTCCAGTAGATCATAGCTAGTGTCAGGGGCTGGAGATCAAAGGAAGCTTGAGTGGGAAATACCTTAAGTCCAGAGGAGAACTCCACCATCTCCTCGGCCTGGACATTCCTGAGGCCGTAAACACGGGCAATACCGTCACCAATGGAGAGGACGCGACCAGTTTCCTGTAGGTCAGCGCTGGTGTCTGCGCCCAGGATGCGTTCCTCGAGGATGGAGGAGACCTCAGCAGTGCCTGCAGAGAACCACGATCGCCATTTAGTACTTGGAAGTCATGAAAACCCAGACCCACCCTCAGTACCAGCACCTCCCCACTATTTGATCCCTTCAGAAGACATCCACCTTGTTACTGACAGCATATCCAAGGCCAATCTTCACAATACTGCAAACCCCCAATATACACCAAGTGTAGGTTCAGCAAAGTCGGTAGAAAGTCACAGCCCAGAAGGACACCCTTGACAGTTTAGATACCATGTGTGCAAAACCAACAGCAGCACAGAGGAGTGAGACACTCACCGGTCTTCTGGAGCCATGATCCAGATGCATGGATGTTACGGGTGGCGACGAATGCAGCACCAAGGGCCTTCTTAGAGACCTGAAAAAATAAAAATATATAAAGTCAAGATAAGTAAGGGATATAATAGACGTGATCTCACTGTATAATGTATATGGAAATCTATACAGGAGGCCGGTCCTGAAGGACAAAGTGCAAGACAAGGACATGACAAAGCAAGGGCAAATACAGCAGGACTTTATCTCAACACATCACAGGACATTAAAGTGCAGACCACCTACAAGTTAAAAGGGTTTCCTGACTTTGCAAACTTATGCACATCTGATCAGAGGGTCCAGTAGGATCCTCCCAAATCACAAGAACAGTGTCTCATCACCCCCCCCCCCCATATGAATGGAGCAGCAGGTCAAGCGTGTGCGCTGCTGATAGACCAAAGTACTGGACTCTTACTGGATCCACTCCTGTCTTAGGCAAAAGAAAACTGCATGTGGGATTCCCGCCTGAACATCAGGTTCATCATAGAACGTCAATATAGGAGAGAAGAGTCACAACTCTAGTAAGAAGGTTGAAGGGTCACAACCATCTTGGCATGCCTTCACTGGTACTGGTCTGCCAGTGTGAACCATGTCAACTGGATAATAAAATATAAAATCAACATACTGATGTTTTAACAGTTGCCAATAAAGTTATACAAGATTATAGACAAAATGCCACAACACTGCGCACAGGCAGCACCACATGGGGCACAGATTAATCAGGGCCCCCAGTACAGACAGTGGGGGGCACAGACTGGTTTATGACTGGGGGGGAAATCCTGCTGATCAGACTCATTGATCAGCAGCATCACAGTCAGAGAATTGGGCGACACAAGACCCTGGTTTTCTACAGCAGAATCCTATGACCAACATGGGCAAAAAAATAATCTAAAAATCACAATGCAACTATATAAAATGGCTCATCTTAGGTCCACTCCTGCAGCAAAGGAGTACCAGGAGGGGTACAGGACCGGCACATGGGTGCAAGGAGGGGTACAGGACCGGCACATGGGTGCAAGGAGGGGTACAGGCACCTCCATTCATTACAGCCAGCACAAGGCCTGTCACTGCGGACAATGACACCGGCGCCATTGACCTTCACAGGACACCCGCGGCCTAGGCTGTCACTGCGATCCACGAGCTGTCCTGGAACACAGCCCCGCCTATCCCCTGCCGTGCCCGGTGACGTGTGCAGGAGTCCCTGGTAAGCCCAGGCCGCAGAACACACTGACGAGCAGAGGCGGACTAGGCCAGGACAGCCATGCTGGGAGGTGCAGCAGAAAACATACAGGAACTGAGTGGAGAAGGAAGCCCCGGAACCTACCAGACCGGCCTGCCTGGGCAGGGAGCGGGCGAGGGTGGCGGCTACCCGGACTGAGAGCATGGTTCCAGCGGCCGGTGAGGATCTAGGTCAGATTAATAGGACGTCCTCCCTGTCGGCCCGTCCGCGCAGACTGAGAAGATGGCGTCCCGGCTGTGAGCTTGTGAAGGGAAGGTCACTCCCGCCCACAACAGGCTCCACCCATTCTAGGAAAAAATGTTTTTTTTAAATTCAATTAACTTTATTCATTCAAGGGCAAGGGGACATAACAAGAACGACTTGAGCTGTCATTCGGCATGACGTCATGAAATGCCAGCTGTTATTGAACTGACAGTCGCCCAATTTTTTTTTTTTTCTTACCAACTTTATACACACAAGGGCATAGGGCATGGGGCACAGGCTGATGTTTCTTTTTGTCTAATATGGAATTGCTTCTGGTTGGTCCTCCCTTCAGCAACTCCAATTAAGACAGTTCAGTGCAGGGGCAGAACCAACACAAAATACCGCCCCAGCAGAACCAAGTACCACAGTGCAGCACAGAATACCGCCCCAGCAGAACCAAGTACCACAGTGCAGCATAAAATACTGCCCCAGCAGAACCAAGTGCAGCACAAAATACTGCCCCAGCAGAACTGCAGCTTACTCAAGTTAGGTTTAGAAATGTTCCTGGGTGTTGTAGTGCAATAGACACTAACCTGAGACAGCTGACTCTCTGCAAGGGCAGGTGATGATGAGAAATGTTCGTGACGCCAGTGCCAATTAAACGGTGGCACGCCGTTTGCTGATAGCAGGAATAACTGAGGAACCACGTGATGTTAAAACAGAACTCAAACTTTAGTAGTCATCATACATGGACATAGATGGAAGCGCAGTTCCTTAGAAGACAGTTGATTTTCAATACAGTTGATGCAGGCAATATAGATATATATAGCAAGGTGACTTTAGAGTGTTAAACACAGGACTTGCAGTACAGGCAGCTTGCACTCTATTCCTGACTGATCCTGGAACATAGAAACTCTTCTCCAAGGTCCAATGCCCTAGCTCTGGCGTATATCCTTGGTTTTATCTCTATCAAGTACCTCCTCTGTAGTCTTGAGTACCTCTTGCTTTCCTTGACATGCCTCTGTCTCTCTCTGTGTCCTTAGGCTGATTAGCTGTGGTGTTCCTGCTTCTGCATATATAAATTCAGGAGGGGAACCTTTTCCTTGGATCTGGAACCCGGTTACAGGGACTGCATTACCCTCTCCTGGTCCACAGGCTTCAGGCCTGGACTTGACTCTGACATAGCCTAATCTCTGGTTAGACTAGACTACAGACTTCAACCACAACTTTAGACTGACTCCTTCTTCCCTGACTAGGCCTTATATAAACTAGGGCTCCCTAGCTCCCTCTAGTGACTAAGAGCTGAAATGACACCCCTAGCAGGCCTGTACATGCACATTTTACAGCAACAGGGAAATACATAGCATTACATTACATTACATTTTATAAAGACGACTTATACCAACTTCCCTATAAATAAGGGGGACGACAGCACACAAGTGACCCTTCTGTAGTGACGGGCATTACAGTCCCCGTACACTACATACCCCACTGCTTTAAGCTGAGTACGACCTCGTACTCCATCAGGGCTCGCCCAACTGGAATCTTTACCTGAAACAGAAAAAGAGACATGCAGGCATACATATATGTAATTCATCTGCATTTACATTCATATCAGGTCCAATTGGCAAAGGTGAAGGGTGGTGACAAGGGGCGTCGTTCTCTTCTCTCAGGATAGTGAATGGAACTGGGGCGCTGACCTGGCACAGCGTGACATTAATACCAGGATAGTCCATGACAATGAATAAGTCCATATTAGAACAGCAAGAAACGGTAAAACAGTATAAAAGTTCTTGGAGGCTCAAAGAACAAATATGAGTCCGTACCCAGGTTATTTTCCTATAAATCACAGAGGCTCTCATGCGGTGGAGTCCATCTCTGGGCACATTTCCTTTTAAAAGAGCAAAAATCTCAGAGGCTCAGGTTCTTTTGAGTCTATCTCCGGGCACGGTTCCTTGGTATCAAGTTGCACAATATAAAACAAGTGCTGTAATACCCCTGATCAACCTGAAAAGGGGGTTAAGGGTAAAAGGTGCAACAAAGGAACAGGCACAACTTGGCGTGGGATAGCAAAAGCAGGCAGGAGGTCCTGGAAACAAACTTGGCTTTGTCGACTTTGATATTTCAGTGGTTAACACCTACCACTGAGCCGTGGATAAACTGGCAGCAGCAACAAACGACCAGGAAACATAGGACTCCTGTCCTGGAAGGGTTAACAACATCATTCTTTGGTGAAATAAAGCAAAGGCCTAGCAGGCTGATTCACAGGGGTATGTCATAATTACCCGGCTCTGCTGGCAAGTACGGCCTGTAGTAGTCCTCTACAGGAGGATGTGCCCACATAACGGTGTCAGGGGGCAGCTGCAAGGTAAAGGGACCCCTAATAGGTATTGGCCCCATAGGCCCAGGGGCAAACACTCTTGTGGACCGTACCGGTCCCGGCACAATGATTGTGGGTTGTGCTGCATTGGGTACCGCCGCCGCAAGCGGTCCGGTGGGCTCAGTACAGCAGTTCACAGCACTAGCGGGTCCTCTTTGGGGCCGCAACGGAGCGGGGGTGACAGAAGGTGGTCTACGGGTGGTGACAGGCACCCTTACCTCATCCTCCTTAGCCGGCGTCCGGATCCTGACGGTGGCAATCTTGCGCAGCTCCCGCAACTTTTCCTCCAGCCGGACGATCTGGTCACCAATGCTCTCTGTGTCGGAATCGCTGTTCTCTGCTGGCGCCGCCGGCGCAGGTACAGTCAACGATGCGTCGGACGCGGCCGCGTCAGGCTCCGGTGGCGCATCGGGTCTCCTACCCTTCCGGATATTCTCCAAGGTAACCCGAAGTCCTTTTAAGTTCTCCATGTCCTGTACGGTCTTCTCCCGACGAGGCAGCTCGGGGGAAGGATAGGGGCTCACCCATTTTTCCAACACGGTTGGCTGCCAGAAGACGTTAGGCCCAATGAAGGAGCTCCGCTCCTGGAAGGCGTGATGGGCCGGCTCTGGAGAGCGTTCAGATTCCCGCTCGCAGCCAGAGTAGTCTTCTTCTGCCTCCCAGTCCTCAGGTTCTCGCTTGGGACGGGTCACGGCAGTTGCATAAGGGCCTCTCAGGCTCTCGGCAGGGGTGAACTCCACTTCTCCCTCGCGGAGGCTGTGCTGATAGGAAGGGAGGTAGTCTCTCTTGACAGATCTTCTGTTAACATACAAGTCTCTGCCAGTTAGATAATCTTGGATGAACCCGTAGCCACGGGTTTTGTCAAAGGACACCACCAACCCCTTTCTCCTTTCCAGGCGGGGTTGGGTGTTGGTGTGTCGTTCATGGATTGTCTTGGTCAGTTCCTCATAATATATTTTAGTCTTGGTATTCCGCTTTATAGCGGCCTCCCGGATCTCTGCCATTAATGAGGACCATTTGAAAGAGGGCTGAAAGAAGTCTCTCCAAGAGCCATAGCAGGGCTCTGGTTCTTTCTCCCGTGGCAGGCAGGCGGGTCTCTCCGGTCCCGGAGAGTAGGCCGGTGGAGCCTCCTCTGGCTCGACACCAACATTATCCATTTTTGATATTTCAGGCGCGGACGTTGCATCAAAGCTCTGCTCACTCTCCAACATGTTCGATCCTTCTCTGGAGAGCGATAGGGTGGCGCCAATAAGATCAGCCAGCTCCTCCCATTGCACTGGGAGGCCGCCCCCCAGGTATTCCAGTATATGAAAGGCGGAGTCCATGCTGGCCGACATGCAAATGTCCAGATAAGCAGTGGCGCCTGACCTTGAACTCCTTCCCGCTTTTTCATCAGAAGGGCGCCAACTTTTCCCGCTTTTTCGGGATGAAGATGACGCAGCAGCAAATTCGGCAAACTCAGCGGCCATCTTTAGTAGAAACGCTGTCTATTCACTGACAGCAAGCAGGATGATAAAAAGTCCAAAAAACCACACTCCGATGTGGCGATTTCTTTCCTCTTGATAGCGCAACACTGCACAGCGCTTTTTGGAGGTTTTAGGCACACTTTGGGTATGTTTTTCAGTCCGCAAAGTCCACTTTAATAAAACAGGCAATTTGTCACTTTGGTCACAGGGCAACTGTATAAGGCACAAAGTTCACGCTTCTTGCACTAGAAAGCGTGCGTATCCTGTTCGTGACGCCAAAAGAGAGGTGCAGCGTACTCAAGTTAGGTTTAGAAATGTTCCTGGGTGTTGTAGTGCAATAGACACTAACCTGAGACGGCTGACTCTCTGCAAGGGCAGGTGATGATGAGAAATGTTCGTGACGCCAATGCCAATTAAACGGTGGCACGCCGTTTGCTGATAGCAGGAATAACTGAGGAACCACGTGATGTTAAAACAGAACTCAAACTTTAGTAGTCATCACACATGGACATAGATGGAAGCGCAGTTCCTTAGAAGACAGTTGATTTTCAATACAGTTGATGCAGGCAATATAGATATATATAGCAAGGTGACTTTAGAGTGTTAAACACAGGACTTGCAGTACAGGCAGCTTGCACTCTATTCCTGACTGATCCTGGAACATAGAAACTCTTCTCCAAGGTCCAATGCCCTAGCTCTGGCGTATATCCTTGGTTTTATCTCTATCAAGTACCTCCTCTGTAGTCTTGAGTACCTCTTGCTTTCCTTGACATGCCTCTGTCTCTCTCTGTGTCCTCAGGCTGATTAGCTGTGGTGTTCCTGCTTCTGCATATATAAATTCAGGAGGGGAACCTTTTCCTTGGATCTGGAACCCGGTTACAGGGACTGCATTACCCTCTCCTGGTCCACAGGCTTCAGGCCTGGACTTGACTCTGACATAGCCTAATCTCTGGTTAGACTAGACTACAGACTTCAACCACAACTTTAGACTGACTCCTTCTTCCCTGACTGGGCCTTATATAAAGTAGGGCTCCCTAGCTCCCTCTAGTGACTAAGAGCTGAAATGACACCCCTAGCAGGCCTGTACATGCACATTTTACAGCAACAGGGAAATACATAGCATTACATTACATTAAATTTTATAAAGACGACTTATACCAACTTCCCTATAAATAAGGGGGACGACAGCACACAAGTGACCCTTCTGTAGTGACGGGCATTACAGTCCCCGTACACTACAGAACCAAGTACCACAGTGCAGAACAAAATACCGCCCCAGCAGAACCAAGTACCACAGTGCAGCACAGAATACCGCCCCAGCAGAACCAAGTACCACAGTGCAGCATAAAATACTGCCCCAGCAGAACCAAGTGCAGCACAAAATACTGCCCCAGCAGAACCAAGTACCACAGTGCAGCACAAAATACCGCCCTAGCAGAACCAAATACCACAGTGCAGCACAATATACTGCCCCAGCAGAACCAAATACCACAGTGCAGCACAATATACTGCCCCAGCAGAACCAAATACCACAGTGCAGCACAAAATACCGCCCCAGCAGAACCAAGTACCACAGTGCAGCACAAAATACCGCCCCAGCAGAACCAAGTACCACAGTGCAGCACAGAGTGCTGCCCCAGTAGAGCTAAAACCCACAATGCAACACAAAATACCACCCCAGCAGAACCAAGTGCAGCACAAAATACTGCCCCTGCAGAACCAAATACCACAGTGCAGCACAAAATACCACCTCAGCAGAACCAAGTACCACAGTGCAGCACAAAATATTTCCCCAGCAGAACCAAGTACAACAGTGCAACACAAATTACCGTCCCAGCAGAACCATGTACCACAGTGCAACACTATATACTGCCCCAGAAGCTGTCCCTCTGTTGTGGTCATCAATAGCTGCACATTCTGTCCCCTGTCTCTAATTAAAGGGAACCTGTCACCGGGATTTTGTGTATAGAGCTGAGGACATGGGTTGCTAGATGGCCGCTAGCACATCTGCAATACCCAGTCCCCATAGCTCTGTGTGCTTTTATTGTGTAAAAAAACGATTTGATCCATATGAAAATTAACCTGAGATGTGTCCTGTCCCTGAGATGAGTCCAGCATGAAGGAGCCCAACACCGCCACGCATCCTCAAAATCTCCTCCCTGCTCCCGGACGTCAGAAAGCTAGAGCGCCGTAATCTCGGGATGTGCGAGCTAGCGCATGCACAGTTCCTTGAGGCTGATGCCAGCACAGGGAAGGAACACTATGACACTGCGCATGCGCTAGCTCGCGCATCGCGAGATTGTGGCGCTCTGGCTTTCTGATGTCGGGGAGCAAGGAGGAGATTTGGAGGATGCGGGGCGGTGCGGGGCTCCTTTACGCTGGACTCATCTCAGGGACAGGACACATCTCTTGTTAATTTGCATATGGATCAAATAGTTATTTTTACAGAATAAAAGCACACAGAGCTATGGGGACTAAATATTGTGGATGTTCTAGCGGCCATCTAGCAACCCATGTCCTCAGCTCTATACACAAAATCCAATAATATATGGTCTATTGGCTTCTATGCCCCGCTACACTATTCAACTGTACCACCAACCTGAGGACAGCCATACAATTGAAATCAGGAGGACATCTGCAGCCACCAGCCAGGTATACTAGCACCCGATTCTTTCAGCGTCAGCATCATGTCATCATGTACTTGGCCGGCGGCAGTGAGGAAAGCTTGGGGCAACCCTCTGGGGGTCGGCCCACCGCAAAATTTCCCTGAAGGGTCTATGGTCTGTGTGCCCCAGTTCAGTAGTGGGGATGCTAGAATGGAGTTCCTCTAAGGAGGACCTACAGGAGCAACTCCATTCTAGAGAGGTCACTTCTGAAATGACTAGATTAGGTATAAAGTAAAATAAATATAATCTGATGCCACTGTATGAATTGTCTTTTTCAGCTTTTTTTCTTTGTTTAGTTTTTGTTTTTTCTTTTCTCTAAGGGTACTTTCACACTAGCGTTTTTCTTTTCCGCCATAGAGTTCCATCACAGGGGCTCTATACTGGAAAAGAACTGAACAGGTATATCCCCATGCATTCTGAATGGAGAGTAATCCGTTCAGGATGCATCAGGATGTCTTCAGTTCAGTCATTTTGATCTAGATCTATACTTGATCTAGTCTTCCGTCATTGCTCAGTGTCAAACTTTAGTAACTTATCCTTCCCACTTTCTGACCACAATCTTCTTTCATTTACCATTAAGACCTCTCACTTTTCTCATGACAATCCTAATTTTCACACTTACAGAAACCTACACACCATTAACTGCCAGCAACTTATTAACACCCTACAAATCACTTCCCTCCCCTGTCCAGACTTGGCCAATTATTACAACCAGACCCTCAAAACCACCCTAGATGAAGTTGCTCCAATATCAATCCGACCCTCTCGACACAGAACACGGCAACTTTGGCACACACCTGAAACACATTTTCTCCAGCGCTGCTCCAGATGTGCAGAACGCTTATGGAGAAAATCGCGAATATCAGCAGACTTCCTCCATTATAAATTTATGCTCAAAACATACAATTCGGCTCTCAATATTGCAAAACAAAAGTACTTCACCTCTCATTTCCTCACTCTCGAATAATCCAAAACTACTTTTTGACACTTTCCACTCCCTTTTAAGCCCTAAAGTTCCAGAACCTGTCATTGACCTCTGCGCTGATGGCATGGCCACTTACTTCAGAGACAAGATTGGCAGTATCCGGCAGGAAATAATTTCCCAGTCCCCAAATAATTTAAATCTCCTCCCTCCAGTTCCTATACATGTTCTCTCTCCTTTTTTGACCCTATAACAGAGGAAGAAGTCTCCAGGCTTCTCTCTTCTTATCGACCCACAACCTGTAGCAGTGATCCTATTCTAGTCCCTCTCCCCGGCTGTCATCACTCACCTAACTACAATTTTTAACCTCTCTCTCTCTCTCTTCTGGTATCTTTCCCTCCTCTTTCAAACACTCTATTATAACCCCACTACTAAAGAAACCATCTCTTGACCCGACCTGTGCTGCTAACTACCAACCTGTTTCTAACCTCCCCTTCCTCTCTAAACTACTTGAACGTCTTGTCTACTCTCGCTTAATAAGCTATCTCTCTGCAAACTCTCTTCTTGACCCCTTACAATCTGCCTTTCGCCCTCTTCACTCTACAGATACTGCCCTTACTAAAGTGTCTAATGATCTCCCAACAGCAAAAAGAAATGGTGACTATTCTCTACTGATTCTGCTGGATCTCTCTGCAGCGTTTGATACCGTAGACCATAAACTCCTCCTCACCATGCTTCACTCAATTGGCCTTAAGGACACTGCTCTCTCTTGGTTCTCTTCCTATCTCTCTGGTCGCTCCTTTAGTGTATAATTCGCTGGCTCTTCTTCTTCTCCTCTTCCTCTTGATGTCGGCATTCCTCAGGGCTTAATACTAGGTCCTCTACTCTTCTCCCTCTATACAGCCCCCATCGGACAGACTATCAGTAGATTTGGCTTTCGATACCATCTCTATGCTGACGACACCAAACTATACACTTCATCCCCTGACATCACCCCTGCTTTACTCCAAAACATCAGTAATTGTCTGGCAGCTGTCTCTAACATCATGTCCTTTCTGTATCTAAAACTGAACCTCTCAAAAGTTGAACTTCTCGTCTTTCCCCCATCTACTAACTCACCTAAACTTAATATTTCAATTTCGGTCTGCAGCACTATCATAACTCCTGTGCCACATGCCCGCTGTCTTGGGGCCACATTTGACTGTGATCTTTCCTTTGTTCCCCATATTTAATCACTTACACGCTCTTGTCGTCTGCACTTCAAGAATATCGCCAGAATCCGCCCTTTTCTTACGGTGGAAATGGCAAAAACTCTTGTTGCCTTGACTCATTCTCGTCTTGACTACTGCAACGCATTACTAATCGGTCTCCCTCTCACTAAACTCTCCCCCATTCAGTCTGTTCTAAATGCTGAAGCCAGGCTCATCTATCCATCCAACCGCTACACTGATGCTACTAGTCTGTGCCAGTCACTTCACTGGTTGTCCATCCACCACAGAATACAGTTCAAACTTCTCTCCCTCACCCACAAAGTTCTCCACAGTGCTGCACCTCCATACATCTCCTCACTCATCTCCATCTACCACCCTACTCGTGCTCTCCGTTCTGTTAGCGACCTAAGATTAAGGCTCCATTCACACGTCCGTGGTGTGTTGCGGACCGGCAAATTGCGGATCTGCAACACACCCTCCCGGCATCCATATAGAAATGCCTATTCTTGTCCGCAGCTGCGGACAAGAATAGGACATGTTCTATCTTTTGCGGAACTGCGGTCCTGAAGACTGGGGCCGCGCTCCGCAAGTGCGGATGCGGACAGCACACTGTGTGCTGTCCGCATCCATTCCGTCCCCATTGAAAATGAATGGGAACGGATGCAGACCCATTTGTGGATGTGTGAATGGAGCCTAATAACCTCCATAATTCGTACCTCTCACTACCATCTTCAAGACTTTTCTCGAGCTGCACCTACTCTCTGGAATACTCTGCCCCGGAATATCAGGTCAATTCACAACTTCTTTACCTTCAAACGTGCCTTAAAAACACATCTTTTCAGGCAGGCTTATCAGGCTTCCTAAAATGACTTTTCCCAGACTAAACCTTTCCCCCACCAACTCTTCTGGCCTTAACTCTATCCTCTAGTAGTCCCAAACCTGAAGCAGATCGGCAGGCACCACTCCTGTCAGCTCAATAATGGCTCAAAGCCTACTTATCACAATCAACTACCTTATGTGTCATCCCCAATTCCTCATAGATTGTAAGCTCTTGCGAGCAGGGCCCTGACTCCTAGTGTTTCAGTTGCATATTAGCCAGTTACTTTTGTCTTGTATATGAACCCTATGAACTTGTAAAGAGCTGCGGAATATGGTGGCGCTATATAAATACATTTTATTATTATTATTATTATGATCAGGCAAAGGATAAAACCGCAGCATGCAACCATTTTATCTCCGGTCAAAAAAACTTGCCTGAATGCCGGATCCTGTTTTTTTTCCCATAGGAATGTATTAGAGCTGGATCCGGCATTCAAAATACCGGAATGCCGAAACTGTCCTTCTGGTCTGCGCATGCGCAGACTGAAAAAAATAAATGCCGGATCCGTTTTGCCGGATGACACCGGAATTACGGATCCGGCATTTCAATACATTTTTCAGACTGATCAGGCATTATTCAGACTGTCAAGTGTGAAAGTAGCCTAACTAATTGAGTTGTTATATGGAGGTCCATCACTTCTGGGCAGAGGTCCTCCATACAGAAACTCCATTGTAGCTGATGACTACTGAACTGACTAGAATGGAGTTGCTACAGGGACATTCTGCATGTAAATACATCCATACATCTGCTTTGTAAATCATCCATTGAGCCACAGTTTACAGGCATCTATAATCCATGTGATTTTATTACATGACACGGAGGCTCCTATTGCTATCTCTTTCTTTACTGAACATCCAATAGCAGCAAAGAAAAAAACATATCCATAACAAGAAACCATGGTAACAAGCCCCTCCCACACATGACCCAGTATAATAGTCCTGGTTCCCAAAGATTCCTCCTCTTTCTTTGCTGCTGACAAGATAAGTATTCAAGTGTCTGGACTTCATATGGCATTGTTAGAATAATTATCATTTTATATATATACTTATATTTGTGGTCGTGGCTACCGAGAGAATGCACCCTATCCCACCTGAAACTACCTTACGCCTAAGCGATTCGAGTTGTGCCGCAACCGCGACGTAGAAGGGGCACCAGAAAGAGGGCATCCCCTCCATAAGTAACAAGAGTAAGGGCAGGTGGGAGGGAAAAACGCCGAACGACGTACAAAGTGGGAGGGACGCCGGCCGAACATAAAGGCAGCAGTGCCCCTCCCACAAATACAGGCCAATGAATCGGCCTTTACACTTGTGGTCGTGGCTACTGAGAGAATGCACCCTATCCCACCTGAAACTACCTTACGCCTAAGCGGTTAGAGTTGTGCCGCAACGGCGACGTAGCAGGGACACCAGAAAGAGGGCAAAAGGCATACAGAGTAGCAAGAGTAATTTATTACAACATAATCACAAGACCAAACTTTGGAAAGCCAATGACATCTCAGTTTTGGGATGAGGAATGTAGCGACTACAGCAGGAGGAGCGCCAGCGACCCAACTTTTGCATAACGTGCTCTGGCACCTAATTTTTGGAGGCCGCGGACGCCGCTCCTATACGGAACAAATAACCTGAAATCGAAGCGGGGTCGCTGCCCAGACTTACAACTAAGGAGCGTATGTGAGACACAAACTGGCGAGTACTAAGTGGCGACACCCCAAAAGGCAACAGTGGACCATCTGGCCTGGGACCTACTAAGGCTGCCTGCAACTGCTGAAGAACTCTGACAGGGCACCATCGGTGAGACGTAGGGAAGTAGGACACTGGGATCGGAGGACCCGTCTGAGAGGTCTTGGACGTCCTCAGTAGTAACGTGAAACCCTCAAGATGCGGAACCAGTTGGCTAACTGTGACAAACTTACTGCTATTGGGGGGACAAGTAAACTCACCAGGCCTCAAGAAACCGTAAAAGGCTAAATAAATAGCCGCTTTAAGCACCAAGCTGGGCAAAACCCTGAAAGGATTCTTATCCAGAACGTCAGACAGGTTACGGAATAGCCTACCAGTAACGGCTTGTCTGCGTACCTGGCCTCCTGGGCCACATCTGCTTAACCCCCTCAGCGTTGCTTTGACTGCGTGAACAGAAAACAACGAACTCCGTTCTGGATAACTAACGGAAAGGAAATGCTGCACCCCTGACAGGTAGGATTTCACTGTGTTGTGTGATAGCTTAAGTTCCGAGTGGCAGTAACCTATAAAAGCAAGGATGTACTCGATGAAGCTGGACTCTCCTTGAGGGTATTTCTCCAGGAATTTGCAATATACGGCCCACCCGGTGCGGTAAGCCCTAGCCATGTTCGGAGAAAGTGACTCGGCTAATAAGGTATGGGCTGTGGCCAGGTGACTAGTCAAACCAATATTAGCAACTCGTGGGGAGGGACAGTAGCGCCCGTAACATCCGCCCATGGCATGACCTGCGAAAAAAGGGGAAAATTAGCCCTCGACAAGGCGTCAGCTGCCACATTTTGAGAACCTGGTACATGCGTACTAGTAATACAGAAATGATGTTGCAGCGAGAGTTGAACTAGATGCCTCATGAGACACATGACATGTGATGACTTAGACAAACCACTGGTTTTAATATCTACCACTGCGGCGTTGTCTGTTACAAATAACACAGTGAGATTTGTCCAGCGGCTGCCCCAGATAAAGGCGGCCGCCACTATGGGGTACAGCTCGAAGAGTGCTGAGGTTTGCAGGAAACCCGGGATCTGTCTAACCTCAACTGGCCACTCACCTGCGACCCAGTGGGTGCCAAAAATAGCAGCAAAACCTGTGCCAGCAGCCGCGTCTGAGAGAATTACTGGAGACAGGTTAGACAATTCAGGAATAAACAAGTACACCCCATTCCACTGGCTGAGGAAGTGGTCCCACATGTGTAGGTCAGATAAGGCCTGACTATCCAGGCGTACCGGGCTGTTCTGATTTGGAGCAGTAGCGAGAAGGGCCAACAAGCGGGAAATGAATGACTTGCCTTGCGGGATGATCCTCATAGCAAAATTTAACATGCCCAGTAACGACTGTAAATCAGCCTTAGTGACCACGGTGGTAACTGAGAACCTGTGAACGACTTCCCTGATCCTAACTAACTTGTCCGACGGCAATCTGGCTAACATGTTTTCCGAATCTAACACTATGCCTAGGAAAGTAATGACTGTGGATGGGCCCTCAACTTTCTTGGGGGATACAGGGACGCCCATCTGAGTAAAAAAACTCAAAAGTTTCCCCAGACCCAAGAGGGCCGGCCATGGTTTCTTGATCAGCAGGAAACCATTCAAGTAATGGATGACGTGCTCACAGTGTATTTTATTCTCTAATACCTGAGCAAACTGATCGAACAGCCATGGGCTGCTCTTAGAACCAAAAGTAAGTTTTGTGGAAAAGTAGTATTGGTCCCTCCACTTAATGCCATGCCACTGCCAGTGACCTGGCATAATAGGGAGTAACTTAAAGGCATCAGAGATATCAGCCTTGGACAATGCTGCTCCGGGTCCTAACCGAATGATAATGGCGATAGCCTGGTCAATGGAAGAATACCTCATACCCACTTCCTCTGATGGAATAAGGCAGTTGAGGCTAGGAACATGGGAACCATGCGGGGCTGACAGGTCTATGATCAGTCTCTCCTTCTTACTAAACCCGTGACCACCCCTACGGGACTAACTCTCCACCGCTGGAAAGGGGGCACCTTAAAAGGACCGATCAAAAAACCCTTATCTAACTCTGCATTTATCAACTTGTCTATGGCGCTAGGACTCTTGCCAGCTGACTGAAGATTCTTACATTCGTGCGTAAACTCTGGAACTGTGATCAACCCGGTATGAAAACCTTTAGAAAATCCTGAAAGCAAAAACTCCACGAAACCTGGATTAGGATGACCCACCAAGAACCCCCGTAAGCAACCAGTATCCACGACACTCAACTTTAATGTACAAGCGACTTTGGGGTGGGCCCTGAAGCAATTAGAACAAATATGTAGCAAGCGGCATTGACTGAAATTAGAGTAGTTGTAATTGTTACAAATCTGGGCCCTACCCAACTGAACAATAGGCCGACCCAACTTGTCAACTGAGCTGGAAGACCTGAAAACGTCTAGAGGTCCGGCGACGAACCAGAAGGGTTAGACGGCGCACTGGTGGCTGACTTGTGGCACCACTCAGAGTGAAAAATCGACTGACATAACGAACAGGAAGGAGCTTTCAAACCAGCAAAATGCCTACAAAATAACTCAGTGTCTAAATTGGACCAATCTGTGACGAACTGAAACTGCGCTAAAGCCGCCGCTGCCTTGACGGAAAAGGAACAATGATAATCATAAAACGAACACCCGCCATACTTATACCCTAACTCTGTGACTCGGAAAAGGTACAAATCAAATTCTTCCCTCCTATCAGGCCTAACAGAACATATCACATCTCTGAACAGACTGAACGCCATGACTGAACGTCTGCAGTATTGGATCCCTCTGGGGAACCACTCTTTGTCCCGGATGCGCTCCACCATCCGAGGTCCGCAGAGTGGCTCCCATCAGACCATGTCGCAAGATACCTGGAGGCCTATGTGCGCCAGCCTCTCAGCAAAGAGGCTCAAAATAAATTAAAGGCTGAGTGCCCTAGACCCATTGTCCCGAACAAGGTCTGTGAGACCCCCATTGTGGACCCCAGGATGTCCCAATTCTTATCTAAGTCGGGGTGGAACCCCCATAGGGGTCTAGAATCGGCCTTAAAGGCCTGTCAGGACAAGCTGCTTGATATCCTGGGCCCCCTGACGAAAATATTTGAGTTAGCTGAATCCGCCAGAGCTTAAAATACACTGGTGGACCCAGAGGAGCTCTGCGGATGGGTGCATCGTGTTGTGTGCATCACAGGCAATATAAACACCTCCCTCTCTATCGAGAGATGTAAGGCAATCCTTTTTAAGATTGAGCCTAAGCTCTCCAATCTAGCTTTAACAGAGGCGGGCAAGGACGCCCAAGGCCTCTTATTTGGAGACTCTTTTATAAAAGATCTCTCTCGTTTTGTGGGTGCCTTTACCGCCCTAGATAAGGCCCAATCGTCCATGAGGCGAGTCTTTCAGGGGTGGGTCTCTGCCAGGGCTGGCAGCTCTAGGGGCCGTCTGTCCGGCCGGTCGACTTTCCAGACCTGTGGATCGGGTCGAGGCTCTTTTTCCTACAGAACACCCTACCCCGCCTTCTTTCCCACCCGCGGTGCTTCATGGCAATCCCGGGGAACCAGAGGATCCTCATCTTCCAGGCGTCCATTCAGTAAGTCGTTTCCTGTCTCCGCAGTCAAGGGATTCGTCTAATTATTTATCTAGACGATATCCTCCTCATGGCCCAGGACCGTTCAATCCTGCTGACACACTTGAACTGGACAATGGACCTGTTATCCCACCTGGGTTTCCTCCTCAACCTGGAGAAATCCTGCTTAACTCCTGCCCAATCCTTGGAATTTTTAGGCTTCACTATCGACTCGAACACAGAGACACTCAGCCTCCCGTCCTCCAAGGTCCGTGCTATCCGCAAGGAGCTTCGTTACACGCTTTCTCTTCCGCAGGTTTCCTTACGCCACCTGGCCCGCATCATAGGCCTCCTCTCCTCTTCAATCCAGGCAGTCTTCCCAGCGCCTCTGCATTACCGAGCCATGATCACCCACCTTCACGCGGGTCTATCCTATACAGATTTGATCACCTTAGACAAGGAGACCAGGGACGAGTTGACGTGGTGGATCCACAACTTGGAGGCCTGGAACGGCAAGGCTATCTTCGGCCCTCGTCCGGATTTTATGATAGAATCGGACGCCAGCCTGCTGGGATGGGGCGCTTATTGCAGCGGAGTTACCACCGGGGGACGCTGGTCTGCAGAGGAGTCCGGTTTACACATCAACGCCTTGGAGCTTCTTGCAGGCTCTTTCGCTATTCGCAGCTTTGGGAACGGACTAGCCAGGGCCTGCATCAGACTGAGGATGGACAATATTTCAGCAGTACGATATGTCAACGCCTTGTCCCACCTGGCACGGGACTTCTGGACCTTTTGTCTAGCCAGGGATATAACTGTGCTCGCTGAATATCTGCCCGACCTTCACAACACTCACACGGACTGGAGTTCTCATTTTCTCTCCAACTCCAGCGATTGGAAATTGGACACGGCTATGTTCTCTTCCATATCCTCCCGATGGGGGCCGTTTTATTTGGATCTCTTCGCGTCCCGTTTGAACACCCAGCTTCTCCGGTTCTACAGCTGGCGTCCGGATCCAGATTTATTAATGGTCCTTTAATACTGTGATAAATGTGGTTTGACAGTAGCAGTTTATCCTTCAGTAAGCGGCTGTACAAAAGTCACATGTCTTTACGAAAAAGTCGCATGTTCTATTAAAAAGTAGCATAAGATAAGCATGGTCCTCACTGGAGTGAAATTGCACAACTTTTTAAATTGTCGCAATAGTAAATCTAGAGATTAATTTACATAAGAAAACACGCCCACTTTTAGAAAACTGGCTAGCATAGCGCAGAGCCAATAATAGTCGCACATTTTTGCGCAGTTTTAGCGATTGCGCAAAAATTAGCAACTTTTTCACTCCATTATTTTGACTTGAGCTAATGATAAATCTGGCCCCCAGTCTATTAGAATTAATTACCGGGTTTTTCACACTATAGATGCCGTGATCACAGCATCTAAAGGCTGTATTGTCTGCGATTATTGCATGTACGGCACTGGTAGCGAACAAGTTAAAGGGATTGTCTCACTTCAGCAAATGACAGTAGAAAGTTAATACAGGGCATTAATGTATTGTGATTGTCCATATTGTCTCCTTTGCTGGCTTTAGTTATTCTTTCATTACATTATACACTGCTCGTTTACAAGGATTATGACCACCCTGTAATCCATCTGCAGTGGTCGTGCTTGCACACTATAGAAAAAAGAACCAGCCTCCCTGGTGGCCAGGACGGTGGGAACGTGCATACACAGAAGCTCCCATCCTGGCCATCTCGTATCTACGCTGCAGTGGTGGTCGTAACCCCTGGAAACAAGCAGTATGTAATGTGATGGAAAAATGAATGAGGTCAGTAAAGATGACAATATGGACAATCACAATACATTAGTAAGTGCCTTAGCAAATGCCATTTGCTGAAGTGAGACAACCCCTTTAACCCGTAGAGGACCCCCGCCGAACATGTACGGCGGGCTGATCGGGCGGGTGCAGGAGCTGCGCCTGCCCGATTAGCGGCACGGACCCAGCAGTCACTGACAGCCAGGCACCTGCTGCATACGCCGGCATCGGGGAAAACACAGATGCTGGCGTATTAACCCCTTGTATGCTGCGGTCAAAGCTGACTGCGGCATGCAGAGGATTCGCGTAGGGTACGGGTGCCCTCGGCTTCCCCATCGGGTCCCTAAATTTGGTATTTTTTTATAAATAAAAATGAAATATTTTGACTCCAATTTTACCACTGTCATGAAGTACAATATGTGACGAGAAAACAATCTCAGAATAGCCTGGATAAGTAAAAGCGTTTTTAAAGTTATCACCACATAAAGTGACACATGTCAGATTTGTAAAAAATGGCCTGGTCCTTAAAGAGGACCTTTCATGGGTCCAGACATCATGAAAAAACTACCAGGATATGTAGGGCATAGTCCATGGATGTAAGATCACTTACTAGTTTGTCTGGTCGCCCCTCCGTTCGCCCGCTGTGCCCCCCTGCAGTTTTCTACTCCTCCCTGTACCGATGCTATTCATTAGCATACCAGCCGGGAAAACTGCAGGGGGGCACAGCGGGCGAACGGAGCGGAACCCAGACAAACTAGTAAGCGATCTTACATCCATGGACTATGCCCTACATATCCTGGTAGTTATTTCATAATGTCTGGAGCCATGAAAGGTCCTCTTTAAAAATGGCAGGGTCCTGAAGGGGTTATGGTTTGAACTTCCTATATTTAGCCAGTGCACCCCAGGTAGTATGGAAGTTAGCCATGGCTCTATGTTCCCAATGAGGTATTGCCTCCAGTTTGTATATTTGATCAACTCGGTGGAGAAGCAGAGCACCAGGCATTTTCTATGCGGTAAAACCAATATCTTACCATCATTTTTTTTTCTTTATTCTCTTTTTATCGTATTAAACAAAGGAAGCACAGCATATTCTTACATTAAATGAGATGTACAGTGTGCATACAGTCAGGTCCATAAATAGTGGGACATGGACACAATTCTAAAATTTTTGGCTCTATACACCACCACAATGGATTTGAAATGAAACGAACAAGATGTGCTTTAACCGCAGACTGTCAGCTTTAATTTGAGGGTATTTACATCCAAATCAGGTGAACGGTGCAGGAATTACAACCGTGCCTCCCACTTGTTAAGGAACCAAAAGTAATAGGACAATTGGCTTCTCAGCTGTTCCATGGCCAGGTGTCTGTTATTCCCTCATTATCCCAATTACAATGAGCAGATAAAAGGTCCAGAGTTCATTTCCAGTGTGCTATTTGCATTTGGAATCTGTTGCTGTCAACTCTCAAGATGAGATCCAAAGAGCTGTCACTATCAGTGAAGCAAGCCATCATTAGGCTGAAAAAACACAACAAACCCATCCGAGAGATAGCAAAAACATTTGGCGTGGCCAAAACAACTGTTTGGAACATTCTTAAAAAGAAGGAACACACCGGTGAGCTCAGCAACACCAAAAGACCCGGAAGACCACAGAAAACAACTGTGGTGGATGACCAAAGAATTCTTTCCCTGGTGAAGAAAACACCCTTCACAGCAGTTGGCCAGATCAAGAACACTCTCCAGGAGGTAGGTGTATGTGTGTCAAAGTCAACAATCAAGAGAAGACTTCACCAGAGTGAATACAGAGGGTTCACCACAGGATGTAAACCATTGGTGAGCCTCAAAAACAGGAAGGCCAGATTACAGTTTGCCAAACGACATCTAAAAAAGCCTTCACGGTTCTGGAACAACATCCTATGGACAGATGAGACCAAAATCAACTTGTACGAGAGTGATGGGAAGAGAAGAGTATGGAGAAGGAAAGGAACTGCTCATGATCCTACGCATACCACCTCATCAGTGAAGCATGGTGGTGGTAGTGTCATGCCGTGGACATGTATGGCTGGCAATGGAACTGGTTCTCTTGTATTTATTGATGATGTGATTGCTGACAAAAGCAGCAGGATGAATTCTGAAGTGTTTCGGGCAATATTATCTGCTCATATTCTGCCAAATGCTTCAGAACTCATTGGACGGCGCTTCACAGTGCAGATGGACAATGACCCAAAGCATACTGCAAAAGCAACCAAAGAGTTTTTTAAGGGAAAGAAGTGGAATATTATGCAATGGCCAAGTCAATCCCCTGACCTGAATCCGATTGAGCATGCATTTCACTTGCTGAAGACAAAACTGAAGGGAAAATGCCCCAAGAACAAGCAGGAACTGAAGACAGTTGCAGTAGAGGCCTAGCAGAGCATCACCAGGGATGAAACACAGTGTCTGGTGATGTCTATGCGTTCCAGACTTCAGGCTGTAATTGACTGCAAAGGATTTGCAACCAAGTATTAAAACATGTTAACACGTTAGAAGACATAAGAGAAGGTAAGACGCAGGGAGCAAGGTTAGTTTGTCTTCTTTTCCGACCCACAACTTTTGAGTAGGACGTTTGATCCAGTCCATAATTCTAGAAATCTGCACTGCTTTGTAGTATGCCACAGAGTCCACCAGCCCTATACCTCCTTTATCAGCTGGTTTAGGTAAAGTAGTGAACGATAGTCTTGGACGTTCAGCGATCCAAATAAATATGAGCAGTCTACGTCACAAGGAGTTAATTCAACAAATATTCTGTCAAATAGAACCAAGCAATCTAAGGCCTTATGAACATGGCCATATCCGTTTTTGCAGTCTACAAATTGCAGATCTGCAAAGCATGGATACCAGCCGTCTGCGTTCTGGATTTTGCGGATAGGTACATCCTGTCCTCTGTTAGAAATGCCTATTCTTGTCCACAAAATGGAGTAGGACGTGTTCTATTTTTTTTTACGGGGACACAGAACGGACTTTCGGATGTGGGCAGCTAAAGATTTTACTTCTGGCTTTTTTTGGTTGATTAGATGTTTTTAGTTTTTTTTGCAGGATGCCAGTGTTTTTTTTTTTTTCCAGGCGTTTTCACTTCACTTTCTCTATAGGAGAAAAATGTGATGAAGAAAACACCAGTGGTAAGGCACTGTGTGAAAAGGGAGCCGATCTCAAGTTTGTCTGCAGACAGTAATAAGATTCATTTTAGCTTGATTTTTGTAAAAAATAAAATAAAAATAAATCAAATAAAAACTTTCATCCAACTGGTTTATCAAAATCTAAAACCAGTGAACCACACATTGGAAAGATAGAATTATGTTGAAATGTAAAACTTAAAAGGGTTTTCCAAGATTTGTGATTAGGTCATCAGTATCTGATCGGTGGGGGTCCAACACCTGGGACCCTTGTGTTGTGCATTTTCATAAGTGTACAATGTATCTGATGATACTATATTCAATATGGATGATCATTGCCTTTAACAACATGTGATCAGCATGAACCTGGAAAAAACCAAGATAGGTTCATGGCAAGTTCAATGTGTTAAAAGTGAATATATAGAGAAGACTATACTTATATTATTGTTTAGAGACATGGATTTATCTACACAGGTTTCTCTAAACTTGTCTGTCTGAGGAACAATGGGTGTTTCATGGCTAAACCATGATCTGATAAGAGACGTCCATAAAACACATCTGGTGTGGAACAGATATCTATTCATATATTCACATATAGATATATATATATTTCTGTGTGCATTTATTTAGCGTTTGAACTTGTTAATGATTCATATATATTATGCAATATTGATATATTATAACCAAATATTATTAATGTATCTTTATATGTCTGTATCTCACTGAGAGGATATATTCTAGTGGATATAGAGAATGTTAAGTTGAATTTTCTTAAATAGGGTTTATTTTAGAGGAGCTGATGTTATTTCAAACATCATTACTCAATAGCTGAAGACAGTTAAGATACACAAACCAGAAGAACCCTTATCTACCCCCTAAATTCAGGGATTAGGAAAACTTCTGATACCGCCAGTCAGTCTGAGCAAAGTGTCAGAAAGAGTCCCTCCTAATTGATTTAAGGTGGGAAAGATCAGAGTTTAAGTAGTAATAAAACAATCTATATATGTGTTAAAATATTCAAAATTGTTATATGATACAACAGTGCCATCAAGTGGTAGATGGGCAGAAGTTTCTAAGGAATGTCAATTAGATGACATCATCCCCATGTTTAACATACGTCACACCCACCTTATCTAATTGGTAATCCCTAATCCAAGAGGGGATGGGCATAGATAAGGATTGGGATATCTGATCCAGTTTTGGGAGATCAGGACACAGCACAGACACTTCACAAACTTCACAAAAGAAAAACTTCACAAGGACTTCACAAACACTTCTTCACACACTTCACAAAAACTTCACAAGGACTTCACAAAGGAACACTTCTCAGAGATTCATTCATCAGCATCACTTCACACGTCAGGAACGTACCACAGGACGGGACATATCTAAATCTTGGAAAGCTGGGTCCATTCTAAAAGCTCTTTATCCCAAAGCCAGGGGTAATGTATAATCTATTTCATTTGCAGTAATTATAAATCGCTCTAATTGGCATATAGTTGAAACCCCATTATTAGTGGGTCAATAGTGTTTAAAACAATAAATTTTATGGGAAATTTTAATGAACGTGCACATCATTAGAATTCCTGTAATATTGCTATCAGAGTGGAATCTCTGATCGGATTTTATTATCCGTAGTTAGGCCAACGGGCGTATTTATAAGGTGTCTCTTACTGCCATATTCTTTGATTGAGCATAAGGGATTTTCCACAGATTCATTTCTATTGTTTTTGTTGTTACATTATAATATTTTGATAATCAGTATACTAATCGGTAATAATTTGATAATAATTTGAATAACATTATATTGTACTTGGTGTACTAAATTAAGTGAGCCCGGCGTAAACGGCGGAGCATCATCTTGTGGTCAATTTTGATATTATCCTTGTATTCATTTGTATGCCATTTTTACTGCTTGTATTTATTTGTAATAAATTATATTTTATATAATTAATTGCACCCTGTTTCATTATCTGCACAAATTAACTTTAGATCTCATCAATAAAAGAACTGGCAATTTATATGTCCCCCAATTAAATTTTTAATATTTCATAAAAATATGAAATCATAATTTTTATGATCTCATATCTTATATGAAATAAATACCCGACACTTGCCAATCAGCTGTTTGAGAAGGCACCTGCACCAAGGCCTCAGCTCACCAAGCACAGCGCCGTACTTTGTATAGCGGCTGTGCTTGGTATTGCAGCTCAGCCCTATTCACTGCTGAGCCTAGGCCACAAGACACATGAACGTGTCGTCACTCAGCCTAGAAAAAGCTACTGCAAGCGCCGATCGTCTGGGGTCCCAGGTGTCAGACCCCCACAGATCAGATACTGATGACCTATCCAGAGGATAGGTCATCAGTATAAAAATCTCAGAAAACCACTTAAACTGTAACGCGATGTATAAAACCCATCAGGGTACATTGCAATCCACTGGCCGCCCTATATCCCCGTGACCGCGCTGTCATTACATAGTTGCAGTCATGTAACTAGAGACCAGGCAAGGTGGTTTTCCTGTGTGACATCGATCCTCCGCAATATAAAGTAAAAAAGCTGGCAGGGGAGTGTGCTTCTTCATGTGAGAGCACCCCCTGCTGTCTGTAAAATTTACTGTGAACCTGACTGTGGTAGGAAGGGGTTATTCACTTTCCTCATTAAAAATATAAATAGTTAAAAAAAAAAAAGGTGTAATACAGAAAACAAAATAAAGTTATAGCTATAGTTACTAGTTTTAACAATAGTATAACAGACCATGTACCCCCCCCCCCCCACACACACACACACACTTTTCATTCATAAAAAATATATTTAGGGCTCATGCACACGACCGTATGTATTTTGTGGTCCGCAAAATACATGCGTTCGATGCGTTCCAAAGTTAAACATTTGGTCGTCTGCTGAATGACCTCACTTAATGGGGGACAATCTTGTTTAAGCTAAGAGTAGTACATGAGTCGCTGACTTAATTTTAGTAGTACTTGGGTTTTTCTCAATATGGAATATTAGAAGTTCTGGGTCTTCTGAGATCATGGAGATACCTTTCTGGTTGACCATTGAGATCAATGATTGCCAAAAAGTTTGTACACTAGGGCACAACCATATACCAAGGGTGACATCCGAGTTAGGCAATTGACATTTCGGGCAACCAGTGATCCTGTTATCTAGTAAAACCGTTGGGGGAACTCTTGGTTTATAAAAGCCATATATAGCTCTGTGGATCAATTTGAAGTATGTCTCCCTCCAGAGTTCGCTACTCACCACCTTTCTTATCAACGCCCACCCATCTAGTAATTGCTCAGGGAGTTGTAAGTTTGGGAAGTCCTTAAGCCAAGACTTAAATAGCTGGGAGTCTCCTAGTTTAGAAGACAAGTCTCTCATGGAACCATATATTGTAGACAAATCTTCCCTAATATTGTTGGAATCTAAAAATACGTCAAAGGAGTTAACGCTGAATTCCCCAACCATGTTTATTGCCCTAGATCGCAGGAAAGCCAGGATCTGGTAATATGCCAGAAAATTATCAGAGGGTATCCCATATTGTGTTTGGAGTTCTTGAAAATTATAATATCTCTTTTCCGAATGGAGCCATAGGTGTCTGACTTCTTTTACTCCTTTATCCGCCCAGATAGCGAATTTTTATTCACTGCATTAGCTTTAAATTCAGGGTGCTTCCATAGCGACATCTTTTTAGATATCAAAAATGGAAGATTATATATTTTTCTGACCGCTTTCCACGATGCTATTGTGTCCCTCAGCAGTATGCTATGTTTTATTGTGTTAGGTAACAAGGCATATTTAGTATGCAGTAGGGTGTCAAGAGTCCATGGTTTAGCCATCTCTCCTTCTAGTGAAAGTACTGAGTAATGAGAAGTTTTATTTAACCAATCTAGACAATATCTCATAAGACTAGCTAGATTGTATTTCCTGATATCTGAAAAGCCGACGCCACCTCTATTTCTTTGTCTAGTTAAAGTTGTCAAGGATATCTTAGATTGCCAAATGAAGGCTCTAAACGCTGTCTCGAGTGTTTGGATGTCAGAATGCTTTAGCAGGACAGGAAGTGTTTGCATGGGATAGAGGAGTTTGCCTATACTCATAATCTTTAATAGATGACATCTGCCTAGGAATGAGATAGGCAATTTTGCCCAGGAGTTAAGTTTTTTTTAATCCCTTTTTTTTAATCCCTAAGTATTTGATATAATTGGATGCAACAGTGACCAAACCTCCCAGCGCCCTTCCTCGATGAGCATTTTGCGCTGGGGAGAGGTCTAGCAGTTCACATTTCGACATGTTCACTTTGAATCCTGAGTAGTTGCCAAATTGCCTCAAGAGAGTAAACACATTTGGGAGGTTCCTATGGGCATTGGCTAAAAACATCAATATATCATCTGCGAACAGGGTGTGTTTAACTGTATGTTTACCTATTGATATGCCCTCTATATTCTTATTTAGTGTTATAGCCCTCGAGAGTGGTTCTAGATCAATGTTGAATAGTAGGGCTGAAAGTGGACACCCCTGTTTGGTGCCCTTTTGGAGGGGGAAGGGACGTGACAGGAAACCTGGGATAGATATCCTTGACATTGCGCAATGATATAGTGAAGAGATATACGTCCTGAATTGGCCTGAAAAACCCATGGCGTCCAGTACTTCATTCAGCCATCCCCAGCTCACATTGTCAAACGCTTTTTCTGCATCAATGGCCAATAGAGCTGAGGATGGGTGAAGGTGAGGGAAAAGCTTAACATAGTCTAGCACCGCCAAAACTTTTCTGATATTATATACGGCCGATCTCCCTTGTATAAAGCCAACTTGATGAGGAGTTAAAATCTTGGGTAGAAACGTGGCCATCCTATCAGCCATTATTTTGGATATGTATTTGAGATCATTGTCGATAAGAGAGATGGGGCGGTAAGAAGAAGCTAAGGTAGAGTCTTTGCCTTGTTTTGGGAGTACTTTGATGAATGCCGTATTCAGATCAGGTGGTATGGTTTGGCCTTGGAGCATCTGATTATATAGAGATGTGAGAACTGTCACAATTTTTGGGGCTAGTATTTTGTAAAATTCATTTGTGAAACCGTCTGGGACTGGGGCTTTATTTTTACTCGATTAGCTTATGACTTTCTGGACTTCTGCTTCCGTAATAGGTTGGTTTAGAAACATTAGATCATCTGGTGAGATTTGAGGCAGATTTAGCTTTTCTAACCAGGATTTCCCGGATTGAAATAATAATCTCTAAAAATGTCCAATATTTCTTTTGGATAATGACAGACCTTACCCAACTGGTTCTTTATTGTAGGAATTATAGCTGGGGGCTTCAACCCTTTTGCTAGGGAGGCTAAGAGTTTACCTGACTTAATCCCAAACTTGAATAAACGTGCTTCCCTCCTTTTACCTGTTAGTTCCTCTTTTACCCTAAGCCATCTGTCATATTCCGATTTGGTGTCAAGCCATTTTTGTTTATTGGTACTAGAGGGATAAGAATGGAAAGCAGTGTAAGTGTTTTTAAGGTTGGTCGTTAAGTTATTCAACCTCTGCTGCGCTTTATTCTTTATTCCTTTTATGTAGGCTATGATCTTCCCTCTTATCACCGCTTTACCTGCTCTCCAGATTAATTGTGTATCGCCGAAATCTGAATTTGTGTCCCAATACTCTCCCCACCAATGGGCCAACATCTCCGCAAATTCTTCGTTAGAGTCCATGTCAGATGGGAATCTCCAGAAGTCTGACCCTCTGGGAATTTTATCTGCTAATTCCAAAATTACAGGGGAGTGGTCTGATATTACCATATCTACAATTTCGACCTGTATTGTTTTTTGAAGGGCTGTGTCTGTTAACAAGAAATAATCGAGTCGCAACCAGGAATTATGTACCGCTGAAAAATGTGTATATTCCCTCCCCTCTGGGTTAAGGTGTCTCCACCCATCAAGTAGTCCAGTGTCGGACGATAAATTGGCTAGGGCTGAATCCCTCTGTCTGGGTAGTATCTTTTTCCCTATTGTGCTGCGACGGTTTTCCTCATGGACCATTACTGCATTCATGTCCCCTGCCACTATTTTACCTGCCGCCGTGTCATTTAGTATATACCTTTTTAAATCTCCAAAAAATACTGAATTGCTGTCATTTGGGGCGTATACATTGTATATACTCAGTTTCTCTGTTTTTAAATCCAATTGAATGTGACTAAGTCTACCTTCCTGGTCTTCCAGGTTTGATGTGATGGCATATGCTAGCTTTTTGTGAATTAGGATCATAACCCCCGCTTTAGAGCCTTTAGATTGTGAACCTAACACTTGACCCACCCACAAACATTGCATACGAAAAAAATCCTCCCTGGAAAGATGGGTTTCCTGTAATAGAGCTATGTCGGTTTTTAACCGTTTAAGGTATCTAAGAACCATTAAACTTTTGTGTGGAGATTTTAGACCCTTTACGTTCCATGTGACTATTCTAGTCATTTTTGCTTCTAAAGCTAGATATCTGTTTGACGACAATAATAATGCTAACAATAATTGAAGTCTGCCCACTATACTGTAACTGAAATGAAATAAGATTTCCCCAGATAATCCCTTTAACACCCCAAACCATTCTAAACATGAACATATTATATAACCACACATTTCAGACCTCACTTCTTCCCAGCATGGCTTCTGCTTTCCCAACATGGGCGCAGTGTCAGGAGATATATTAGTAAAGTACAAAACCTTTTACTCTAAGCACTCTTATGAAGTGATACTGGGAAGCATCTAACGGCTTACACAAAGAAATCATGGTATTTTTTTTTTCTCCCCCCCCCCCCCCCCCTGTTTTTCTGCGTCATGCACCTGTAATATCTAATATTCTCTGACAGGGTTAAACCTACTAAAAGCAACCAAGAACCTCAAAGGAAACTTATCACGGGTCCATCTGAATTCTTGTTCTCTTCCGTTACTCTTTTGGATCTAAGTCCAAGCTGGAATCCTGGAGCTGTAGCGGATTGTCCCTCTGCGGAGAGTAATACTGGCGCATGTTTTCGTGCGGCATAGGGTTGTTGGCACGTAAGGATTCATATTGGAGAGCTTTTCGCGCCTCTTGGGAGTCTGTAAAAGTCTCGAATGAGCCGTCTGTGTCATATATCCGCAGGATCGCACGCTAAAGTAGCGCAAATTTTGTTTGCGATCGATGCAACTCGGAGCAGATGGATGAGAACTCTCGCCTTTTCTTTGCAACCTCTGCCGAGAAATCTTCGAATAGAAGAACTCGATGGCCCTGAATTTCTAGCGGTGCCTTGCGACTTTTGTAGGCCCGTAAAATGGATACCTTTTCAGCAAAGTCCAGGTAGCGCACTATTACTTGTCTTGGTCTATGCGCTAACGTCTGTAATTTTGGCGCCTGTTGGCCTCGTTGATCAGAGATCTGAGACGGACCCACCCTGTGGGCTCTTTCAGCTTTGCAGGTAGCAGGTAGGTTTAGTGCTCTTGGGAGCTCTTGTTCACAAAATGTGGAACAACTCATGCGGGGCTACAGATTCAGGAATCCCAACTAACCTGAGGTTATTCTGTCGGGAACGGTTTTCAAGATCTTCTATCTTTGCGCCCATTCTTTTGTTCTCTTTAAGGAGTCTTGGAAATTCCTCTTTCAGATAGTTGTATTTATCTTCAAGAGAACCGACTCTCTCTTCCACCGACTCTAGGCGATGCCCGTGGTCTACTAGATCTCGGCGTATGTGCACCAGGGCCTCCGAGACTGTGGATGAAAGGGATTCCTGTAGGTCTGGTAGAATCCTAGCTGCTACCTCGAGTGCTAGTTTCTTATAGTTAATTTGCAGCTCATCGCTGGCATACTCTCTGTCCATGGAAGCTTCCTCGGGCGGTATTGGGGGAGCTACCTCGTGCTCCTGTTGTGAGGCGGGGTCCGCCATGTTGAGCGCTTCTGGCATGGATTTCGCCATCTTGTGCTGTCCTTTTTGCCTCGTTCTGCTCCCCATATTCGTGACAAACCGTTCCATAGGATCCGGTTGTGTTATGTAGACACGATTTGCCCAAGTCTTGAGGATGATCAAGCTCGGTATGTTAGGGAGTAGATGGGTTTCAGAGACGCTTGGTGCGGAGCTTTCACTCAGCGCGTCTGCTCATGCTGGCGCTGGAACCGGAAGTCCCATAATTTCATTTATGAAACCAAAAAAATCATGTTTTAGTGTCTCCATAGTCTGAGCCATAGTTTTTTCAGTTTTTTGACGATTATCTTGGGTAGGGTATGATTTTTGCGGGATGAGATGACGGTTTGATTAGCACTATTTTGGGGTGCGTATGACTTTTTGATCGCTTGCTATTACACTTTTTGTGATGTAAGGTGACAAAAAATGGCTTTTTTTACACCGTTTTTATTTATTTTATACGGTCATCACTTGAGGGGGTAGGTCATGTGATATTTTTATAGAGCAGATTATTACGGACGTGGCGATACCTAATATGTCTACTTTTTTTATTTATGTAAGTTTTAAATTTTACACAATAATATCATTTTTGAAAAAAAAAAAAATCATGTTTTAGTGTCTCCATATTCTGAGAGCCATAGTTTTTTTTTCAGTTTTTGGGCGATTATCTTAGGTAGGGTCTCATTTTTGGCGGGATGAGATGACGGTTTGATTGGCACTATTTTGGGGTGCTCATGACTTTTTAAACACTTGCTATTAGGGATCGACCGATTATCGGTTTTACCGATATTATCGGCCGATATTCAGGATTTTGAACGTTATCGGTATCGGCATCTATTTTGCCGATATACCGATAACGTATGGGGAACACAGATCATGCTGCTCTCAGCGCTCTCCGTGTTCCCTCAGCAGCACAGGGGAGAAGGAAGCAGTGTCTCCCTCCCCCTGTGATGCTGCTGCCGCTAATTAGAGGAGAGAGGACAAAAGAAGGGGAGGAGCTGTGGCCACCGCTCCACCAATGAATTTAAGTCTCTCATTAATTCATATACAGGAGGCGGGAGCTGGCTGAAGAATCACATAGCCGGCTCCCGACCTCTATGAGGTGTAGCTGCGATCTGCGGTAGTTAACCCCTTAGGTGCCGCGGATCGCAGCTACCGCTCATAGAGGTCGGGAGCCGGCTATGTGATTCTGCAGCCAGCTCCCGCCTCCTGTATATGAATTAATGAAAGACTTATCTTCATTGGTGGCGCAGTGCGCCCCCCAGTATTAATCATTGGTGGCGCAGTGCGCCCCCCACCCCCGTATTAAAAACGTTGGTGGCGCAGTGCGCCCCCCCCACCCAGTATTAATCATTGGTGGCAGTGGCCGCAGGATCCCCTCTCTCCTGCTCCTCCGATCGGAGCCCCAGCAGTGTAAGCCTGGGGCTCCGATCGGTTACCATGGCAGCCAGGACGCTACTGAAGCCCTGGCTGCCATGTTCAGCTTCATGCTGCTGTGTGCACAAAGCACAGAGCAGCAGGGACAGTGTGAGCTCCTATTCACCCTGATAGAGCTCTATCAGGGTGAATAGGACAAGGGTTCTAGTCCCTAAGGGGGCTAAAAGTTAGTAAAAAAACTAACAAAAAAAATAATATTAAGTATAAATGAAAAAGAAAGATTTACAAAAAAAAATAAAAATACACGTTAACAATAAACATTAATTTTCAGCAGATTTGTGTAGGAATTTTTTTTTTCAAAAATGAAAATTCCCTGAATATCGGTATAAATTATCGGCTATCGGCCTGAAAGTTTACAAATTATCGGTATCGGCCCTAAAAATCAATATCGGTCGATCCCTACTTGCTATTACACTTTTTGTGATGTAAGGTGACAAAAAATGGCTTTTTTTACACCGTTTTTATTTTTTACGGTGTTCACCTGAGGAGTTAGGTCATGTGATATTTTTATAGAGCAGGTTATTACTGACGCGGCGATACCTAATATGTATACTTTTTTAAATTTACTTAAGTTTTACACAATAACAGCTTTAAAATAAATGATGTTTTAGTACCATATTTTTTGGGCGATTGTCTTAGGTAGAGGCTCATTTTTTGCGGGATGAGGTGACGGTTAAATTGGTACTATTTTGGTACGCTTTTTTGATCGCTTGCTGTTGTACTTTTAGTAATGTAAGGTGACAAAAAAATGGTTTATTTAGCAGTTTTTATTTTTTACAGTGTTCATCTGAGGGGTTAGGTCATGTGATATGTTTATAGAGCCAGTCGATACGGATGTGGCGATACCTAATATGTCAACTTTTTTTTTTTCCCTATTTTTTTTTAACTTTATTTGGGGGACTTTTTCCAGGGTGCGGGTGCCCACAGAGAGGGCTCTGAGTGCCGCCTCTGGCACTCGTGCCATAGGTTCGCCACCACTGGTCTAAGGTGTCACAAGAAAAATATCAAATACATGTAGGCTGGCTCAGAAATTAGTCATTTACAGTTAGATAGGCCCATTGCTAAAACTGAAAAATTTGCATGATAAGGAAAAGGGGTAAACACTGTAAGTAAAACCTCTTTCACATGGGCGTCCCGGATTTGCTCCGGATGCGTCGAGTCTGCATTGTGGGAAACCCGCGTTACTTCGTACGCAATTTCAGTCAGTTTTGACTGCGATTGTGTTGTTCAGTTATTATCACGCAAGTGCAATGCGTTTTGCACGCGTATGATAAAAAACGAATTGTGGTACCTAGACCCGAACTTCTTCACTGAAGTTCGGGTTTGGGTCAGGTGTTCTATTCATTTGATTATTTTCCCTTATAACATGGTTATAAGGGAAAATAATAGCATTCTTAATACAGAATACTTACTAAAATGTCAATTGAGGGGTTAAAAAATTAACTCGCCCCATCCACTTGATCGCGCAGCCGGCATCGTCTTCTTTCTTCTTGTTTGAGGACCTGCAAAAGAACCTTTGATGATGTAATCGCGCTCACCACGTCAGCGCAGGTCCTGCTGAATGAAGATAGAAAGATCTTCTATCTTCATTCAGCAGGACCTGCGCTGACGTCACTGCACTCACCACGTGGTGAGCGCGATTACGTCAAAGGCCCTTTTGCAGGTCCTGAAAGAAGACGATGCCGGCTGTGCTATCAAGTGGATGAGGCGAGTTAATTTTTTAACCCCTCAATTGACATTTTAGTAAGTATTCTGTATTAAGAATGCCATTATTTTCCCTTATAATCATGTTATAAGGGAAAATAATCAAATTAATAGAACACCTGACCCAAACCCGAACTTCAGTGAAGAAGTTCGGGTCTAGGTACCACAATTCGTTTTTTATCATACGCGTGCAAAACGCATTGCACTTGCGTGATAATAACTGAACAACACAATCGCAGTCAAAACTGACTGAAATTGCGTACGAAGTAACGCGGGTTTCCCACAATGCAGACTCGACGCATCCGGTAGGTCATGTGATATTTTTATAGAGCAGGTTATTACGGACGTGGCGATACCTAATATGTCTACTTTTTTTTATTTATGTAAGTTTTAAATTTTACACAATAATATCATTTTTGAAAAAAAAAAAAATCATGTTTTAGTGTCTCCATATTCTGAGAGCCATAGTTTTTTTTTCAGTTTTTAGGCGATTATCTTAGGTAGGGTCTCATTTTTGGCGGGATGAGATGACGGTTTGATGGCACTATTTTGGGGTGCTCATGACTTTTTAAACACTTGCTATTAGGGATCGACCGATTATCGGTTTTACCGATATTATCGGCCGATATTCAGGATTTTGAACGTTATCGGTATCGGCATCTATTTTGCCGATATACCGATAACGTATGGGGAACACAGATCATGCTGCTCTCAGCGCTCTCCGTGTTCCCTCAGCAGCACAGGGGAGAAGGAAGCAGTGTCTCCCTCCCCCTGTGATGCTGCTGCCGCTAATTAGAGGAGAGAGGACAAAAGAAGGGGAGGGGCTGTGGCCACCGCTCCACCAATGAATTTAAGTCTCTCATTAATTCATATACAGGAGGCGGGAGCTGGCTGAAGAATCACATAGCCGGCTCCCGACCTCTATGAGGTGTAGCTGCGATCTGCGGTAGTTAACCCCTTAGGTGCCGCGGATCGCAGCTACCGCTCATAGAGGTCGGGAGCCGGCTATGTGATTCTGCAGCCAGCTCCTGCCTCCTGTATATGAATTAATGAAAGACTTATCTTCATTGGTGGCGCAGTGCGCCCCCCCAGGTATTAATCATTGGTGGCGCAGTGCGCCCCCCCACCCCCGTATTAAAAACGTTGGTGGCGCAGTGCGCCCCCCCCACCCAGTATTAATCATTGGTGGCAGTGGCCACAGGATCCCCTCTCTCCTGCTCCTCCGATCGGAGCCCCAGCAGTGTAAGCCTGGGGCTCCGATCGGTTACCATGGCAGCCAGGACGCTACTGAAGCCCTGGCTGCCATGTTCAGCTCCATGCTGCTGTGTGCACAAAGCACAGAGCAGCAGGGACAGTGTGAGCTCCTATTCACCCTGATAGAGCTCTATCAGGGTGAATAGGACAAGGGTTCTAGTCCCTAAGGGGGCTAAAAGTTAGTAAAAAAACTAACAAAAAAAATAATATTAAGTATAAATGAAAAAGAAAGATTTACAAAAAAAAATAAAAATACACGTTAACAATAAACATTAATTTTCAGCAGATTTGTGTAGGAATTTTTTTTTTCAAAAATGAAAATTCCCTGAATATCGGTATAAATTATCGGCTATCGGCCTGAAAGTTTACAAATTATCGGTATCGGCCCTAAAAATCAATATCGGTCGATCCCTACTTGCTATTACACTTTTTGTGATGTAAGGTGACAAAAAATGGCTTTTTTTACACCGTTTTTATTTTTTACGGTGTTCACCTGAGGAGTTAGGTCATGTGATATTTTTATAGAGCAGGTTATTACTGACTCGGCGATACCTAATATGTATACTTTTTTAAATTTACTTAAGTTTTACACAATAACAGCTTTAAAATAAATGATGTTTTAGTACCATATTTTTTGGGCGATTGTCTTAGGTAGAGGCTCATTTTTTGCGGGATGAGGTGACGGTTAAATTGGTACTATTTTGGTACGCTTTTTTGATCGCTTGCTGTTGTACTTTTAGTAATGTAAGGTGACAAAAAAATGGTTTATTTAGCAGTTTTTATTTTTTACAGTGTTCATCTGAGGGGTTAGGTCATGTGATATGTTTATAGAGCCAGTCGATACGGATGTGGCGATACCTAATATGTCAACTTTTTTTTTTTCCCTATTTTTTTTAACTTTATTTGGGGGACTTTTTCCATAGGTTCGCCACCACTGGTCTAAGGTGTCACAAGAAAAATATCAAATACATGTAGGCTGGCTCAGAAATTAGTTATTTACAGTTAGATAGGCCCATTGCTAAAACTGAAAAATTTGCATGATAAGGAAAAGGGGTAAACACTGTAAGTAAAACCTCTTTCACATGGGCGTCCCGGATTTGCTCCGGATGCGTCGAGTCTGCATTGTGGGAAACCCGCGTTACTTCGTACGCAATTTCAGTCAGTTTTGACTGCGATTGTGTTGTTCAGTTATTATCACGCAAGTGCAATGCGTTTTGCACGCGTATGATAAAAAACGAATTGTGGTACCTAGACCCGAACTTCTTTTTTCACTGAAGTTCGGGTTTGGGTCAGGTGTCCTATTCATTTGATTATTTTCCCTTATAACATGGTTATAAGGGAAAATAATAGCATTCTTAATACAGAATACTTACTAAAATGTAAATTGAGGGGTTAAAAAATTAACTCGCCCCATCCACTTGATCGCGCAGCCGGCATCGTCTTCTTTCTTCTTGTTTGAGGACCTGCAGAAGAACCTTTGATGACGTAATCGCGCTCACCACGTCAGCGCAGGTCCTGCTGAATGAAGATAGAAAGATCTTCTATCTTCATTCAGCAGGACCTGCGCTGACGTCACTGCACTCACCACGTGGTGAGCGCGATTACGTCAAAGGCCCTTTTGCAGGTCCTGAAAGAAGACGATGCCGGCTGTGCTATCAAGTGGATGAGGCGAGTTAATTTTTTAACCCCTCAATTGACATTTTAGTAAGTATTCTGTATTAAGAATGCCATTATTTTCCCTTATAATCATGTTATAAGGGAAAATAATCAAATTAATAGAACACCTAACCCAAACCTGAACTTCAGTGAAGAAGTTCGGGTCTGGGTACCACAATTAGTTTTTTATCACGCGCGTACAAAACGCATTGCACCCGCGCGATAAAAACTGAACAATGCAATCGAAGTCAAAACTGACTGAAATTACGTACGCACTCGCTCAGGTTTCCCAGAATTCGTGCCTGCTGGGGAGCGTAGGATGTGCTCTGATCATCAAGGGGACACCTAAGTGACTATTTTTTTTTTTTTTTTTTCATTAAAGGAGTTTTCGGGGCTTTTCTGTTAGTATAGTGCGGAAGTATTGCCTTCTATGAATAACGAATCAAATCACTAGTTTCGATTTCCACCCCCTTGGTGGTGTGCCAGATTTGTCTATGATTATCTGTAGTGTTATAAAGATGTATACTTGTGCAGAATAAAGAAGAGAATCTGATTCAGCAATGTGTCTGTGTCAGCTCTCTGAGTGCTCATAAAGAAAACTTCAATTGGGACCCCAACAATTATAGAAGGGGGTTTTGCCCCCAACAGTCCCATATAATAATTATCACCACCCCTTCACCATACAGTCCCATGTAATAATTATCACCCCCCCTTCACCATACAGTCCCATATAATAATTATCACCCCCCTCTTTGCGACGAGCCGGACTGCAGGGGAAACACGTAAGGCTACGGTGGTCCGATGGGGGTAGTAGTTCATGTACTCAAGGTTAGCAAAGCCTCCCTGGGGCAGCAGTGCAGTGATGGAGAAGACAGCACTTAATCCTCCGGGGCACTCTCTGTTGCAGGGAACACCAGCCAGATGGAAGTTGAGGTGCCCTTGATGGTGTAGGTGTTTAAGGTGCTTTGGTGGCTGGGGCCCTGTGTTCCTGACGCCAGCACCGTTAGGGGCAAATGTTGAGTGTAGTAGTAGAAATGATGAGGAGTTGGTTTTAATCAAACAGTTGAACATTTACTGAATCAATTGTCTTCAGGTAGTCAGTACAGATACAGTTAATTTGTATGGCATGAGTGATGACTCAGAAATAGGTTCAGTAGTATTCCTTTTATCAGGTTTAGGCAATTGTCAGTTGAGGAGTTCTCTTTAAAGGGACACTGACAGGCCAAATCAGCATAAATAGTTAGATATATCACATTACAGGTCTTATACAGTCTTTTAAAAGCATATAAGTATCCCCCCTGTCCACCTTATAAAGAGCGAAATATAAAGTTTTATAACCTGCTTCCCCTGTCAGCAATCTGCCCAAGGGGCGGCGTTTCATGTGAAAATGCGCCCAGCCAGCCTTCCCAACTGCCGTTTGAAGCCCCGCCCAGCTCATCAATATTCACTTCGCTGGGCGGCGGCTAGAACTCTCCCCAGTCCCGATCCTGCGCAATTCAATCCTCCGGGCATCGTTCATGCCCAATCTTCTGCGCCGTTAGATCGCGCCTGCGTACACACACCAGCCTGCGTCTTCGAGGCAGCTGCAGCTGGTGTGTGTACGCAGGCGCGATCTAACGGCACGGCGGGGCGCAGAAGATTGGGCATGAACGATGCCCGGAGGATTGAATTGCGCAGGATCGGGACTGGGGAGAGTTCTAGCCGCCGCCCAGCGAAGTGAATATTGATGAGCTGGGCGGGGCTTCAGACGGCAGTTAGGAAGGCTGGCTGGGCGCATTTTCACATGAAACGCCGCCCCTTGGGCAGATTGCTGACCGGAGAAGCAGGTTATAAAACTTTATATTTCGCTCTTTATAAGGTGGACAGGGGGGATACTTATATGCTTTTAAAAGACTGTATAAGACCTGTAATGTGATATATCTAACTATATATGCTGTTTTGGCCTGTCAGTGTCCCTTTAAGGCTGACACTTTACAGGTAAGACTTCTGAAATTATTCTAGATCCAAACTATAGCACTCTGGTACTAAATATGCCGTTTTCTACTTATGTTAAGCTATCCAACAAGGGCGTTTCTCCCTCGTGGCAGGCAAACTCTCTGCGACATTATTTGCAGGATGCTCTGCTGAAGGATTCAGGTTGTTAGATTTCCACTATATCCCAGAAGGCTTCTAGTGAATAAGGACAATTCTGCGCATCAAATCCATTCGTGACCCGACACTCCTAAAGTTTCTCTCAGAAACTTGTGCTTGTAAAGTCCATAGGCTGGATTCAGCAATAACCCTCACTAGGCTTGCTTCATATTTAGACATAGACTTATGGTCTGGTTCTTGGCTGCTGTAACTACTCCTAGTTTGTCCTCTCCAGGATTGATCAGGTCCCGAAGGAAAGAAATTGCAGCTACATTGTGGATAAGGCCTGTTTCTCTCCTCCATACACTTGCTTTCCTCTCTCACTACTCTGATCTAACTGAATTCCCTTCCTATTAACTAACTTTATTAGCAAACCCCTGGCTATATCAATTATGTGGCACCAGCACCGCCTAGGGGCGAATGGGTGTAATGACATTGCCAGCCTGATAAATAGGAAATAATATACATTGCAGATACAATAGACAGGTGTTTAAAGTGTCTCTTTTACACACATATGTGGGACGCTGCACCTTCAGTCCCCCCCATGTAATAATTTTCACTGCCCTTGCCTTCAGCCCCTCCACCATACAGTCCCATGTAATAATTATCACTCCCCTTGCCTTCAGCTCCCCCATACAGTCCCATGTAATAATTATCACCCCCCCCATACAGTCCCATGTAATAATTATCACCCCCTTCAGCCCCCCCATACAGTCCCATGTAATAATTATCACCCCCTTCAGCCCCCCATACAGTCCCATGTAATAATTATCACCCCCTTCAGCCCCCCCCATACAGTCCCATGTAATAATTATCACCCCCCCATACAGTCCCATGTAATAATTATCACCCCCTTCAGCCCCCCATACAGTCCCATGTAATAATTATCACCCCCATACAGTCCCATATAAATATCACCCTCCTTCAGCCCCCCATACAGTCCCATGTAATAATTATCACCCCCTTCAGCCCCCCATAATAATTATCACCCCCCTTCAGCCCCCCATACAGTCCCATGTAATAATTATCACCCCCCCATACAGTCCCATGTAATAATTATCACCCCCTTCAGTCCCATGTAATAATTATCACCCCCCTTCAGCCCCCATACAGTCCCATGTAATAATTATCACCCCCTTCAGCCCCCCCCATACAGTCCCATGTAATAATTATCACCCCCTTCAGCCCCCCATACAGTCCCATGTAATAATTATCACCCCCTTCAGCCCCCCATACAGTCCCATGTAATAATTATCACCCCCCATACAGTCCCATATAATAATTATCACCCTCCTTCAGCCCCCCATACAGTCCCATGTAATAATTATCACCCCCTTCAGCCCCCCATACAGTCCCATGTAATAATTATCACCCCCCTTCAGCCCCCCATACAGTCCCATGTAATAATTATCACCCCCTTCAGTCCCATGTAATAATTATCACCCCCCTTCAGCCCCCATACAGTCCCATGTAATAATTATCACCCCCTTCAGCCCCCCCATACAGTCCCATGTAATAATTATCACCCCCTTCAGCCCCCCCATACAGTCCCATGTAATAATTATCACCCCCTTCAGCCCCATGTAATAATTCTCACCCCCCATACAGTCCCATGTAATAATTATCACCCCCCCATAATAATTATCACCCCCCATACAGTCCCATGTAATAATTATCACCCCCTTCAGCCCCCCATACAGTCCCATGTAATAATTATCACCCCCCATACAGACCCATGTAATAATTATCACCCCCTTTAGCCCCCCCCATACAGTCCCATGTAATAATTATCACCCCCATACAGTCCCATGTAATAATTATCACCCCCATACAGTCCCGTGTAATAATTACCCCCCCATACAGTCCCATGTAATAATTATCACCCCCATACAGTCCCATGTAATAATTACCCCCCCATACAGTCCCATGTAATAATTATCACCCCCATACAGTCCTATGTAATAATTATCACCCCCCCCATACAGTCCCATGTCATAATTATCACTTCCCTTGCCTTCAGTCTCCCCATACAGTCGTAAGTAAAAATAACATTTAAAAAAATACATTAGTCCCTTGCATTCAGCCACTTCCAACATTCAGTCCCACGTATAAAAAATAATAAAAAATCCCGCCTTTTACCTCCCATCCCCCACAACCTGCCCCAACCCGCTCCTTTCTCCACCAAACTGCTCTGCAGTGCTCTGAAGTTTCTCCTGTAGTCGTGAGGCCCCGCCTTTTAGATAACGAGACTCCGCCCCTTCCAGTGACGTCATACATACAAGGAGCTCCTCAATTCTCCTTACCGACCAGCTCCCTCCTCCCCTCGCCGGCGGTCACGTGTTCGGACTTTTGGGCGGGATTCTGTCAGTGCGCGGCTCCGCCCACCCCTCCCCCACATCTTGATTCCCCCATCACGTGATCCCCGCCCCGCCGGGCGCAGGATGGTGCCGGGAGAAAATGGCGGATCCCGAGGAACTGCGGGTGAGAGGAAAAAAAAACTGCGTGTGTGAGCGGAGGACGGAGGGGGACGCGACAGGAGCGGAGCACAGGGTGCTGCGGATGACAGCTCCATGGCACACGGCTCTTGTGGACGTGACAGGCCTGGCTGACAACCTGTGTGAGAGGGGGAGGGGGAGGGGGAGGGGAGGTGGGGGCTGGGCAGAGAGTTGTCAGGCAGCTTTCTGTGGAAAACACATGGAGGGTGAAGCTGTGGAATGACCCCCGAGGCTTCGGTGACACTGCAGGGGTGTTCACACCTGTCACTCACTAAATATGACCCCGGCGTCATCTGACAGGATGGGAATTGTCAGCATGGAGCTGTGATGTCATCATCTCATTTCATGTGATGTCCATTGGGCGTCGAAATCGTTAGGGGAAAATGTATAAAATTTAGTTTAATTAAAATAACGGAAGCGCCGGATGTGTTTTTTTTTTCGACGGACCCTTTGGGGGAGATTTATCAAAACAAGTGAAACTGGCTGAGATGCCCATAGCAACCAATCAGATTCCACCTTTCATTTCTCACAGCTCCTTTGCAAAATGAAAGGTGGAACCTGATTGGTTGCTGACGCAGTCTGATAAATCTACCCCATTGGCTGGGGCCAGTAGTCTGCAGCAGCAGCAGAGCGTCGTGGACCACGTCGGACCTGGTGTACAGTACAACTGGCTGAGGTGCCCACAGCAACCAATCAGATTACACCTTTCATTTTGTACAGCTCCTTTGGAAAATGAAAGGAGGAATCTGATTGGTTGCTATGGGCAACTCAGCCTCTCTGAACGGTCACGTTTGGCTGCTCTCACATCTGCGGCACCGCGATCCGGCAGAGAATACGGGGAATCATCCGGACACAAAGTGCAGCGGCCGATTCTCGGTATTTCTGCCGGATCCCATTACTCTTACGGAACAGGCCGCCGGAATACATGCGGCAGATGTGAGAGTAGCCTAAGGCCCCTTTCACACGAGCGAGTATTCCGCGCGGGCGCAATCCGTAATGTGAACGCATTGCGCCCGCACGGAATCCGGACCCATTCATTTCAATGGGTCTGTGTACATGAGCGTTGGTTTAAACGCATCACTTGTGCGTTGCGTAAAAATAGCAGCATGTTCTATATTCTGCGTTTTTTTTTTTTTCACGCAACGCTGCCCCCATAGCATTGAATGGGGCTGCGTGAAAATCGCATTCCGCAAGCAAGTGCGGATGCGATGCGTTTTTTACGGATGTTTGTGAACCTTCAGTTTTTTATCACGCGCGTGGAAAACGCATTAAGGCCTCATGCACACGACCGTTGTTTTTTTTGCGGTCCGCAAATTGCGGATCCGCAAAACACGGATGGCGTCCGTGTGCGTTCCGCCACTTGCGGAACGGCACGGACAGCCATTGATATAACTGCCTATTGTTGTCCACAAAACGGACAAGAATAGGACAGGTTATATTTTTTTTTTTGCGGACCACGGAACGGAGCAACTCTTTGTGCTGTCCGCATCTTTTGCGGCCCCATTGAAGTGAATAGGTCTGCATCCAAGACGCAAAAACTGCGGCTCGGATCCGGACCAAAACAGCGGTCGTGTGCATGAGGCCTAAATCACATTGCACCCGCGTGATAGAAACTGAACAACTGAACGTGATCGCATACAAAACTGAATGGACTTGCTTGCGAAATCACTCATTTTTCACTGAATGCATTCGCAGCGCATCCGGACCTAATCCGCAAGGGGCCCTAAGGCCACCACTCCTTTCTCTTCTTTGGGGTTGACTGTCCCATAGAAGTGAATGGAGCATTGAGCCCACCTGTGCAATATCTCTCTAAGGCTCAATTCACACCTGAGCGTTTTACAGCGCGTTCCTACGCGCTGTAAAACGCTCAACAAGGAGAAACCAATGCTTCCCTATGGGAATGGTTCTCACCTGGGCGTTTTACAGCGCGTACGATCGCGCTGTAAAACGCCCGACGCTCACACAAGTACAGGAGCGTTTTTTTGGGCGCTTGTCGCGCGTTCCCGTACATAGACTTTCGGGAACGCGCGACACTGTGTGCACACTTGTCTCTGTATGCGCGCTTGTAAACGTCCGTACAATCGCGCATACAGAGCGCTCCTTTCAGAACGCTCAGGTGTGAATTGAGCCTAAGGGCTCTTTCACACCTGCGTTCTTGTCTTCCGGCATAGAGTTCCGTCGTCGGGGCTCTATGCCGGAAGAATCCTGATCAGGATTATCCCAATGCATTCTGAATGGAGAGAAATCCGTTCAGGATGCATCAGGATGTCTTCAGTTCCGGAACGGAACGTTTTTTGGCCGGATAAAATACCGCAGCATGCTGCGCTTTTTGCTCCGGCCAAAAATCCGGAACACTTGCCGCAAGGCCGGATCCGGAATTAATGCCCATTGAAAGGCATTGATCCGGATCCGGCCTTAAGCTAAACGTCGTTTCGGCGCATTGCCGGAGCCGACATTTAGCTTTTTCAGAGTGGTTACCATGGCTGCCGGGACGCTAAAGTCCTGGCAGCCATGGTAAAGTGTAGCGGGGAGCCGGGGAGCAGTGTACTTACCGTCCGTGCGGCTCCCGGGGCGCTCCAGAGTGACGTCAGGGCGCCCCAAGCGCATGGATCATGTGATCGCATTGGATCACGTCATCCATGCGCATGGGGCGCCCTGACGTCATTCTGGAGCGCCCCGGGAGCCGCACGGACTGTAAGTATACCGCTCCCCGCTCCTACTATGGCAACCAGGACCTTAATAGCGTCCTGGGTGCCATAGTAACACTGAACGCATTTTGATCCGTCTTCAAATGCTTTCAGTACACTTGCGTTTTTCCGGATCCGGAGTGTAATTCCGGCAAGTGGAGTGCACGCCGGATCCGGACAACGCAAGTGTGAAAGAGCCCTAAGGGTCCATTCACACGTCCGTTTTTTCTTTCCTGATCTGTTCCGTTTTTTGCGGAACAGATCTGGACCAGATCTGGACCCATTCATTTTCAATGGGTCCTGTAAAAAAATCGGACAGCACAATGTGTGCTGTCCGTTTCCGTTGTTCCGTTCCGCATGTCCGTTTAAATATAAAACATGTCCTATTATTTTCCACAAAATTCGTATCCTGGTACAATACAAAGTCAATGGATCCGCAAAAAACGGAAGACATTCGGATGTCATTCCGTATGTAATCCGTTTTATGCGGATTCCGTTCCTGGAAATTACATTTTTATTTTATAAACTTTTATTCACTTTTTTTTTTTCAATTTTTTTTCAAAGAAATCCAAACAACTTTATTTGCTTATTGAAATTTATACATGTTTCCGTTTTTTGCGGATCCGCAAAAAAGGATGACATACGGAAACATTTTCAGGAACAACGGATCTGCAAAAAACGGACCGAAAATCGGAATATAGAAAAATACTGACGCGTGAATGTAGCCTAATTCAGAGTGGGGACTCGAGGACCCTTCATTTTCGGGGGATCCCATTGGGCACACCCCACAATCTGTTATTTATGTAAAAAAAAATTTGTTAGATAAAACCTTTAACCCTTTAGCTACCAGTGCCGTACATGTAGCGATATCTTTTGTCAAGGACAAATCTGTATTTCTCTCCCAGGTGAGGGAGAAAAAAATAGAAAAGAAGCGCACAATAGGGTAATATTGTTAAAACAACAGATATAAAATAGTGGGAATTTATCCACACTCACCTTGTAGGGTTGCGCTTAAATAGGCACAACTCTACTGTAAACTTAGTAGTAATGGAGTCTTCTTGCCAGGATTGCAATGTACATGTAGCGATAGGCAAACATGGCGCCCGCTCGCACGTGTCATGCCCGGCGGGTCTCTGCTGTTTGAAACTAATTAATCCCGATCGCAGTAATTAAAGCCTTTAGAAGCCGAGATCTAAAGGTTCAAAAACTCGGAAACTCGCACTATCGGGCTTCTTACCGGCATCCTCTGAGGCCAATGAGCATGCCGGTAATAGGTTTCAATGCGCTCAGCCTTGCTGAAGAGGCTGAGGGCATTAAAGAAGGCCTGTCACCGCTCCTGACATGTCTGTGTTAATAGCTTCATGCATTCTCCATGTAATAACAATTCTGCTAGCCTCTAGTCTTATGGCTCTATGTTGTGCCGTTCCTTTATTATTTCTACTAGAAGTTATGACTGAATTGCTAGCAGTCAGCAGTAAGGGTACAGAGGGGAGGTAACAAGCTGGGGGCGTGTACCTGCAGAGTCTGACAATGGCAGCTCTGATTGGACAGAGAGAGTCTGTGCAGGTGTACACCCCCACCTGGTTACCTCCCCTCTGTGCCCTTACTGCAGACTGCTAGCAATTCATTCATAACTTCTAGTAGAAATAATAAAGGAACACCACAACATAGAGCCATAAGAATAGAGGCTCCAGAATTGTTATTACATGGGGGGTGCATGAAGTGATTACAACAGACATGTCAGGAGCGGTGACAGGTCCACTTTAAAGCTGCAATTCTTATTCTAGGTGGCAGGCCAACATAAGAAATGAGCAATAGTCAGTAATAAATGCATATTAAAATTTTAACCCTTTGGACACCGGAGGTTTTTGCGTTTTATATTTTTCTTCCCTATTTTCCGCCAGCCATAGCTTTTTTTTTATTTTTCAGGTCACATAGCTGTATGAGGGCTTATTTTTTGCGGGACAAGTTGTACTTTCTAATGTCACCATTAATTATGGCATAAAATGCTGTCGGATGCGGTAAAAAAATTCCAAATGGGGTGGAATTGGAAAAAAAACGCAATCCCTCCACCATTTTACGGGTTTTGTTCCCACAGCGTTTTGTGTACGGCAAAACTGACCCATGCCCTTCATTTTCTGAGTCAGTACGATTACACCGATACCCCATATGTATAGGTTCTTTATGTCTAAATAGTGTAAAAAGAAATTTAAACTTTGAGAAAAAATGTATTTTTATTTTTTTACATCACCATATTCTGACCCCCATAACTTACTTTATACTTATGTCTACTGAGCTGTTTAGGGGCTCATTTTTGGCAGAACAATCTGTACTTTTAATTGATACCATTTTGAAGTATGCGTGACTTTTTGATAACATTTTATAACTTTTTTTTGGGCAAGAGAAGCAATGAAAAAATGGCTAATTGGCCATTTTGACCCTTTTTTCCGTTACGCCATTCGTGGTATTGGAATTTTTTTTTCTATTTTAATAGTATGGGTATATTTGGTTGCGGTGATACCCATGATATTTATATTTATATTGTTATTTAGGTATTTATTTTTTTAATTATACCAAAAGGGGGGTGATTTAAGCTTTTACACATTTTTATATTTTTTTTACATTTTTTTTATTTTTAGTGATCGTTATGTGCCTCATATATGAGCTTATTAAATTTTTTTATTAATTTTTTTGTTTATCAGGAATTAGCTTATTTTGCTCACTTTTGCTCATTTCTTATACAGGTCTGACATCTGGTGGCCAAAATATGAATTGCAGTTTGAATACTGTTAGCTTACTCAGTAAAGCTACCAGTATTCAGCGCAACTACCTATGCCCGGATTGGACACACGGGACATAGGTAGAGTTTTTGCGCATTTAAGTGACGTGATCTCACTTGATCACGGCATCTAAAGCATTTAATTATCGCGATCGGCATTATTGCCGGTCAGGGTAATTAGCTGCAGGTCTCTGCTATATGAAACAGCAGAGATCTGCTGGCCATGACGCCCGCTGCATGTGCGAGCGGGCGTCATGTTTGCACATCGCACCAGCGCCGTACATGTACGGCGCTGGTAGCCTAAGGGTTAAATCACCGCCCCTTTCCTTTTATAATAAAAAAATAAATACATAAATAACAAAAAATATAAACATCATTGGTATCGCCCGTGACCAAAAATGCCCGTACTATTAAAATATAAAAATATTTTTATATTACGGCAAAGGGCGTAATGGAAAAAAGGGTCAAAATGGCCAATTTGCCATTTTTTCATTGCTTCATGTAATAAAATGTGATCAAAAAGTCACACACACTGCAAAGTGGTATCAATAAAAACTACAGATTAGGGTTGTTGCGGGTATCGAAATTTCGATACCCAATCGATACTTTTGTCCCGGTATCGATACGATACCGGGATTTCCGTTTTTTCGATACTGGGCTGCGCTTCTGCGCAGTCTAGTATCTCTGAACATGAGCGCGCTGCTATCGGCGCGCTCATGTTCTCTCTCAGCAGCACGGGGAGAAGGAAGCTGTCCTCCCTCCCCCTGTGCTGCTGCCGCTGCCACCAATGAGAAGAGAGGGGCGGAGGAGGGGCGGCAATGAGAAGAGAGGGGGCGGAGGAGAGGCGGCAATGAGAAGAGAGGGGCGGAGGAGGGGCGGCAATGAGAAGAGAGGGGCGGAGGAGGGGCGGGCGCACTGCGCCACCAATGATAGGATTACTATCGGAGCGATGGGAGGAGACATCAGCTTCACTAGTGGGCGTTCCTTTTCCCTGCGCTGCGATTGGACAGCGCTACAGCCAGGGAGAAGGAACGCCCACTAGTGAAGCTGATGTCTCCTCCCATCGCTCCGATAGTAATCAGCAGCATGTGGAGCAGGAGAGGAGACAGTAATGGGGCACTGCGGGCGAACGGAGCGGCGCCCAGGACTAAATGGTGAGTGCTGAGACATCGCTGGGCGCCGCTCTGTGTGGCCTAATAGTGAAAGTCTGGACTCATATACAGTAGTCAGTCTTTAACACATACAGGAGGCGGGTGCCGGCAGCAGAATCGCATTGCCGGCACCCTGCCCCTGACAGGGAGCTGCGATCAGCGGCAGTTAACTGCCGCTGATCTGCTAGTACCCGCCTCCTGTATAAAGGGGTAAAATCATTGGTGGTGCAGTGTGCCCCCCCCCCTCAATCCCCCCATCCCATTAAAATCATTGGTGGCACAGTGCGCCGGCCCCTCTCAACCCTCCAGTATTAAAATCATTGGTGGCAGTGGCCACAGGGACCTCTCCACTCCCCCTCATTGGTGGTGCAGTGGCAGCTTCTGATCGGAGCCCCAGCTGTGTAAGCCTGGGGCTCCGATCGGTTACCATGGCAGCCAGGAAGCCCTGGTTGCCATGGTAACATCCCTGATGCTGTGTGCACAAAGCACAGAGCAGCAGGGACAGTGTGGAGTCCTATTCACCCTGATAGAGATCTATCAGGGTGAATAGGAAAAGGGATGAAAGATCCCAGGTTCTAGCCCCTAAGGGGGGAAATAGTTATTAAATAAAAAGTGAAAAAAAACAAACACTAAAATATGAAGTATAAATCACCCCCCTTTTCCCAATTTCACATATAAAATATATAAATAAACATATTACATCGCCACGTCAGAAAAGTCCAAACTATTAAAATATAAAAAAAAAATCTAGGTGGTGAATGCCGGAACAGAAAAAATAAAATAAAAACTGCGCGATTCGCCATTTTTAAAAATGAGGAATGCACGTGGCTTTTTTTGTTTATTTTTTTCGCGTGGTATCGAATGGTATCGAGTATCGCAATACTTTTTCATGGTATCGAAACCGAATCAAAAATTTGGTATCGCAACAACTCTACTACAGATTGTCCCGCAAAAAACGAGCCCTCGTAAAGCTCAGTAGATATAACTATAAAAAAAAAGTTATGGGGGTCAGAATATGCTGATGTAAATTTTTTAAAATATTTTTTCAAAGTTTAAATGTATTTTTACACGATTTAGCCATAAAAAACCCCCTATAAATATGGGGTATCCTTGTAATCGTGACCCAGAGAATGAAGAGCACAGGTTGTTTTTGCTGCAAAAGAAACACCGTGGGAGCAAAACCCGTAAAACGGTGGAGGAATTGTTTCTTTTTTCCAATTTCACACCATTTGGATTTTTATTTTACCACTTCCCACTACATTGAATGCCATATTAAATGGAGGCATTAGAAAGTACATCTAGTCCCGCAAAAAATAAGCCTTCATACAGCTATGTGAACGGAAAAATAAAAAAGTTGTGGCTCAAGGAAGATAAGGAAAACGCAAAAATGACAAAACCTCTGGTATCCTAAGGGTTAAGTGTCTTAACCCCTTCTCTAAAGAAGTGTAAAAAAGAAAAGTTTTTAAAAATATATATAAAAAATATATATTTCAAACCCCCCTCCTTCACCAAAGTGAAAATAAAAATACATAAATAATTAAAAAAATGAACATTATGTAATGCCTGTAAAAGATAAGATTATTTATCTCATACGGCGAAACGGGGAAAAAAGGTCAAAATGACCAATTTGCTGTTTTTTGGTCGCTTCACCTCCCTCAAAAAATAAATAAGTGATCAGAAAGTCACACACACCCCAGAATAGTATCAGTGAAATTTTTTTTCCCTTATGCCCATGACAGCACCCTTGAGAGAGCCCGCCTCCATCCAGGACAGGAAACAGGAACTTCCATGGAGAGCTTCTTAACCACCTCAGCCCCCAGTGCTTAAACACCCTGAAAGACCAGGCCACTTTTTACACTTCTGACCTACACTACTTTCACCGTTTATTGCTCGGTCATGCAACTTACCACCCAAATGAATTTTACCTCCTTTTCTTCTCACTAATAGAGCTTTCATTTGGTGGTATTTCATTGCTGCTGACATTTTTACTTTTTTTGTTATTAATCGAAATTTAACGATTTTATTGCCAAAAAATGACATTTTTCACTTTCAGTTGTAAAATTTTGCAAAAAAAACGAGATCCATATATAAATTTTGCTCTAAATTTATTGTTCTACATGTCTTTGATAAAAAAAAAATGTTTGGGTAAAAAAAAAATGGTTTGGGTAAAAGTTATAGCGTTTACAAACTATGGTACAAAAATGTGAATTTCCGCTTTTTGAAGCAGCTCTGACTTTCTGAGCACCTGTCATGTTTCCTGAGGTTCTACAATGCCCAGACAGTACAAACACCCCACAAATGACCCCATTTCGGAAAGTACACACCCTAAGGTATTCGCTGATGGGCATAGTGAGTTCATAGAACTTTTTATTTTTTGTCACAAGTTAGCGGAAAATGATGATTTTATTTTTTTTCTCATATCCAACTAACTTGTGACAAAAAATAAAAAGTTCTATGAACTCACTATGCCCATCATGAAATACCTTGGGGTCTCTTTTTTTCCAAAATGGGGTCACTTGTGGGGTAGTTATACTGCCCTGGCATTCTAGGGGCCCAAATGTGTGGTAAGGAGTTTGAAATCAAATTCTGTAAAAAATGACCAGTGAAATCCGAAAGGTGCTCTTTGGAATATGGGCCCCTTTGCCCACCTAGGCTGCAAAAAAGTGTCACACATCTGGTATCTCTGTATTCAGGAGAAGTTGAGGAATGTGTTTTGGGGTGTCTTTTTACATATACCCATGCTGGGTGAGATAAATATCTTGGTCAAATGCCAACTTTGTATAAAAAAATGGGAAAAGTTGTCTTTTGCCAAGATATTTCTCTCACCCAGCATGGGTATATGTAAAATGACACCCCAAAACACATTCCTCAACTTCTCCTGAATACGGAGATACCAGATGTGTGACACTTTTTTGCAGCCTAGGTGGGCAAAGGGGCCCATATTCCAAAGAGCACCTTTCGGATTTCACTGGTCATTTTTTACAGAATTAGATTTCAAACTCCTTACCACACATTTGGGCCCCTAGAATGCCAGGGCAGTATAACTACCCCACAAGTGACCCCATTTTGGAAAGAAGAGACCCCAAGGTATTCGCTGATGGGCATAGTGAGTTCATGGAAGTTTTTATTTTTTGTCACAAGTTAGTGGAATATGAGACTTTGTATGAAAAAAAAAAAAAAAAAAAAAAAAAAATCATCATTTTCCACTAACTTATGACAAAAAATAAAAAATTCTAGGAACTCGCCATGCCCCTCACGGAATACCTTGGGGTGTCTTCTTTCCAAAATGGGGTCACTTGTGGGGTAGTTATACTGCCCTGGCATTCTAGGGGCCCAAATGTGTGGTAAGGAGTTTGAAATCAAATTCTGTAAAGAATGACCAGTGAAATCCGAAAGGTGCTCTTTGGAATATGGGCCCCTTTGCCCACCTAGGCTGCAAAAAAGTGTCACACATCTGGTATCTCCGTACTCAGGAGAAGTTGGGGAATGTGTTTTGGGGTGTCATTTTACATATACCCATGCTGGGTGAGAGAAATATCTTGGCAAAAGACAACTTTTCCCATTTTTTTATTCAAAGTTGGCATTTGACCAAGATATTTATCTCACCCAGCATGGGTATATGTAAAAAGACGCCTGGGAGGCCTCTACTCAGACATTTAAACCTAATATTGCCGCTACTTCCACAGCAAGATCCCTTAAATTATGGTTACAGGACCTGGAATCCCACAGGTCCAAGAGAACAATTACTAGAGGTTTTCCCTACTACAGTCCTGATCAAAAGTTTAAGACCACTTGAAAAATGGCAAAAAATCATATTTTACATTGTTGGATCTTAACAAGGTTCCAAGTAAAGCTTCAACATGCAACAAGAAGAAATGGAAGTGAGACAAAACATTTTTTGAGCATTCAATTAATTGAAAATAACGAATAAACTGAAACAGGCTTCAATCCAGCTGATCCAAATTTTAGGACCACATGCCTTTAACAGGCCAAATCTGTGTGTATTCATTGTCATTTTCTGTCAGGTAGTCACACGTTGTGATGGCAAAGGCAAAAAAACTCTTCCTTTTTGAACGCGGTCGGGTTGTTGAACTGCATAAGCAGGGTCTCTCACAGCGCACCATCGCTGCTGAGGTGGGACGCAGTAAGACAGTCATTTGGAATTTCTTAAATGATCCTGAGGGTTATGGAACAAAAAAGTCAAGTGGAAGACCCAACAAAAATTTCACCAGCACTGAGCCAGAGGATCCAGTTGGCTGTCCGTCAAGACACTGGACGATCCTCGACCCAAATTAAGGCCCTTACTGGTGCTGACTGCAGCCCCATAACCATCAGAAGGCATCTGATACTGAAGGGCTTCAAAAACAAAAAACGTCTTCAAATCCTCGTCTCCTTGAACGCCACAGAACTGCTCGTTTGGACTTTGCAAGAGAGCACCAAACATGGGACATTCAAAGGTGGAAGAAAGTTTTATTCTCTGAGAAAAAATTTAACCTTGATGGTCCTGATGGTTTCCAACGTTACTGGCATAACAAGCAGCTCCCACCTGAGATGTTTTCTACGCGCCACAGTGGAGGGGGCGCCATAATGGTCTGGGGTGCTTTTTCCTTCAGTGGAACAATGGAGCTTCAGGAAGTGCAGGGGCGTCAAACGGCCGCTGGCTATGTCCAGATGTTGCAGAGAGCATTCCTCATGACTGAGGGACCTCGTCTGTGTGGTAACGACTGGGTTTTTCAACAGGACAATGCTACAGTACACAATGCCCGCAGGACAAGGGACTTCTTACAGGGAATACCATCACTCTTTTGGCCCATCCTGTGTGCGGCCGTCTTCACCACTTGGACAAATGTTCCCACTCCCCTCATGGAAACGCTTGCATCAAGCATGCCGAAACAAATTTTGGAAGTTGTGGCGAAACCAACCTCGCCACTGGGTTTTGGAGGGGCCTGGCTACTCTTGCCCCAGGATTATGGCCCATACTATCTTTTGAAGGAGAAGACAGACCAGCCGCACAGCTTAAATCTGTGGAACTGTTTTGGGCAGGAAATGTGACTTCTATGGAATTCGGGAACCCCTGCTCGCATCTGGGTGATTTTTAGATATGTTGTTCACCCAGATCAGAGCTATCCATGGATGTATGCATTATGGGGATATGTGGGGGCTTTGGGGTGTTTTCTGTGTTTTGGGAAAAATGTGTGTTTTCTGTCTGTGAGTGATAACGTTAGCCCATTACGTTTGGTAATTGTATTTTGTGGATTGCGTCTGACAATGCCAGCGTGTTAGTTAATTGCGTCACAGACAATGCTCATTGTATTTTGTTGATTTGCGTTACAGACAGAGGGGATTTTGTTTTCTATTGCTGGGAAGGTTTGAATACTGTAAATGCATGTGATTGGCTGTTTTTAAGAAAACCCTGTGGGTGGTAACCTTGGAAGATGTGTATAAATCAATGCTTGTGTGTTCAAATAAAGAGAGTTCCTGCTTGGCCCCTTTTATGAAGTCTTGGCTCATGTTTGGGGGATGGGATAACTACACTCTTGGGGATTGCTATATCATAATACTCCCCTGAGTATAAGCTCTTGTAAGAGGTTCCTGTCTCTGCATTTAGGAGAGGTTCACCCACTGGAGCCTTGGCGTAGGTCCAGGGTGGGTAGGAGACGGCGAGACCTCCACCAAGCTTCGGCGGTTCGTGGGGTCTGCAGTGCTGACGGTGTCAAGTGGAGTGCTTGGAGTCTTCTGGAAGCACTAGGAGCATCTACTGTATCAACGGAGGTACCCGGTCGGGGTGCTAGGGGTTCCGTTACAGAAGTGATCAACAATAACGGCGGAGCTACTCATTACTGAGTTCATGTTTGGAAGTTTGATTTCTGTTTTGGGGGGGGGGGGGTTAGTTTTTTTTTTGGAGGTGTGGTCCTAAACTTTTGCTCAGCTGAAAAACAGCCTGTTTCAGTTTATTTGTTGTTTTCATTAAATTGAATGCTCAAAAAATGTTTTGTCTCACTCCCATTTCTTCTTGTTGCATGTTGAAGCTCTACTTGGAACCTTGTTAAGATCCAGCCATGCTAAATATGTTTTTTGCCATTTTTCAAGTGGTCTTAAACTTTTGATCAGCACTGTATCATGAAAGCGGTCGACTTTCAGATGCCTTGAAACTAATTGCTAGATCTGCGGCTTTAGCTAATTCCTCTAGAAGAGCCGTTTGGTTGAAAGGGTGGTCAGAAGATACAGGAGCCAAAAATAAATTATGTGCTATTCCCTGCCAAGAGGATTTCTTATTTGGATCGGTTCTAGACGATTTATTAGAGAACGCCGCAGATCACAAAAAAGGTTTTCCATCCTCCAAACTACAAAAAGGCATCAGTTTTTTCGTAAAAACAAGAGGGAATATAACCAAGATAAAAGACAAAAATACTGGAGGGATAACAAGGGTAGGAAGGAAAAAGGTTTCCTTTTCAGCTCCCAGTCCAGTAACCGTTCCAAAAACAGTCAGCAATGACGGTTCCATTCCGGTGGGAGGAAGGTTATCTCTTTCTTCAGGCTTGGGAGAGGATCTCCGCAAGTCCTTGGATTCTGGCCGTTATAAGAGACTGGTTCCGTCTAGAGTTTGCCACCCCCCCCCCCCCCCACCGGAAAGGATGAAGGTACAAGTCTGGACCAAAACTCTATAAAAAAACCAGGCCTTAAAACAAGAGTTACTTTCACTCTTAAAAAAGAAAGTCTTAATAGAGGTTCCAGAATCAGAAAGAGGGAGAGAATTTTATTCTTCCCTTTTTCTGGTCCCCAAACCAGATGGGGCTTTCAGAATGATAATAAACCTGAGATACCTAAACCAATTCCTAAAGTACAAAAAATTCAGAATGGAATCGGTACAATCAGCAATAAAGCAGCTGTTTCCGGAATGCGTAATGTCAACCCTAGACATAAAAGACGCATATTATCACATCCCAATCCATGCAGACTCCCAGAAGTTCCTAAGGGTAGCAGTATCCATGGAGGGACAGATCCACCACTTTCAATACAGAGCGCTCCCATTCGGAGTATCCCAAGCTCCCAGGCTGTTCACCAAGCTAATGGCAGAAGTGATGGCTCATGTGAGGGAAAAGGATATCCTAACGATACCCTATCTGGACGACATACTGGTCATGGCAGAATCAGAAAGCACTCTGTCCTCCCACCTCTCAGAAATAATCAAGATATTGGAAGAGTTGGGATGGTGGATAAATTGGGAGAAATCAAACTTAATCCCATCAAAGAGTTGTCCGTTTTTGGGTCTAATTCTAGACTCTGTAAAACAATGCTGCTTTCTTCCTCAGAACAAGATCTCCAAAATTCTGAAAGTAGTACATTCTTTAATTTAATCAAAACACAGAACCATCAGACAGGGGATGGCTGTATTAGGCAGGATGACGTCCACTATCCCTGCAGTCAAGTGGGCGTTGTTAGGTTCTCGGAAGCTTCAGTGGCAGATTCTGAGAGAGTGGCAGGGGTCTCTATCCCCTTTGGATGCCCCACTTCCTCTTCCATCCCAGGTCATTCAGTCCATGCAGTGGTGGTTAGACCCAGCAAACCTGTCTCAGGGGCTCCCCTGGAATATGCAAGAGCAGATTTCAGTCACCACGGATGCAAGTCCGGCAGGTTGGGGAGCATACTGTCAGGAAGATGTTGTTCAGGGAAGATGGACTCTTCTAGACTCCTCCCTACCTTGGCCGAACGATCTTCTATCTGCTTTTCCACCTATAAGACTAATTCCAAGGGTTATACAGAAACTGAGGCAACATAGGACAAGACTAATTCTGATCGCCCCCTTCTGGCCCAGAAGGTCATGGTTCACCTGGCTACTAGGGATCGACCGATTATCGGTTTTACCGATATTATCGGCCGATATTGAGGATTTTGAACGTTATCGGTATCGGCATCTATTTTGCCGATATTCCGATAACGTATTGGGAACACAGAACGCGCTGCTCTCAGCGCGTTCTGTGTTCCCTCAGCAGCACAGGGGAGAAGGAAGCAGTGTCTCCCTCCCCCTGTGATGCTGCTGCTGCTGCCGCCAATGGCAGGAGAGGAGACAAGAGGAGGGGAGGGGCTGTGGCCGCTGCGCCACCAATGAAGATGAGTCTTTCATTAATTCATATACAGGAGGCGGGAGCTGGCTGCAGAATCACATAGCCGGCTCCCGACCTCTATGAACGGCAGCTGCGGTCCACGGTAGTTAACCCCTTAGGTGCCGCGGATCGCAGCTACCGTTCATAGGGGTCGGGAGCCGGCTATGTGATTCTGCAGCCAGCTCCCGCCTCCTGTATATGAATGAGAGACTTATGTTCATTGGTGGCGCAGTGCGCCGCCCCCCCCCCCCCCCAAGCCCCCTAGTATTAATCATTGGTGGCGCAGTGCGCCCCCACCCCCATCCCAATAGTAAAAACATTGGTGGCGCAGTGCGCCCCCCCCCCCCCCCCCCCAGTATTAATCATTGGTGGATCACAGGATCCCCTCTCCCCTGCTCCTCCGATCGGAGCCCCAGCAGTGTAATCCTGGGGCTCCGATCGGTTACCATGGCAGCCAGGACGCTATTGAAGCCCTGGCTGCCATGTTCAGCTCCATGCTGCTGTGTGCACAAAGCACAGAGCAGCAGGGACAGTGTGAGGTCCTATTCACCCTGATAGAGATCTATCAGGGTGAATAGGACAAGGGTTCTAGTCCCTAAGGGGGCTAAAAGTTAGTAAAAAAAACCCCACAAAAATATTAAGTATAAATGAAAGATTTTCAAAAAAAATAAAATAATAATACACGTTAACAATAAACATAAATTTTCAGCAGATTTGTGTAGGAATTTTTTTTTTTTCCTCAAAAATAAAAATACCCAGAATATCGGTATAAATTATCGGCTATCGGCCTGAAAGTTGACAAATTATCGGTATCGGCCCTAAAAAATCAATATCGGTCGATCCCTACTGGCTACGCAAACTATCAATAACAGAACCATGGATTCTGCCAGACAGACAAGACCTGCTGTATCAAGGACCAGTTCACCATCCAGAGGTAACCAACCTACACCTAGCAGCATGGTATCTGAGAGGTCTATACTAGAGAAGAAGGGCTTTTCCAGAGATGTGATTAATACCCTCCTGTCATGTAGGAAAGACATCACTTCTATATACCTAAGAATATGGAAAAACGTCTTAGATTTTTCCACGGTTCCAATAGACCCTTTAGGTCCCACTCCTTTGCCGATAATCCTCGATTTTCTTCAGAGTGGCCTAGACAAAAGACTAAGGGTTAGTACACTTAAAGTGCATGTTTCAGCTCTTTGTGCGTATTTTGACTTCACCTTAGCCAACCGTCCTTGGGTGAGGAGATTTTTTAAAGCTGTCAGTCGTGCCAGACCAATATCCAGAATGTCTGCTCCTCCATGGGACCTCAACTTAGTGTTGTCCAGTATGATGGAGCCTCCGTTTGAACCTCTACAGGATCTGCCGATAAAGTTACTGTCTTTTTAAGACTGCTTTTCTGGTGGCCATTACCTCTGCCAGACGTGTAAGTGAAATTTCTGCCCTTTCCACCTCTCCTCCCTATACTAAGATCCTGGAGGACAGAGTAATAATCAAACCGGACCCTTCTTTTCTCCCCAAAGTAGTTTCCTTTTTTCACAGATCTCAAGACATCGTCCTACCTTCATTATGCCAAACTCCAAATAATGAAAAAGAAAGGAAGTTACACTGTCTTGATGTCAGGAGATGTCTCCTAAAGTATCTGGAGATGACTGAACCCTGGAGGAAGCCCTCTAGACTTTTTGTACAGTTTGCCGGAAAGAACAGAGGTGATAGAGTTACATCCAGAACACTATCTAGATGGATTGTTGCAGCCATTTCTTTGGCTTAATCCTCGGCAGGGGAACCTTGCCCCTTGAGATTCGGGGCACATTCAACCAGGTCCATTTCTACCTCCTGGGCAGAAAGAGCTAAAGCTTCCCTAGAGCAGATCTGTAGGGCCGCTATTTGGAAATCCCCTTGTACTTTCTTCTGCCATTACAAGCTAGATCTAGACTCCAAAGATCAACTATCCTTTGGTAGGAAAGTTTTACAGGCTGTTATCCCTCCCTAGTCTGGTTCTATTCTAGTCTTCTCTCAAGGGTGCTGTCATGGGCATAAGGGAAAGATAAGATTACACTCACCGGTAATCACTTTTCCATGAGCCAATGACATCACCCGCTACTTATTCTAAAAAGAATAATTCTAAAAAAATAAAAAAAAGTTTTTGGATGTTGTATATGTTTTGGGACAGGTTCTCGCAAATAACTGGTGGATAGAGGCCGGGTCCCTCCTTAAGAAGCTCTCCATGGAAGTTCCTGTTTCCTGTCCTGGATGGAGGCGGGCTCTCAAGGGTGCTGTCATGGGCTCACATGTGGCTTCATTGAAGTGAATGGTTCTGCAGATGGGCTGTAAAAAACGGAACTGACACGGTGAAAAAATACGTTCATGCACATGAGCTCTTAAAACTCAAGAAAAACAATTACAGTACAGCGATACTGTTTTAACATGAATTAGAAGATTTGATAATAAATAGGCTTACACAGGCTAAGTGATAAATATTTACTAAATGTGATAAAAATATATTATATATATATATATATATATATATAAGAAAGGACACCGCAGCACATCCGTAGGTGAAGATCGTGGATCTTTATTCACCCTTGCGACGTTTCAGTTCACTTGCTGGGACTATTTTCAAGCGCTTGAAAATAGTCCCAGCAAGTGGACTGAAACGTTGCAAGGGTGAATAAAGATCCACGTTTTTCACCTACGGATGTGCTGCGGTGTCCTTTCTTTTTCTGCATTATACACCTTGGTAAGGTGTTTCCACGGCCGGCACCCAATTTTATTCGGTATATATATTAAGAGACAAATCTCATACAGAAAAAATGGTCTGCACAATGATGGTAATACAAGAGAGAGAAAGTGACTTACAAGACCCTACCTGGATGATGTTCTTTGTCTTGAGCCTCATGCAGACGTCCATGGAACACTGTCCGCGAGATACCAGACTGGCATTGCAGGAGCGCACGGCGTCATTGGTTGCTATGACGCAGGGCTCCAGATGGCGACCAAAATCGTCACCAATGCGACTTAGAATTTACAAATGGCGAAAAGACTTTTTAGTCTTGTCGCCATTTGCGACTAGACCCGCCGCCGCAGCTCTGCCGTTGAATACAGCGGCGGGGCATTGGAGATGATAGTTCTTTGCCCCGCCGTCGATGTTCTTCTCAGCAGCGCAGTGGAGGAGGAGTCTCTCCCTCCCCCCCAGTGCTGCCGCCGCCAATAAGAGAGAAGGGGAGGGGCTGTGGCCACTGCGCCACCAATGAAGATAACTGACCTGTTCATACAAATACAGGAGGCAGGTGCTGCCTGGAATCAAATAGCCGGCACCCGACCTTTGACAGGGAGCTGCGATCAGCGGCAGTTAACCCTTCAGGAGCGACACCTGAGGGTTTAACTGCAGCGGATCTCAGCTCCCTGTCATAGAGGTCGGGTGCCGGCTATTTGATTCCGGCACCCGCCTCCTGTATTTGTATGAACAGGTCAGTTATCTCCATTGGTGGCGCAGTGCGCCCCCCCTCCCCAGTATAATAAACATTGGTGGCGCAGTGCCAATGAGGGTTAAATAAAATAAAATTAACTCGCCTCCTCCAATTGATCGCGTAGCTGACGGTCTCCTGTTCTTTCTTCAGGACCTGTCAAAGGACCTGTGGTGACGTCACTGAGCTCATCACATGGTCCATTACCATGGTGATGGATCATGTGATGAGCACAGTGATGTCACCACAGGTCCTTTGACAGGTCCTGAAGAAAGAACAGGAGAACGGCAGCTACGCGATCAATTGGAGGAGGTGAGTTCATTATTTATTTATTTTTTCAACCCTCAATTGACCTTCTACTAAGCTTTCTGTATTAAAGAATGCTATTATTTTCCCTTATAACCATGTTATAAGGGAAAATAACACAGTGAATAGACTTTCATCCTAGCAACCATGCGTCAAAATCGCACCGCATCCACACTTGCTTGCGATTTTCACGCAGCCCCATTAACTTCTATGGGGCCTGCGTTGCGTGAAAAACGCACAATATAGAGCTTGCTGCGATTTTCACGCAACACACAAGTGATGCGTGAAAATCACCGTTCATGTGCACAGCCCCATAGAAGTGAATGGGTCCGGATTCAGTGCGGGTGCAATGCGTTCACCTCAAGCATTGCATCCGTGCAGAAATCTCGCCCGTGTGAAAGGGGCCTAAGGGTGAATAGGACAAGGGTTCCAGCCCCTAAGGGGGCAAATAGTAAGTAAAAAAAAAAAAAAACACAAACAGTAAGGCTACTTTCACACTTGCGGTAGTGTGATCCGGCGGGCAGTTCTGTCGTCGGAACGGATTACTCTCCATTCAGAATGCATGGGGATATGCCTGATCAGTTCTTTTCCGATATAGAGCCCTTGTGACAGAACTCTATGCCGGAAATGAAAAACGCTAGTGTGAAAGTACCCTAAAATATTACGTTTAAATCCCCCCTTTCCCAATTTTATATATAAAATATATAAACAAGAAATAAATAAACATATTACATAGTGCTGCGTCCGAAAAGTCCAAACTATTAATTTCTTAAAAAATATCTCATATGCGGTGAGCGCCGTAACAGAAATAAATAAATAAAAACCATGCGATTCGCCATTTTTTAGTCATCTTGTCACCTCAAAAAATAGGATAGGACTGTTCTATTATGGGCCGAACGTTTCATAAAATGCGAAATGCACGTGGCTTTTTTTTTTTTTTTTGCGTGGTATTGAGTATTGCAATACTTTTTTATGGTGACGAAACCGAATCAAAATTTTGGTATTGAAACAACCCTACGCCGATCTGATCGGCGTAGCATTGTCACGATGCCAAAATTTTGATTCGGTTTCGATTTGGCTCCTAAATTTTTCAGTTCAGGAGCCAATGGCTACTAGGTATTTTTTTTAGTCTGGAGCACTGTGACGCCCTGCGCTTCTGCAATGCCAGTCCGGTATCTCTCGGACCGTGTTCCACGGACGTCTGCATGAGGCTTTAGTGCCTAAAGGTTTATACCTATCAGCCTCTCCTCCTAAGGATTTCCAGCGTGGAGTAAGCATGTCCCATGAGTAAATCACTCTGGAATGTGGCTTGGTGGTCATCTGAAACAGAACAATGGCTTTGTATATGCAAACTAATTACCTCTAACTTATTACATTACAAGGAATATACAAGGTAATATAATTAAGAGGAAAGAACCAATCAGTACTTAAAGGCTATTGGTGGCTTTTTTTTAAAATATTATTTCTACTCATTTTTAGCTTAGAATCAAAGATAAGGAGCCCGTCAGCTCCCTGTCTGACGGAAGAGAGAGAAAATATAGATCCTGCTAGTAGATAAACTCAAAGCTGTGCAGGGAAAAAGGCTCAACATTTTAAATTAAGACCAATTGGAAAAATAATCATAGTAACCTAATTTATAAGGCTGAAAAAAGACATCTGTCCATCCAGTTCAGCCTGTTATCCTTACTCTGGATTAACTTGCAGGATAACAGGCTGAACTGGATAGACAGATGGTTTTTTTTTCAGCCTTATAAACTGTTATTATGTTACTATGTTTATTTTTTCAATTGGTTTTATTTAAAAATGTTGAGTCATTTTCCCTGCACAGCTTTGAGTTTATCTACTAGCAGGATCTGTATTTTCCAGGACGTCCTCCATGACAGCACCCATGGAGGATGTCCTTACTGGTTTCTGTTGGGACAGGAAGAGAGACAGTTTAAAGGGCCCCTCCCCACCCCCTTGCTCCAGTGTTCTTCCTGTCCCAACAGGGATAGGAGGAGTTAGACAGCTCTCTCCTAGAAAGTTAGGTAGGGAACGGGGGCGAGTCTGGTCGGGGGGTTCCTACCTCTCCTCTTCAGACTCCGGCAGGCCCCCGAACCAGCACCACTCTGGGAAGCGGTCCCCTGGTTAAGTCCCCGATTCTCTCTCTGGCCGGCCGCATGAATTGGGGACGCTGTTGCCGCTTCTCCCCATCGGAGCTCTGGGCTCGGCTTCGGCTCCTGCCTCCTCTGACGTCAGTTCCTGGCCGCGCTCACGTGACTAGAAGCCGGAAGTAATGACGACGCGATGCGGAAGTAACAAGCAGCATGCTGGAGGCCCGCCGATCCGGTGGTCTCGCATGTCCTGGGGGTTGACTCTTCCCCGGAATGAGTCCCCCTGGGAAAGAGCAAGTGGAGGCGGAGTCAGGCGGCGACGGGCGGACCGGTAAGTCACCTAAATCTTATTTAAGACGCCAGATGGCAGCCTTCTGGGTTGCATCATGGAGGTCCAGGCGTCCAGCAAGCTTGAAACTTGTTCAGACTCCCCCGTCCAGGCCCCTGTAAGTAGTCACTTGCATACTTTGTACAGGGATAGGTCTTTGGCTCAGCAGTTTCCTAATGGCCTTATCCTCCCTTTCTCTTAGACTTCTAAGGAACCAGGGCACAGGCCTCATGGGGATCCCAAAAAGAAGGGCAGGAAATGCCCGACCTGCCAAACAAAGCTGCTAGAGTCATATAAGAAGCAGCTATGCCCAGAATGTATTTCCAAAATTATGAGGGACGAACGGGCATCCCTGCTTTCAGATCTAAGGGATATTGTAAGAGAGGAGGTGCAAGCGGCAACCTCTAGCCAGACACTCCCTCCTCCTTCCCCCCCCCTCCTCCAAAAAAGCCAGAATCCAGTCAGGCTCTGACTCAGAGGAAGAAGGGTTATGTGTCTCAGACAATGACGACATAGAGTCCCTCCATCAGAATGAGCAGAGGAGATACTTCTTTTCGTCCGAGGACTTAGATTCCCTGCTCACCGCCATTAGACAGACCATGGCTATTGAGGAGGAGGAACAGACCCGTTCGGTGGAGGACGAGATGTTTGGGGGTGTGAAAGTCAGGAGAAAGAAGGTCTTCCCAGTAAATGAAAATCTTAAAGATCTCATCACAGAGGAATGGGCTGACGGCGAAAGGAAGCTCTTTATTCCCAGGGATTTTAAAAATCGTCTGCGTTTCGACCCAAAGGACACTAACCTCTGGGACGAGGTTCCCAAAGTAGATATCCAGGTGGCCAAGGTCGTGAAAAAAACCTCAATACCCTTTGAGGATTCGTCACAGCTAAGGGACCCCATGGATAGGAAGCTAGACGGCCTGTTGAAAAAATCCTGGGAGTCAGGGGCAACCGCAATTAATACCAACATCGCAGCTACTTCGGTTTCCAGAGCCTTAATCTTATGGATTAATCAACTGGAGAGTCACCTCAGGGCAAGAACATCCAGGGAAGAAATCCTAGAGTCTCTCCCGCTTCTAAAGATGGCCTCTAGTTTCCTGGCGGATGCCTCAGCGGAGACCATTAGATTCGCAGCCAAGTCCCAGTCTCAGACTAACGCCGCTAGACGGGCCCTCTGGCTCAAGTCCTGGTCTGGGGATGTAGCGTCAAAGAACAGACTCTGCTCCATTCCGCAGTTCCAGTGCCTGCCGTTCGGTATCTCATCTGCCCCCCGCCTATTCACAAAGGTAGTATCCGAAATGATGGCCTTCCTTCGCCAGAATACAATTACAATCGTGCCCTACCTGGACGACTTCTTGCTGATAGCAGACTCGGTTCAAAAATTGCTGGGGGACATCCATCAAACCTTAGCCCTATTCAAGGACTTGGGGTGGATAGTGAACTACCCAAAATCCGACTTGATACCGGACACAAGAAAGGAATTCCTAGGCACTCTCCTGGATACAAGAATACAACACTCCTTTCTTCCAGAGAGAAAACAGACCAGTCTGAGACAAAAGATTGAGTGGGTTTTCCTCTTTTTGAACAACTCTATCAGGGAAGCCATGCAGATCCTGGGACTCATGACCTCCTGCATCTCAATAGTACCCTGGGCCCAGTTCCACTCCAGGACCCTCCAGAATGCAGTTTTGACAGCTTGGAACAGAGATCACCGTTCTCTGAACTCCAGGATGAAAATATCGGGAAAAGTGATAAAATCCCTGTCCTGGTGGACAGAACCAGGGAATCTGGAGAAAGGAGTCCCGTGGAATTTGACTCCAGCCATAACCGTCACCACGGACGCAAGTCTGAATGGCTGGGGGGGGGGGCATGTGGACCAGCATCTCTTCCAGGGTTCCTGGGTCCTTCAAGACAAGATAAGATCCTCAAACTACCGGGAACTAAAGGCAGTGCTGAAGACTCTGAGAGCAGCCAAACATCTCCTCAAGGATCAGCACGTCAGGATCCTATCCGACAACATTACTACGGTATGTTATCTAAAAAGACAGGGCGGTACCAGATGCCCGCTCCTTCAGGATCTAGCAGATCAAATCTTCATATGGGCAGAAAGGGAAGTTCGGTCCATTTCAGCAACCCATCTAAAGGGGTCTCAGAACTCGAGAGCCGACTTCCTAAGCCGTCACAGGATAGATGCGGGAGAATGGAATCTAAACAAACCGGTTTTCAGACAGGTCTGCCAGCTATGGGGTTATCCAGAGATAGACCTCTTCGCGTCCAGGGGGAATTCTCAGCTGGACTGTTTTTACTCGCTAAACCCCAGCGAAAACCCAGTGGCAGTAGACGCCTTAGCCCAGACTTGGGACATGAAACTGGCCTACGCCTTTCCTCCTTTTCCCCTAATCCCGGCAGTCCTAAAGAAGATGAGGACCAGTGCCACCACTGTGATCCTGGTCGCACCAGACTGGCCCAAGAGAGCGTGGTATCCCATCTTGAGGGAGATGTCGATCAAAGACCCGTACCCCCTTCCAGACAGGAAAGATCTGTTAACACAGGGACCTCTGGAGCATCCCAATCTCAACAAGCTGAGACTGACTGCTTGGATCCTGAGAGGCAAACCCTGAGGAAAAAGGGTCTCTCCGATCAGGTAATATCAACACTGCAGCAATGCCGTAAACCTGTGACTTCAGCCATATATCTCAAAATATGGAAGAAATTCTCATCTTGGCTAGTTCAGAATCATCCAGAGTCTAGTATTCCATCCATAGGCAATATACTAGATTTTCTCCAGAAAGGGTTCGATATAGGTCTAAAACCAAGTACCCTCAAGGTACAGATCTCAGCCTTAAGTTGCTGCTTAGATATACCATTAGCAGAACATAGGTGGGTCAAGAGATTTGTCAGAGCAGTCTCCAGAATACGACCCACCCTGAGACAAACAGTTCCTGAGTGGGATCTAAATATAGTTCTAAATGGCCTATGTGATGCTCCCTTCGTACCTATTGAGGATATTCCCGTCAAACTTCTATCCCTCAAGGCGGTGTTTTTAATAGCTATCACTACTGCTCGTAGGATAGGTGAAATTCAGGCCCTGTCAGTTAGGGAACCCTTTTTGAAAGTCCTAGACGATAGGATAGTTCTTAAGCTGGATCATTCCTTTCTTCCCAAAGTTGTCTCAACGTTTCACAGAGAACAGGAGATAATTCTCCCTTCGTTTTGTACCTCCCCAAAAACATACAGGAGGAGCGGTTCCACTGTCTTGATGTGAGAAGAACGGTCCTCGCCTACATCAAGCGGACAAAATCCTGGAGAAAGTCAGCGAACCTCTTCATCCAAAGCCTCTAAAACCTCTTTAGCCCGCTGGATCAAGGAGACCATCAGGGAATGTTATAGACTGCAGAGTTCATCCTGCCCCATAACGGTGAGGGCTCATTCTACCAGAGCCATGTCTGCAACCTGGGCGGAGAAAGCTGGAGCTTCCATCGACCAGATCTGCAGAGTGGCAACCTGGTCCTCCTCCACTACCTTTGTCAGACACTACAGACTGGACTCTATGGCCAATCAGGACTTAGCTTTTGGCCGTAAGGTCCTACAAGCAGTGGTCCCCCCCTAATATGGCGTTCTAAGTTGTTAGTTCTCCATGGGTGCTGTCATGGAGGACGTCCTGGAAACATATGTTTAGTTTACCGGTAAACTGCTTTCCAGGAGTCCGGAATGACAGCACCCAATACTACCCCCCCATTTTCTGTTCCTTCCGGGACACTTTTTTGGTTTGTATATTTGTACTGCTACTGTATACAGTGTGAATTAACACTTGTTCTTGAAATAAAGATGTGGCAGCCTATCCGGTGTAGTAAGTTATAAACACTGGAGCAAGGGGGTGGGGAGGGGCCCTTTTAAACTGTCTCTCTTCCTGTCCCAACAGAAACCAGTAAGGACATCCTCCATGGGTGCTGTCATTCCGGACTCCTGGAAAGCAGTTTACCGGTAAACTAAACATATGTTTCTCTCTCTTCCGTCAGACAGGGAGCTGATGGGCTCCTTATCTTTGATTTCTGACCTTATAAACACTCGTTATATCTCAATCTTTGTCTTACTGATTAGAATGTGGCTTAAAGAGGACCTTTCACCTGTATAAACTATGTTAACTGAGTATGCTGCCATATAGAGCGGCGCCCGGGGATCTCACTGCACTTACTATTATCCCCGGGCGCCGCTCCGTTCTCCCGGTATAGGCTCCGGTACCTTTGCTTTTTAAGTTATAGTAGGCGGGTCTTCCCTTGTCCTGTGGGCGTCTCCTTCTCCTAGGCTGCAGCGCTGGCCAATCGCAGCTCACAGCCTGGGAGTTTTTTTTTCTCCCAGGCTGTGAGCTGTGCGCTGAGATTGGCCAGTGCTGCAGCCTAGGAGAAGGAGACGCCCACAGGACAAGAGAAGACCCGCCTACTATAACTTAAAAAGCCAAGGTACCGGAGCCTATAACGGGAGAACGGAGCGGCGCCCGGGGATAATAGTAAGTGCAGTGATTTCCCCGGGCGCTGCTCTATATGGCAGCATACTCGGTTCACATAGTTTATACAGGTGAAAGGTCCTCTTTAAATAAATGTTTATGATCTTCTAGTAATTTAGGGATGAGGGTTATTAGATGACTGGCAGAAAGTGAAAGTAGGATGCACACAGCTAGAAAAACATTTAACCCTTTGTGACAGAGCGGCTTAATATTTTTAAGTAAAGACCAATTGTAAAAATGTTTTTTAGCCCAAAATGAGTCAAATGTAATCATAAAAAAAAAAAATTTGTCACTGAAGGTGTACATAGCCATTAATTATGTAAAATACCCTTACAACACAGATACCAAATTTCTATGTTTTTTTTAATGTTTTAATACTTTAAGGCTACATGCACACGACCGTTCTGTTTTTTGGGGTCCGCAAAACACGGATGGCAAATTGCGGAACGGCATGGACAGCCTTGAATATAACTGCCTATTCTTGTTCGCAAAGCGCGGGCAAGAATAGGACATGTTATATTTTTTTTGCGGGGCCACGGAACAGAGCAACGGATGTGGACAGCACACAGAGTGCTGTTCGCATCTTTTGCGGCCCCATTGAAGTGAATGGGTCCGCATCCAAGCCGCCAAAACTGCGGCTCGGATGCGGACCAAAACAACGGCCGTGTGCATGAGACCTAAGAGAAATAAAAATGTTCGCGAAATATCATTGTGATATTTTGACACCCATACCTTTTTTATATTTCTATCTATGGAGGTTTTTTTTTTTTTTCTTTGTGGGATGAGCTGTAGTTTGGGGGTATGTATGAGTTTTTCATCACTTTTTATTCAGTTTTTTTGGCGGGGAAGTGATCAAAAAATAGTTATACAGCCATAATGATTTGTTGTTCAGTTACAGTGTTCACCATATGGGATAAATACTTTTATATTTTAATAGTTCAGGTAATTTTGGACTCGGCGATACAAAAGATGTTTGTTAGGGTTTTTTTTTTTTTTAAATAGGGATTCTAAAACTTTCATTCTTTTTGTTTATTTTTAGATCCCCTAGGGGACCTGAATATTCGATCATTAGATAATTTATACCATAAATTACAGTCGTTTACTATTGCAGTCTGTGGCAAAATCTCTGTCTTCCTATCAAGCCCTGCCCTGCCCACGTGGCTCCTGGCTGTCATAGAAACTGAATGGCCTTAGTACCCTCATCAATACTTAATGGCTCCCATGAATTGCTAGCAGCTGGCCAAGGCTTCCCTAGCAAAATCCTCAGTCTTCAGGGGCTGCCCTGGTTGAACTCTTGCTTGTACTATTGATTAAGGGTCCATTCAAACATTCTCAAAATGGGTCCGGATCCGTTCCGCACCCATTCATTTTCAACGGGGCCACAAAAAATGTGGACACGACACAGTGTGCTGTCCACATCCGCACTTCTGTTCTGCAAAATAAATAGAACATGTCCTATTCTTGTCCGCAGACACGGACAAGAAAAGGCATTTCTATTTAAAGTGCTGGGCAATTTGCGGAGCGCAAAACACTTGTGGACGTGTGAATGGACCCTTATGTCGAGTTGGTGCAGTTTGTTAGATTACTCTACATTAGAACTATTCCCAGCTTTTGTCCCAGCAGAAATCCCCCAAGGCAGCTGCTTTAGCTTTGATGTAGCTTTCATGGAGCTGACATCTTGGTTCACAGCGTGCTGACGAGGACCTGTCGGTGCCAGTATATGACAGATCTGTCACTGTATGGATCCTATGAAGAGGACACTGCTTTTCCATCAGCCCAGTCATTGATATACGTCACAGTCTAGAATCTGTATTAGGGATCATGCACAAGAACGTGTGCCGGCCGTCCCCCTATTGCGGCCCGCAGATCCACACGTCGTAGTTTTATTCCAGCCGCCTCTCGGCCTGTTTGCAGTGCTGCGGCCGGAGCGGACTTCTGGAGGCACGGATCCGGCAGAATGTTCACCCGCCAGAAACAGACCTGTACTCAAAGCCCATCCGTCTGTAGCAACTTGCAAATGTATGGAGTGCATGTATAAACCTGCGAGGACCTGTAGGGACTGGAGAAATGATTAAACAATTCCTGAAGCTGATCCTCCACAAACTCCTCCACCGCACCCAGAAGCACGTCATATATCGGCTGGTGACGGCTCATGCAGCTTTATATCTGCTCCCCTATTCTCCCGAGATGGCCGGACCATTGTACAAAACAAGTACTTTTACCTTTTGTCTCACCCCTATCTCCTCATAGATTGTAAGCTCTTGCGAGCAGGGTCCTCATTCCTCTTGTAATTACTAACTTGTCAAATTCACCTAACCACAATTTGCAGATTCTCATAATAAATCATTTGCAGCTTCACAAACTTGATTTTTGGTCATATAGACCCGGAGAGAACAGAAGGGTTAATAGAAAAGGTGCAATACGCATGTGAGTAGGAAATTTCTATAATTTGTGGAACGGAATAACGGATCCGCAAAAAACACGTGCAAATTTAATTTCTGATCATTGTATCTGTTCATATTGTTTCTGTTAGAGCCATTGGGGGTCATTTATTAAGACCGGCGTTTTCGAAATCGGCAAAACCAACCCATTAAAAAGAATGGGCCAGTGTGCCATCTGCAAAAAATACAGTTGGGTGCATGAGGCCTTACACTTGATGACCTATCCTCAGTATAGGTAACCAGAATCAGATCGGCGGGGGTGCTGAGAGTGGGACGAGTGTTGCCTTCTCTGTTTACCTGAGCAGTGTAATTACAACAATGCTGTCCCCTTTCACTTCAATCGGACAGCTCCTTCTGTTCACGTGAATAGGACAGAGCCCTCCCATAGAAGTGGATGGGGACGCCATACTTGTAATTACACCTGCTCACCACTACAGTTGCAATGGCGAGCAGGTAAACAATGAATAGAAGGCAGCGCTGGTACGAGCACTGCTTTCTCTTCAATTGGCAAGGGTGCCGGGTGTCGGACCTCCACCGATCTTATACTGGTGACCTATTCTGAGGATAAAGCGGACAGCCCCTTTAAGCTGGACAAAAAAAGTACAGTATTTTTCACCCTATAAGACGCACCGGCCCATAAGGCGCACCTAGGTTTTTGAGGAGGAAAATAAGAAAAAACATATTTTGAACCAAAGGGTGTGCTTTTGGTGGGTTTTGAACTTATGGCGGTCTGTGGATGACACTATTATGGGGGATCCATGGATGACGCACTGTTAGGCTACTTTCACACTGGCATTTTGACTTTCCGTTTGTAAGAATTATTCAGGGCTCTCACAAGCGGTCCAATACGGATCAGTTTTGCCCTAATGCATTCTGAATGGAAAAGGATCCGCTCAGAATGCATCAGTTTAGCTCCGTTCCGTCTCCATTTCGCTCTGGAGGCGGACACCAAAACACTACTTGCAGCGTTTTGGTGTCCGCCTGACGATGCGCAGCCAAACGGATCTGTCCTGACACACAATGTAAGTCAATGGGGATGGATCTGTTTTCTCTGGCACAATAGAAAACGGATCCGTCCTCCATTGACTTTCAATGGTGTTCAAGACTGATCCGTTTTGGCTATGTTAAAGATAATACAAACGGATCCGTTCTGAACGGATGCAGACGGGTGTATTATCTGTGCAGATCCATGATGGATCCGCCCAAAACACGAGTGTGAAAGTAGCCTTATGGGGGCTCTGTGGATGGCACTGTTATGGGGGCTCTGTGGATGGCACTGTTATGGGGGCTCTGTGGATGGCACTGTTATGGGGGCTCTGTGGATGGCACTGTTATGGGGGCTCTGTGGATGGCACTGTTATGGGGGCTCTGTGGATGGCACTGTTATGGGGGCTCTGTGGAGGGCACTGTTATGGGGGCTCTGTGGAGGGCACTGTTATGGGGGCTCTGTGGAGGGCACTGTTATGGGGGCTCTGTGGAGGGCACTGTTATGGGGGCTCTGTGGAGGGCACTGTTATGGGGGCTCTGTGGAGGGCACTGTTATGGGGGCTCTGTGGAGGGCACTGTTATGGGGGCTCTGTGGAGGGCACTGTTATGGGGGCTCTGTGGAGGGCACTGTTATGGGGGCTCTGTGGAGGGCACTGTTATGGGGGCTCTGTGGAGGGCACTGTTATGGGGGCTCTGTGGAGGGCACTGTTATGGGGGCTCTGTGGAGGGCACTGTTATGGGGGCTCTGTGGAGGGCACTGTTATGGGGGCTCTGTGGAGGGCACTGTTATGGGGGCTCTGTGGAGGGCACTGTTATGGGGGCTCTGTGGAGGGCACTGTTATGGGGGCTCTGTGGAGGGCACTGTTATGGGGGCTCTGTGGAGGGCACTGTTATGGGGGCTCTGTGGAGGGCACTGTTATGGGGGCTCTGTGGAGGGCACTGTTATGGGGGCTCTGTGGAGGGCACTGTTATGGGGGCTCTGTGGAGGGCACTGTTATGGGGGCTCTGTGGAGGGCACTGTTATGGGGGCTCTGTGGAGGGCACTGTTATGGGGGCTCTGTGGAGGGCACTGTTATGGGGGCTCTGTGGAGGGCACTGTTATGGGGGCTCTGTGGAGGGCACTGTTATGGGGGCTCTGTGGAGGGCACTGTTATGGGGGCTCTGTGGAGGGCACTGTTATGGGGGCTCTGTGGAGGGCACTGTTATGGGGGCTCTGTGGAGGGCACTGTTATGGGGGCTCTGTGGAGGGCACTGTTATGGGGGCTCTGTGGAGGGCACTGTTATGGGGGCTCTGTGGAGGGCACGGTTATGGGGGCTCTGTGGAGGGCACGGTTATGGGGGCTCTGTGGAGGGCACGGTTATGGGGGGATCTGTGGATGACATCTTATGCTATATATGTGTCATCCACAGAACCCCTTCATAACAGTGTCCCTGTGAGTGAATGACCCCCAATACAGGGGGTGGGGGCTGGCATCTGGTGTTGGCAGCGGGGCTGCTCCTCCCACTTTATGAATGAAGCAGGCGCGTGACGTAGTGAATGACGTTACGCTGCCGGCCTGCCTACAGGAGTTTCAAGTGAGTACCGTACTCTATGTACTCTATGCTGCAGAGGATTACTATAGTTTGAAACAGCGCCCATGCCTACACGTTACCTATTAATACTACAGTGACCGGGGCCCGGTGTAATAGAATACAGTGACTGCACCAGGACCCGCTGCCATTACAACACCAGATGCCGGCCCTCCCTGCTGATACACCGCTTGCCTCGCTGTGCAGCATAGCGGTCGGCGATGTATCAGTGTAAATGGCATTATTCGCCCCATAAGACGCACTGCCATTTCCCCCCACTTATGGGGGGGGGGGGGGAGTGCGTCTTATAGGGCGTAAAATACGTTAAGAACCTCTAAACTACAGAGATGACTTTTTCTTGAAAAGCGAGCTCACTCCATTACGCAGTGGTTGGAGCTGTGTAGTTCCGGTGCCAACGCTACACTGAATCAACTGAATACCAAAGGTTCAGGATGACTGACTCCTGCCCATCAGATAGTAATAACCTAACCTGAGAATAGGCAATTAGTTGTAAAAATCTGGACAACCCCTTTAAAAGGGTTGTCCGGGATTTGAAGAACATGGCTGCTTCCTTCCAAAAACAGCAACACCCCTGTCCATGGGTTGTGTCTGGTATTGCAGTTTGGCTACATTGAAGTCAATGAGACAGATCTGCAATACAGCACACAACATGTGGACAGGGGTGATGCTGTTTTTGGAAGCAAGCAGCCATGTTTTTCTAATCTTGGAAAACCCCTTTGCGGTTCAGTCTCATTATCGTGTTGTTTGTTGTATCCTAATAACCAGTTCTCTTCTTGCAGAACATGGTATCCAGTTTTCGAGTGTCAGAACTCCAAGTGCTGCTCGGCTTTGCCGGCCGCAACAAGAGTGGACGCAAACACGACCTCCTCATGAGAGCCCTCCACTTACTGAAGAACGGATGCAGCCCTGCTGTTCAGATTAAAATCAAAGAGCTGTACAGGAGAAGGTTTCCTCGGTCATTAGAGGCAGTTCCAGGACTCTCATCCATCAGATCTAATGTCTTCAACTTGGATAGCAACTCGTCAGTAGATTCAGACCTCGCTGTGGCCGGGATCCACTCCTTACCTTCCACTTCTGTCGCCCCGCACTCCCCTGCATCCCCTCTGGGCACAGTACTCCTACAGGACACTAAACCTCACTTTGACCTACAGCAACTCTCCCCACCAATCCCACCTGTCCATCCAGACGTCCACCTCCGAAGTCTTCCTTTCTATGATGTGCTTGATATCCTCATCAAGCCAACGAGTCTGGGTAAGAGGGCAGGGATGCAGTGAGACCGTCAGCTGTTCATCGCAACTCGTAGATCAGTGTCACTAATATTTCACTAGACTTTTATTGTAACCCATGATGCAAATAGGGACTGGATAGTCTGCATGTTCCAACGTTTTTCTGTTTGAATTTATACTAAGCAAGTAAACATTTTACTCTTTTTTTTGTTTTGTTCCAGTTCAGAACAATATGCAACGCTTTCAAGAGAAATTCTTTATCTTTGCATTGACCCCTCAGCAAGTGCGTGAAATTTGCATCTCCAGGTAAATCGTCTTCCTCATCTGTTCTCCTTGAAGCTGGTTGCTGAGCTGTCAAATACATTTAACCTCTTGACGACATGTGCCGTACATGTAGACAAGTACACAGATTGTGCCTGCTCTGCAGCTGAGTGAGCGCCATAGCTGCCGAGTGCCTGCTGTTTAATAGAGCAGACACCCGGGGCTAATGTATGCGATCGGCGATGTGACCACCGCATCAGAGCTCTGAAGACCAAGAAGTGCAGTGCTTCCGGGACTGGAACCGCACCCCCTAGCACAGGGCTCGACAAATCCCAGGCGCCAGGTCGCCATGGCGACCAGGAATTTAGTCCTGGCGCTTGGGTATTTGTCAGCCCGTTTTCAAAGGTGCCTGGGCAATGGGTGCGGAGCTGCCGTTCTGTCCGGAGGCAGCACCGTTTGAAACAGCTCCGTCACAGCACACAATAGCAGAGACGCTGGCAGCAGGGAGGGGAGGGGCTCGGGAGGAGTGTAATCTGATCCTAGAGTGGAAGCTGCTTCTGCCAGCCCCTCCCCTCCCCGCCCACCAACCAATCAGAGCTGAGGCAAGGCAAGCACTAGCAGCTCTGAGTCACTGACACAAGTACAGGGAGTCTAAGTAAGAAAGAATCGAATGAGTCTCAGGTTAAAAGAATCTAAAGATCCGAATTAGTTAGTGACTCATTCGATTCTTTGAGTTAAAAGAGCCGTGAGTCGTCAGACTGTAGAACAGGTTACACTGAGGCTGTCCGGCTGCTTTTGTTGCAGCAGTGATAAGATTAAGGGACAGGAGCAGAGAGATAAGAGAAGTGACAGATGACACAGAGTTTAGATTACAGTTTGAATTAACCCTTTAGGATCAAATTGGCTTCTCAAGGAGATCTATATGTTAAAGGCATCCCTTCTTCTGTCTCATTCAGTAGCTATATAACTAAGGCTACTTTCACACTTGCGGCAGGATGGATCTGGCAGGCTGTTCACCCTGTCGGATCCGTCCTTCTGCCGGACCGCAGCTCTGTCCCCATTGACTATAATGGGGGTGGAGCTCCGGCGCAGCACGGCAGTGCATGGTGAAAGGCCGCCGCACTAAAAGTACTGCATTGGAAAACTATAGTAAAGGGCGAGCACACTTAATTTGGACTAACACTAAAATTTAATTAAATCACACTTAATTTCACACGTGTATAACGGATAGATAAAAAGTTATAAAATACAATAAAATACAAAGCATAAAATACACTTCACTTTGTATTTTATTGTATTTTATAACTTTTTATCTATCCGTTATACACGTGTGAAATTTAGTGTGATTTAAATTACATTTTAGTGTTAGTCCAAATGAAGTGTGCTCGCCCTTTACTATAGCTTTCCAATCCACATTTTCAGAGGGTGGGTGTCCCTCTTACCAGGGCTAGTAGCACCTGCTCCGCAATCACGTTTGAAGTGAGCCACCATCTTGAATTTTATATTAAAAGTACTGCATGTCCAACTTTTTAGTCCGGCGGCCTCTCACCGCAAACTGCCATGCTGCGCCGGAGCTCCACCCCCGTCCCCATTATAGTCAATAGGGTCCGGGGACGGAGCGGCGGTATATGTAACATGGTATACAGCATTATTGGGGGGGCTCTATGGAGAAGTAGGGGGGGGGGGGGGCACCTACTAGGGGCTTTATGACGCGGCTCCGCCTGGCTCCTAACTTTTTTAGCTGGCTCCTAGATTCCAAGGAAATTTGTCAAGCCCTGCCCTAGCAGCAATCAGCGAAGGCCACTTTCACATCTGCGTTTTTGCTGGATCTGTCATGGATCAACAAAAACGCTTCTGTTATGATAATACAAATGTCTGCATCCGTTATGAACGGATCCGGTTGTATTATCTCTAAAGTAGCCATAACGGATCCGGCACTAAAACCATTGTAAGTCAGTGGGGGACGGATCTGTTTTCTTTTGTGTCCGAGAAAACAGTCATGTTTTGTTGTGAGTCATGACTGATCCGTCTTGCTCCGCATCCCAGGATGCACTAAAAAATGCTGCTTGCTACGCTTTTGTGTGCGTCATCGGAACACAATGGAATGGAATACATTCTGGTGACTCCGTTCCCTTCAGTTCAATTTTGTCTCCATTGGCAATGAATGGGGACAAAACGGAAGCGTTTTCCCCCGCTATCGAGATCCTATGACGGATCTTAATAGCGGAAAGGGAAATCGCAGATGTGAAAGTAGGCAAAGCCGTTCATTCCCTGTGGAGGATCCGAGCTGCCACAGCTATGTTCCTACGGAGATCCTGTCGCTTCACCGTCTCACACCCCAAAATGGTGTCAATGAAAAAGTACAGATTGCCCCACAAAAGGTGAGCCCTCACATGGCTGCATAGACGTAAAAATAATGCTGGAATATGGCGATAAAAAGGAGAAATTAATTTTTACCAAACTTTTTATTTTAGTATTAAAACGCAATACAAAACTACAAATGTGGTATCGCTTTAATCGTACTGACCCAGAAAATGAAGGGCACAAGTCTTTTTGCGAACGGGAAAATAAAAAAATTAAGGGACCAGGAAGGGAGTAAAAAAAACTAAAACACAGGAACAGAAAAGCACCATGTCCTCAAAGGGTTAAAGGAGTTATCCAACCTTTTAAAATGTATATTTCATTCGGCCGCCTATTTACGTCACATACAGTGGGTCAGATTTACTAATGAAAAGGCATCAGAATTCTCACTCAAGTCGACTCAATTCTGTCACCCCTGCTGTGTGTAGATACTGTTAAAGGGTTATTCCCATCTCAGACAAATGTCTGATAGGTGCGGGTCCCACCTCTGAGACCCGCACTTATGCTTAGAACGGAGCCCGCAAAGTCCCGGAGAGTGCACTGCACATGCGCGGCCGCCCTACATTCATTCCTATGAGAGCACTGAAAATAGCCGAGTGCTGGCTCGGCTATTTCTGTCAGCCCCATAGAAGTGAATGGAGCAGTGGCTGCGCTTGCGCGGTGTGCCTCTCATTAATTTGAATGAGACTTCCAAAAATAGCTGAGCGCGATCCCATAGGAATGAATAGAGGGCGGCCCTCCGGAACTTTGTGGGCTCCGTTCTAAGCATAGGTGCAGGTCCTAGAGGTGGGACCCTATCAGACATTGGGGGCATATCCTAGCGATATGCCCCCAATATCTGAGATGGGATCACCTGACAAGTCTTCCTCTGAAGAGGCCGTCTGGTGAGCGTTGCAGTCTCTTCCTAGGCCAGTGACGTCATGTCCATTGGTCACATGGCGAACGGTCCTGAGCTGCAGTACCAAGCACAGCCACTGTACAATGTACTGTGCTTGATGAGCTCATCAGTGGGGGTGTCGGGAATTGGACGCGCACCAATCAGATATTGATGACCTGTCCTGAGGATAGGTCATCAGTATCAAAGTCTCAGACATCCTCTTTAACTGTAGTCTATAGAAGGATTTTTTCTGGCTTAAAAACCTCAGGAGTATTCTTCCCATGCACAGTTTGCTGGTATCTACAGATACATCTCTATATATACCAGTACACTGTGTGTTTCTTTTTTTTCTTTTTAAAGAAGCACATTTGTGTGTAATGGACAGTGTTACACCAAATTTCTCGTTGATGTCATTGGTCGACACAGCACCATGCGTATATGCCCAGCTACCACTAGGAGGCAACACTAGATATTAAAAATATTGGCTCTGCCCAGGTGGGCTATACCCTCTCCACAACCACTAGGCTAATCGGTTTTAGTCTAGTTTCCATAGGAGGCAGACATGACCTGCTCTGTTTTTTGCAGGTCTTGCTGCTTTTCATTTTTATTTTTTATTTTATTCTTTTTTCCTCTCTTCTGCAGGTCTTGGCCTGCTGCAGGATGGGGCTCCATCGTAGATTACCACTTTAGTTGCACCCCCTGCTGGCGCGTACTTGAAGTACCTACGCCGGTCACCCAGTCCCCCATTACTACATCTGCAGTGGCATGCCGGCAATCCGACATAATTGTTGAGTTTGCCGAAGGGGTGACCCTGAGGCGACTGAATACGCCGGAAGGTAAGTATTCTCCCCTGCGTCCCTACGCATCTTCCCCGGCCTGTCCTCGGGCCTTTGGTGCTCCTTTTTCCTCAGTAGCCCCCCTCACCTGTTTTTTTCTTTCCGGAGGGCTCCAGGTCTCCCAACGGTGCACCTTTTCCAGCCACCTCATTAATCGAGGCCCCGGCTTCTTTGTCGCCTAGGCCTTTGGGGGGAGGTTTCCACTTTGACTTTTTTTCAAGAAGAAAGAGCCTCCATCTTGCGAGCAAACCTTGCACGTTTCTGCAGATGCTGCAGCACATCTTCGGGGACACGGCACCTGGGGTCCGGTAGGACAGCCTCTGCCTGGCTGTTTTTCTTTTTTTCAGGCTCCCTATCAGCCCCTATATTCTCCTCCAGAAAGGTGTCTCATTCCTAGCCCCTGCTCCTGGTTGCCATGTATTTTACATGCGCCCATTGCGATAAAAAAAAAGTTGCCATGTGGTCAACCTTCCCTGTTTGTGCGCAGTACCTTTTTCCCAGGCCCTTCATGTCTCCCTGACCACCCCTTCTGTATCGGTCACTCCTGAATGGGCCTCTTCCCTGTCCCAAGCCAAAGGGAACCGTGTCTGACTCTCCCAATCCATGGTGGAGCCGCTGGACCGCTTGCCTGCCCAAATTGCGGCCGCCTCTGCCACTCCCAGGGACTCCTCCGCGGACGGGACGCGTTCACATTCAGACACCAGGTCCCACAAATGACCTTGGGTTGTCGCAACTAAGTTCCGCTCCTCCTCGGCATCCTCGGGTCACCCCCAGGACAGGTCTGAGGCTGGTGACGTATTCTTCCCTGACACATCTTACGCCTCCTCGGGGGACACCTCTGCACCAATTCTGACTCTGAACAGAGCATCAGGCGGTCTTCCACCATACAGAATCTCTCTGGGTGATCAAAGACAAATGTTCATTGAGGAACCTCTCCTCTCCAGGGTTGGTATCACCTTTAGGGGATTTTCAGATGGCTGCACAGGATTTTATCCACACAGGTAAGTCAGCTTGCCGCATCTCCAGTACGTGGTGCTTTACCCGTCACCGTGTTTAGCACACCCGCACACCTATGTGGTGTCCCAGATACGTACACCTTCCCCTTCACAGGGGGGTACTCATACCACTGCCAAATCCGGCAGACTTTCCTTGTTCCAAGGTATCTCCTTTTCAGCTGGAGTAATTTCTCTATTCCAGGGGCTATATTCAACACACTCTCCTAGTCGGAGAGTGTTCCAGGCCATCGGATTACTTCTCCAGACGCTGTAGCTAATGCATCATCCTGGGGCTACCGTGCACCACGCAACATATTACTGGGGGAGCCCTGGTTTACCATATTACTTCTTTATTAGGTGAAGTACCTGTATCATCTCCAGAGGCTGTAGCCATTACACCTGTTTGGTTCTAGTGTGCACCACAGGCGAAGTATACATGCCATGTTCAGTCGCTGTAGCCATGGCACCTGCAGCCACCTTGCTTCCTTCTTCAGTGGAGTACCTGTACCATCTCCAGATGCTGTAGCCGTTACATCTGTCTGGTTTTTAGTCTGCAATGTATTACTTCATGCAGTCATTCTACTTTCTTTATCAAGCACAGTACCTATGCCATTTCCAGATGCTGTAGCTATGTCTCCACACTCATTATCGTGTGCCCCATGCAATCAGATTACTCCCATTCAGGCGGAGTATTTATAGTATCTCCAAGTGCTGTGCCCTATTGGTACAATCTGTGGCCCATACATTACTGGGTGTATTTTCCTGGCTCTAATGTGTACTAGGCAATCATGGGGCCCCTCTTCATGCTGAGTAATGGTACCATCCCCAGACACTGTATTCATCACCCTTTTCTGGTTCTAGTATGCATCTGGCACCTCATTACCGTCGTGCTCGGCGGGGTACTTGTACTATCTCAAGGCACTGTATGTAACTGGCAACCATATGTTCTCCCCCCTTTTTGGGCGGAGTAGAGTTGCAATTCTTATATCCAGTTTTTGGCTGGCCTCTTCAGATCTGACACCTGGTGCAGTACCTCTAAGTCTTCTCATTGCCCCTGTACTAGGCATCATTTTTACTTTATTGCTTGTCGCACACCAGACAACCACACTCCCCTCACGTGCGCAGGTTGTTGGCTGTCATGATAGATTTTCAACCCTATGAAGTACTACTGTATTACACACAGTCGCTGTTTTTACTGCTTTTCTGTTTTGTTTTCAGAGTAACGTGGTCCAGTCCTTGTTCTTGCCCTATCCCACCTCAGGAGGAACCGGGTGTTTTCACTTGTTCCTTCTTGGGCTCTTTTCCCAGGCACTTGTCCCAGGCACTGAATCCCGACGGTCGCCTATATATTTCCTTTGGAACCATTTCATGCTCTGGCCTCTCCTGGTCCGGTTGGGTCACAAGGTTCTCCAGCACCTGTGCGCCCAACCTTTTGCATGAGATTTCCTTCCCACCCTCGGGGACTGCTTTGGGACGTCCCATGGTGGTTGTGGCCCCCAATGACATTAACGAGAAAATTGGATTTTTGTACTTACCGTAAAATACCTTTCTCGTTATGTTCATTGGGGGACACAGATCCCACCCTCTGTTCTCACTTCTTTTCCTGTCACCGGGCTGCTGTTCTCATTTTCCCGGTCCAGGACATGTTGGTTCTTCGCTTTTGTTTATCTCTCCTACTGCTGTTGGTACAAACTGATCAGCCTAGTGGCTGTGGAGAGGGTATAGCCCACCTGGACGGAGCCAACCTTTTTGATATCTAGTGTCGCCTCCTAGTGTTAGCTAGGCATATACCCATGGTACTGTCCCCCCCAATGAATTGAACGAGAAAGGGATTTTACGGTGAGTACAAAAATCCAATTTTCCTTCCGCTTAGTGCCCAGAAATGATCTGAGCAGAGACAGGGGTGTGCAGCGAAGGTGCCACCTGTGTCTGGATGGTGGACAACGAAACTGTGGGAGCTGCTTGTGCTTGTCGGTGGATCAAACAATCCTCTCTACTGGTGGTCTGTCTGGGTGGCCTAGATGGTGAGCAGTTTGTTGCAACTACCCTCCTGCTTCTCTCAGGCCAATGATGTGCCCTTTCTTAAATCCTGTCAATTGGCTAAAATATCATCTAGTGCGTCGTAGAGGCTTGTCTAGCAGTCAACCATTTCTCATCAAGTGGTACACTACCCAAAAGTAGCCCCTGTGACAAGACACAGTGTCTAATCAGACGACACCCGCAGTGGTCTTCTTTAGCTCTGTAAACTGTGGCAGCCCGAAACTACTGGTCGGTGGTGGTGCTGGTGTGGGACCCCCATCGATCTGTTATTGATGACCTATCCAATGTCATTAATATTGAAGTCCCATAAAACTCCTTTAACATCTAGAGCTACTTTCAGTATTCTGCTGGTTAATGTGGGAAAATGTTAGCAGTTCAACTCCACTGTCAGACCAGACTGAGACCACGGGGCTGTGAATGTGTATCCGCAATGTACTACTGTCTGGGAGCGGGAAACCAGCAGAATTCTGAATTTACTTTCACTTTGGTTGTGAGTAGAGAAGAACACATACAACTGTAAAGCAGTGCAAGTAAATAAAGAGGACCTTACCAAGCTAACTAATATTTTATGTAGAATTTTGTACCATGTAGAAACCTTGTCGGAGCGCTTCCACCTGCGGCGTCAGGCCCCTTGGGTAATGGTAAAGGTCCGGGGTTAATGCTACTCTCTGTGGCATGGAGCTCTTTAAGTTGACTTCATGGTCATGGTTCGCTCTTTACAATGGATGTCTGCTCTGGCTCATAGATTGGAGTCCTGAAGGGAGACTCCCCATGACGTCCATATGTCTTTATGGGAAGGGGTTGTTCACAAGAGAAGAGAGAGCAGCTGCATATACGTGGTGTGTACATATCTCTGTTCACCTGTAAATTCTGTGTCTTTCTGTCCACAGGGACTATATGCCAGGAGGACGGCGGGATTATTCAGTGCAAGTTCAATTGAGGTATGGCCTTCAGTTGCTTTCACCCAGTCGGTGTTTGGTCAGTGATTGTGAGGAGTGGAGGCTACACAGAGATAAGGTACAGTGTGATGGAAGGATTTGCTCCTTTTCTGTGTTTTTGGACCCGCTCCTTGTTTTGGATCAGAATCACTGCTGGAAATCACTGATCGAACACTGACTTTCTAAAAAGCTGCCTTAGTAAGAGTGCATTTTACTCTGAGTGTCTGATTTTTATGCTCTTGCTGTCCAGGTTGTGTTTAGCAGAGACAAGCTGTCCTCAGGAGGATAACTATCCCAGCAGCCTTTGCATTAAAGTCAACGGGAAGCTCTTTCCATTGCCGGTGAGTTATTACAATGAATTTTAGGAAGTGCAAGTTGAGTGATGTTCTTTACATTTTCTTTCCAAAAAGTCAGCGAGAACAATCGATATATTTCATCAGTCAATGTGCGCATTAGGTTTATATTCATTGTGTAATAATGAATGTAGTTTTCTGTATTAGTTCCTCATAGGTCTCAAGAGCTCTGCTTGCTGTCCTTTTACAAGGAGCCTTCACTGTGTGATGAACACACAGATGCACGGTCGTTACAGTACAGCGATCTGAATTTCTAATGGTGCTGCCAATTCCAGGAGTAGATTTAAAAAGAGTAGAATTAGTATTTCTCGTGCATGGCATTGGGGGACACAGCACCATGGGTATATGCCCAGCTGCCACTAGGAGGCTGACACTAGAAACAAAAAGGTGTTGGCTCCGCCCAGGTGGGCTATACCCCTCTGCAAGAGCCGAGATACACCAGTCTAGTTCTAGTGTCCGTAGGAGGCAGACATGACCTGTTTTGCAGGTCATCCTGCTAATTTTATTTTTTATTTTATTCTATTTTTTTCTCCTTTTTTGTACAGGTTTCTTCAGGACGCAGGGGTGGCTCCATCGTGTTCCACTTTAGTTGCCCCCCTGCGGGCGCGTACTCAGGTACCCGGCAGCCACCCAGTCCCCACTATCTGCTTCCGCAGCGGAATTCCGGCGGACCCACGGCTCCCGTGTTGAGTCCGCCGAGGGGGTGGCTATTGCTGCGCCTGAAAACGTCGGAAGGTGAGTATGGCGGTACCCCACCCCCACCCCCTCCACCCACCACAACCACCTCTTGTCCTGGCCCCCTTTTTAGTTTAGGGAGGCTGATGGCTCTTGGGGGCACTGCACGCTTGCCTGGGCATTCTTTTTGCGGGGGAAAACTTCCTTGGGGCACCCTCGTTTCTAGGGCCTGGCCCTTTAAGACGGCCGATTCTTTCGGCTCCTTCCCGTACCTGCGGGTTTCTTCCGGCTAACTCCTGGCCTTCGGGGCCCCCGCACTCCCAGAGAATCTGTGCTGCGTCCCCGCTTCTGCTGCTGCCTCCGGGCGTTACCGCGATCGCGGGCGTCCGTTTCCGGCAGCATTTTTCTACTCGAGGCCCCGGCTTTTCTCCAGCCTAGGCCGCAGGTCACGTGGGGCGGAGCTTCGTCTCCGCCTTCTGCCTTCCCGGGCTTTTTTCTCCTCCCTCCCCTTTGGGGGCGGTGCCCTGGGAGCCGCGTTTTTTCCAACCAATCCAGCACCAGCGCGGGCTGCTGGGGGGGGCGTGTCTTTCTTGACTACCGGTTCCTGTCCTGCCTGCAGCTGTCGCATCTTGCTTCTCCTGCGCCTCGGCTCTCTGGACGTGCTTCTGTGGGACACAGCACCTTGGGTCTGGTAGGCAGCCTCTGGCTGACTCTTTTTTGCTTTGCAGGCTCCTCCATCGCCCTCATGTCTTCTTCTGGTCGGGCCCCCTCTCCCCCTGCCGCTATTTCCACTCATTACGCCTGTTCCGTATGTAATAGGAAGTTCCCATGCGGTCAGTCTTCCTCTCTCTGCGTGCAGTGCCTTCCCCCCAGGCCCACCCAGTCCGCCCCTGCGGCCCCCTCTTTGTCGGTCCTTCCGGAATGGGCTGCTACCCTGTCCCAGGCCATAGGTAACCTTGCCAGCCTCTCCCAATCCCTAGCGCAGTCCTTGGACCGTCTGCCCGCTCAGATTGCGGCCGCCTCGGGCAGGGACCCCCCCGCCGGGGATGTCCGTTCCCGCTCTGGTACGAGGTCCGGCAAGCGACCTCGCACAGCCTCGGCTGGGTCCCATTCTTCCTCAGCTACCCCGGATCACTCCCCGGTTAGGTCTGAGTCGGGCGAAATTTCTTCTTCAGCCGCTTCCGCCGTTCCTGGGGACTCCTCCGCTTCTGATTCTGAATCAGAGCGGTGCTCGGCGATGTCTGCGGCCATTCAGGACCTCATCAAAGCCGTCCGTGACGCGCTCCATGTGCAGGACGTACCCTCCTCCTCCTCCCTGGAGTCGGTGTCCTTCCGCCGGACTAGGCGTTCCACTGTGGTCTTCCCGAATCATGAGGATCTGGACGCACTTCTGGCTAAAGAGTGGCGTCATCCTGATCGGCGCCTTCATCTTACCAAGGCCTCTGACGTCCCCTATCCTTTTTCTGAGGAATCTGTCAATACTTGGACGGTTCCTCCTCAGGTAGACCCTCAGGTTGCTCGCCTGGCGAAGGCTACTACCCTTCCCCTGGCTGACGCGGCTTCCTTGTCGGATCCCGCTGACAAACGGGTCGACTCTTTGGCCAAGTCTGTTTTCATCGCAGCGGGTGCTGCCATCCGTCCTGCGTTTGCCGCCTCCTGGGTGGCTAAGGCCTGCGCTATCTGGGCAAAACAACTTGTTCGCGCTTTACCCCCAGACTCTGATCAAGGGGAACTGGCAGTGCTTGCCTCTCAAATTTATCAGGCGTCCAAATTTCTTTGCGATGCCTCTATGGAATCGGCCCGCCGATCCGGCCGTGCGGCCGCTAACTCTGTGGCCATCCGCCGCACCATCTGGCTTCGTTCTTGGGCGGCAGATGCCGCCTCCAAGAAGGCTCTGATTTCCCTTCCCTTTCTCGGCGGGAAGCTCTTTGGGAAGCGTTTGGAGGAGCTCATCTCGGAGGCCACTGGCGGTAAGAGCTCTCTTCTTCCCCAGAATCAGCCTCGCCGCCGTCGCTTTCCTGGGTCGTCCTCTCGGGCGCAGTCCTTTCGGTCCTTTCGGGCCCCCCCTGCCCGATCTGACAAGAAGACCTCCAGGCCTTCCTTTAAGACCAAGCCCTCCTGGCATGCCAAGCCCAAACCTGCTCGCCCCCAGTCCACTAAACCTCCTTCCGCATGACTCCGTCAAGGTGGGAGGGCGTCTGCTCGCCTTTCAGGACGTCTGGCAAGCAAGTGTAGAAGACGCTTGGGTTCTGGAGGTAGTCTCCTCCGGATACAGGATCGAATTTTCCGATCTTCCGCCGGGACGGTTCTTCCTGACGTCGCCCCCCAGGTCCCCCTCCGGGGCAGAAGATTTTTTTCAGGCCATTCGTTCCCTTCGCTCTCTAGGGGTCATCGTTCCGGTTCCAGAGTCAGAACGCTTTCGGGGGTTCTATTCGAATCTGTTCACGGTTCCCAAAAAGGACGGTTCGCTCCGTCCTATCCTGGACCTGAAGGCGCTGAACCGCTTTGTCCGGGTCCGTCACTTTCGTATGGAATCCCTCCGGTCGGTGATCGCCTCCTTGGAGTCGGGCGAGTTCCTGTCGTCCATAGACATTCAGGACGCCTATCTCCACGTCCCCATTGCCCTCTCCCACCAAAGGTTCCTTCGCTTCGCGGTAGGTTCTCTTCATTTCCAATTCGTAGCCCTGCCCTTCGGCCTGGCCTCTGCTCCGAGGGTCTTCACCAAGGTGTTGGCGCCTCTCATGGCCCTTCTTCGTGCCAGGGGGGTCGCCTTGATACCTTACCTAGACGATCTTCTGATTCGGGCCCCGTCGTTGGAGGACAACCTGTCCAGCCTGCACATCACCCTCTCAGCTCTTTCCCAGTTCGGGTGGCTCGTCAACCACTCCAAGTCCTCCCTCGTCCCATGCCAGAGGATGCCCTTCCTGGGCATGATTTTCGACACTCGCCTCGGGCGGGTGTTTCTCCCCCCAGAAAAGATTGCCTCCCTTCAGGCGGGGGTGACGCTTCTCCGCGGCCCGTCCACCCTGACTATCAGGACGTGTATGCGCGTCCTGGGGAGGATGGTGGCTTCCTTCGAAGCCATTCCCTATTCCCAATTCCACTCCCGGGACCTTCAGTTGTTTCTTCTATCCAGGTGGGACAAGTCCCAGGCAGGTCTCGATCGCCTGGTTCGTCTCCCTCTCCAGCTTCGCCAGGACCTCTCCTGGTGGCTTCTTCCTCGGACGGTGTCCCTGGGCCGTTCCTTTCTTCCCCCCAGTTGGCGGGTGGTCACGACGGACGCCAGCCTCTTGGGTTGGGGAGCTGTCCTCGACTCTCTCACAGTCCAGGGTCTTTGGTCTGCTCAGGAGTCCTCCCTGCAGATAAATGTACTCGAGCTCAGGGCAATTTTCCTGGCACTGTCTCACTGGACCCCACGTCTTCGCGGTCTCCCGGTCCGGGTTCAAACAGACAATTCCACCGCCGTGGCTTATCTGAACCACCAAGGGGGCACCAGGAGCGTGATGGCCTTGCAGGAAGCCTCCCATATCCTGCGCTGGGCGGAACTCCACGTTCCCGTCCTTTCCGCGGTGCACATTCCCGGGGTCGACAATTGGGCGGCAGACTTCCTCAGTCGTCAGCTAGTCGACCCGGGCGAATGGTCTCTTCACCCAGAGGTGTTCCTCCAACTTTGTCACCGATGGGGAACTCCGGACGTGGATCTTTTCGCGTCACGTCTCAACCACAGGATTCCGCGCTATGTCGCGCGGTCCAGAGACCCTCAGGCTTTCGCGGTAGACGCCCTAGTTCTGCCTTGGTCTCAGTTCAATCTTCTGTACCTGTTCCCCCCCATTCCCCTCCTGCCCCGAGTGCTCAAGCGTCTCAAGGCAGCCCGGGTTTCGGCAATCCTGGTGGCTCCGGATTGGCCCCGCAGGGCGTGGTACGCAGATCTAGTGTTTCTGCTCGCCGACGCTCCGTGGCGACTTCCTCTGCGCCACGATCTCCTTTCTCAGGGTCCTCTGTACCACCCGAATTTACTTCAGCTTCGTTTGACGGCGTGGCCGTTGAGACCGCGGTCTTGAAGTCCCGTGGCCTCTCGGATTCTGTCATTCAGACGATGCTTCACGCTCGCAAACCCCAGTCAGCCCGTATTTACTACCGGACCTGGAGAGCGTATTTTGCCTGGTGCGAGTCTGGGCGCTTCCGCCCTCTTCATTTCTCCGTCCCTAACGTTCTGGCCTTCCTTCAGGCCGGTTTTGAGAAGGGTCTTCGCCTAGCTTCTCTCAGAGGACAGATTTCGGCCCTCTCAGTCCTTTTCCAACGTCCTGTGGCCTCGCGGGCTCAGGTTAGGACTTTCCTACAGGGTGTCGCTCGCCGAGCCCCCCCCTTTCGTTTTCCAGTGGAGCCGTGGGACCTGAATCTCGTCCTTGGCGCCCTTCAGTCTTCTCCCTTCGAGCCTTTGGCAGAGATCTCTCTGTCGTTTGTCTCGTTCAAGGTGGCCTTCTTAGTGGCAGTCACCTCCATCCGCCGGGTTTCCGAACTGGCGGCGCTTTCTTGCCGTTCGCCTTTCCTGGTTTTCCATCAGGACAAGGTGGTGTTGCGTCCCGTTCCCTCTTTTCTTCCAAAGGTGGTCTCCTCGTTTCATATCAATGAAGAGATCGTCCTTCCCTCTTTCTGCCCTAATCCTTCTCACCCTAGGGAGAAATCCCTCCATTGCCTTGACGTTGTTCGGGCCCTTCGCCTGTACCTTCGCCTCACGGAACCTTTCCGTCGTTTGGATTCCCTTTTCGTGGTCCCGGCGGGTCCTCGTAGGGGTTTGCCTGCCTCCAAGGCTACCATCTCTCGCTGGGTTCGGTCGGCTGTCAAGGAGGCCTATATCGCAAAGGGCCGTGCTCCCCCTTCCAGGTTGACCGCTCATTCGACTAGGGCAGTTGGGGCTTCCTGGGCGGTGCGTCATCAGGCATCTGCTTCCCAGGTCTGCCGGGCCGCCACCTGGGCGTCAGTTCACACTTTCTCTAAGTTTTATCACATTCATTCTCTGGCTTCCGCTGACGCTAGCCTGGGGCGCAAGGTTCTGCAAGCAGCTGTGCTTTAGATTGGCGACATGGCGTTCTTCTTCCCTCCCTCAGGGACTGCTTTGGGACGTCCCATGGTGCTGTGTCCCCCAATGCCATGCACGAGAAAAATGGATTTTTTGTACTCACCGTAAAATCCTTTTCTCGTAGTAGGCATTGGGGGACACAGATCCCTCCCATTTTCTTACTGAGTTTCTTCTTGTTGTGGTCCCGGCGATTTGTGGTCGTTGGGTTTCCCCAGTTGAAGACTTGTTGGCGTTCAGTTTTCTGTTTGTTCAGGTGTATGGCGTTCCTACTGCTTTTGTACCGACTGGTGTATCTCGGCTCTTGCAGAGGGGTATAGCCCACCTGGGCGGAGCCAACACCTTTTTGTTTCTAGTGTCAGCCTCCTAGTGGCAGCTGGGCATATACCCATGGTGCTGTGTCCCCCAATGCCTACTACGAGAAAAGGATTTTACGGTGAGTACAAAAAATCCATTTTTGCCCATAATCTCACCCAGACAGCCCCACTGATGTTAGCATAGGAACATGAAATGCAGGATCGCACAGGGCAAGGGCTCTTTTATTTACTATAACACACTGCCGGGCGGAGGCCTCTGCCCAGCAGTGTGGTCGGTGACGTCACCGGCTCTGATGCGCCAGATTTAGCACTGCCCTAGCTGTTTTACGGTCTAGGGCAGCGCTAAAGACCGCCCATCAGTGCCAGTGACATCACCAGGCTCACTGCTGGGCAGAAGCCTCCACCAGGCAGGCCCATGGAGAGCCCGGTTTGTCACGGGAACTCCAGAAAATGCCTTTGCCCTGCGCGATTTAGCGCAGGGCAAAGGAGAGCATTGGAGCATGAACTGCTCCGATGCTCAAGTCAGGGGGGCTGCCTGGGTGAAAATGGGGATATATCCGGGTTCAACCCCTTTAATGCTTTCTCTCCTTTTATGATTCACTCCTGATTTGGTCTTCAAAAACTATATGAAAAAAACCTGCACATGTGGAAACACCAGAGCTGAGCGCCATCGTGGCTAGATTAGATCTTCAGCCAGTGGAAGTAAGCAGGAAGGGTTTGTAGTTGAATGACTGCAAGCAGATATCTTGAACGCAGTGAGGAATGAATTCGGTAATTATATTGTAAGGATAACCCTTTAATTGATGAAACAGCCCTTTAGATTGGATTCACCAGCAACACAATGTCTGGGAGAGGCTAAAATACGTGACACCTCTGTTCAACTACTTGGTGTGCAGTGGGTTAATATTGATCTTCAGAATAGGTCAGCAGTATTAGATTGGTAAGGATCCTACTACTGGCACCTCTGGTGATCAACTGTTTGAAGCAGGGCTGTGGAGTCGGTAGATAAATGCTCCGACTCCAACTCCTCAGTTTTTGGTACTTCCGACTCCCCGACTGCGAATGTATTTTATACATACCTTGAAGGAAAGAAAGGCAACATACATGTCATTACCACAGAACTACTGGCTAGGAAGCCGCTGCCTTCTCCTTTGTGTGCTGATCTTCTGCTGAAGATCGGGCAGTGGGAGGATCCAGGACGGGGCAGGGGAAGGGACATTTATTGTAAAACCTGATTTCCCTAGTAGAATCCCATAGTCATGTTTAAAGTTTAAGCTAACAATGTGGGTTTACAAGTTTTTATAGCCTTAGCTGAATGACAGCAGTTTTTCAAATGGTTTACAGCTTCAGTCTTGAGCTATTGACCATCCATTCCCTTCACTTGTACAAGTGTCTAGTCCTGCAAAAAACATATTTACTTAATCAGTTATCAGTGAGAGACTAGGTTAACCATGGGCGTTGCGTTCCCTGTAACAGCGGAACACAACACAATGGAAAATATAAGTATTGCCGCTCCTTAACTGTGCATTGCGTGCCATATAGTGAAGCATATGAAAAGCATGCTTCTTCACGGTCACTTAACGTGTTCGTTTTGCGGTAACGTGACGCACTGCATGCATTGGCCTTTATTCTTACAGTAGAGAAGTACCGTATTTTTCACCCTACAAAAATGGGGGGGAAATAGCAGTGTGTCTTATGGGGCGAATGCTGCGACTGTCCGGTGAATAGGCTGAGAGGGAGGAGGGGCTGGGGGCCGGCATCTGTTTCTGTAATGGCAGCGGGGCCCGCTGCAGTCACTGTATTCTACTACACCGGGCCCCGCTGCAGTTACTGTATTCTACTACACCGGGCCCCGCTCACTGTAGTATACGGTAATCATATCTAACTTGTGGGTATTGTTAAAGTATTCCAATCATCTTAAATCTAGCGCTGTACTACTTACTACTAACTTCTTGGCAGTCAGGAGGCCGGGTGGGCGCTCGTAGCGTAGCTCACTACGTCACGCGCCTGCTCCGCCCACTTTATGAATGAAGCAGGCGCGTGACGTAGTGAGCTACGCTGCGAGCGCCCGCCCGGCCTCCTGACTGCCAAAAAGTTAGTGGGGGATCTGTGGATGACACATAAGATAAGATGCTTTATGTGTCATCCATAGATGCCCCCATAACAGTGCAATCCACAGATGCCCCCACAATGATCCCACATAACAGTGCCATCCACAGATGCCCCCATAACAGTGCCATCCACAGACCACCATTAGTTCAAAAGCACACCTTTTGGTTCAAAATATAATTTTTTCTTATTTTCCTCCTCAAAAACCTAGGTGCGTCTTATAGGGCGAAAAATACGGTAATTAATTATAACTTTTTGTGAATTGGGACATTTAAACTTGCTTTTTTTATTCGGTTAATTTTTTTCCGACTCCAGTTACCCAAAATTGCCTCAGACTCCGACTCCACAGCCCTGGTTTGAAGGTAGTGTCACTCATGCGAGTGAATAGGACCAGCAGTTGTACCGCACCGCCACTATAAGGGATAGTAATCAAACAATGAAGAGCTCGCAGCGTTTGTACGAACGCCTTGGCCCCCCTCAAGCGGTGATTGGTGGGAGGACCGCGAGTCAGACCCCCGCTGATCTGATATCCTCTCTTGAGGATAGGTCATCGATATTATGCCACTGCACAACCATTTTGACTACTCATAGTGGACTTTTTTTCAGGGCCATCTGATTTGCTACTGTGACTAGCGCACTGTATGCGCTTGAAGCATTTTCGCCTTTGTTCTGTTCCAGGGCTGTGCCCCACCACCGAAAAATGGTGTTGAGCAGAAGCGACCAGGGCGCCCACTGAACATCACATCTCTTGTTCGCCTGTCATCCGCTGTCCCAAACCAAGTCTCTATCTCTTGGGCTTCAGAGATTGGGAAGGTGGGTGAGTTCCTAGCATTACATACTGATTAGGAGGTCATGATGTGTATAAACAGTGATTTCCATTTTAATCGCACATTTTATATGCATTTTTTAACTTCTTTTTTTTTTCTCTAGAATTATTCCATGTCTGTGTACCTGGTGCGTCAGCTGACATCTGCAGTCTTATTACAGAAGCTAAAGATGAAAGGCATCAGAAATCCAGACCATTCTAGGGCTCTGAGTAAGTGTACGAGCGTCATATCTGGTCATGGATTTTCATTTCTTTTCGGACCTCCTGATATTAAATGTACAACCTGCTCTTATTTTCACACCTTTCTCATGTGGACGTGCCCCTCCCAGTAATACATGCTAAATGTGAGGTCTGTGTGTTCCCTGTCTTCCCCTTGCAAACCACCTTGTGTATGTATATCTATAGCCATTGTGATCTTCCCTCCTTGGATTCTTTTCTCCTTCCACACTCTGATCTGCCATGTACAGTCTCTGCCCCCTTCCTTCTGCTATCTCTAACACAGAGAGAAGGTAGAGGGAGCCGTTGGAGACGGGAGCAGAGCACTGACAGATTTAGGTCAGGTTTTACAGCAGCTAAGTGAAGAACTTACACTCTGCAGAAACAAAATGGTAGAAAATGTTTAATGAATTTTATTTAGAAAGTTGCTTAATATTTCATAAAAAATAATAATAATAATAATCAGCGGTCTGACACCCTGCACCACTGCTGATCAGTTGTCTTATATGTGCAGTACTGGTGCTGGTAACTGCAACCTCACTCCCATTAACTTCAGTGGGACCAGCAATGCAGTAACCATCTCAGTCCATTACACCAAGGATCGAGCTTTGTATTTCTGGTGTCGACTTCAGTGGCTGGAACTACTCCGGAGCAGCCAAATGGCGGGGTGTCAGATCTGATATTGATGGCCTGTGTGAGGACGGGTTATCAATGTCAAAATACTGGACAACCCCTTTAAGTACCTGTTTAAATTTAAAGGGGTATTCCCATTTCAGACAATGCGGGCATATCCCAGAGGTTGGACTCGCACCTACATCAAGAATGGATCCCTGAGAGTTGTGGAGGGCGCAGTGCGCAGCCGCCCTCCATTCATTTCTATGGGGCTCTACTATTTCTGTCGGCCCCATAGAAATGAAGGGGAGCAGTGTGTCCTCCAGCCACCACCTTCCACGCTGCATTCTCGATATAGGTGCATTGTGCAGGAACAGAAATCCTGTAGCCTTTCTTGTATAGGTTCAAGCATACCTGTTGGGTACTTTGCTAATACGACAGAGTTTTTAAAGGGTTTCTGTCACCAGATTTAACCCTATTAATCTAGCTGACATTAGAGATGTGCTAATGTCAGCTAAACCTAACCTAACTAGCCTATTCCTACTTTTATCTATGCCCCCGTTACGCTAGAAATCTAACTTTTATAATCTGCTAATTAGCCTCTAGGAGCTGGCAGCCTGTGAGTGTCTTTCCCTCACTGCGCCGAATGCTAAACGGCGCGAGATTTCATCAGAGCACAGCACATCGCTAATGTCAGCTAGCTTAATAAGGTTAAATATGGTGACAGGAACCCTTTAATTATGATGATTTTTGTTTTCTGACCTTATGATATTTGGGATTTTTTTTTTACTTCCCAGTAAAAGAGAAGCTGACGGCAGATCCAGACAGTGAGATTGCCACCACTAGCCTGCGTGTTTCATTGATGTGCCCTGTAAGTACCACTTTGCAGTAAAAATATCTATAATTTTCTTATTAATAAGCATTACAGGCAGATATTACATTATATACCCAGTGAACACACTGGAAGCAGGATGATGGCACAAAGTGTGGAAGAGACATAATGAAGGGCTCAGGGCTAGTAGATATCTGTAAATCGATTCCATAAAAAGGTTGACTGTTTTTGTCTGGTGACATCATCTTTTGTGACATGTATTGAATTCCCCTTTAACCATGTGTAAAATAAGCCAGCTAGGCTGTTTCCATAATTCCGGAGTTATGGAAGCAGCTTAACTTGTTCTGCTACTATGATGTTTTTTACATAGCTTCCATTCACTGTAATAGGAATTACGGAAACAGCGGAGCACCGTCCCGCTCGGCAGTTTCCATAAGCCTGGCCACCTGGGGCTGGCGCTTAGTCCCATCTCGCTGTGCATTGAGGGAATGTTCGTTAGTGGTGTTTCTGAGCTAGAGATGTTGCTGTGCTGTAGACATCACCTTTATTTCTGCTTTATATTGATTAAGCATTTTGGAAATCTTGCGCTCTTTAGCTTGGGAAAATGAGACTAACGTTCCCTTGTCGGGCCGTCACCTGTAGTCATTTGCAATGCTTTGACGCTGCACTTTACCTGCAAATGAATGAAAAGAAGCCCACCTGGATCTGTCCTGTGTGTGACAAGAAGGCCAGCTACGAGAGTCTCATATTAGATGGGTACGTACACCAGGTGCCTAAATCATAGACCAGAAGTGAAAGATTGTGTTGTAGTAGTTACAGTAGAAGCAGTACGTCTCACATTACAGACCACAATGCCAGATTGTCTCTCCCTGTCGATTATGCTGGGCAGGGAGTGGACCCTTCTCCTTCTCCTTCTCCCTGGTTAAGTTTTTTTCTAAAATTCCCCCCCCCAAAAAAATTCTCTAATGAGGGAGACTGTCAGGAGTTCATACTGGTTGTGGTTTAGTGTGAAACTCAAGACTGGTTCCCTTTTTAAAATGTAAGCATCTTCCAGAAAGACCTTATGTCCCTGTCTGATCTCGATACTACTGTATATTCTTGACAGACTCTTCATGGAGATTCTCAACCAGTGCTCAGATGTAGATGAGATTCAGTTCCAGGAGGACGGGTCCTGGTGCCCCATGAGACCAAAGAAAGAGCCAGTGACCTCACCAAGCTCACAGTTCTCACACAGTGAAGGTATGGTTAGAGCAATATAGTACAAAGAGTTTTTGTTGTATTGTTGTGGAAAACATTCTTCCCTTGTCAAAGAAAAGAACAAACAAAAACTGCATGAAAAGAGTTAACAAACTGAACTACAGCCAGTATATAAACTCTGCCTACATCACTGCACACTGTGGGGGAAAAAAACCAAACTAACTGCAAAAAAGTTTTATTAGTGAGGGAAAAAATTGTGCTGCCTCAGACTCAAGGAAAAGGAAATTTCAGGTAAGTAAATGTTACTCTTCCTCATCGTCCTTGGCAGCACCCACGGACTTAAAGGGGTTGTCCAAGTTAGATTTATTGATAACCTATCCTCAGGATAGGTCATCAATATCAGATCGGCGGGGGTCTGACACCCAGCACCCCCGCCGATCATCTGTTTGAAGAGAGGGAGCGCTTCATTGTTTACCTGCTCGCCGTCGCATCTGCAGTGGTGGGCAGGTGTAATTACACCCAAGCCGTCCCATTCATTTCAATGGGACAGCTCGTTCCTATACACTTCTTCATTTTACACGAGTCTGATTCATTCTTTTAACGACGAAGGCTAAATCCCATATTGGAGTTGGAGAACGAATATTAGGTTGTAGATGCCTTAATGCTCTTAAAAAATCTTCTGGCTAGTTGAGAATGAAAAAATTGAAGTCCAAAAAGACTTTTACTGCTGTAAAATGAACACGGAAGAGCATTGATCTTTAAACTTTTCTCATAACCTTATTGAAGTAAAAGCAAGATACGTAGCCTGTTTTCTGCACCAGTCACTGAAAATTCCCCAAACTCTGAGATACTTTTAGTGGATGGTCTACAGGAGGATAGTTGAGTAGATACTACAGAATTGGGAAGTCCATGGCTAGCCTATCTTGACCTCTTAACCTTCAGGCTGTCAGATGAAGGAGCGCAGGGTTGAGGTAGTGGAATTCTCTTCCGGAGAGGAAGATCTTTCCTGAGAGGCAGACACCAATATTCTCCTTTCGAAAGTTATAAAAAGTCTGCAAACCATGCCCCACAGGCCACAATAGAATTATTTGAACCACGTCTGGTCGGACTCTCCTAAACTTGCGAAGAACCTTCTGAATGACCGGTAGCGAAGGAAATATGTACAGTAGACCACTGTTCCAGCACTGGGAGAAGGCATCTAATGCTATTGGATGATCCGCTTTGAAGAAGGAATAGAAGTTCTTCAGCTTGGTGTTGTACCGATTCGCCATGTACCGGGTGATTAGATGGAATATGTCCATGTTCACCTCTCATTCCCCCGTAGTAAAGACTGTCGGTCTGCTCAGGAGGTTGGCTGCAGAGTTGTCTATACCCCTTATGTGGACTGCAGAAATGTCTGCAACATGCTTCTCAGCCCAATTCAGACTCTTGTTCCAGAAGCTTGCTCCTTGTACCTCCCTGTTTGTTGAGGTAGAAGACAGAGACCAGGTTGTCTGATTGGATCTGGATATGTGCTTTGTGGAAAAGATCTTAAAAGTGAAGAAGATATTCGATGATTAATGTCCTTTCTCGCTTGTATCATTGGGGGACACGGAAGACCATGGGTATAGCTGTTGCCACTAGGAGGCGACACTAAGCAAAAAAGTGTTAGCTCCTCCTCTCAGCTATACCGCTCCTGCAGACACTGAGCTAATCAGTTTTAGACTAGTGTTCGTAGGAGGCAGACATGTTTTCCTGCTGGTCTGCCAAAGCTTTTTTCTTTTCGATTTTTCAGGACCGGCCTACAGGTGGGCTCTAACCACCTGTTTTCCCCACACTTGAGGGGGCGGTGAGCGACCAGTGGGTCCTCAAGCCCGCTGCTCGTTCCCCACCTCTGAAGATCCACTGTTAATCCTTGTCTTCCAATCTGCTGTTACCCGCCAGCAACAGTGTTACCTTGTCTCCTACTTCTAGAAGTCCCCCGTGTTACCGGTGTAGACGCCCTCCCCAAGGGGCAGCACACTGAGGAAGGTGACACTGTTGGAATCAGGATGGGCAGAAAACGTCTAGGTAAGTATATTACCTACCCTTTCCTGCTGGCCTCCCTTTGCCTGAGCCCCCCCTTCTCCTCCTTTTACTTGGTTCTAGGGGTGAATCTTCTCTGCTGGGTCCCCTTCTCCTGTGTTTTCTTGTGAACACGGGAAAATAGTTTTTTTCTTCAGAACCTTGGCCCTGTTCCTGTAGCCCGTGATTCACCGGCCCTCTGTTCCATCTCCCGTCTCCAGCCCCCTCGCCTTCCTCCAGGCCCTGCGGTGCATTTACAGCGGTCGCATGCCTCCGGGGCAGCTGCTGCTTCTCCTCTTGGCATATGTACGCCCGTTCCTGGCCTCCTCTGTTTGGGGGAAAGGGGGGGGGGGGCGCAAGATCCCCTTGACACTCCAGCTCCCTCCCTGCACTGCTCTCCCAACGGGAAGCGCTTCCAGTCAGCCAGCCTGTATGCGAGGCCCCGGGTCTGCGGCCTACTAGACCGCATTCTTCCAGGGTGTTTGGGGGGTAGGGACTGTGTTCTCAGAGCCCGAAACTTTCGCGCCCATATCTTTGCTCCACCAGCGGCCCACTGAGCTCTGCCCCAAACCTACTGTTTAACCCCTTCCTTGCCTCAGAGCTCCTGTGGCTTGGGGAAAAGTGATTCGTTAAAACTCAGGAAAGGGTTAATAGGATTGGGGCTCAGTGTAATTTTAACAACAATTAACCCTTGGAGCTCCGGTCCTATTTTGGGCCTAGTTCCCATCGCCCTATAGCACTACAGTGAGGCTAGTGGCGCAATGGATAGGCAGTGTGCTCGCACTACCGCTAGCTACATAGCTTTGCCTGTAGCATTTACCGCCCTTCATAAGCGGAGTAGTTAAACTACCAGTATACGGGCATTTACCACTGGACCTTGTCCGTCCGGTAGCATTGCCTCCTTCCATATGCGGCATGGAAGTATTTGCACTTCCACCTGATACCATATGTTTTGTCGCATAACCCCCTCAGGCGGAGTAATTGCACTAATACTGGATATCATCTGTCCTGTTGGTTTTCCCCCTTCTATAGGTGGAGCAGGGCACTACAACTGCTTACTGTAGTTCCTGTAGCATTACTCTCCTTCCATCGGCGGAGTAGTTGCACAACCAGTAGTACTTGCACTACCAGTGGATACTGTACATCATGTCGGGGTCCCCCTCTTTCCATAGGTGAAGTAATTCCCCTACCTATGGAAGGTTCCGCTCTATCGCATTATCCGTCTTTTTTTAGGTGGAGTGATTGCTTGCACATTGACTACCTCGACTACTCTCACTTCTCTCTTGTCGCATCCCGTTCCAGGGGGTTATTGCTACAAGAGGACATAGTTTTCAATTAGAGGGGCAAAGGTTTAAAAGTAATTTCTCGCCCATATTCCTTGGGGGACACAGGAAACCATGGGTATAGCTCTGCTCCCTAGGAGGCGTGACACTAAGCGAAAGCTGTAAGCCCCTCCTCCATCAGCTATACCCTTCAGCCTGGAGAAGAGACTGCCAGTTTTTGCTTAGTGTCCAAGGAGGCAAGACACCCCCTGCTTATGCAGGGTTGTTATCCTATGATTTTTATTTTTACGTATTTGTTGTTTTTAACTCGGTTTTTTTCTACCTACAGGGACAACAGAGGCGCATTAGACCCCTCTGTTTCTCCCGGGGTTGAGTTGCGCCAGTGCCGGTAATTCCGCACTGCCGCCTCCCCCACAGAAGACAAGGTGGACCAGGGCAGCCTCGCTCCCCTGCGTCCCGCCAGCTCAGGGTCGCCCGCACGCCAAGTCCCTCCCCCGGCTTCCTGCCACCGCGGTGCCAGGAGCTGAAGGGGCGACCCCCGCTGGATGGACTGAGGGCGAAGACAGCGTATGGTGAGAGTGGCTGCTCCAGCCTCCCCTTCCTCCCTCCCACCGCTGCTACCAACATGGCCACTGTTACATGGCCACTGCTACAATCCCGGACAACCCCCCCCCCCCCCCCCCCCCCCGCCACGGAATATCGGGACGTTACCGGGCTTAGTTGGAGGGCAGTCCTAGAACGCTGCCTTACAGGGACGGCTGCAGACATGCAAACCGTCTGCTACATCTAGGCGCGGTGGGAGCCGTTTTCCTGGCATGAACGGCGCCATGTCATGGCCGGCACTTCAACATCCTTGGGGGTTAAAATCATTTTGCCGCGCGCGCGCGGCTCTGCTTCGGCTTCAGCGCGGCAGAGGGGGGGCGGAGCTTCCTTACACATTCAGCTCCGTGCTGCTGCGCTCCGCTACTTCCGGGTTCATCTCTCTGCCGTGCGATCCTGAAGCCATTCAGCTCCGTGCTGCTGCCTCTCCTCCACAGCCTCCTCAGTCTGTTCCCCTTACAGCTGCCGCTTGTATCTCCGGGTCTGGTAGGACTGTTTAACCCCCTCCGTGCCACAGTACTGTTGCTTGGTTCTCACTTTTAAGTGCAACATCTTTCCACCATGTCAGACCCTTCTGCAGCCGCCAAGCCATGGTACCATGCCTGTACTGCTTGTAGGGAACCCTTTCCCCGGGGGCAGTCTGATCCGCACTGTACTGCATGCCGAGCTCCACCGCAGCCTCAGTCGCCCGCTGTGTCGCTCCCTGCTTCCTCTGACCCGCCTGACTGGGCTAGATCCCTGTCCCAGGCCGTGGAAAGCCTCACTCATGTCGTGGGCCGCCTAATAGACAGGCCACCTACCCCGCAGGACGCCACTCTGACTGTCGCGCCCTCCGGGTCCACTGCTTCTGCCGCTGCAGCGGGTTCACCCTCTCCTAGTGACCCCTCCCGAGCTAGGCACTCTCAGAAGCGTATTAGAGTAGAGCGAGCCTCCTCCTCGGATGCCTCCCTCTCCCCGCCACGCGTGCGCACCCAGACGAGCCTCTCCTCTCCAAAGGATTCGCTCTCTGAAGGTGAATTGGCGGCTTCAGATTTGGAAATGGACTCGGCCCTGCCGTCCAAGCTAGCCTCAGCGATGGGTCAACTCATCTCTGATATACGTGACACCTTTAAGGTGCAGGATGACCCCCCTAGCTCGGACGCAGCTAGCGTCTCCTTTATCAGACCCAGGCAGGCCTCAAAAGTCTTTCCAATCCACTCTGATTTCTCCTCCGTGGTGTCTAAGGCTTGGGCTCGCCCGGACGCCCGTTTTGTCAACCCAAAGAAGCTGGACATTTGCTATCCTTTTCCGGCCGATGTCGTGGCCACCTGGTCTTCCCCACCCAAGGTGGACCACCCTGTGGCCCGGCTGTCAAAGAACACGGCCATCCCTGTTCCCGACGGGTCCTCTCTTCAGTCAGCGGAGGACCGTCGCATGGAGACCCTGTCCAAGGGCATTTTTGCTGCCTCCGGTTCTGCCCTCAGACCGCTTTTTGCCTCTGCTTGGGCAGGGAAAGCAATCTCTGCTTGGGGTACGCAGCTGGAACAGGAGTTGGACTCGGACATCCCCATCCAGGACCTACGTTCCTTGGCCCAGCTTATTATTCGGGCCGGGAATTTTGTCTGTGAGGCCTCCCTTGATGCGGGAGCCCTTATTGCACGCTCCTCCGCCCTGGCAGTTGCCGTCAGGAGGGAGCTCTGGCTGAAGGTCTGGAAAGCGGACGCTGCCTCCAAACGTTCCTTGGCGGGGCTACCGTTTGCGGGTTCCCGCCTTTTCGGGGTCCGCTTAGACGAACTTATTTCAGAGGCCACGGGTGGTAAAAGCACCCATCTTCCTCAACCCCAAGCCAGGGGCGCCCCCCGCGGACGCCCTGGTGCGTCTCGTTTTCGGTCCTCCCGCAGGGCCTCTGGGGCTCCCACCACAGCTGCCGCTTCGGCTCCTCCCCAGGACAAGCGTAGGAAGCCGTTTTTTCGGGCGCAGCCCTCCTGGCGCAAGCTGCAGGCTGCCCGCACACCCGCAGCAAAACAGTCCTCTGCCTGAAGGCGCGCCCCCACCCACCCGGGTGGGGGGCCGGCTCCTCCTCCTTTTCAAGGACGTCTGGATGGCTCACGTCTCCGACGCCTGGGCCCTCGAAATTGTGTCCTCCGGATACAAAATCGAATTTGCATCCTTCCCTCCGGATCGGTTCTTTCGCTCCCGCCCCACGCGAGACCCGAAAGACGCGGCTGCGTTCTCCGCGGCCGTTCAAGCCTTACTGGACAGGGGGGTGATTACCCCCGTTCCTCTAGAGGAAAGATTCCAAGGGTTCTACTCGAACCTCTTTGTAGTTCCCAAGAAGGGAGGTTCGGTGCGGCCCATTTTGGACCTCAAAAAGCTCAACCGTTTTCTCCTCCTTCGACGGTTTCGGATGGAGTCCCTCCGCTCCGCGGTGGCTTCCCTGGAGCAGGGAGATTTCATGTCTTCCATCGATATACAGGATACCTACCTCCATGTTCCGGTAGCCCAGTGTCACCATCGCTTCCTTCGATTCGCCGTGGGGGACCTCCACTTCCAATTTGTCGCCCTTCCCTTTGGACTGGCAACAGCCCCCCGGGTGTTCACCAAGGTCCTGGCCCCGGTTTTAGCCTTACTCCGTTCCAGGGGTGTTTTTCTGCTACCGTACTTGGACGATATCCTCATCAAGGCTCAGTCCCTTTCTCAAGCGGTTGCCAGCGTGGATCTCACTCTAGAGACTCTGGCGAGGTTCGGTTGGGTCATCAACTTCCCCAAGTCCTCTCTTCCCCCCTCCAGACAACTCGTCTTCCTGGGAATGCTTTTAGACACGGGAGCGGCGGAGGTACGTCTTCCCTCGGAAAAACGTCTGATCCTCCGTGGGGCGGTTCGGGGTCTTCTTCTCCACCGTCGACCGTCCTTCCGCTTCTGCATGCGGGTATTGGGGCAGATGGTTGCCTGCTTCGAGGCGATCCCATTTGCGCAGTTTCACTCCCGCCCTCTCCAACGGGCGATCCTCTCCTCCTGGGACAAATCGCCGCAGTCTCTGGATCATCCCTTCCATCTTTCGCCTCCGGTGCGGTCATCTCTCCGCTGGTGGTTACAGTCCCCTCTTCTGGGCAGGTCCTTTCTGCCACTCAACTGGTTGGTGGTTACAACCGATGCCAGTCTCTCGGGCTGGGGAGGCGTGTTTCCTCCCCGATCCGTCCAGGGCATTTGGTCTCCATCGGAGTCCAAACTCTCGATCAATGTCCTGGAACTGAGAGCGGCCCTTCTGTCTCTACGACACTGGACTCATCTGCTGAAGGGTCATCCAGTTCGTGTACAATCAGACAACACCACGGCCGTGGCGTACATAAACCACCAGGGGGGCACTCGCAGCGCTGCAGCGATGCGGGAGGTCACCAGCATTCTCCGTTGGGCGGAAGCCCACGTCCCGGCCCTATCTGCAATTTTTATTCCAGGGGTGGACAATTGGGCGGCGGACTTCCTCAGTCGCACCACCGTCGACCCCGGCGAGTGGTCTCTTCACCCGGAGGTATTCGAGGCCATTTGCCTTCGTTGGGGCATTCCGGACGTGGACCTCATGGCCTCAAAATTCAATCACAAGGTCCCCGCCTATCTGTCCAGGGCCAGGGATCCGGGAGCTTGCGGAGCTGACGCCCTCGTTCTTCCTTGGCGAGGCTTCGCGCGCCCATACATATTCCCTCCCATCCCTCTCCTGCCCAAGGTCCTTCGGAAGATCGCGGCGGAAGGCGTCTCGGTGATTCTGGTCGCTCCGGACTGGCCCCGCCGGTCTTGGTATGCCGACCTCATGCTGCTCCTGGCAGACGCGCCCTGGCCACTGCCCGCCAGGGAAGATCTTCTCTCTCAGGGACCGATCTTCCACCCGCGTTTAGGGTCCCTACGTTTGACGGCGTGGTTGTTGAGACCACCGTCCTGACACGTAGGGGCTTTTCTGCGGACGTCGTCCGCACCATGATCCGCGCCCGTAAGCCGTCCTCTTCTAGGATCTATTATAGGACCTGGAGGACTTTTTTGGGGTTCTGTGCCGATCTGGGGATTCCTCCGCTCCGCTTTTCTCTCCCCACCGTTTTGTCCTTCCTGCAGAGCGGACTGGCCCAAGGTCTAGGCCTTAGTTCTTTGAAGGGTCAGGTATCTGCGCTGTCCATTTTGTTTCAGCGCCCACTGGCCCCCCTTGGTCCTGTCAAGACCTTCCTTCAGGGCGTGGCTCACGCGGTTCCCCCGTATCGCCCTCCGGTACCGCCCTGGGACCTGAACCTGGTTCTCTCAGCGCTCCAGGCTTCTCCTTTCGAGCCTCTGCGGACGGTTTCCTTGCGACTTCTGTCCTGCAAGGTTATTTTCCTTGTAGCCATCACCTCTCTTCGGAGGGTGTCCGAATTGGCTGCACTCTCCTGTCTGGAACCTTTCCTAGTGTTCCACCAGGACAAGGTGGTTCTTCGTCCGGTCCCTTCCTTCCTTCCTAAGGTGGTCTCCGCCTTTCATCTGAACGAGGACATCGTTCTCCCCTCTTTGTGTCCTTCCCCTTCCCATCCGCGGGAGAGGAAGCTTCATCGCCTGGACGTTGTCAGGGCGCTCAAGATTTACCTGGAAGTAACCAGCTCTTTCAGGCATACTGACTCGCTCTTTGTGGTCCCGGAAGGGTCGCGCAGAGGGATGGCGGCATCCAAAGTTGCTATCGCTCGTTTTGTCAAGATGGCTGTTACTGAGGCTTATCTCGCCAAGGGCAGGGTTCCTCCCCTTGGTGTTACCGCTCACTCCACTAGAGCGGTCGGGGCTTCCTGGGCTCAGAGAAATCGGGCTTCTTCGGAGCAGATTTGCAAGGCGGCCACTTGGTCCTCCTTGCACACCTTCACCAAGTTCTACAGGGTGCATACTCATGCGTCGGCTGACGCTGCTTTAGGCCGTCTGGTGTTGCAGGCGGCAGTTGATTGATGCCTCTGGTGTTGGTTGAGTTTGTTCTGGTCCCTCCCTTCTGGGACTGCTCTGGAACGTCCCATGGTTTCCTGTGTCCCCCAAGGAATATGGGCGAGAAAAGGAGACTTTTGTATTACTTACCAGTAAAGTCTCTTTCTCGCTCTTCCTTGGGGGACACAGCACCCGCCCTTCATTGGGTTACAGTTGTGGTTCCGGCTTGGTTGCCCCCGTTGGGGCTCGACAGTTCTTTTTCCGGTTGGTGGTTATCTTTCACTACTTGGACACGCAACTGGCAGTCTCTTCTCCAGGCTGAAGGGTATAGCTGATGGAGGAGGGGCTTACAGCTTTCGCTTAGTGTCACGCCTCCTAGGGAGCAGAGCTATACCCATGGTTTCCTGTGTCCCCCAAGGAAGAGCGAGAAAGAGACTTTACTGGTAAGTAATACAAAAGTCTCCTTATCAGGAAGTATTACTTTACTGGGAGAGTAGTGGATGCATGGAATAGCCTTCCTGCAGAAGTGGTAGCTGCAAATACAGTGAAGGGGTTTAAGCATGCATGCGATAGGCATAAGGCCATCCTTCATATAAGATAGGGCCAAGGGCTATTCATAGTATTCAGTATATTGGGCAGACTAGATGGGCCAAATGGTTCTTATCTGCCGACACATTCTATGTTTCTATGGTGTATTTGCTGGACACGGTTCCTACAATCACCTTCTCTCCCGTCTTATGTGGTATTTTGGCACGACCACTGGATATTGTGACTACTTTCACACTATCCCCTTCCTCAGGTAGTCATTGTACGAATTGGTGTCGGGCGCCTTCGTGGCGGCCTCTGTCTTCCCAGGGTGTTGACCCATGACATACCTTTCCTCGTGCCTTGAGTCCCTATGGGGAGCATTCAAATTATGTTGCTTTTTCTTTTTTTTTTTTATCAGATCATTTTAATTAACATTTTTTCAAATTACAAACACATAGGAAAGAAAAATCCTTCAGCAAGCATAAAATTGGGTATATACAGTTCAATTGGTCATTCAGACAGTTATCAAGACGTTCATAAATGACAACCAGTTTACAAAAATAAAGGCACCTTATACAAAGATATACCTCTTCATTTGTGGTAGCCAAGGAATAAAAAGAAAGACAGTATTAAATAACCCACCCCTAACCCTCCCTCCCAGTATACTGTTCTCTGTGGTGTGTGTATATATACAGTATACTGTCCTGTGTGTGTGTGTGTATGTGTATGTATGTGTGTATATATATATATATATATATATATATATTAGTATTCTGTCCTCTGTAGTGTGTATATATACAGTATACTGTAGTGTGTGTGTATATATACAGTATACTGTAGTGTGTGTGTGTGTGTGTGTATACAGTATACTGTCCTCTGTAGTGTGTGTGTGTGTATATATATATATATATATATATATATATACAGTATACTGTCCTCTAGTGTATATATACAGTATACTGTAGTGTGTGTGTGTATATATACAGTATACTGTCCTCTATAGTGTGTGTGTATGTTTGTATATATACAGTACAGACCAAAAGTTTGGACACACCTCATTTAAAGAGTTTTCTTTATTTTCATGACTATGAAGGCATCAAAACTATGAATTAACACGTGGAATTATATACATAACAAACAAGTGTGAAACAACTGGAAATATGTCCTATTCTAGGTTCTTCAAAGTAGCCACCTTTTGCTTTGATTACTGCTTTGCACACTCTTGGCATTCTCTTGATGAGCTTCAAGAGGTAGTCCCCTGAAATGGTCTTCCAACAGTCTTGAAGGAGTTCCCAGAGATGCTTAGCACTTGTTGGCTCTTTTGCCTTCACTCCTGCGGTCCAGCTCACCCCAAACCATCTCGATTGGGTTCAGGTCCGGTGACTGTGGAGGCCTGGTCATCTGGCGCAGCACCCCATCACTCTCCTTCATGGTCAAATAGCCCTTACTTTCAAAGTTTTCCCAATTTTTCGGCTGACTGACTGACCTTCATTTCTTAAAGTAATGATGGCCACTCGTTTTTCTTTACTTAGCTGCTTTTTTCTTGCCACAAATTCTAACAGTCTATTCAGTAGGACTATCAGCTGTGTATCCACCTGACTTCTCCTCAACGCAACTGATGGTCCCAACCCCATTTATAAGGCAAGAAATCCCACCTATTAAACCTGACAGGGCACACCTGTGAAGTGAAAACCATTTCAGGGGACTACCTCTTGAAGCTCATCAAGAGAATGCCAAGAGTGTGCAAAGCAGTAGTCAAAGCAAAAGGTGGCTACTTTGAAGAACCTAGAATATGACATATTTTCAGTTGTTTCACACTTGTTTGTTATGTATATAATTCCACATGTGTTAATTCATAGTTTTGATGCCTTCAGTGTGAATCTACAATTTTCATAGTCATGAAAATAAAGAAAACTCTTTAAATGAGAAGGTGTGTCCAAACTTTTGGTCTGTACTGTGTATATGTATATATGTATATATATAAAGAAAAATAGCGGCACTGACTGCAATCAGAAAAAATGGGTGCACGTTCCAGGGGAATCGACCTCTTACCCCAATCAATGAATCCAGAAAATGGACGCCACTCCAGCTGAATAAAAGTGAAGTTTTCTTTATTCAACCATACGGTGCAACAGCTGGAGTGGCGTCCATTTTCTGGATTCATTGATTGGGGTAAGAGGTCGATTCCCCTGGAACGTGCACCCATTTTTTCTGATTGCAGTCAGTGCCGCCATTTTTCTTATATATATATACAGGGAGTGCAGAATTATTAGGCAAGTTGTATTTTTGAGGATTAATTTTATTATTGAACAACAACCATGTTCTCAATGAACCCAAAAAACTCATTAATATCAAAGCTGAATATTTTTGGAAGTAGTTTTTAGTTTGTTTTTAGTTTTAGCTATATTAGGGGGATATCTGTGTGTGCAGGTGACTATTACTGTGCATAATTATTAGGCAACTTAACAAAAAACAAATACCCATTTCAATTATTTATTTTTACCAGTGAAACCAATATAACATCTCAACATTCACAAATATACATTTCTGACATTCAAAAACAAAACAAAAACAAATCAGTGACCAATATAGCCACCTTTCTTTGCAAGGACACTCAAAAGCCTGCCATCCATGGATTCTGTCAGTGTTTTGATCTGTTCACCATCAACATTGCGTGCAGCAGCAACCACAGCCTCCCAGACACTGTTCAGAGAGGTGTACTGTTTTCCCTCCTTGTAAATCTCACATTTGATGATGGACCACAGGTTCTCAATGGGGTTTAGATCAGGTGAACAAGGAGGCCATGTCATTAGATTTTCTTCTTTTATACCCTTTCTTGCCAGCCACGCTGTGGAGTACTTGGACGCGTGTGATGGAGCATTGTCCTGCATGAAAATCATGTTTTTATTGAAGGATGCAGACTTCTTCCTGTACCACTGCTTGAAGAAGGTGTCTTCCAGAAACTGGCAGTAGGACTGGGAGTTGAGCTTGACTCCATCCTCAACCCGAAAAGGCCCCACAAGCTCATCTTTGATGATACCAGCCCAAACCAGTACTCCACCTCCACCTTGCTGGAGTCGGACTGGAGCTCTCTGCCCTTTACCAATCCAGCCACGGGCCCATCCATCTGGCCCATCAAGACTCTCATTTCATCAGTCCATAAAACCTTAGAAAAATCAGTCTTGAGATATTTCTTGGCCCAGTCTTGACGTTTCAGCTTGTGTGTCTTGTTCAGTGGTGGTCGTCTTTCAGCCTTTCTTACCTTGGCCATGTCTCTGAGTATTGCACACCTTGTGCTTTTGGGCACTCCAGTGATGTTGCAGCTCTGAAATATGGCCAAACTGGTGGCAAGTGGCATCTTGGCAGCTGCATGCTTGACTTTTCTCAGTTCATGGGCAGTTATTTTGCGCCTTGGTTTTTCCACACGCTTCTTGCGACCCTGTTGACTATTTTGAATGAAACGCTTGATTGTTCGATGATCACGCTTCAGAAGCTTTGCAATTTTAAGAGTGCTGCATCCCTCTGCAAGATATCTCACTATTTTTGACTTTTCTGAGCCTGTCAAGTCCTTCTTTTGACCCATTTTGCCAAAGGAAAGGAAGTTGCCTAATAATTATGCACACCTGATATAGGGTGTTGATGTCATTAGACCACACCCCTTCTCATTACAGAGATGCACATCACCTAATATGCTTAATTGGTAGTAGGCTTTCGAGCCTATACAGCTTGGAGTAAGACAACATGCATAAAGAGGATGATGTGGTCAAAATACTCATTTGCCTAATAATTCTGCACGCAGTGTATATATATATCTATATATCTGCACAATATATCGCCAAAGCAATCGCAATAAATCTTTTTCGCTTTATAAGACAAACTATTTTCCCCCCAAAAGTGGGGGGAAAATTGCAGTGCGTCTTATAAACCGATGGTTGACTTTTTACGTGGCTGACACGGATGTATCGCCGGCCGCTATGTTGCACAGCGCGGCCAGCGATACATCAGTTACAGTGCAGGGAGGGAGGAGGGGCTGGAGGCAAGTCGTTATTTTAATGAACAAATGTTCTTCTATTTATTCTGTTTATCTGTTCTGTGCAGTGCTATTAAGAAAATGGCAAGTTTTGTATTTTGTACTTTTGCAGTAATGCAAATATGTTATTTAATTTAGTAAAATGTTTTATTTTGAAACACTGTGAATTTCAGTTCTTGAGTTAAGCATAACTACATTTCAGCATTATCAGTAATTTCTGTGTGCTTTTTCCTTGAAAATCCAAGCAAATAGACCTCTAGCACAATTCCCTTAAAATATCGCATATCGTTATCGCAATTTTTAGGGCCCTAATCGCAATCGCACAAAATTCCCATATCGTGCAGTATATATATATATATATATATATATATATATATATATATATATATATATATATATATAGTATTCTGTCCTCTGTAGTGTGTATGTATACTGTAGTGTGTGTGTGCATATATACAGTATACTGTAGTGTGTGTATGTGTGTATATATATATATATATATATATAGTATACTGTCCTCTGGTCTATATACACAGTATACTGTCCTCTGTGGTGTATATGTGCAGTATACTGCCCTCTGTGGTGTATATGTGCAGTATACTGCCCTCTGTGGTGTATATACGCAGTATACTGCCCTCTGTGGTGTAAATGTGCAGTATACTGCCCTCTGTGGTGTATATGTGCAGTATACTGCCCTCTGGTGTATATACACAGTATACTGCCCTCTGTGGTGTATATCTACAGTATAATGCCCTCTTCCGTGTTAATTACTTTACACAGTTTAGTGTCATCTGCAAAAAACTAGATTTTTGTAAAACTTACCAGTAAAATCTCTTTCTCGCTCTTCATTGGGGGACACAGAGACCGTGGGTATAGCTATGTCCTCTAGGAGGCGCTGACACTAGATAAAGCTGTTAGCTCCTCCCCTGACAGCTATACCCCCTCCAGCCTGGAGAGAGAGCTTCAGTTTGTGAGAAGCAGTAGGAGAAGCAAGTAAACCAACGAAAAACGTGTAACAGCAACAATGCCAAGAACCGAACCAGGTTCTAATCGGCAACAGCCACCACTGTGGCTGAACAACAATACTGGGTGGGTGCTGTGTCCCCCAATGAAGAGCGAGAAAGAGATTTTACTGGTAAGTTTTACAAAAATCTCGTTTTCTTGCCCATATTCATTGGGGGACACAGAGACCGTGGGACGTCCTAGAGCAGTCCACAGGGAGTGAAAACCACAGACCCGTGGAGCAAGCGCCCCTGCAGACAACTAAGAACTGCTGCCTGCAAGACCATGCGGCCCAAGGCGGCACCCACCGATGCATAAGTGTGCACCTGGCAGAATTTAGCGAATGTGCATAATGAGAAGTAGCCGCCCTGCACAACTGTGCGGCCGGACCTTGAATCCTCCGAGCCCAAGAGCGCCTGGTGGAGTGAGCCGTGACACTGAAGGGCGGAACCCTGCCCCGGGTGCAGTATGCTTAAACAAATGCAGACGTGCAATTGCCACCCTGGAGGCCGCTAATGCCTAGCGAGGACCCTCCGGGATGACAAAAAAGGAGAGTCCATACGCCGGAAGGAACTGGAGGCTGGCAAATAGATCGCCAGAACCCTGACAACGTCCAAATGACCTAACTCCCTTTCCCTAGGGTGTGAAGGGGAGGGACACAGTGATGGAAGGACAGTTTCTTCATTGAAATGGAAACCAGAGACCTCCGTCGGGAGAAAGGAATGAACGGGCCGGGGAACCGCTTATGCCTGTCGGAACCAGGAGGTTCTTTGCAAGAGAGCGCCCCAACCCGGACACCCGTCTGATGGATGTGATAGCCACAAGAAAAAGACCACCTTCCAGGACAGGAGTCGGAGTGACATCTCCCGCAAGGTTCAAAGGAAGAATTCCGGAGCGCTGAAAGGACTAAGGTCAGATCCCAAGGCTGTAAACGAGGACGGTATGGAGGAACCGTATATGCCAATCCCTGAAGGAAGGTATTATGGGCCCCGGGTGAGTCAGAGGACGCTGGAAAGGATACACAGCACCGAACCCGACACAGCAAGGAAATAATGGCCAAACCAAAAACCCAGGACCGCAGGATCCACCCCTGCTAAAGGGAAGCGCTTCACGGAAATTATAAGTGGTCCACCAATGCCCCCTGAGCCGAAGAGGCTTGTGGGGAGACTGAGAAGCTGGCTGATAAGCTACTGAGAAAAAAACGCCTGAATGAGGCATGTCCAACCACAAGCCAAGGAATCAACACATTGGATAGGTAAAAGTAGAGACAATATGAGAATCACCGGCGGTGGAGTTCCGTCAGCGACTGTGTATTGACGGTGTAGCAACACTGCTCGACGGAAATTTAGACCAGACCAAGATGAGAGAAAAAAACTCCTGCCTCGAGGAAGAAGAATAGAAGGGGTGTTCCGTTCCAGGAACAAAACTCCATCAACAGTCGTGACAGCACCCCCGCTCATCCTGGCGTGGTGAGTCTCGTAGTCTAGCCACCGAATGTGCAGTGAAAAGGCATGGCTACATCGGACTGACATGGCAGTCACTAGTCGAGTAATGAGAGAGGTAGTTGTAGATACGTGTAGTACACCCAGGACCAACGGGTAGCATTTGGAAAAACGTCACAGCCCAACAGTCGGGCCGGAACAAAACTTGGAAGAAAACACCACAGAACCAATACCCTGTATCAACATAGATGAGGGGAAATAGTAACGTAGGAGCTATAAAGGTTTGCGGAGTGGCCGTGAACCCTGAGCCCGAGGAAAAAGTGGCAGGGCGAAGCCCATTCCTCATCTGAGACTGGCACTACACAGAAGTAGCTGTGATGATAGTGGCAGTGCCATACTCCGCCTAAGGAGGAGGCCATACAGCGTACGCCCCAGAATTAAGCGGTAGAAGAATCCGTCACCTGACGAAGAAACCGTGCAGGAGCCAGAGTATGTAAAGGCTACTCCAGGACCCCTGTACCGTAGGAGCAGCAGCGTGCCCCGCCAGCAAAACTGAGGGGCAGACTAGAGGAATCCAGTAGAAGCCATGGTACCATACTGCCCCAGGGAAGGAGAGCTAATCTTAAACCCTCCACCTGGGAAGGGCGTTGAACAGGAACAACCGCCAAGCCAACGTCAGGGTAGAACCCATACCTGATGGAATGCCCCACTGCAGCAACTGCGAACGCTAGTACCAGCGAAAACTCCGCACCAGCAGAGGAGAACACGCTGCAAAGCTGAACCAGAGTGCCAGCACAACCACGTCCCACATCAGGAATGGTGGATAGAGAATATAGAGTCAGTGCAATACTCGACTCGCTGGAACGTAATCACAATATTACGTGCCATAGTGTACGCACTACACATTGTTGAAGACACATATTGGTTCAATGGAGGACCCTGGAGATAGGGGACACTAGGACACATGAGTGGCGCTGGGCAACCCCGTGAGGAGAGAGGTTGTCATATTCATGCCCCAAACCGACACCGAAGGAAAAGGACACAACGTGGAAACAGCCACAGTATCCACTGGTGGAATACCATTAGAAGAAGAGTACAGGCACCAGCGTGTATTGATACTCGCTACGCTCCACTTGTAGAAGAAGCTAATGCCTCTATAGCCCAGGCATAGTTGAAGTGCAACATCCAAGATGTGTACTTATTCCCCACAGTAGTGGATCACTGTGGAAAGGGCAATGTTGCAATTATCCCACCAATGAAAGGGGGTAATGCTTAAGGCAAGCACTGCACTCAGTGGTAGTGCAAGTACCCCACCATGAAGGGTGGCAATGCAGTAATGCATCTAGCAGGAACTGAATCCAAGTAGAGAGAATACGCCTCTTACGGAAAGATCAAGGCATATGGAGAGTCCTGTATCAATACCCCACCTACATAAGGGGGTAAGATATACAGTAAACACTGAAGCAGGGATAATGCCATAGCGCCACCTATGGAAGAGACTAATGCATACAGACAGTACTGCCCCCAGTGGGAATGCAGTTCCGCCACCTACTAAGAGGGGGAGCGCCGACTGCCGGCACTGAAACAGCTCTATTGCGGTTAGACCCCATGGAGGGAGGTAATATCCAAGGGCGTACTGTATCTAGTAGTAGTGCAAATACTCCGCCTAAGGAAGGGGGTAATGCATACGACAAGTACTGCTGTCTACCTCGGACGCCACCTTAGAAGATTGCACCGGAATCACGGCAGAGACCGAACCACTAATCCCCCTTTCGGACCGAACCTCTCCAGGGAGAGGAGGGTGCGTCTGAGCGTGACCCTAGGGAGGAAGGGTGGGGGTGTGGAGGTGACCGAGGAGGAATATATCCTGCTCTGGCCCGTTGTGTGCAGTCTTAACTCTGAGAATCTTGTCCATGGCGGTCGCAGACTCGCCGGAGGGAGTTATCAACCAAACTACCCGGGGGTGGAATGGAAACTTCTAGAGGTTCACTCACCGGATTGCGCAGGCGGTGCTTATCAACCAAACGACCCTGGAGGGTGATTGGGAAGATCCAGAGGTCCACCATTGGATTGCGCAGGTGGAGAATATCGACCAAACGACCCTGGAGGGTGATTGGGAAGTCCATAGGTCCATCAGTAGATTTCGCAGGTAGCATTTGATCAACCAGACCACCCCGGAGGGTAATTGGGAAGGTTCAGAGGTCCCCCAGTGGATTGCGTAGGTAGTGCTTATCAACCAAACGACCCCGGAGGGTGATTGGGAAGGTCCAGAGGTCCACAGTGGATTGCGCAGGTAGTGCTTTAACACCAAGGACCCCAGAGGGTGATTGGAATGGTCCGGAGAACCACCATTGGATTGCGTAGGTGGTGCCTATCAACTAAACGGCCCGGAGGGTGGAATGGGAACTGAGAGGTCCTCCTCTGTCGTGTTAGGACACTGGCCCAGTCTGATAGACAGGGCGGTCCTGCGGTGATAAGGTCTAAGGGGGCAGGACCCGAAATAGACTTTCTTTATTATTATTTTATATATTTTTTTTTTAAATAAAACTGGGATGCCCATCCTCAGGTGACAAGGGCAGAAAGGGGTTAAATTAGATTAAACACTTTGCCTTGCGGATAGGCATAATCCTGCGCCAGCCTCAAGAGATGGCTGGCCAGGAAGGGTTAAAAGCCTTGAAAACCGGGGGCGGGGCTCTGCGGGCTACTGGGGGAGGGGGGGAAGTAAGACGGGAACAATTCACGCCTGGCAGAAGCCCCCCCATACCCGGGGATGAAAGATTGTGGCCTAGTAGGCCGCGAAGCCGGTGCCTAAGTTATGGACACGGCCGACCGGAATGCACCCCGCTCTATTGACAGGTCGGCCGGTGCACAGAGGGGGAAGTGCGCCGCCCGGGACGTAGTGACATTAGAATCGCCCTCCGCCCGTGAGACGCAGCGCGGGCCGGAGGAAGAAGGAAGGGGTAGGCCCAAAGTGAGGTCGGGGCCTAAATTTAACGGCTCCCGGACACAGTGCTGGAACCAAACAAGGAGGCGAGGCGACCACTGTTGTCCCATCTGAAAAAGGGAAAAAAATAAACTAAAATACAAAGTCTTCAGGAGATCCCTGCAGAGCAGGGAGGTCTTGCCTCCTATTGACACTAGAAAAAACTGAAGCTCTCTCTCCAGGCTGGAGGGGGTATAGCTGCCAGGGGAGGAGCTAACAGCTTTTACTAGTGTCAGCGCCTCCTAGAGGACATGGCTATACCCACGGTCTCTGTGTCCCCCAATGAATATGGGCGAGAAATTAATATTTTTCTGTGCAAGCCTTCTACAAGATCATTTAATAAAAAGAACGGAAATGTAAAGACCTGATGTGAAAGCCGCCTTAGAGGAGTCAGGAGTTAGGCTGAACAGATTCATGTTAGGCTACTTTCACACTCTCTTTTTCGGCGGATCCGTCATGGATCTGCAAAAATGGATCCGTTACAATAATACAACTGCATGCATCCGTCATGAACGGATCAGTTTGTATTATCTGTAACATAGCCAAGACGGATCCGTCATGAACTCTATTGAAAGACAATGGGAGACTGATCCGTTTTCTATTGTGTCAGAGAAAACTGATCCGTCCCCATTGACTTACATTGTGTGCCAGGACGGATCCGTTTGGCTCCGCTTCGTCAGGCGGACAGCAAAACATTGCAAGCAGCGTCTTGGTGTCTGCCTCCAGAAGGGAATAGAGACTGATCGGAGGCAAACTGATGCATTTTCAGCGGATCTTTTTCAATTCAGAATGCATTAGGGCAAAACTGATCCGTTTTGGACCGCTTGTGAGAGCCCTGAACGGATCTCACAAACGGAAAGCCAAAAGGCGAGTGTGAAAGTAGCTTGAGTCCTTCAAGGGAAAAGGAGAAACAAGAAGGAGGAAATGTACTGCTGCCTAGCACACCAGTCAGCGTCTGAAAGGAGAAAGCAGTTTATATCCACGTTGCAGCCTGCCACAAGAGTGACATCTTACTCCTGCACTGCAAGCGCCAGCACACCTACCAAGTGGAAGCTGGTGCCAGAGCCAAGCAGCATCTGTGCAGATCAGAGTGGAGGTGTGAGGAGGAGCTGCTAAACCGCAATACCAGCAGTGGTATTTATGAAAAAATCCCAAATTTACCAACAATTTAGAAAAATTTGCAATTTTCAAAATTTCTATTTCTCTGCTTTTAAAACAGAAAGTGATACCTTATAATATAATATGTATTACTTAACTTTCCCCATATGTCTACTTTATGTTGGCATAATTTTGTAAATGTCTTTTTTTTTTTTTTTTTTTAGAACTTTAGAAGGCTTAGAATTTTTAAACTTTTTAAGAATATTTCCAAAACCTACTTTTTAAGGACCAGTTCAGGTCTGAAGTCACTTTGTGGGGCTTACATACTGGAAACCACCCATAAATTACCCCATTGTAGAAACTACACCCCTCAAGTTACTCAAAACTTATTTTACAAACTTTTGTTAACCCTTTAGGTGCTCCACAAGAATTAAAGGAAAATGGAGATAACATTTCTAAATTGAACTTTTTTGGCAGATTTCCATTTTAATCCATTTTTTTTTTTAACACATCAAGGGTTAACAGCCAAACAAAACTCAATATTTATTACACTGATTCTGCGGTTTACAGAAACACGCAACATGTGGTCGTAAACTGATGTAAGGGCTTACGGCAGGGCGCAGAAGGAAAGGAACGCCATATGTTTTTTTGGAAGGCAGATTTTGCTGGACTGTTTTTTAGGCCCCTTGCAGACGAGCGTTCCTCCCGCAATGAGTCCGCATCACAGCACCCGGCCTGACCTCCCATTGTTGCTGGGAGTCACATAGCATTATATTGATTTATGATGCTATGTAACCCTTACAGTTCTGGAATGTATTGGATAACACTGGCATAATGCTGCCAGTGTTATCCAATACATTCCAGAACTGTAAGGGTTACATAGCATTATATTGAGTTATAATGCTATGTGACTCCTGGCAGCGATGGGAGGTCAGGCCGGGTGCTGCGATGCGGACTAGCTGCGGGAGGAACGCTCGTCTGCAAGGGACCTTAGATGCCATGTCCCATTTTAAGCCCCCCTGATGCACCCTTACAGTAGAAACTCCCAAAAAGTGACCCCATTTTGTAAACTAGCGTATAAGGTGCCAGTTTTATTGGTACTATTTTGGAGTACATATTATTTTTAATTGCTCTATATTAAGTTTTTTGTGAGGCAAGGTAACCAAAAAATGGCTGTTTTGGCACTTTTTTATTTTTTTTAAACATTTTTTACAAAATTCATCTGACAGGTTAGATCATGTGCTATTTTTATAGAGCAGGTTGTAACGGACGTAATTATATCAAATATGTCTACTTTCTTTGTTTCAAGTTTACATTAAGCATTATTATTTTTTTAATTATGTTTTTGTGTCTCCATTTTCTGAACGCCTTATTTTTTTTTTATTTTTCTGCCAATCGTCTTGTGCAGGGGCTCGTTTTTTGCAGGAAGAGTTGACGTTTTTATTGGTACCATTTTTGGGTACATATAATTTTTTTGATCATTCATTATTACACTTTTTGGGGCAAGGTGACCAAAAAATTGGTAATTTTGGCACAGTATTTATTTATTTTTCCAGCGTTCACCTGCATTGCCTGTAAGTGTATGACACTGAGTAATACACTATCAGGTTGCCTAGGAGACCGGGCCTGAGGCTGGATCTCCTGGGCACCCGTAGAAGGCAGGTCCCGATGCCGTTCAAGGCATTGGGCAGCCTCTGCACTGCATCGGGCTGCCTTCTCACCCATCGGGTCCTCGCCACAGCAGCGTGGGGACCCGATGGGCTCCCTCAACCGCATCAAACCCCTTCTATGTCACGGTTAGCTCTGACCGCGGCATTGAAGGAGTTAATGTGCCGGCATCAGTGTTTTCACAGATGCCGACGCATACAGCAGGGGTCCGGCTAACGGGAACAGCCGGTCCCCTGCAGCTGAACGGGAAGGCGCAGCTCCTGCACTCGCCCAATCAGTAGGCTGTAATAGTACGGCGCTGGGCGGCAAGTCACGTCCCGCTGCGCCGTACTATTACGGCGCTGGGCGGGAAGGGGTTACACTTTGACAGGAGATCGTCACCCCATAAAAGAAAACTTATCAATCACTTTCATATATCTTTTATATGAAAAAAAATCTTCATATAAAAGAGAGGATAAAAAAAAATACACAAAAATTATACACTGCTCAAAAAAATAAAGGGAACACAAAAATAACACATCCTAGATCTGAATTAATTAAATATTCTTCTGAGATACTTTGTTCTTTACATAGTTGAATGTGCTGACAACAAAATCACACAAAAATAAAAAAATGGAAATCAAATTTTTCAACCCATGGAGGTCTGGATTTGGAGTCACACTCAAAATTAAAGTGGAAAAACACACTACAGGCTGATCCAACTTTGATGTAATGTCCTTAAAACAAGTCAAAATGAGGCTCAGTAGTGTGTGTGGCCTCCACGTGCCTGTATGACCTCCCTACAACACCTGTGCATGCTCCTGATGAGGTGGCGGACGGTCTCCTGAGGGATCCCAGACCTGGACTAAAGCATCTGCCAACTCCTGGACAGTCTGTGGTGCAACGTGACGTTGGTGGATAGAGCGAGACATGATGTCCCAGATGTGCTCAATTGGATTCAGGTCTGGGGAACGGGCGGGCCAGTCCATAGCATCAATGCCTTCGTCTTGCAGGAACTGCTGACACACTCCAGCCACATGAGGTCTAGCATTGTCTTGCATTAGGAGGAACCCAGGGCCAACCGCACCAGCATATGGTCTCACAAGGGGTCTGAGGATCTCATCTCGGTACCTAATGGCAGTCAGGCTACCTCTGGCGAGCACATGGAGGGCTGTGCGGCCCTCCAAAGAAATGCCACCCCACACCATTACTGACCCAATGCCAAACCGGTCATGCTGGAGGATGTTGCAGGCAGCAGAACGTTCTCCACGGCGTCTCCAGACTCTGTCACGTCTGTCACATGTGCTCAGTGTGAACCTGCTTTCATCTGTGAAGAGCACAGGGCGCCAGTGGCGAATTTGCCAATCTTGGTGTTCTCTGGCAAATGCCAAACGTCCTGCACGGTGTTGGGCTGTAAGCACAACCCCCACCTGTGGCCGTCGGTCCCTCATATCACCCTCATGGAGTCTGTTTCTGACCGTTTGAGCAGACACATGCACATTTGTGGCCTGCTGGAGGTCATTTTGCAGGGCTCTGGCAGTGCTCCTCCTGTTCCTCCTTGCACAAAGGCGGAGGTAGCGGTCCTGCTGCTGGGTTGTTGCCCTCCTACGGCCTCCTCCACGTCTCCTGATGTACTAGCCTGTCTCCTGGTAGCATCTCCATGCTCTGGACACTACGCTAACAGACACAGCAAACCTTCTTGCCACAGCTCGCATTGATGTGCCATCCTGGATAAGCTGCACTACCTGAGCCACTTGTGTGGGTTGTAGACTCCGTCTCATGCTACCACTAGAGTGAAAGCACTGCCAGCATTCAAAAGTGACCAAAACATCAGCCAGGAAGCATAGGAACTGAGAAGTGGTCTGTGGTCACCACCTGCAGAACCACTCCTTTATTGGGGGTGTCTTGCGAATTGCCTATAATTTCCACCTGTTGTCTATCCCATTTGCACAACAGCATGTGAAATTGATTGTCACTCAGTGTTGCTTCCTAAGTGGACTTGGAGTTACATTGTGTTGTTTAAGTGTGCCCTTTATTTTTTTGAGCAGTGTATTATCCTTCAGGCGGACATATTCACCTTTAAGTTCTTTTTATCGAGTATCTTAATTTGATTTGTGCAAGCAGTGAAACAAAGGGACAATTGTATATGCAAAAGTATATATATCGTTTATTATAAAACAAAAAATATAAAATCAATACAATTGCAAAACAGATGATGAAGTTACAAAATAATACCCAAAATGTACCACACGGTCGTGCTAACACACCCCTATATGATCAGCACAGTGTGACTTAGTGATTTATGACGACCAATGTCATACTTTTAACAAACAGACTCGTATACCAAGAGAAACTTAGGATCTTCTGTTTATCAAACAGGCTATAACAATGAAACACGGATTATACAGGAAAATAACTGTTATCCCTTGACTCTGTTTTCCTATGACTAATCAAAAATATATGATATTAATATGATAAAACATTCAGCTCGGCAATCAGACTATGGAAAATAACTTTCCAAGGGTTTAGTCCTCTTTTCAAATAATGTCAGATCTTCCATTAACAATATGCATCTTTGCTAAGAGAATAATCAGCATTATGGAGGCGCCTAACACTATATATTCCCACAGTATGGGAACTCTTGGCTATATACCGAGAGAAATATCTTATTAATATCACGAGTAGTAAACAAAATATACATTACCGGGTCATTGATCACCCCCCTGTCATTGATCACCCCCCTGTAAGGCTCCATTTAGACATTTTTTTGGCCCAAGTTAGCGGAATTATTATTATTTTTTCTTACAAAGTCTCATATTCCACTAACTTGTGACAAAAAATTAAATCTCACATGAACTCACCATACCCCTCACGGAATCCAAATGCGTAAAATTTTTTAGACATTTATATTCCAGACTTCTTCTCACGCTTTAGGGCCCCTAGAATGCCAGGGCAGTATAAATACCCCACATGTGACCCCATTTCGGAAAGAAGACACCCCCAGGTATTCCGTGAGGGGCATATTGAGTCCATGAAAGATTGAAATTTTTGTCCCAAGTTAGCGGAACGGGAGACTTTGTGAGAAAAAAATAAAAAATATCAATTTCCGCTAACTTGTGCCAAAAAAAAAAAATTTCTATGAACTCGCCATGCCCCTCATTGAATACCTTGGGGTGTCTTCTTTCCAAAATGGGGTCACATATGGGGTAGGTATAATGCCCTGGTATTTTAGGGGCCCAAATGTGTGGTAAGGAGTTTGAAATCAAATTCTGTAAAAAATGACGAGTGAAATCCGAAAGGTGCTCTTTGGAATATGGGCCCCTTTGCCCACCTAGGCTGCAAAAAAGTGTCACACATCTGGTATCTCCGTACTCAGGAGAAGGTGGGGAATGTGTTTTGGGGTGTCATTTTACATATACCCATGCTGGGTGAGATAAATATCTTGGTCAAATGCCAACTTTGTATAAAAAAAATGGGAAAAGTTGTCTTTTGCCAAGATATTTCTCTCACCCAGCATGGGTATATGTAAAAAGACACCCCAAAACACATTCCCCAACTTCTCCTGAGTACGGAGATACCACATGTGTGGCACTTTTTTGCAGCCTAGGTGGGCAAAGGGGCCCATATTCCAAAGAGCACCTTTTGGATTTCACTGGTCATTTACCTACTTACCACACATTAGGGCCCCTGGAAAATGCCAGGGCAGTATAACTACCCCACAAGTGACCCCATTTTGGAAAGAAGACACCCCAAGGTATTCCGTGAGGGGCATGGCGAGTTCCTAGAATTTTTTATTTTTTGTCACAAGTTAGTGGAAAATTATGATTTTTTTTTTTTTTTTTTTTTTCATACAAAGTCTCATATTCCACTAACTTGTGACAAAAAATAAAAACTTCCATGAACTCACTATGCCCATCAGCGAATACCTTGGGGTCTCTTCTTTCCAAAATGGGGTCACTTGTGGGGTAGTTATACTGCCCTGGCATTCTAGGGGCCCAAATGTGTGGTAAGGAGTTTGAAATCAAATTCTGTAAAAAATGACGAGTGAAATCCGAAAGGTGCTCTTTGGAATATGGGCCCCTTTGCCCACCTAGGCTGCAAAAAAGTGTCACACATCTGGTATCTCCGTATTCAGGAGAAGTTGGGGAATGTGTTTTGGGGTGTCTTTTTACATATACCCATGCTGGGACCCCAAGGTATTTCGTGATGGGCATAGTGAGTTCATGGAAGTTTTTATTTTTTGTCACAAGTTAGTGGAATATGAGACTTTGTAAGAAAAAAAAAAAAATCATCATTTTCCGCTAACTTGTGACAAAAAATAAAAAGTTCTATGAACTCACTATGCCCATCAGCGAATACCTTAGGGTGTGTACTTTCCGAAATGGGGTCATTTGTGGGGTGTTTGTACTGTCTGGGCATTGTAGAACCTCAGGAAACATGACAGGTGCTCAGAAAGTCAGAGCTGCTTCAAAAAGCGGAAATTCACATTTTTGTACCATAGTTTGTAAACGCTATAACTTTTACCCAAACCATTTTTTTTTTACCCAAACATTTTTTTTTTATCAAAGACATGTAGAACAATAAATTTAGAGCAAAATTTATATATGAACATATAAAATATGTGTTAACTTGATAAAAAATTTATATAACTGCTTTGATGCTTTGCATCGGAATTTGTACATTTCACTTATCTACATCCAGGAATAATTATTCATTTGAAATTCCATTTACTCTTCTCAGAAATTAAATTAACATAAACTTACTTCAATGTTTCTGTACCTTCTACAATACATTCTAAATGATAAATACACGGTATAATATATATATATATATATATATATATATATATATATATATATATATATATATATATATATATATATACATTGTTACACATAGATAACACGTTATACGGATTATTGGTTAAAATATGTTGTAAACTAAATATACCATACAGAGTTTACTCCCCATAGATAAACCCATATCTTTAGCACTAACTTTTAAATGCAATGCAATGTCCGTTCATGTTCACAATTATTTTTATATAAACTGAACTTGCCATGAACTCATCTTGGCTTCCTCAGCCACATAATAGAACTTTGGTTCAGGCTGATTTTATTCTTAAAGGCAATGAGATGAGCATTCATTTTGGTTATAATGGTTATAATGTCATTAGATAATATTGTATACTAATGAAAATGCACAACATCACCGTTCACGCACTGTTATCATGTGGCCCTCATCTGGTGTCTTCTCACGTCTCACAGGATCTGGAGTGATCAGCAAAACATACTCTGCTAAAGAGCCCACTGAGATAAGCCCGAAGAAGAAGGCAGAAGTCATTGACCTGACCATCGACAGCTCCTCTGAAGACGAGGATGAGCCAGCTCGTAAAAGGAAATGTCTGTATATGCCAGACTCGCAGGGTTCCCCGATCAAAGGGTAAGGAGATTTTTGACTAATCCTACATTCCCAACACTGAGTAGTGTCCGGAGTCCTCTACATTATTTTGTAAATCACTTTTTTTTTTCAGTTCATTTCAGTGAGTATACTCTAGTTTGTGGATGAAGAAGCCTCGCAAATCACACCTAACGCTACATCAGGGTTTTATGCATTTGGAATTGACTTTTTTTTATTTTTATAGTGTGTTATCTTACCAACCGTCAACAATCCGACTTGGGAAGATGGGAAGCATGGAGCCAGACTCCTTACATCAATCCTTGCTGGAATATCAAGACCACTTCCACCATCCAGCCATCACTGGTCTCGCTGCAGATTTACCAGGTAGATTTTATGTACTCTGCTACTGAAGAAAACCCTTGGCCGTACTGTAATGAAGGGGTTATCTAGGAATTGATATTGATGACCTATTCTCAGGTTAGGTCATCAATATCAGATCGGCTGGGGGTCCTACTCCCGGGACCTCTACCGATCAGCTGTTAGAAGAGGCTGTGGTACCGTGTGAATGTTTAGGCCTCTTCCTAGGACAGTGATGTCACTGTACATCGGTCACATGGCCCATTTGCAACTCTGTCCCATAAAAGTCAAAGGGGCTGAGCTGCCATACCAAGCACAGCCACTATCCAGTGTACAGTACTGTGCTTGGTAAGCTTCCTGGAGACTGCAGTGCACACCAGAGCTATGTTGAGCAGTGCCGCTTCCTAAAACAGCTGGATATTGATGACCTATCCTGACGATAGGTGCTCATTATCAATTCCCAGGAAACCCCCTTAAGACAGAGGGATATCATAGAGAACTGTTTTACCTATAGCCTAGGCTCAGTTGACAGAATACATGAAGGCAGTCTGCATTCTGCTAATGGGAGTGTAAGGCAGTGCAGAGGATCGTTAATTTCTGTCACTACTCCGTGCTCTATCATAATCACTCCTGTTACTAAAGGCAATTATCCTGAAAACAAAATAGCAATTTAACTGACCATCATGTTGGAAATATAATTAGGCAATATGTATTCACTTTCACAATGTGTATTTCTAGTAATGTTGAGGATGACGTTACTACGGTGTAAATTGTCATATTCTGTTCATACCATATTTTCCATGTTGCTTCTCATGACTGTTGGAGTGTCCTGCATTAGTGAAACCCGTATCCTACAGTTCCGTAAAGATGATTTTTGTCTTCTTAGGTTTTGATTTCCTGTCCTTGGTACCAGTGGATTCTCAGGTAAATGAAGCCCTTTTTTCCACAGCTGCCATCAGTATGGTTAGGCTACATTCACACGACAGTTAAAAAAAAAATTGGCATGAAAAACAGACACACTTTCCATTTTTCACGGTCATTTTTCAACCATTTTTGTCGCCATTTTCTGGCCATGTGTCCATTTTAATGGCCATTAAAACACGGGTTCATTCAATTGGCTTTTTTTTTTGTTTGTTTTTTTAAATTCCAACCCCTGCATTGCCCCCTGGACATCAAATCCCTCCCCCTATACTACCACTAGTATTGTTAATACCCCATTAGTGGATTCCAGTACTCTCCCACTGGCCCCATTTTGCTTGTGTAAAAAAAAAAAAAAAACAATACCTCATCCACTTGCACACGCAGGGATGCTCTCTCCCCACTGGATGCAGCAGGAAACCACACTGGGAACATCAGGTCCTGCTGCATCCCGTGAAGAGCGAATGTCCCTGCACAAGCAAGTGGATGAGATATTATTTTTAGATTTTCAAAATTAGGTTTTATTATTTTTATTTAAACCCAGAAGACAAAGTGTACCTGTTTTTTAACTTCCATTAGACGGATGCACTCCTGTCTAAGTGGTCGTTAAAAACGGTCCCATCGACTTCAATGGGGTCCATCTGGCTGTGAAAACGGTCAAAAGTAGGACACGTCATATTTTTTGATGGCTGCTATTCGCTGGCCATTAAAAAAACAACCCATGAATGTGAATAGCCCCGCTGGCCGTATCACAGCCATTTCTCTCTGTTGTGTGAATGTAGCCTTAGTAATGTGGAGTCTGATTGACTCTGCATGGTGTGGCAGACCCCTTTTGATGTCCCACCTGGTCAACTTTTTGTGTTCATTTTAAAGAGAGGGTTGAGCTGCTCTATGTATTAAAAACTATGAAGTATATGATTTGTGCATTTTTAACAATCTGAAGGGGACCTACACTCTTATAAGTTGGTGGCAGCAATAGTAGCAAGTTGCAGCTTTTTAATATGCTTGATTGTGCCTCCTTAAAGTAGACATAGGCCTCCTGGGGGGCAACAGTGAAGCTGCAGGAGAGGACGTGTTAAATGGGTATTCAGGGAAGTGCTCGCCTAGGTGTAGAGACACCACATACCTTTTTATGCAGCGCTTTACAGTTTGGGTATTTTAAAGGCTATGGACACCTTTGTGCTGATAATTTTTTATGATTTATTTGCTCCCTAAATGCAAAGTTAAGAAACTGTCCAGATGGTCTTAAATACAAATTTCTGCTTCTGCAGATTGTGTGGAAGTCCTTAATCTAGCTGCTGATGCTGCAGAATATGACATAAATCTGTCAGAGCTTTGCCTCTGACTGCTCTCTCTGCTCTTTCCCCTTTTTTCCCCTCAGTGTTAAGGAGGATTTACACGGGCAGATTATACGGGAACGACCGCTCCTGTCAACACTCGTTCCTGACAATCTGCCGATCTAAATGTGCCACCGATCATCTGATGAACGAGTGAAACGCTAGTTCATCTGGTGATCCTGTCATTCGTGCAGGCACCACCGATCATCGTTTCTGGGCAACAGATCATGTGGTCTAAACAGCGATCTGCTGCCCAGAAACAATGATTCTGTATGGGGACCAGGGATCGCTATAGCCATCCCTTGTCCTCATACTGTGGAGGAGATCGCTGCATGTAAATGCAGTGGTCTCCTTCACTGAATGAGCAGCCAACTGTCGGGAAGGAACGCTTCCTTTCAGACAATCGGCTGTAACATTGGGACGAGTACCCGCCTTGAGAGATAGCAGCACTGGGGGTGGGGGGTCAGTACAAGGGAGAGGAGATAATCTTTCAACTAAAGCTAAGAAAAGTTAAAATTATTTTTTCCATGTCAAAGGTGTCTATAACCCTTAGGCTGGGTTCACACTTGAGCGTTTTACAGCGCGTTCAAACGCGCTGTAAAACGCTCAACACATGAAAACCAATGCTTCCCTATGGCCCTGGTTCTCACTTGAGCGTTTTACAGCGCTGAAAAACGCGCTGTAAAACGCCCTACGCTCAAACAAGTACTTGAGCTTCTTTGGGGCGTTTTGACGCGCGTTTGTGTCCATAGGACATTGCAGTCAATCACACAAACGCGCGTCAAACGCGCGTTTACTATTGCAAAAAACGCGCGTCAAAAACGCGCGTTAAACGCGCATATCAAAGACGCTCAGGTCTGAACCCAGCCTAAAAGAGTTTTTCCAGCTTTTGCCACTTTTTGAAATTTTGCCACTTCTTTTGCCACTGCTGAAAGAACCATACTTACCTGCCGCCTTCTGCTCTATTCTGCGGTATTCCATTCCCTGTCCTGTAAACCATCGGATGGGGTCAAGTGCATTGCTGCAGCCAATGACTGGCCTCAGTTGGTGACTTGCCCCCAAGCAGCACATAACTGCCGGGTCATGTGCTGCTTGGGGACACGTCACCGCTGAGGCCAGTCATTGGCTGCTGCAGTGCACGTTACCCTTACCTCTGGAAGTTTACAGGACATGGCCCAGAAAATCGCAGTACAGTGGAGAGCATGTGAGTGTTTTTTTTATTTTCAATGGGTACAGCAGGCTGGGCTTTAGATGTAAAAAGGTTGCCAAAGCTGGATAACCCTTCTGCACATGGACGTCCTGAGCGTCTTCTCCTGCAGTTCCATATAAGCTGTGTGAAAAGAGCCTAAGCCGCTACTAGTATTCAGTATATTGGGCAGACTAGATGGGCCAAATGGTTCTTATCTGCCGACACATTCTATGTTTCTACTGTTTTCCTGCTGCATCCCATTCGCCATATTGCTCTGCAGTCTGCTGTTTGAATTGCTGGAGTGTAATATGTTCACCATGACTCATTTTTGTGCTTATGAGTACCATTTATTTCAAGCAGTACTATCCCCCTATGTTTTTGGATAGTCTCAACGCGGCTCTCCAAGCCAAGCACACTCTTGGCAAGCCGAAAACCTCGAGCAGCCACCGTGAAAGCAGCGCCGACAGCGACCTTGGAGAGAGGAACGTCCCCGGGAAACCTTTGTGAGGAGCCCGGCCTATCCAGCTCCAGAAACACATCTAATTTTTATTGATTTGTTTACAGAAAATTAAGACTTTAAGACGCTCAAGGTCCTTGAAGAATTTTCATTTGGTGTTTGGAGCAAGCTTTGGACCTGAGCGATCATTCTGCTGCAGTTTTGTTTGTTGATCTGCGAGTTGCACATGTTCAGTTGATGTACATAGGAGGCACTAAGTGAAATCATTGTAAATACTTATTTTTTTAAATAAACCATAAAATCCCTGAAATTTGTGGTGCCTGAATTCTTCAGATTTCAAACTCAAGTTGATGTGGTCAATAAGCAGCACCAACAACCAGTGTAAACATGGAACCGAAACAATCATCCTCGTGTCCATCAGTTAGATAATGGATCAGAATTGTGCCCATCTTCATGAGCAAAGTTCACGCCGATCATTCCATCCTACAAATTGTAATGTGCCATCTGGGAAATTGCTGAATATCTAGCCACTGGGAGATGGAAGAGATCACTGGCGGGCTCATCATTGAGCGTACACGGACACTGAGCGATCACTGCTGACTAGGGATGAGCGAATCGACTTCGGATGAAACCTCCGAAGTCGATTCGCATAAAACTTTGTTCCAATACTGTACAGAGCAGGAGCTCCGTACAGTAATAGAATGTATTGGCTCAGATGAGCCGAAGTTATTGCTTCGCAAAGTCTCGTGAGACTTCGGGTAATAACTTCATAAATTAATTTGTACTGTAAAAAAAACATTTCCCGAACTCTGGTTCGGTTCCAAGTGGTACCTTGGAACCGAACCAGAGTTTGGGAAATGTTTTTTTTACAGTATAAATCAATTTCTGAAGTTATTATGAAAAGTCTTGCGATGTTATTTAAGTAGTATGGGCTTGTCACTGGACCATTCACAAAGTGTAGGTCAGTTCTGTATTGTCTAGAAACACCTGCCCACACTGTAACACCACCACCAAAAGCTGGTTTGGTGACAGTGGCTGATGCATAGCGCTTTCCTTGTTGTCTCCAACATCGTTGGCGGCCATCATTTCTGCTCAGCGTGAAGCGAACCTCATCAGTGAACAGCAGTGAGGCCCACTGATCCCTTGTCCAGCGTAGATGCTCCCTGGCTTATGCAAGACGATAACGCCTTTGGTCAGGTACCCGTGCAGGTTGTCTAGCACGCAGACCAGGCCGATGTAAACGGTTTCGAATGGGCCGACGTAACACTTGGATGCTTCTCACCTCCCTTAAACGTGTCTGGAGTTGTGTGGCATTCATTATCCGGTTCTGCAAGGCATTGTTCACAATGAAGAGGTCATGATTGTGGGATGTGGCAAAAGGACGTCCAATTCGATGCCTTTCTATGATTCTTCCAGTCTCTCTGTATCTCTGTTACAACCCGCTGATGACACTCTTTGATGTAAGCTCATTGGCCACTTTCCTCTGAGAATGGCGAGATACTGTTTATCAATTGTTAGGTGTCGTCTTGGTCTCATGATTTCAAAATGTGAACAGCATGATGAGGAGGACTGTTTAAATACCAATTCTAATTGAAACAGGAAACACCTGTAAGAATTTTGCCGTTAAGCTCCTTGTTAGAGAAACGCAAGTTGTGCAAAAAGTACTGAAACGTTGAACAGTTGGACCTGCGCATTCAAAAGTTTAGAGAAGGTCACATTAAAGGGGTTGGCCACTCCAAGTATTTGCTACTACTGTGTGGGAGGCAGGGAAAAAGTTAATTTCCTAATATATGTCATTAAGCAGATCTGCCAGTTTTTTCTATTATCTGAAGCCACGGCCCCTGAGCCCCGCTCTGCCCTGCAGCCGAATCCGTCCATAGCTGCACGCGACATGGAGGAGCTTCACAAGAAGCTCGTCCATGCCAGATGATCTGTGCAGTCTATCTGCGCCTGCGCACTTCTCCCTCACCTGTAAGGGCAGAGCATGTACAGTCTGCTCCCATCACTGGTGCCCTCCGAGTGTGAAAGAAATCAGCAGCTAGTGGAGAAGGATGTGCTTCCCTGAAGTTCCCTGCCATAACACCCTCCTGAGCCCCTGCATACAGTAGGCATTTGAAAGATTCCCGGTCCCTGTCCCGCCCGAAAATGGGCAGAGCTAACGAAGTCTGTGGAGCCTAGATTTTACCAAATATATATATACACTCACCTAAAGAATTATTAGGAACACTTGTTCTATTTCTCATTAATGCAATTATCTAGTCAACCAATCACATGGCAGTTGCTTCAATGCATTTAGGGGGGGTGGTCCTGGTCAAGACAATCTCCTGAACTCCAAACTGAATGTCAGAATGGGAAAGAAAGGTGATTTAAGCAATTTTGAGCGTGGCATGGTTGTTGGTGCCAGACGGGCCAGTCTGAGTATTTCACAATCTGCTCAGTTACTGGGATTTTCACGCACAACCATTTCTAGGGTTTACAAAGAATGGTGTGAAAAGGGGAAAACATCCAGTATGCGGCAGTCCTGTGGGCAAAAATGCCTTGTGGATGCTAGAGGTCAGAGGAGAATGGGCCGACTGATTCAAGCTGATAGAAGAGCAACGTTGACTGAAATAACCACTCGTTACAACCGAGGTATGCAGCAAAGCATTTGTGAAGCCACAACACGCACAACCTTGAGGCGGATGGGCTACAACAGCAGAAGACCCCACCGGGTACCACTCATCTCCACTACAAATAGGAAAAAGAGGCTACAATTTGCACAAGCTCACCAAAATTGGACTGTTGAAGACTGGAAAAATGTTGCCTGGTCTGATGAGTCTCGATTTCTGTTGAGACATTGAAATGGTAGAGTCCGAATTTGGCGTAAACAGAATGAGAACATGTATCCATCCTCTGATGGCTACTTCCAGCAGGATAATGCACCATGTCACAAAGCTCGAATAATTTCAAATTGGTTTCTTGAACATGACAATGAGTTCACTGTACTAAAATGGCCCCCACAGTCACCAGATCTCAACCCAATAGAGCATCTTTGGGATGTGGTGGAACGGGAGCTTCGTGCCCTGGATGTGCATCCCTCAAATCTCCATCAACTGCAAAATGCTATTCTATCAATATGGGCCAACATTCCTAAAGAATGCTATCAGCACCTTGTTGAATCAATGCCATGTAGAAGGCAGTTCTGAAGGCAAAAGGGGGTCCAACACCGTATTAGTATGGTGTTCCTAATAATTCTTTAGGTGAGTGTATACACTGCTCAAAAAAATAAAGGGAACACAAAAATAACACATCCTAGATCTGAGTTAATTAAATATTCTTCTGAAATACTTTGTTCTTTACATAGTTGAATGTGCTGACAACAAAATCACACAAAAATTAAAAAATGGAAATCAAATTTTTCAACCCATGGAGGTCTGGATTTGGAGTAACACTCAAAATCAAAGTGGAAAAACACACTACAGGCTGATCCAACTTTGATGTAATGTCCTTAAAACAAGTCAAAATGAAGCTCAGTAGTGTGTGTGGCCTCCACGTGCCTGTATGACCTCCCTACAACGCCTGTGCATGCTCCTGATGAGGTGGCGGACGGTCTCCTGAGGGATCTCCTCCCAGACCTGGACTAAAGCATCTGCCAACTCCTGGACAGTCTGTGGTGCAACGTGACGTTGGTGGATAGAGCGAGACATGATGTCCCAGATGTGCTCAATTGGATTCAGGTCTGGGGAACGGGCGAGCCAGTCCATAGCATCAATGCCTTCGTCTTGCAGGAACTGCTGACTCACTCCAGCCACATGAGGTCTAGCATTGTCTTGCATTAGGAGGAACCCAGGGCCAACCGCACCAGCATATGGTCTCACAAGGGGTCTGAGAATCTCATCTCGGTACCTAATGGCAGCAAGGCTACCTCTGGCGAGCACATGGAGGCTGTGCGGCCCTCCAAAGAAATGCCACCCCACACCATTACTGACCCAATGCCAAACCGGTCATGCTGGAGGATGTTGCAGGCAGCAGAACGTTCTCCACGGCGTCTCCAGACTCTGTCACATCTGTCACATGTGCTCAGTGTGAACCTGCTTTCATCTGTGAAGAGCACAGGGCGCCAGTGGCGAATTTGCCAATCTTGGTGTTCTCTGGCAAATGCCAAACGTCCTGCACGGTGTTAGGCTGTAAGCACAACCCCCACCTGTGGACGTTGGGCCCTCATATCACCCTCATGGAGTCTGTTTCTGACCGTTTGAGCAGACACATGCACATTTGTGGCCTGCTGGAGGTCATTTTGCAGGGCTCTGGCAGTGCTCCTCCTGTTCCTCCTTGTGGGAGGTAGCGGTCCTGCTGCTGGGTTGTTGCCCTCCTACGGCCTCCTCCACGTCTCCTGATGTACTGGCCTGTCTCCTGGTAGCGTCTCCATGCTCTGGACACTACGCTGACAGACACAGCAAACCTTCTTGCCACAGCTCGCATTGATGTGCCATCCTGGATAAGCTGCACTACCTGAGCCACTTGTGTGGATTGTAGACTCCGTCTCATGCTACCACTAGAGTGAAAGCACCGGCAGCATTAAAAAGTGACCAAAACATCAGCCAGGAAGCATAGGAACTGAGAAGTGGTCTGTGGTCACCACCTGCAGAACCACTCCTTTATTGGGGGTGTCTTGCTAATTCCCTATAATTTCCACCTGTTGTCTATCCCATTTGCACAACAGCATGTGAAATTGTCACTCAGTGTTGCTTCCTAAGTGGACAGTTTGATTTCACAGAAGTGTGATTGACTTGGAGTTACATTGTGTTGTTTAAGTGTTCCCTTTATTTTTTTGAGCAGTGTGTGTGTATGTATATGTATATGTATGTGTATATATATATATATATATATATATATATATATATATATATATACTCACCTAAAGAATTATTAGGAACACCATACTAATACGGTGTTGGACCCCCTTTTGCCTTCAGAACTGCCTTAATTCTACGTGGCATTGATTCAACAAGGTGCTGATAGCATTCTTTAGAAATGTTGGCCCATATTGATAGGATAGCATCTTGCAGTTGATGGAGATTTGAGGGATGCACATCCAGGGCACGAAGCTCCCGTTCCACCACATCCCAAAAATGCTCTATTGGGTTGAGATCTGGTGACTGTGGGGGCCATTTTAGTACAGTGTCATGTTCAAGAAACCAATTTGAAATGATTCGAGCTTTGTGACATGGTGCATTATCCTGCTGGAAGTAGCCATCAGAGGATGGGTACATGGTGGTCATGAAGGGATGGATATGGTCAGAAACAATGCTCAGGTAGCCCGTGGCATTTAAACGATGCCCAATTGGCACTAAGGGGCCTAAAGTGTGCCCAGAAAACATCCCCCACACCATTACACCACCAGCCTGCACAGTGGTAACAAGGCATGATGGATACATGTTCTCATTCTGTTTACGCCAAATTCGGACTCTACCATTTGAATGTCTCAACAGAAATCGAGACTCATCAGGCCAGGCAACATTTTTCCAGTCTTCAAAAGTCCAATTTTGGTGAGCTCGTGCAAATTGTAGCCTCTTTTTCCTATTTGTAGTGGAGATGAGTGGTACCCGGTGGGGTCTTCTGCTGTTGTAGCCCATCCACCTCAAGGTTGTGCGTGTTGTGGCTTCACAAATGCTTTGCTGCATACCTCGATTGTAACGAGTGGTTATTTCAGTCAACGTTGCTCTTCTATCAGCTTGAATCAGTCGGCCCATTCTCCTCTGACCTCTAGCATCCACAAGGCATTTTTGCCCACAGGACTGCCGCATACTGGATGTTTTTCCCTTTTCACACCATTCTTTGTAAACCCTAGAAATGGTTGTGCGTGAAAATCCCAGTAACTGAGCAGATTGTGAAATACTCAGACCGGCCCGTCTGGCACCAACAACCATGCCACGCTCAAAATTGCTTAAATCACCTTTCTTTCCCATTCTGACATTCAGTTTGGAGTTCAGGAGATTGTCTTAACCAGGACCACCCCCCTAAATGCATTGAAGCAACTGCCATGTGATTGGTTGACTAGATAATTGCATTAATGAGAAATAGAACAGGTGTTCCTAATAATTCTTTAGGTGAGTGTGTATATATATATATATATATATACATACATACATACATACATATATACACACACACACACACACACACACACACACTGTTCACCTATGTACATGTCCACATCCATGTATGTATTTTATATATATCACATTGTGGGAAAAGCAGTACCTTTTATTCAATGCTGGGAATGTAGGATTGCTATCATTATGTTGATTTCTCTATGTAGTTATCTGACTGGAGGACTGATGACATCACACCTGAGGTGCTGTTGACACTCACAAGTAGGCAGAGATGTCATGTGACTGCTCTTCTGAAGATGCTTGCTGTGATGCATGCTGGGATTTTTACTTTCACTTTGCAGCTGCTCGGCCCACACTGCCTCTCATCAACATGAGCATGCTATGCTGAATCTAGTAGAAAAATTATATATACACAGTATATCTCTCATGATACAAATACCTCTTGGCTTTAGTTATTTTCTGGGGCACTTTATTGTTTTTTTATACTTATGGTGGCCAACCTCTTTAAGTTCACCTGTAAAAGGTTAGGCTACTTTCACGCTGGCGTTTTGCCTTTGTTTGTGAGATCCGTTCAGGGCTCACACGCGGTCCAAAACGGATCAGTTTTGCCCTAATGCATTCTGAATGGATAAGGATCCGCTCAGAATGCATCAGTTTGGCTCCGTTCAGTCTCCATTCCGCTTTGGAGGCGGACACCAAAACACTGCTTGCAGTCTGACGAAACTGAGCCAAACGGATCCGTTCTGACACACAATGTAAGTCAATGGGGACGGATCCGTTTTCTATGACACAATCTGGCACAATAGAAAACGGATCCGTCCTCTATTGACTTTCAATGGTGTTCAAGACTGATCCGTCTTGGCTATGTTAAAGATAATACGAACGAATCCGTTCTGAACGGATCAGTCTGTGCAGATCCATGAACGGATCTGCACCAAACGAGTGTGTGAAAGTAGCCTTAGGCCTATTGCACACGACCGTATGGCTTTTTCAGTATTTTGCTGTCTGCAAAAGAGGCGATTACTCTTACCGGTAATTGGATTTTCCAGTAGCCTCCACAATGGCACTCCAGGAGGGTATCCCAGCCTCCCCAGGACAGGAAACAACGTAGAAGCTCAATCTTAAAAGGCCACCTCCCCTTACCTGCTTCAGTTAATGACATAGGACTTGGTTAGTTAGTTCAAGAACTGTATTGATATAATGAATAGTATAACAACATAACGTAACATAACATAATATATCCCACAATAATTAACATAACTTGGGTAGGGAATCCAGTGCCGTTGTGGAGGCTATTGGAAAATCCAATTACCGGTAAGAGTAATCGCCTCCACAACGGCACTCCAGGAGGATTAATAGAGAAAACAAACACTAGGGTGGGACTACTGCAGATAAGACTTTTCTGCCATATGATAAATCACTATTTTTGAAGTACATCTAATTTATAATGCTTAAAGAAGGTATTTGGGTTTCTCCACGTATCTGCTCTGCATATTTGCTCTATCAAGGCATTCTCTGCCCATGAGGCTGAGACAGCTCTGGTAGTGTGCGCTTTAATCCCCTTAGAAGGAGTCAAGCTTCTTTGGAGGTAACAGAACTTGATGGTGCTTCGGATCTATTTGGCTATGGTACTTTTGCTTGCCGTCCGATTTTCTGAACACTTTTGAGACCTCCAGGTAAGTTAACAGGCATCTTCTGACATCCAAATTATGGTATCTCCTTTCTAACTCAGAAGCTGGATTCTCACAGAAAGATGGAAGAGACGCCTCCTGTTGGCGATGGAATTTTGAGGCCACGTTAGGTAGGAACATCGGGGTGTGTTTAAGGATAATGCTGCCTTCCAACACTGTGAGATAGGGTGCTCTGCAGGAGAAGGCCTGGATCTCTACCACTCTTCTAGCTGATGTTATTGCTAGTAAAAAGGTGTTTTTTAGAGTCAGGAGCTTAAGTGAGATCTCCTGCAAAGGTTCAAAAGGTGCGTCCATTAATACTTCTAAGGGCTCTTTCACACTTGCGTTATTGTCTTCCGGCATAGAGTTCCGTCGTCGGGGCTCTATGTCGGAAGAATCCTGATCAGGATTATCCTAATGCATTCTGAATGGAGAGTAATCCGTTCAGGATGCATCAGGATGTCTTCAGTTCCGGTACGGAACGTTTGTTGGCCGGAGAAAATACCGCAGCATGCTGCGCTTTTTGCTCCGGCCAAAAATCCGGAACACTTGCCGCAAGGCCGGATCCGGAATTAATGCCCATTGGAAGGCATTGATCCGGATCCGGCCTTAAGCTAAACGTCGTTTCGGCGCATTGCCGGAGCCGACATTTAGCTTTTTCAGAGTGGTTACCATGGCTGCCGGGACGCTAAAGTCCTGACAGCCATGGTAAGTGTAGTGGGGAGCGGGGGAGCAGTGTACTTACCGTCCGTGCGGCTCCCCGGGCGCTCCAGAGTGACGTCAGGGCGCCCCAAGCGCATGGATCATGTGATCACGTCATCCATGCGCATGGGGCGCTCTGACGTCATTCTGGAGCGCCCCGGGAGCCGCACGGACTGTAAGTATACCTCTCCCCCGCTCCCCGCTCCTACTATGGCAACCAGGACTTTAATAGCGTCCTGGGTGCCATAGTAACACTGAAAGCATTTGGAAGACGGTTCCGTCTTCAAATGCTTTCAGTACACTTGCGTTTTTCCGGATCCGGCAGGCACCTCCGGCAACGGAAGTGCATGCCGGATCCCAACAACGCAAGTGTGAAAGAGGCCTAACACTAGATTCAGGTCCCAAGGAGGAATGGTAGAATGGACATCTTCTGAATGCTCCTTTTATGAACCGCTTTATCAACGGCAAGTCTGCCAGCTTTACTTGAAAACTACTCAATGCTGAAACTTGCACTTTGAGGGCATTTGACTTGAGACCTTTGTCAATACCGGCCTGCAGAAAGTCCAGTATGAGTGGAATATTGGGATCCTGACTGCAGTACAGTCTGTCTCCTGCAAACTCCAAAAAGGCCTTCCATGTTCTCCTGTAGATCCGGTAGTGTCCTTCTTACTACAAACTAAAGTGGATATTACAGATTCCGATAAAACAAAGGGGCCTAAGTGGACTGGTTCACTCTCCAGACTGTTAAATGTAGTCTCGCTACGTCTGGATGGAACACCGGACCTTGACGTAGTAGTTCCGGATACATTGGGAGAGACCAGAATTGACCTGCAGACGGATCGTAGAGGAGGGGAAACCAGGATCTTTTCAGCCAAAAGGGTGCAATCAGTATTAACTGTACCTCTTCCTCCATTGCCTTTACTAATACCTTTGGAATCAGACTGTAAGGGGGAAAAGCATACAGGAGATCCTTTGGCCACGGGCATGACAGGGCATCCACCATTAGCGGCTGATCCCTGCTGGAGAGGGAACCGAATAAAGCGAGTTGTTTGTTCTTCTGATTTGTGAAGAGATCCACTTTTGGTAACCCCATCTGTGAGATATTTCTCTGAACATGTTGGGGTCCAATGACCACTCTCCCACTCTTAGATCTAATCCGCCACTCTGTTTTCCTCACCCTTTAGATGGACAGCTACCAGGGATTTTATATTTTTCTCTGCCCAACCGAAAATCTTGACAGTTGTAGCTCTCTGCTTCTTGTACCCCCCTGCCGGTTTAAGCAGGCTACTGTGGTAGCGTTGTCGGACAATATCTTTATGTGATGGGATTTTACAGATGGATGAAGACACATAAGTACCTTCAAGACTGCCGCCAATTCTCTCATGTTCGAAGAGACAGCAGACATCCCTGGGCTCCAGGTGCCCTGGACCACCCGATTTCCTGTGTGGCCTCGCCGATTTCCTGTGTAAAAAGGTAAAAAGGACATAAGGTTGTGTGAATCTAGCAGGATTCCTAAGAACTTCTTGTGCTGACTGGGAACCAGATCTGATTTTTGGGTATTTATTAGCCAGCCCAACTCCACAAACTTTTTTTGCACAGTCTTCAGATGCGCCTGGAGGTGTCACGAGGGTATCAAGAGCCACGTCTGACTCCGTTATACCCGGGGTCAGGAAGTCGCAGTGGGTGGCTGCGCGCTCTATATCTAAAGATCATGGTGTTTCTTAGTTATTGTTTTCTGTGTTTGCCTTGCTATCCTTTTTGTCTCTCTCAGGGATCCGTAGCTTCTCCTCCTCAGCTGTTTCGTGTCTGCCACTCCCTACCTCCTTATATTCTCCCCTCACACTTCTCTAGTTGCCAGTTATAGAGCTTCCTGCCTGGACATCTATACTGACCCACTGGAGTGGTTAATCCTGGTTGTTGTTCCTGTGTGCTACCCTCCGGATCCCTGTTTGGCTTACTGTTGTCGCCCACCTGGGAATATATGTTGAGTCTGTGTTGTCTGTCCTCCCCTTGGTGTTTTCCCTTAGAGTTAGTGGTGCGGACTAGTGTTCCCATCGCCCTGTTCACTACCTAGGGCTCAGCTCAGGGAAAGCCAGGGCTTTAGGCACGTGATCGGCGTACGGGTGAGGAACCCGTCTAGGGACGTCAGGGCAGCCAGGTGCCAGCCGCCAGGTGAGTCAGGGGTCACCATCTTCCCTCTCACTTGGGCAGGGCCTTCCTTGTTCCCTCCCTCTGTGACACGTATGTGATAGTCACGCCGACCGTGATATTATAACTGGCCCTTACTTTTTGAGAAAAAAAATAAAATAAATTTTTTTTAATTTTTTGTTTGTTGTTTTTTTTTCTCTCTCTACTTAGAATCCAATATGGATCCTATTGATGCCTTGGCAGAACAGCTTCAAAGCCTGTCTTTGGAGGTGGCAGGATTGAAGGCGTCTGTTCTCCAACAACAGCAGCAAATGCAGCAGACCGCACCCCCAGCGGTTGCTATGGGTAACCAGGTTGTCACTGAACCCAAGGTTGCTCTTCCCGACAGATTTTCTGGGGGAAGGGACAAATTTGCAACGTTCCGTGAGGCCTGCAAATTATATTTTAAGTTGCGCCCTTACTCCTCAGGTCATGAAGAACAGCGGGTTGGGATTGTCATTTCCCTGCTTCAGGGGGATCCGCAATCCTGGGCGTTCTCGTTACCCCCTGGTTCTCAGGCTCTTCGGTCAGTGGAGGGATTTTTTGGGGCTTTGGGTCTCATATATGATGACCCTGACCGAGTCGCCCTGGCTGAGTCGAAGTTACGGAGACTCCTACAGGGAGATCGGTCAGCAGAGGAATATTGCTCAGAGTTCCGTAGGTGGGCTACGGATACTCAGTGGAACGACCCGGCTCTCAGGAGTCAGTTCTGCTCTGGGTTATCTGAAAGGGTTAAGGATGCGCTTGCGCTGTATGAGACCCCCCTTTCCCTTGATGCTGTTATGTCCCTCTCTATCAGAATAGATAGACGTCTTAGGGAGAGATCGAAAATTCCGGAGCAATTGGTTACCTCTCCCAAGCAACAGTCAGCCTGTACTGACTTAGATGAGCCTATGCAGCTAGGCGGAACTTCTCGTCAGGTCCGTCCTCCCGAGATTCGCCGTAGGGGGGGGGGGGGGGGGGCTTGTTTTTTCTGTGGGGGGAGGGGTCATTTCATTAATGTCTGTCCCTCCTTTCTCAAAAACAAAAGACCGTCGGAAAACTACTAACCCCGGGCTGTGCGGAGGATGTCAGCCGGGGGGTATACGTTTCCTCCATACGAACATCTCAATTTGTGTTACCAGCGGTCATTGTTTTTGGTGTTAAGACGGAGTCTATTTCTGTTTTTCTAGACAGTGGAGCAGGGGTAAACTTGATTGATGCCCATTTTGCCCGCACTATGGGTTTGTCTCTCTGTACGCTGCAGAGACCTATTCCCGTATTCGCTATAGATTCTGCTCCTCTGTCTCAGAGAAACCTCACCCACATTGTTCGTAATTTACACCTTCGGGTAGGGGACCACCATAATGAGTGTCTTTCATGTTACGTTCTGGAGGGCCTTCCCTCTCCGGTGGTATTGGGTCTTCCCTGGTTGGTAGCGCAAAATCTAGTGGTGGATTGGCAGGCCAGGGAGATATTGGAGTGGAGTGAGCATTGCAGAGAGAATTGCTTAAATAACAATTGCTTAATCGCCTCCATAGCTTCCCTACCTACATTTATTTCAGACTTTGAGGACGTTTTTTCTGAAAAGGGTTGTCAGAAACTACCACCTCATCGTCCTTATGATTGCCCGGTTAACCTGATTCCCGGGGCAAAATTACCCAAGTCCAGGTTGTATAATCTTTCGGGTCCCGAGAGACAAGCCATGAAAGATTATATCTCCGAGAGTCTGGCTAAGGGACACATCAGACCCTCTTCTTCACCCGTGGCTGCAGGGTTTTTCTTTGTTAAAAAGAAAGATGGGGGCCTGCGTCCTTGCTTAGATTTCCGTGAGTTAAACCAGATAACCATCCGTGACCCATACCCTCTTCCTCTCATTCCTGACCTTTTTAATCAGATTGCGGGTGCTAAGTGGTTCTCCAAACTTGATCTTAGGGGGGCCTACAATCTGATTCGTATCAGGGAAGGGGATGAGTGGAAGACAGCTTTTAACACCCTTGAGGGGCATTATGAAAATCTAGTTATGCCTTTCGGTCTGACCAATGCCCCTGCTGTCTTCCAACATTTCGTTAATGATATTTTTAGTCATCTCATCGGCAGGTTTGTAGTCATATACCTAGATGATATCTTAATTTATTCGGCTGATCTGAAAACACATGAGGTGCATGTCAGGCAAGTACTGCAGGTCCTACGGACGAATAAATTATATGCGAAAATTGAAAAATGTGTCTTCGCTGTTCAGGAATTACAGTTCCTGGGATATCTATTATCTGCTTCAGGTTTCCGCATGGATCCTGGGAAGGTCCAGGCAATTTTAGATTGGGATCTTCCTGAGAACCTTAAAGCCCTACAACGGTTTTTGGGTTTCGCTAATTTCTATAGAAAGTTCATTAAAAATTATTCAGTGATCGTTAAACCCCTTACCGACATGACTAGGAAGGGGACAGATTTTTCCAAATGGTCTGACGCCGCTAAAGATGCATTTTCCTCTCTAAAGGAGAGGTTTACCTCGGCACCTGTTCTAATTCAACCTGATGTCTCCCAGCCTTTTATTGTCGAGGTAGATGCGTCAGAGGTGGGAGTGGGAGCTGTATTGTCTCAGGGTCCGTCTCCTGGCAAATGGCGTCCTTGCGCTTTCTTTTCCAAAAAATTATCTTCTGCAGAGAAGAATTATGATATTGGAAATAGGGAACTGTTGGCGATTAAACTGGCGCTTGAAGAGTGGCGTCACTTCTTAGAGGGAGCAATCCACCCCGTCACGGTGATTACGGATCACAAGAACCTTCTGTACCTAGAATCGGCTAAACGTCTCACCCCTAGACAAGCTAGGTGGTCGCTATTCTTTACCAGATTTAACTTTGTAATCACCTATCGTCCTGGGGCAAAAAATACCAAGGCAGACGCATTATCTCGTAGTTTCCCTGGAGGGGGTAATGTTTGTGATCCGGTACCTATTTTACAAAGAGGAGTGGTTGTCTCTGCTGTACACTCTGTTCTAGAGGGAAAGGTGTTAGAGGCTCAGGGGGACGCCCCGGCCTCTTGCCCCTCAGAGAAATTGTTTGTACCGTTAAACCTGCGTCTTGAATTATTAAAAGAACATCATAATTCGGCACTTGCTGGACACCCGGGTAGTAAAGCAACCTTGGAGCTTTTATCTCGTCGTTTTTGGTGGCCAAGGTTGCGTCAGGATGTAATGGATTTCGTGTCTACTTGTTCTACTTGTGCACGCGCGAAAGTCTCTCATACACGTCCAGCAGGGTCTTTATTGCCACTTTTCATTCCCAATAGGCCATGGACACATCTGTCTATGGATTTCATCACTGACTTACCGTTGTCGGCGGGTAAAACAGTTATCTTGGTAGTAGTAGACAAGTTTAGCAAAATGGTACACTTTATTGCGCTACCCGCACTTCCTAATGCTAAAACTCTCGCTCAGGTGTTTATCAGTGAAATCGTGAAGCTTCACGGGGTCCCTTCCGATGTGGTTTCGGATCGAGGAACCCAGTTTATTTCTAAGTTTTGGAAAGCGTTTTGTTCCCGTTTGGGGGTTCACTTGTCCTTTTCCTCAGTCGAATGGACAGACTGAGCGTACCAACCAAAACCTAGAAACATATTTAAGGTGTTTTGTGTCTGAAAACCAAGAGTTGTGGTCATCATACTTACCGTTAGCTGAGTTTGCCATAAATAATCATTATCAGGAGTCCACTGGCAAGTCACCATTCCTTGGTGCATACGGTTTTCATCCCCAATTTTGTACTTTCAAAGAGGGGGGGTCTTCTGGGGTTCCCGAAGAGGAAAGGTTTTCTTCATCTCTTTCATCGGTATGGCAGAGGGTGCAAGTTAACTTGAAAAAGATGAGTGGTAAATATAAATGCATGGCCGATAAGAAACTGTCGCCAGGTCCGGACCTAGGAGTGAATGACTATGTGTGGTTGTCTACTAGGAATATTAAGTTGAAGGTTCCTTCTTGGAAACTGGGTCCTAGGTTCATTGGTCCCTATAAAATAGTAGCCGTCATTAACCCTGTGGCTTTTCGCCTGGAGCTACCTCAGACTTTTAAGATCCATAACGTCTTCCATAAATCGTTACTCAAGAAGTATGTTCCACCTCTAGAACCATCGCCGCTGCCACCTCCTCCTGTTATTGTGGATGGTAATCTGGAGTTTCAAATAGCCAGAATTGTTGATTCTCGTCGGGTCCGCTGCTCTCTTCAGTATCTTGTGCATTGGAGGGGTTATGGTCCCGAGGAAAGAATGTGGGTTCCAGCGTCAGAGGTAAACGCCAACAGGTTAATTCAGACTTTCCATGCCTCTCATCCGGGGGGGTACTGTCACGAGGGTATCAAGAGCCACGTCTGACTCCGTTATACCCGGGGTCAGGAAGTCGCAGCGGGTGGCTGCGCGCTCTATATCTAAAGATCATGGTGTTTCTTAGTTATTGTTTTCTGTGTTTGCCTTGCTATCCTTTTTGTCTCTCTCAGGGATCCGTAGCTTCTTCTCCTCAGCTGTTTCGTGTCTGCCACTCCCTACCTCCTTATATTCTCCCCTCACACTTCTCTAGTTGCCAGTTATAGAGCTTCCTGCCTGGACATCTATACTGACCCACTGGAGTGGTTAATCCTGGTTGTTGTTCCTGTGTGCTACCCTCCGGATCCCTGTTTGGCTTATTGTTGTCTCCTGTTGTCGCCCACCTGGGAATATATGTTGAGTCTGTGTTGTCTGTCCTCCCCTTGGTGTTTTCCCTTAGAGTTAGTAGTGCGGACTAGTGTTCCCATCGCCCTGTTCACTACCTAGGGCTCAGCTCAGGGAAAGCCAGGGCTTTAGGCACGTGATCGGCGTACGGGTGAGGAACCCGTCTAGGGACGTCAGGGCAGCCAGGTGCCAGCCGCCAGGTGAGTCAGGGGTCACCATCTTCCCTCTCACTTGGGCAGGGCCTTCCTTGTTCCCTCCCTCTGTGTCACGTATGTGATAGTCACGCCGACCGTGATAGGAGGTCCTGAAGAGATGGAAGAGAGAAGAGGGCTGAGGATCTGGCGGAGAGTTTCACCAGGTCTGCAGATGCATCCGACAAGAAGTTACAAGCATATTTTAAGATGGGTATTGAGGCCAGGATCTCTTCCCTTGGAGTTCCTGCCAAGTGTTCTTCAAGCTGTGTTAACCAGACTGATAGGGATCTCGAGGTACAGGTGGCAGCTATACTGGGTCTTAGCATGGCTGTGTTTGTTTCCCATGCACGTTTTAAGAGACCTTCGCATTTCGGATCCATGGGATCCTTTAAAAGGCCCATGTCCTCAAAAGGGGGAGAGAAGTTTTCTTAGATATGCGGGCGACAGGCGCATCAATCTTAGGAGTTTTGTCCCACAGTACTGAGTCCTCCTCGGCGAACGGATGTTTCCTCTTAAAGGAAGTGGAAATTACATTATTTTTCTACGGATCTTTCCAATCTTTATTAATCAACATTTTAATGTTATGTACAGGAAAAACATTCCTTTTCTTCTCTCCCAGCCCCTGGAACATTCTGTCCTGGATGGACTGAGGCTCTTTAACTTCCTCTATTTTCATCTTAGCCCTGATGGTCTTTTCCGTATCCTGTGGGCTACAAAGGGGCTTCCCCGATTCATCATCGGAGGATTCAGATTCTCCGAATGATGATATCTCTCCCTCATCAGAGTCAGGCTCCAGCTGAAGGTCCGACATCTGTGATCTTTGTGAGGTAGAGGGCTGAGAAGAACACTGCAGTAGCCTTGTGTCAATCGCTGATTTAACCTCTTTCTCTGATAGATTCAAGGAAAGAGGGTGACTCCTCAGAAACCCCTTTGTCCGTGCATCTTGGAGAGAACGCTTTCTTTGATTTGGAGGGTAGGGATTTTCTACATATTGCACATTTCTTCAGAGTTAATGAATCCTCAGCAGATTTCTTTTGGTGCTGGTGTCCCTGCCCTGTAAGGTAATACTTAAGAATTTTTAGGGCTCTAACTAGGGAGACTTTTTTTTTTTTTTTAAACACCAGTACCACACCAGTGAGGGATATAACACTCACGCAGGGTCAGTAGTCATACAGGAAGGAGGCTTACCGGGCTCTGGGCAGCAGGATCCACAGGCTTTCGGGACTCAGGAGCTTCCAGGGGAGCAGACATGCTGTGCGTGCTGCGATGCTGGAAAAGCTGTACTCCATGCTCCCGTCCTCCTCATATCAGCCAGCTCTCTTACGTCACCCGCCACAGTTAGTGACGCTGAGGCCTGGCAACGGAATTCGCGGCCTGTGCGCATGCGCACGATCCCTTGTTCCCCGCGATGAGTGAGCAGGGGAACGGAAGCCCGGGGGCTGCCTTCATGGAAGGACTTATGCCGAAGGAACGGGGACAGGGAAGGATCATGAACCCCGACCTCAGCACGGCCCTCCTGGATGGAGCGATCCATCAACCCCTGACATAGCAGGAGCAGCTTCCACGTGATCCTGAAAACAGGAAACAACAAACTGAAGCAGGTAAGGGGAGGGGGGGATTTTAAGATTGAGCTTTTACGTTGTTTCCTGTCCTGGGGAGGCGGGGACACCCCTCTGGAGTGCAGTTGTGGAGGCGCCGGGGAAAAAATGGATCCGCAAAAAATACGGATGATGCCCGTGTGCATTCCATTTTTTGCGGAACGGAACAGCTGGCCCCTGATAGAACAGTACTATCCTTGTCCGTTATGCGGACAATAATAGGACATGTTCTATCTTTGAACAGAACGGAAAAACAAAATTTTTTGCGGACCAATTGAAATTAATGATTCCGTATACGGAACACAAAAAAACGGAACGGAAAAAAAAAATGTTCGTGTGCAAGAGGCCTTAGAGTGCATTTTAGGTTCATCCAGAAATTTCACCCACAAGCCAAATATCCTTAACTTTTTGTGAGTAATGCATTTCTTACTAAAATGGGAGCTAAACCCATCACCTGGGTGTTTGTTATAGGGTATGTAAAATTCTATTTATATAAAAATCTTGGCCTGTCCTGTGTTTAAGTGTTTCTTTACTCCAGGGTGCGAGCTAAAACGTCTTCTGCGAGCATTAAAGCAGGAACTAGAGACCTGCCAGGACCTTCCTCCCCGATGGAATTACTGCAAATACATTTTCCTGACCAATAAGAAGTAGCATTGGCATGGCAGCAGGGGAACACAAACAGTGACTGTCATGAGGGCCCAGGGAGCACACTGATGAAACCATAAAGGCTTGTAGGCTGAGAATGAGACTTTTTTGCAGCCCCATGAGAGCTTTAGAGAAAAAGGCCACTTACTACATGTGTGGATTCTGGAACAATGTGACATGGTCTTTTTTTGGCTGGAGGTATGCTGCAGGAAACAAGCGACGATACACATTTTTATATTTTATTTATTTTTTCCATTTTTTTAATTTTCATTGGAGGGAAGGGGCAATCAATGTGCATGGTGTTTGGATCAGCTGAGAGAAACAGCGTCTTTGTCATGAAAGTGATTTTGGTTTCATAAGAAGTGTCAAAACTGCTGGTTACAATTTGTCTAAGAAGTTATCTAGGGGTGGGACTCCTTCCTTTAAACCTTTACGTTTCCGGGTTTCTGCCACCACTTGGGAGGGGCGAGAAGTGGCGTCAAATGGATCTCCGGGCAGGATCTGCCAGTGGTCAAATACACATTGTGGGAAGGCCTGACCTCCAGTGTTGGACCTGAGGTCAGCAGTAAAACCTGTGAGGAGACATGACATCAGCAATGGAATGACCAGGATTTATATGTGCTTTTGTAACTCAATTCGTAAGTTAATACATGGAAGATTTATTAAAGGGGTTATCCCATTGAAAGTATCACCGATTCTGTGCATAGGGGACAAATATCGGACCCTGAGGACTAGGGGGGTCGCAGTCCCCTCTCTGAATGGAGCTCCTCATTCTTGAGGTCATGTGGGAAGGGCCAGCAGTCAGACCCTTTCCCCCTCCAATCTGACATTTATTACCTATCCTGTTGATAGATGATAAATTTCATGAGATAACCCCTTTTAATACGGTCTTTACACAGCATAAAAGTAGACCAGGCAGGCAGACCCTTCAAAGTGTTAATGAGGCACAAAAACAGTAAATAATCTGAATCTGGCAGAAACTGAGCGAGCACCATAGCCTCTGGGTCCCTGCTGTTTGTTGCCCCAATCTGCAATCTTGCCCCAATCTGTCGCATCCAATCTGCAAAATTGTGAAATGGATGCAGACACAAATATATGGCCGCGTGAATGGGCCCTTTCTAAGTAATAACGTGTTGTTTCCTATCAATTGATGCTAAAACTGCAAAACCAGAACACCAGCTCAAGACGGCACATTTTACTCCAATGTAGAGCAGCAGACGGCCATATTAAATGCTATTGTTAATAAATCTCCCCTTGGTCGTTATTGGTGCGGCAGGACCTGCTCCTGTTTCTTGTAAAACATTTATCCACAGAATTTTTGTGAACGAGGCCAAAACCTGGACCTGGAAGAACTTACCAAAGGATTCATTGACAGGTAAGTAGGCCTTCACTACAAACATGGGGGTTCCAGCCACATGAGACTCCTCAAAGACATGCCCACGCTTCCTGTTCAGTACACCATAGATGCCGCCGACCACCTGCTCTGGGCACTGTGCAAATAAAAGGAGGCAGATGTCAAATACTCTGGAGCACTGAGCGGACTCTATAAAGATAAATCTGCTGGAGAATGAAAGTGGGAGGCTACTGCTCCATCTTCACGACCTACCTGAATCTCCACCAGATAGATTGGCTCCATTAGCCTGGGTTGGGCTGTGATGGCAGCAGCATACAGCACTCTCCTAGCGGTGGGGATGATCTGTCCACCTCCACGATGAATTGCATCAGCATGCAGTGTGACATCATGGATGTCGAATCTGGCGCCTCTCATGTTCTCTTCACACAGGACTCCCTGCAAAGAAATATTCAAAGCCATACATGAATTCTACAAAAAGTGAAGCACATTTGGAGTTTTAATACATCTGCTCCATGAGTACCCATCAGCGTTGCAGTCACATCAAAGGTTAAATTGGAGAACCCTAAACTCGTTTGCTACAGAAATGTAAGGCTTCCCTGTACACAATGCGGCCCGGCAGCAGGATCCCTATTTGGTGGGCTACATGCCACATGAAACAAACCTCATGTACATGTGCGGCCTGGAAAGTACAGGTGTGGTCCGGCAATTAGCGGTGAGCCGCATACAGATACTGCTGGTGAGCCACGCAGTGTACGAAAAGCCTAAGTGATCAGATACAGAACGAACCTCCTTGGTAGCCCACTGGAATCCCGCCACAACGCTGTCCTTGATCTCATTGAGGTACTGGACTCCTTTAGTGACGTCAACCAGGATGTTCGGCCCAGTTCCATCGGGACCGAAACACCAGATCTTTCTGGCCTCTGCCACATCCCACTCGTACTTCTCTGCCAAGTAACGGGCGCGCTGCTTCAATTCCTGCCTGGAACTGACGTCACCCTTGTCGATGTCCTCAGCCAGGCCGTCGGGGAAGGGCCGGGCCTTCATGTACAGACGGTTGTGCTTGTTGGGAGATTTGGACAAGCAGAGATGGTTGGATTCCTCACTCACAGTCTCCCTGTACGACACAACAGGGTCCGATTTCTAGAACAGAAAGAACAGTGTCAACAATAGAGAGTTCTTCAGTTCAAGATCCTCATCTATTTGTCAGAGCTGAGACCGCCTAAAAGTCACTCTCTCGACTGCAAGGAAATTGAACACTTATCATGGATCACAACAAATTGCTGAGGGTCCCAGGGTGGCTTCTAGAGACTGTCCAAAGCTGAAAACGTCATTAATGTTCACTCAATAGACAGACCCCTATAGAAGAGCATTAAGGCCCTGTTCACATCATGTATGGATCTATACTCTCAGCGCATCTTATACAGCATCATTTACCCAACTGTAGTAGACTACACCACGCTATATAAAAAAGGTATACAAATTTTTTTTTACTAATGAGGGGCATTTATCAACTACTGTGGGGGGTAAAAAAAAACTTTTGCAAGTTACGGCAGACCATATTTGCCCTATAATTTGTGACTTCAAAAGGGGCTGAGCTTAGCATGTCCTACTGGATTTACTCTAAGTTACAGCGCCTAATTTATTAAGGGGCATCTTCCTACAGTGCAGGGAAATAAAGACTGGCGTATGGGAACGCCTTGATAAATCTCCCCAGAGGTCCAAAAACGGAAATCTTGATCTGAACATGGCCCTGGTGGAAGGGGTCATATGATATTACATATCAGAGCAGACCTTCCAACCATCTGCAGTAATGGCTGACCTCTCACCTTGATGGGGATACAGGCATGATCTTCTTCAAGGTCTTTAAGGCAGATTTCTAGATGTAACTCCCCGGCTCCTGCAATGATGTGCTCTCCCGATTCTTCAATTATACACTAAGCACAAAAAGGAAAAGAAAGTACTATTTACTCTGAAATTACTTTGCTGAAAATATTACAAAAATGTTGGAAATATTCTGGAATCCTTTCTATTAACTACCAGTTATCCTTTACAAGGAAACCCAGGAATGAAGCAACTCCGAACAACTGGTCCGTTCACTTCTGGGGTACGGGACCTTCGTTTTCATGATTAGTGAAGGTACCAGCATTAGGACCCCCACAAATTTAATAGTTATCCCCCCCGATCTGATGTTTCAAACTGGGCTCCACTGCCTGCTTCTGTCTCGATAGCAGGAAATTGCGGTGAAAGCCGCTCGGGTACTCCGGCTGAGCAGCTTTCAAAGCCATTTTCTGTCTTGTCGAGACAGAAGCAGGAAGTAGAGCACAGCGGGGCCAGTTTTAATAAATTCCCCCTAGTCTCTCACTAATCTATCAAAAATACAGAAAAGTGGCTTTGGTTTCATTCTCCAACAAAACGTGCGCCCCTCTGTAGTCTCTATCCTATCTGTAGGCTGCTCTACATCGGAGCCTGAAGCCTTTTACATGCCTGCTTCCTGTATTCGGCTTCGATTCTGGTGTGTCACACCAGAGCCGTCAATTGCGAGCTGCTAAACACACAGGATCTCCCATTTACCTGGACCATAGGATCAGACTTGGCCAGACGTTTCAAGCCCTCCACCAGTTTCGGGAGGTCCGCAGGATTCTTTGCCTCCACAGCGACACGTACGACGGGACTAACGCTGAACTTCATCACTCTCATGTTGTGGGCGTGCTCAAAGGTGGTGATTGTTCCAGTCTTCACCAGGAACTGGTCAACGCCAACAAGACCGACTATATTGCCACAGGGCACATCTTCAATGGGCTCTACGTAACGCCCCATCATAAGGATAGTCCTGCGGAATAAGAGGAGTGAAGCCTTGAGCTTAGGAAGTTACCATGCTTCTGGCTAATGTTGTCCCAGTGACTTTGGAGGTGACAAATCAACTTCTTCTGTCTATTGGATTCAATGGGGCAAGGAAGGGGAGCACTTACCTCTGAATAGGCTTCAAGTAAAGATCTTCCTTCTTCCCTGGAGTGTAGTTGGGACCCATAATTCGCACTTTCTGTCCAGTTGACACAATTCCAGAAAAGACACGACCGAAGGCATAGAACCGTCCTTTATCAGTTGTGGGCACCATCTTGGAGATGTACATCATCAGGGGGGCTTTGGGGTCACAGTTTTTCACACCTACACAGATAGAGTATAGAAAATAGTGTCATCAATATCTCCTACTAGAATTACAATACTGGGGGGTCATGTGATCACATAAAATAAATTGATTTGTGCATTGGGCCGCTGAAAGCTCAAAGACCCAGCAAGCTCCCTCTAGTGGTGGCTGCAAGTAGCCAAAATGTTGTCTATGCAGGGGATGTGGAGGAATGTTTGCCATTTACATGCCTAGAATAGCGCCACCTGGTGTTCAAAGTGTACAACACATCTACCTAATCAGCTAAGTGCTGGTAGACACACATGCTCAGTCACTAATCCTCCTTCTCTGCTCCCTGTGTATTGATTCACCGTTCACTGACTAGAAGTCCATACAAATTGCTTCCTCGCTGCTTGTCAGGAAAGCACCAGATCCGGTGTCATAGAACAGCACTGTACGGTAAGCTGAGGAGACTGTTTCTGAGGACCGACTTTCGAGAAAGCAAATGCTATTTCTCTTAATTGTTCCAGACCCCACAGGAAAAGTATTATCTATTGTATTTGCATGGAAACTTACTGAAGATTTTCTGATATATCTACAGCTGACAGAGGGGGAAGGAAACTGACTGGGAGCTTATAATTACAGCTACAAGAGGGGGAAGGAGGCTGACTGGTGGTTATGTGGAGAATGCATATGTAAGGGGTTTGGGGAGTTGTAGGTAGCCCTCACACAGCAGCAAAGATGGGTGCTGATGGAGGCAACAAAGGAAAAAAGGTGTTTATAAAATAAAAAATTAAAAAAAATTAAAAAAAGAGTGGTTATTAGCCGTTTTTGACTTTTTATATGAATTTGACTTGTTGGATAACCTTGTTCAGAAATTAGTGAGCACAGATCATTTATCACAAAATGTTGTTCTGCACATCAAGCATGGCCCTGTGGCAGTGACCCTTACCCAGAGCAGCTTCATCATCAGGTGGCCCCTCGTACAGCAGCTCACAGCGGTATTTCTGCGCCGTGACGGGGGAAGGCAGGTGGATGGTGATCATCTGCAACAAGGCGTCACCAGCCGGTAGCCAGCGCCTCATCACTGCCTGCAGCACAGGAAAGAAGCGTCCCGTTAGTTGGTGCATTACCGCAATTCTTACCAAAGAGAACAGAAATCAGCAAGAACATTCTTCAGCGTCCACAGACAGAAAACGAGAGCTGGATTTAAAGAGAGATTTCAGTGTTAATGAGGATTCGCCATCGGGTGAGTGACATAGGAAGGCGTTTATGTAACAGATGTATATTACAAAATGCCTTTATTTCTCCAAGAACTGGGGGAGAAAAAGTGGAGTTTCCCCTTAAACCGGACTGCTGCTCCAGACTAACCTTTAGTAATGGAGGCTGCCAGCCCTGGAAGAATACCCAACAGTAATGTGTCCCGGGAGGCCGTATCCTCACTGTTACTCATATCATGTCACAATATCGTACGGTATGGGTTTTTTCAAAGTTCTTGACCAATGAGATATATAAAATGGTTAAAGGGGGTAACAATTATTGGGAAAGACCTGGTTCCGTCGACATGCAGGAAACGCATGGAGAAGCCTGGTCAGACAATAGTCGGTCGTGGTGGTGACCTGCTTCAGCCAGTGACTGGCTGAATGGACATCTTCAGGTATTTCCTGTAAGTCAAGGTGGGACCGGAGAGCAGAGACCAGCGGGGACCTTCTAAGTGTCGGAACGGCTGAGGATCTTTGAGGCAAGTGTGGCTTCTTTTAGTCAATTTGGACATCTTCCCCAATTAATTTTACCCCTTGAACAACTCGTCTAGGTTAAACGGAAGGGAGTCAGGAGTTCCATGAATTTGCTTGTGTTGGACTTTCCCTCTGAGGAGCTGTACCAGAAAGAACCCATAGCCATTCCCCACCTTCAGGATGGCTCATCCAACAGCGAATGTTAATGGGGGTTTGGTGTTGAGAATTAGCAAAACAGCTGATTAACAAGTAGAGGATACGACCCCCCCCACCCCAATATTACCGCTGCACCCCCCCACTAGTCGAATATGGTCACACCTTTGTGATGCTGAATACGAGGGCGACGTCTGCTTACAATTCCCATCCGCGAGCGCTCGAGAGTAACAGAGCCTGAAATAAAATGGCTTCCTGCCTGTCACTAACACTTATTACTGTCGTCTTCCTAGATGGGAGGAGAAAAACAAAACATTTTAGGGTAGAAAAGAAGAAAACTCGAGATCCTTTCTCCACGATTGGTGACATGTAGGTCCTTGTGGTTTCTGTGGGACGGTTGTTGGATTAAAACACAGAACAGGTCTACAAGCCTACAGCTCTTGTTTCCATGGTTACAGACTACAAACAAGTCCCCAGTGTAGTCGGATCCTGCAGTCAGGTTCTCATCTTGGTGATCTTTAAACAGTAGGAGGGGAAGGGGGAAATGACTGCTGGATTCGGACTGTCAAGCGTCTGTAACCATGGGTGCACATTATTCAAATCGGATTATTCAAAGATTTTATTTTAGCTGCACTGGGGCAAGAAAAATACCGACCCCCTCTCCCAAAGAATAAAACACAGGATTAAAACAAATCTTGAAAAAACATTTCAGTTTTTATATAGATGAAAAAATAAATGTTCATAAAGAATTACTTTCTATATACATTACATACTGAGTTACAGTCTGTATTACAGCCAGAGCTGCATTCACAATTCTGCTGCATATGGCCCAATAGCTTAGTTGAGTTTTTATGAAAAGTGGAATACTTTTTTTTTTTTTGTTATTTGGTGGTCCGATGTGGCAGCCATACTGGACTTTGCAGCATATTTTAAATCTAAAAGTAAAATACTGATGATCTAGCATCAATATCAGATTGGTGGGGGTCCAACACCTGGCACACCCGCCGATCAGCTGTTTGAAGACGCCCAGGCCAATGACGTCACGTTCATTGGTCACATTGCCTACCTGCAGCTCAGTCCCATTCAAGTGAATGAGCCTAGGCTTCAATACCAAGTACAGCCACAAAACAATGGACAGCGCTGTGCTTGGTTTTCTTGTGAGGAAACTTCAGTGCTCGTTATTAGCTTCTTCAAATACCAGATCGGCAGGAGTTCAAGTAGTTGGACCCTCAGATAGAGACTTCTGGCCGTCCCCTGCCACCACCTTGCAGGGCTCCGTTCCTGATATAGGTGCGGGTCCCAGCGGTGGGACCCGCACCTATAAGACAATGGGGGCATATCCTAGCGATATGCCCCCATTGTCTGTGATGAGACAACTCCTTTAACCCCTTAAGGACTCAGCCCTATTTCACCAGGCCATTTTTTGCAAATCAGACCAGTGTCACTTTAAGTGCTGATAACTTTAAAAAGTTTTGACTTATCCAGGCCATTCTGAGATAGTTTTTTCGTCACACAGTGTACTTCATGACACTGGTAAAATCATTTTTATTTATAAAAAAAAATACCAAATTTACCAAAAAAAAAATAATAAAAAAAATGCAAATTTCCAAGTTTCAATTTCTCTACTTCTATAAAATACATAGTAATACCTCCAAAAATAGTTATTACTTTACATTCCCCATATGTCTACTTCATGTTTGGATCATTTTGAGAATGTTACAAGGCTTAGAAGTTTAGAAGCAAATCTTGAAATTTCTCAGAAACTTTCAAAAACCCAAATTTTTAGGGACCAGTTCAGGTCTGAAGTCGCTTTGCGAGGCTTACATAATAGAAACCACCCAAAAATGACCCCATTCTAAACCCCTCAAGGTATTCAAAACTGATTTTACAAACTTTGTTAACCCTTTAGGTGTGCCACAAGAATTCATGGAAAATAGAGATACAATTTCAAAATGTCACTTTTTTGGCATTTTAATAATTTTTTTCCAGTTACAAAGCAAGGGTTAACAGCCAAACAAAACTCATTATTTATGGCCGTGATTCTGTAGTTTACAGAAACACCCCATATGTGGTCGTAAACAGCTGTATGGGCACACGGCAGGGCGCAGAAGGAAAGGAATGCCATACGGTTTTTGGAAGGCAGATTTTTGACACCATGTCCCATTTGAAGCCCCCCTGATGCACCCCTAGAGTAGAAACTCCAAAAAAGTGGCCCCATTTTAGAAACTACGGGTGGCAGTTTTGTTGGTACTAGTTTAGGGTGGCAGTATTGTTGGTACTAGTTTAGGGTACATATGATTTTTGGTTGCTCTATATTACACGGTGTCAAAACAGATAACAAGAAATAGCTGTTTTGACACCGTTTTTATTTTTTGTTATTTACAACATTCATCTGACAGGTTAGATCATGTGATATTTTTATAGACCAGGTTGTCACGGATGCAGCGATACCCAATATGTATACTTTTTTTATTTATGTAAGTTTTACACAATGATTTCATTTTTGAAGCAAAAAAATAAATAAAAATCATGTTTTAGTGTTTCCATAGTCTGAGAGCCGTAATTTTTTTAGTTTTTGGGCGATTACCTTGGGTAGGGTATGATTTTTGCGGGATGAGATGACGGTTTTATTGGCACTATTTTGGGGTGACTTTTTGATCACTTGCTATTACACTTTTTGTGATGTAAGGTGACAAAAAATGGTTTATTTAGCACAGTTTTAATTTTTTACGGTGTTCATCTGAGTTGTTAGGTCATGTGATATTTTTATAGAGCCGGTCGATACGGACGCGGCGATACCAAATATGTATACTTTTTTTATTTATGTAAGTTTTACACAATAACAGATTTTTTCAAACAAAAAAAATAAATGATGTTTTAGTGTCTCCATATTCTGAGCCATATTTTTTTTATTTTTTGGGCGATTGTCTCAGGTAGGGGCTCATTTTTTGCGGGATGAGGTGACGGTTAGATTGGTACTATTTTGGTGGGCAAACGCCTTTTTGATCGCTTGCTGTTGTACTTTTTGTGATGTAAGGTGACAAAAAAAATGGTTTATTTAGCACAGTTTTTATTTTTTACGGTGTTCATCTGAGGGGTTAGGTCATGTGATATGTTTATAGAACCGGTCGATACGGACTCTGTGATACCTAATATGTATACTTTTTTTTTCCCCTATTTTTTTTTACTTTATTTGGGGAAAATTACGTTTTTGTCTATTTTTACTTGAAACTTAAAATTTTTTGGGGGGAAAACTTTATTTTTTGTCCCACTTTGGGGCTTATATTCCTTTACAATGCATTCCAATACTTCTGTATTGGAATGCATTGGCTGTATGAGTAATACAGTGTGTATTACTCATACAGCTTCTGGCCTGTGAGATCCAGGGGGCTGGATCTCACAGGCTCGTCACCGGAAGGCAGCGTGATGCCTTCCTTAGACATCGCGCTGCCTTCCATGCCATCGGGTCCCCACCACAGCCGCATGGGGACCCGATGGCACCGCCGCACAGCCGCCGCAACCGCAGGTAAAGCCGCAAACCGCAGGTCTGAATTGACCCCCCCGGCGTTGTGACAGGATGCCCGCTGAATGATTTCAGCGGGCATCCTGTTCCGATTAACCCCCGCCGCAATCGCGGTTTAAACCCATGACGTACCGGTACGTCATGGGTCCTTAAGGACTCGGGAAACATGCCGTACCGGTACATCATGCGTCCCTAAGGGGTTAAATATGTATCCAAACCTGCTTGCACTATCAGTAATAAAACTGCTCCCAGTTTCTTGCCTGACCGAATCCCTGTTCACACCGCCTGGCAGAAGTACCATGGGTCATTTAAAAGGTGGACCCAAGCACTTGCTATGGAGCTCGGAAGACCGCTGACGATTTCTCTTCTGGGTCTGTTAACGCTCAGAATTCAATTTCAACTGCAATACATTGGTTATTTCATGGCTCTCATGTTGTGCAACTTGCAGTATGTAGGCTGCACTACTGGAATAAGACAATGCCTATCCGGTGTTGCCAAATATCTAACAGGATAAATCAGTGTGAAAAGTAGACGTTCACAATTGTCATTAATTCTCAAACGTTAAAATAAAACAAAAACTAACTTTATTGCGGATTCAGTACTAAAATCTGGGGCAATACAGCCCACCTAAAGCGTCAAATGCAGGCTAGGGTTCAATAGGGTGCTCCAAAACTGACAGACAACAGGACAATGAGCTGGGAATTATAGGGACATATGACAAGGCCAACCGACAAGTACGTGATATATTATATATTGGACCCAGATATACGTGATCTTATATCAGACCATCCCAAGATAACTTTACGACGGAGTTGGAATTTACGTGATCGATTGGTACACAGCCTGTACCACAGTCCGGCTCAAACATGGCTTCATAGCACCAAACCGGTACCTATCCATGTGGGTCATGTGCCTCCATTTTGAGGGGGTCCTCCTTTGTGAGCTCAACGACTCAGAAGAGGTATTCCATCAAATCCTTCATTAACTGTAAGACGGGGTGATAGAACGGGGTCATAGGCTTTAAAAGGGGGTGTTGACCACAGTAGATGAAGACCGTACCTTAAGGAGTGGCTTTCCTTCCTTTTCCCGGTCCTCCGCGTCCAACTTGATGTCCAGTTTCTCAATCAGTTTGGCCGTCTCCTCTTTTTTGAAGTTCATGATGGCATCAAATATCTACAGGACACAGGGCAGCAGGTGACACAGCGTCCTGGAGGCACAGAGCATATTACACTGGAAGTAGATATGAGGGATATCCATTACCTTAAAGATGGGGTCCAGTATGAGCTGGCTGAATGTACGCGGCAGCTTCTTTCCATCAGCGTTGGTTGCAGATTTGCTGAATTTGCCAGTGGCCGGATCAAAATACCTAAAACACACAAGGTGATGAAGACATCAGCGTTCTGCCATATTAACCGGATAAGACCTCAGTACCGTAAGAAAATACACTGGAGCTCAGGATATAACAGTCTGGGGACAAAGCTCAACTGGGTAATGGCCGTGCCATGTCCTGTACTGCTCTCCAGTAGGAGCTGCTCCATTGTGTACTGTACAGCAGCGGTCCCCAACCGCCAGGCCGCGGCCCAGGACCGGGCCGTGGAGGATTGTTAGCCGGGCCGCGGCAATCAGGGCAGTCTTTAACTCTGTACTAATGAAGCGTTTCCATTATGGAAGCGCTTCATTAGTACAGAAGGACCAGGGAGCGGTGAAGGATCTGTACTCACCACTTCCTGGTCCTCGGCTCGGCTATCGGCTGTGCAGGGCTGCGCACAGCGTGAGGTCGCTCTGTGACCTCACGCTGTGCGCCACTATACACAGCGAGCCGACAGCAGAATGAAGAGGATCGCGATGGTGACCAGGAGCAGGAGAGGCAAGTGTTTTTATTTTTTTTTATTTGCACTGATGGCTGACATGGGGGGGCTTATGGGCTGGCTGACATGGGGGGCTTATGGGCTGGCTGACATGGGGGGGCTTATGGGCTGGCTGACATGGGGGGGCTTATGGGCTGGCTGACATGGGGGGGCTTATGGGCTGGCTGACATGGGGGGGGCTTATGGGCTGGCTGACATGGGGGGGCTTATGGGCTGGCTGACATGGGGGGGCTTATGGGCTGGCTGACATGGGGGGGCTTATGGGCTGGCTGACATGGGGGGGCTTATGGGCTGGCTGACATGGGGGGGCTTATGGGCTGGCTGACATGGGGGGGCTTATGGGCTGGCTGACATGGGGGGGCTTATGGGCTGGCTGACATGGGGGGGCTTATGGGCTGGCTGACATGGGGGGGCTTATGGGCTGGCTGACATGGGGGGGCTTATGGGCTGGCTGACATGGGGGGGCTTATGGGCTGGCTGACATGGGGGGGCTTATGGGCTGGCTGACATGGGGGGGCTTATGGGCTGGCTGACATGGGGGGGCTTATGGGCTGGCTGACATGGGGGGGCTTATGGGCTGGCTGACATGGGGGGGCTTATGGGCTGGCTGACATGGGGGGGCTTATGGGCTGGCTGACATGGGGGGGCTTATGGGCTGGCTGACATGGGGGGGCTTATGGGCTGGCTGACATGGGGGGGCTTATGGGCTGGCTGACATGGGGGGGCTTATGGGCTGGCTGACATGGGGGGGCTTATGGGCTGGCTGACATGGGGGGGCTTATGGGCTGGCTGACATGGGGGGCTTATGGGCTGGCTGACATGGGGGGCTTATGGGCTGGCTGACATGAGGAGCTAATGGGGGGGGGGGGCTTATGGCTGACATGAGGGGCTAATGGCTGACATGAAGGGCTAATGGGGGGCTTATGGCTGACATGAAGGGCTAATGGGGGGCTTATGGCTGACATGAAGGGCTAATGGGGGCTTATGGCTGACATGAGGGGCTAATGGGGGGCTTATGGCTGACATGAGGGGCTAATGGGGGGCTTATGGCTGACATGAGGGGCTAATTGGGGGCTTATGGCTGACATGAGGGGCTAATGGGGGGCTTATGGCTGACATTGGGGGGGGGTTATGGCTGACATTGGGGGGGGGGGGTGTATGGCTGACATTGGGGGGTGATAGATGGCTAAAGGTTTGGTGGTTGATCTGAGCCATTGGGGGTCTAATCTGAGGTCTGATTGCTGGTCTGACCTGAGGTGTAATGAAAAATATTTTTTTCTTATTGTTCACCTCTAAAACCTAGGTGCATCTTATAGGGCGAAAAATACGGTACAGTGCAGCAGAGACCAGTGCAGCAGAGACCATAGTCAGTTTATATAGTCATTATATAGTGTTATATATTTTAATATGCACCTTTGTGTTTTGTTATGCGCGTGAATCAGTCGGCCCCGCCCACCCCCTAAGCCCCGCCCCAGAACGACGCCCCCTTCCCCCCCCAACCGGTCCCTGGGAAAATTGTCTTGCATGAAACCGGTCCTTGGTGCAAAAAAGGTTGGGGACCACTGCTGTACAGGACCCTGAAGAAGTTCCATAGAAAGTGACTTACAGCATCTACTCCTGCTATATGTAAGGACTTTGTGTTCGTTATCTGCTTATTTTTCTTAAAACGTTATATTCTCTTATACTGTGATGACATTTTGGGGCTTTGGAACCAAATACTAGTTTTTCCCAGTCTTATGGACTCAAGTTACAATGGTCGTCCCAGAGCCAACTTATATTGTAACCCGAGAATTACTTTACTTATCCTGTACTGATCCTGAGTTACATCCTGTATTATACTCCAGAGCTGCACTCACTATTCTGCTGGTGGAGTCACTGGCCCACATTTAATAATGGCAGTCGACCAAAATCTTGCACAATTTGTTGCATTTAGAAAAGTCGCCTACACCTTTCTTGGCAAGAGAACATGACTTCACAGGGAAGGGATGTAGCTTCACTGGAAGCGGTCTAAGATTCTCTATTTTGATATTAAGATGCTCTCTGTCATAGGATATGCCCCCATTGTCTGATAGGTGCGGGTCCCACCTCTGGGACCCACACCTATCTCGTAAAACAGATCTTGTTTAGCCGCCGCACCCATTCATTTCTATGGTGCTGATGAGTGAGTGTCCCAGACAATGAGGGCATACCCTAGCAATATGCCCCCATTGTCTGAGATGATACAACCCCTTTAAGCATAGTTTGTATGGCTCAGGCATAATTCAGAACCTAAGACTTTGGAAAAGGCGGTCAGGCCGAAGGGGAAGGGACAAAAGAGCATCTGTGAGCAGGTAAATGAGAGCTGTGTATCAGGCCATACGAGGCCAATATGATGCCACCAGGAAGGCCGAAACACCCCCTGCCTTGACCTGCTTAAGAACATGGGGAAGGACTACAAGTCTCTCTGCCGACCTCAGGGATCGAGAGGCTTCTCACACTGCTGTTCTGCTCCTGGTGCCTATTTGGTTACTGAGATAAGCAGCTGCAATGTAGTTGTCCATCTGGATCCTGACCTGGAGACTCTGGAAATGAAGAGTCCAATGGGAAAGCACCAAGCAGGTGGCTCTGAGCTCCAATCGTTCGGTGTGAAGCAAGGACTCCAACTAGGACCGGAGCCCCAGACCCTGAAGACCACACACAGGCACCACCAAGATTCCATAGCTCAGAGTGAACCTGTCAGTGACCTTTCACTTTACGTTTCTAAATGTATAATGAAAACGTTGACAAGGCACCCTGCCTGTTGATGGTTTCCATGAGCGATATTTTATAGATATCTGACATAACAAGCAATGTCCCCCCACCACCTCACCGCCGTATATAATTACATACTTGTCTCCCCATAATTTCTTCATCATGTCTTCCACTTTCTTTGATCGCTCAGCTGGAGTTGGCTGAGCCTTCTCGCCTTTGGATGCAAACTTGGCAACGTACATCTCTGCAAACTGCTTGAGGGTGAAGGCCCAACCGTGCAGACCCGACCCAAAACCGACTGTGCCAATCACAGGGTCAATCTACGGACACAAGAAAAGAGGGAGGATGAGGACTGGGTTACAGAAAGCCAGAAACATTCAAAGTTTTATAATATGGGGAATACCGCTGCCAATTAGTGATGCTGAGGAAACGGCCACATGTCGACTCGCAGGCAAAAACTGTGCCATCAAATCGCAACTTCGAGGTTTTTAAACATATTAATAATGGCCACAATTCTGCAGGTAAAGGCCAGCTGGCTGCGCAGTTTTACAGGTAAAAACATTGTTTATCTGTAGAACGGTGTGCCCATTAAAAAGATATCTCTGAAACAGCTCCACTGTACAATAAAATAGCAATTTTTGGCCGGGTCAGCCCAGTACCCGCCACATGTGGCCACATCCAGATACAAATTTGATCCATTCCAATGGCTTTGTAAAATGGGCTACGCAAGGATACAGAGTCAATAAATAGTTTTTATCAAAATCAAGATAAAAAAAGTCTACTGAAAAAAAAAAAAATTATATATATATATATATATATATATATATATATATATATATATATATATATATATATATATATATATATATATATATATATACACACACACAACTACTGATTAATCTGTCTTCAGTTGATGAGTTTGGGACATATAATGATATTTTATCTACTCAACTTCAGACCTTTCGCACTGAGATGGAGGAAGGTAAACGCCTTAAATGGAACCGGGACTGTGACGACTACAAAAAAGGAAATATTTATTCCTGGCAATCCAGTGACAAAAATGTCCATACAAACAAGGATGCATGGAAAAAGAAATATAAAACCACACAAGATGCATTTTCTGTTGACCATGCTTTTTTAGGGGCAAGAGAGATGGAACTGTCCGGAGACAACGCATCCGGCGTGGAGGCCGTAGACACAGGAGATACCAGAAAACAACGCAACAACAAACCCCGACCCCCGGGCCGAAACATGCCGCCCAGGAAGAAATAACGGTTGTTAATCTTTCTTCTAAAAATCTGACTGATGCTCAAGTGAGTGTGCTGAGTAAGGGGCTTTCATTTTGCCCTCGAGCCAATGCAGATTGGTTCGAACTTTATTATGATTTGTGTACTTTTTTTCGTGCCATCAAGTTGAAAATTTGGTTTCATGGTAGGGAGCGGATCGAGCATGCCAAGATGAGTGAACTCTCTCTTGGCATGCTCGATCTCTCACCTAAAAGTGGTTTTAATCCAGTCATACATGAGCCTGCAGTTGAGGCATATATGGCTGCTGTTAAATCTGATATTCAGAATTTGAAAGCTGCATGTTCTTTTCAACCCTTTGGTCATCCCAATGTGACAACAGAGGAGATGGTAGCTCTCAAAGAACTAAAGCTCGACCACGAACTCACCATTAAGGCCGCTGATAAGGGCGGTGCGGTGGTCGTACTTGACACCCATAAGTATATTGCCGAAATTATGCGGCAATTGGGTGATAGAACCATCTATAGACACATTGACTTTGACCCAAGATTTAAAATTGCAGGGTTGATTGACAGTGTATTGACGGAGGCCCTGCATGCGGGGGTCATCGACGAGGGGCTTGTGGATTTTCTTACGGTGGCACATCCTGTCACTCCGGTGCTCTATGTGTTGCCCAAGATCCACAAGTCCCTCGTCGATCCACCTGGCCGCCCCATTGTTTCGGGCTCCGACTCAATATTCAGTCATGTAGCCATTTTCCTTGATAAGGTTCTGTGCAGCTTTGCATGTGGAGGCAGTTCATACATTCGCGATACCAGCGACTTTTTGCTCAAACTGCAGGAGATTGATCTGGTTGATGTATCTGAGGTGACATTAGCATCGTTTGATGTGACCTCACTCTACACATCAATAGATCACCAAAAAGGCTTGATAGCGGTCTCTTCCATGCTGGATGGATCCACATTCACAGATGGTGCTCAGCATTTCATATTATCTTTGCTGGAAATTGTGCTCAAACAAAATTACTTCTTATTTCAGGACTCATATTATGTACAAGAACAGGGCGTGGCGATGGGGTCCAATGTGGCCCCAACTTACGCGAATATTTTTATGCGTCGGTTTGAGGAAGATGTCGTCTATGGAAGCCACCACTTCCAATATATCAGGGCGTGGTGGCGTTACATAGACGACATCTTCCTCATCTGGACGGGGGATTTGCCAAAACTTTTTGATTTCCATGGCTACCTAAATGGGGTTGATGAGGCATTGCAGTTCACTCTGGTGCATTCTCCTGTTGAAATGCAGTTTCTCGACACTCGCGTGATCCTGTCGGCGGGCAAAATACAGACAGAATTGTCTGTGAAACCTACCGACAGGAACACGCTATTGACTTACACTAGTAATCATCCTAGATACATGGTAAAATCTCTTCCATACTCTCAGTTTCTGAGAGTTAAACGCATAGTCTCTGACCCCACTACATCTAACAGTACGCTTGATACAGTACTGCATAAATTTGAGCAACGAGGTTATCCAACCAAATTGCTGTATGAGAAAAAGAAAATGGTTGGTCAACTCAATAGGGACGACATCCTCAAAAGGAAAGTGCAACAAGTGAAAACTAGTAGGATCCCTTTTATCTCCACCCACTGTGAACAGAGCGTCGATATTAACAACATTATTCGACGTCACTGGAACATACTGGGTGGTTGTCTCAATACCATTAAGGAATTCCATTCTCCCCCTATTATGTCCTATCGTAGATCTAAGAGTCTTAAGGACCAATTGGTTAGGGCAGATGTAGGAACCTCAAAAATGACAAGACAGCGGACATTGACTAGTGCCAGTGTCGGCTGTTTTCCGTGTTTGTCCTGCGTAAATTGCAAATATATCATCAAGGGTAGGTCCTTTGTACACCCACAAACTGGAGTCTCATATCAGATAAGGCATTATCTGACTTGTGACTCCAATCACGTTATATACGTGATTGTTTGTCCGTGTAATTTGCTATACGTTGGAGAAACAACAACTGACTTCAAGACACGATTTAACAACCATCGACTTAGTGTCAGGAAGAAACGACTGGATTTACCAGTCTCTAAACACTTTGCCAAGCATAAACACACTGAGAAAGATCTGAAGTGTTATATTATTGACCATATACCAATGCCAAGGAGGGGTGGCAACAGAATTGGCCTCCTAAAAAAGAGAGAGCTTAAATGGATTTATACACTTAATTCCCTGCAACCATGTGGTCTTAATGTGGACTACAGGGTTGGAGTGGGTTAACTACGTGGTTTGCCCTCACTCTTAGTATTTTAAATGTCGACTGTCCTGCTGCAAAATATGTGACTTGTGTACACAAAAAACATATTCCTGTTTATTCCGCGAGTTCTCCTTTGGTCAAAAACATGGTTTTTGATTTATATTTTTAATGAAAAATATTTTTCTCTCCCCCCCTTTTTTTCTTTCTTATTCCTTTAGATAATTCTTCACTGGATTCGGGATAAGGAGAAGTGGCGTAACATTCATGTGGGCTGTGCGATCGTGTTGTCTGGACGCGTCTGCTCATGCACTTTGTGGTCCTTAGACTTGTGTATTTCCTCAAATAACTGTTTCTGCATTGTTTATTTTTATTCCGCTACAAGTATGGCGGGGTGTTAGGAGGAGAACCCTCAGAGTGTGGTGGTGAGGGGTGTACTTTGACTGTTGTGGCGGCGCAACCCCGCATTTACATGCGGATGCGCTGCCACTTTATAGTCATGGCGGGGTGTTCCACTTTAATTGTAGGTGTGACCCTCCCTTATGTCCACTTAGCCACTGTGACACTCTGGCATTTTGATATGTCATTGTCACCCCGAGCCTGCAATGTATCGGTAACACTAGTTGCTTTCAGCAACATTATAATCTAGTGGGTATTTTTTCCCCTATCCAAAATGGCCGTTCCAGCGTTACAGCTCAAGAGCGCATGCGCCATGTGACGTGGTTAAGGTTAGATGGAAGCACAGTTTATGCGTCATAGGTGCATGCGCAGTGGCGATTCAGGTACGCCGGATCGCACATGTCAACATGGATGACAGCCGCCCTCCCTCCTGCGTCTATCATGTGTATCACCTGTACCAGTAAGCACCTTGCACTTTATGAAATTATTCACAGCTGGCACTTATTACATGATTTATGTAATATAAATGTATTGTGTTATTTATATGCACTGAACTACTTTATAACTGTATGTATCACGGTCTAATGTTTTCACATTGTTGGTTTTATTGCTTCATATTTGTATAATGTATTATGTATTTAGATTTTTTATTAATTATGTTCACTTGATTTGTAATTGGCTTTGATTGGCTGTACACACTATATATATTCAGAGTTTTTATGTGTACACTCTGCTTGAGGAAGGCTCCTGTGTAAGAGCCGAAACGTCGCTACAGCCTTATGGGTAAATAAAGTTTGTTTTATTTTTATCCAGTGGAGTGCTGCCCTTTTTCATTATATATATATATATATATATATATATATATATATATATATATATATATATATATATATATATATATATATATATATACATATACACACACATACACATATACATATACCTATATACACACACACACACACACACACACACACACACGTGATACGTGCACATAGCAGAGCACACAGCCGTCATGTCTCCTCACCATAATGTTGCCCATGGGGCCGGTTTCTCCCTCCCCGTAGGTAGAGATGATGACGTTGACGTTCTCCACTATCCTCTGGAAGGTCAGGAATAACTCCTCAGGTTCCAGCTGAAGCTCCAACAGCGCTCGGTCCATTTTGTTCATCATGAGAACTGGTTTGATCCGTTCAGCAATTGCTTGTCGCAGAACTGTCTCCGTCTGGACGCAGACACCTGAAACCGAAGGTACGTAAAAGTCAAACACCTGAGACCAACTCAGCTTCCACAAGTCTTGTAATGAGAACTTCCAGTTTTAGAAAACTTTTGATGTGGCACAACTTTTGGCTCTGCTGATCCCTGGAAAGATGGGGCTGAAAGTATATGGTTCACTAGACCACCACCTGTGCCTCCAAAAGAGAGAACGGTGCTCAGCCGAATGCTTCTGCTGGGGTCCCAGTATTCAGATCCTGGTGCTGGTTTGAAAACTGCAGAATATTTTTCATGGTACAACCCCTTTAAGAATTTCTGAAACTCGAAGTGAAACTTTTGCCAAGTTACTAATGGTGGGGGGGGGCACCACTAGTAACTCGGCAAAAGTTTCACTTTGAGTTTCAGAAATTCTTAAAGGGATTGTCCCATGAAAAATATTCTGCAGTTTTCAAACCAGCACCTGGATCTGAATACTTATGTAATTGCATGCAATTAAAATGTATTTTGACTACTGAGTTATTCAGTAAAGTGTAGATGTCTAGCGCCACCTGCTGCTTGTTCTATTTCTTATTTCTAGGTCCACCTCAATGAGGTGGTTGCACATGCTCAGTTCTATCCTTCAACTGCCACCAGCTGCAGTAGAAAGTTCATACCTACTTAACTGCATGAGCTGTGATAGGGAGACAGCTGCAGCGGAAAGGACACACCCCCGTGAGCTGGGCACGCCTCCAGGCTGTCAGCTTGATAGAAATCTAGCAGAGCAATGAATGGGGAGGCATCTGGATCCATGTGAGGTACAGGGCTGGTTCTAGCTTTGTTAGAAAGAGATTGTCATGTTCTAACATCATGCGACAACAACTTTAATCACTAGGCAACCCTATACTAAGGGCGGTGGCATAGCTTCCTTCAAGGATGTCCTGATGGCCGCTGTCTTAAAGTACATTACATACAATTGTTCCATCACATTTGTGAGGCTGTCATCTTTCCTGGCCTAATATTTCTCAGAGTTGAGGGTTCGCTACAATTGCGTCCAGGTCATGGGATCTGCTATGGAAAACTAAGGTTTATGACTAACTTGGGTTCACAAAGATCTGTGGAGGCCATGCTGTGAAAAAACAATATCAGCTAGTGGTGCTCAAATTATTTTCATCGACTTCAATTCACTTCTGAAGTCTGTGCGTTGTCCATAACCCATCTGTCCAGCCAAGCAGAGGCTGCTACTCTGTCACTGTCCCATGCTTTACACTGCAGCTCTGATTATGCAGGGTATGAGCACAAGCTCAGCAGGACTTGACTGTAGCTGGTTTTCCATTACAAGGGCAAAATGATTAGAAGCAATAAAGATCAGATCATTTCCACACAGACCGAGCCAACCAAGTAGAGCACAAAATCTCCTTAAGGCTGGGTTCACACGAGCGTGTCCGGATTAGTTCCGGATGCGTCCCGGTGTGTTGCGGCAAACCCGCGCGAGTAGGAATGCAATTGCAGTCAGTTTTGACTGCGATTGCGTTCCGATGTTCAGTTTTTATCGTGCGTGTGCAATGTGTTTTGCACGCGCATGATAAAAAAACCGACTGTGGTACCCAGACCCGAACTTCTTCACAGAAGTTCAGGTTTGGGTTCGGTGTTGTGTAGATGTTATTATTTTCCCTTATAACATGGTTATAAGGGAAAATAATAGCATTCTGAAAACAGAATGCTTAGTAGGTGATCAATTGAGGGTTAAAAAAAATTAAAAAAATTAACTCACCTTCTCCGTTTGTTCGCGTAAGTCCCGGTCTCTTCTTTACTTCTCAAAAGATGAACTATGGGCTAAAGGACCTTTCATGACGTAAGATCACATGCTCCAATCACATGGTCCATCACCGCGGTGATGGACCATGTGATTGGAGCATGTGATCTTACGTCATCAAAGGTCCTTTAGCCCATAGTTCATCTTTTTAAAGAACTAAAGAACGGGAGAACTACGCGAACAAGAGGACAAGGTGAGTTAATTTTTTTTATTTTTTAACCCTCAATTGACCTTCTACTAAGCATTCTGTATTCAGAATGCTATTATTTTCCCTTATAACCATGTTATAAGGGAAAATAATACAGTGTATAGACAGTCACCTAGCAACCGTGCGTGAAAATCGCACCGCATCCGCACTTGCTTGCGGATGCATGCGATTTTCACGCAACCCCATTCACTTCTATGGGGCCTGCGTTGCGTGAAAAACGCAGAATATAGAGCATGCTGCGATTTTCACGCAATGCATAAGTGATGCGTGAAAATCATCGCTCATCTGAACAGCCCCATTGAAATGAATGGGTCCAGATTCAGTGCGGGTGCAATGCGTTCACCTACCGCATTGCACCCGCGCGGAAATCTCGCCCGTGTGAACGCAGCCTAAGGGTCTATTCACGTGTCCGTAGAATGGGTCCGCATCCGTTCAGTGCGGACCCATTCATTCTCTATGGGGACGGAATGGATGTGAAGAGCACACTATGTGCCCCGATCTTCCGGTCCGCGGCTACGGAAAAAAAATAGAACATGTCCTATTCTTGTTCGCAATTGCGGAAAAGAATAGGCAGTTCTACGGGGGTGCCGGCCGGGTGTATTGCGGATCCTCAGTGGTGGATGCTTTTTAATGGCTAACTGTAAAGATGAAGACAAAATTGCAAGATTTTCAGACCCTTTAGGCCTCTTCCTCAGGCATCTTTTAAGACAGTACCTGAAGAGTCACATATTTATACATCAAAGTTGTTAGAGAGGTGTGAATTGCATTCTATATTTTGTATCTCTAGGACTAACTAGTTAACTTTTCTGAAGCTGTTACAAACTATTTCTTTCTTTGTCTCAAGGAGCCTCCCCTCCTCCCTTTGTTCAGTCAACGTAGAGGGGGGGAGGGGGGGGGGGGGGTCACGCAGCTGGGCTGACTTCTCCTCTGGTTACAGATGTATAGACTGTGAAAGAATGCTTAAGCCAATCACTTAACTAGATAATACACATATATATTCAGTGCCGATAGAAAAGCATCTCCTTGATGACGTATGAAGACCGCCATTACAACATGGCGCGGACCCATAGAGGTTCATATTAATCCACACTCCAACGCTTATGAGCTAGTGCATACTGCGCAGAAGCCAAGTGTTATCTCATCTCCTTTTCCTCCTTAAGCCAATGAAGTCATGGCGTGAGCCCCAGGAAGGAGCGCGTGCCTGAAGGTGGATATTAACCCCTTGGGGCTACCTTGATTTGGAGCACCGGGGGAGAACTTGGAGGTCCAGCTTTAACAAAGTACATAGGAATAATCAGGTAGAGGAGACCGGTGATGGAAAGCAGATCAATATGGGTGGAGGAGGGAACAAACTGTTGGAGCAGTGAATTGCTGCAGGAAAGGTTTATTCTCCTCTAATAGATATCCAGGCCATGAATGCGATGAACCCAAGAGGTCTGAACCCTGAAACCCATTCATGGACTGGATATCTATTAGAGGAGAATAAAACCTTCACACGGCTCATCTACAACTGCCCCATACTGATCGGCTTTATATCCCTTGTCTCACCTACCGCATTATTCCCATGTACTGTAGTGTATAAATATGGGGAATCTTTAGATACGGTGTTAAAGGAAGCCTGAGGAAGGTCACAAAAGCCTGCAATGGTGTCATCATCTTTTCAGTATCAACCACTGAGGAGTCTTAATGAGGGAGATTTATCAAAACGGGTGTAAAGGAAAACTGGCTTAGTTGCTCATAGAAACCAATCATTTTCCTAGAAAAATGAAAGGTGGGATCTGATTGGTTGCTATGGGCAACTAAACCAGTTTTTCTTTACACCCGTTTTGATAAGTCTACCCCATATTTGGAATCTTCTATTTACTGGCTGACACAGTACAAATATATATATATTTATTTTTTTTTAGAATTTTTTTTCACTTTACCTGATACACAGTCGACAACTACAAGTGCCCCGTCTGTAACACGGAGGGCGGCCGTCACTTCTGATGAAAAGTCTACATGCCCGGGGGAGTCAATCAAGTTTATAAGGAAACCAGAGCCATCCTTGCATTGCTTGATAAAAGCCAAGTCGTTGTCATAGAGCTCGTAGTACAGGGAAATCGCCCTGCAGAGCAAACACACAGATGATGAGAGGGTTGTCCGTGGGCTCAGGACAGGTCATCAGTATTTGATCGGTGGGGGTCCGACACGCGGGACCTCCGCCCATCATCTGTTTGAGAAGGCAGCTGTGCTCCTGTGAGGCCGCAGCCTTCTCAAACAGCTGATTGGATCCTGGGTTTTGGACCCCCACCGATCAGACACCGCTGATCTGTCCGGAAGATGGGTCATCAGTACCAAAATCTCACAAAACCCCTTTAAAAAGCCCATAAAAAAAAAAGGTAATTTATTTTACATGCAACCATAAGTTAACCTGCACCCCATCTCTGAAGCAGGAAGCCCCCGGCATTGGCGATATCAACACAGGAGCCTGGAATCCTATGCATCCACAGGACGCAATATGGCAGCAGTCACATGACCGAGTCACACAACAGCTGCCATCTTGCTTCCTATAGACTAATCGGATTCCAGGCTCCTGTTTCAACACCATAGATGCTGAAGCAGCCGAGGGGCCTCCAACTTCAGAGCTGGGGTAAAGTACATGTTAGCTCATGCTGGAAAGTAAAAAAACTAGATTTTTGTACTTACCGTAAAATCTGTTTCTCTTCCGTTCATTGGGGGACACAGGCTTTGGCCATGGGTATAGCTGTTCCTGCTAGGAGGCGGACACCAAGCACACAAAGTGTGAGCTCCTCCCTTATAAAACTTGGAAAAAGTATGCAAAGACAACCGAGTAGCCGCCTTGCACACCTGGAGGGCCGAAGCCCCGTAATGCAGCGCCCAAGAGGCCCCCACTGCCCGAGATGAATGAGCAGTCACCCGGAAGGGCGGAGCCCGGTCCTTAACGTGGTACGCTTCCACAATAGCCAAACAAATCTAGCGGGAAATGGAAGCCGGGGCCTCAATTAACAATGGCCCCGGCTGCCCCAGGACAGACGCTCCGACCATGAAGTGGCGCTCAGGAGGAAACTCCGCCCCCTTCTCTCCCGGGTGCATTTAGCAGGGCGCCGCCGCCATGGAAACAGACGCCCCCAGTAGTAGACGCCAAATGAAGCCGGGGCCTCAATTAACAATGGCCCTGGCTGCCCTGTGGAAGCAGCGATATCCTCAACACAGAGGAGGGTAACTCCGCCACCTCCTCTCCCCCAAGGAAGATGCCGCCGAACCAAGGAAGCTGCAGGAGGACGCGGCGGGGCGTGCGGCCACACAACAGGAACAGCCCCTTGAGCCCTGCACCAGGTGCCATTTAACATTTAAAGGCTCAGGGTGCTTGGTACAGGGCGACCACATGGGGACCATCACACGTGGGGAGGAGGGGCACTATGGGCGGTCTCCAAACTTTATACTCACCTGTCCGACGTCTTCTGCCCCCCTGGCTCCAGCCGGATCACCACCTTCGGTGTGCAGCCCCTTGGCGAGGGACGCTACACCGGAAACAGAGAGGATTTGCGGTGGGTGGCCGTGGTGATGCGAATGCTGGCGGGAGACAGAGGTCTTTACAGGAAGCTCTGGTCCTCCTTTTCTTCCGGAGCACGGGAAGGAGCAGGGGGTTTGGGTGACCAGCAGACCTGCAACGCAGGGAGGTCTGCCTCCTACAGACACTAAGCTAAAACTGATTTAGCTTGGTCCCTGTAGGAAAGGTATAGCTGAAGAGGGAGGCGCTCACACTTTGTGTGCTTAGTGTCCGCCTCCTAGCGGCAACAGCTATACCCATGGTCAAAGCCTGTGTCCCCCAATGAGACGGATGAGAAAAACATTACAGTTTATGGACATTTTAAATACTGGAGGTATAGATTGGTCAACTGCCAAGTCGGGCTGCTCGACCAATCAGGCTCTGTGCGGGCGTCACATGGCTCCTTAGGCAGGCTGTTTAAACAGGCATCTGCTGGCCACAGGTGCCTGTGATTGGTGTTCTAAGCCTCACTAGAATAGCTGTGTGTTTGCCACTCTGGATCACTGACTTTTTCCTGATTCTCTAATGCTGTCAGAGGCAAAAATCTGTAATTACAGCCTGTCCGGGTTTCACCTCTTCGTCTCGCTACTCTTTTCCCATATGGTTTAGGCCTCTGCACTTCACTAAGAAGGGACAGCCATCCAGTTGGGGTCCATCACTGAGGATGGATAGTGCAAGTGGTAGGGACAGCGGTGCGGGTGGAGCTCAGGGCTGCACAGTTCTCTACCGTGAGACCCGGGCTTTACACCCACGCCACCATAAATGTACAATGCAGGTTTAAAGCCCCTGCTCTTGCTAGATTACAGGTCAGGTCCCAAGACCACGAGAAGTAGTCAGAATCAGCTATAAATGACGGATCCACACATGGATTTAATTTCATGTCAAATGAACACCACCACAGATTTTCTATTAGAAATCAAATACACACCAAAATCCATGAGATTTCTGCTGTGCGCTCACACCGTAGGCCTCTTTCACATGAGCGTGATGGATTGGCTCTGGATGCGTTCAGCGAAACTCGCACCATTTTGCAAGCAAGTTTAGTCAGATTTGTTTGCAATTGCGTTCAGTTTTTTTCCGCGCGGGTGCAATGCGTTTTAATCTCTTTTTCACGGTCATGATAAAAAACTGAAGGTTTACAAACAACATCTCTTAGTAACCATCAGTGAAAAACGCCTCGCATCCGCACTTGCTTGCGGATGCAATGCTTTTTTTTACTGAAGCCCCATTCACTTCTGTGGGGCCAGGGCTGCGTGAAAAGCGCAGAATATAGAACATGCTGTGTTTTTCACGCAACGCAGAACTGATGCGTTAAAAACAACGCTCATGTACACAGACCTATTGAAATAAATGGGTCAGGATTCAGTGCGGGTGCTATGCGTTCACGTCACGCATTGCAACCGAGCGGAAAACTTGCTCATGTGAAAGAGACCTTATATGCAGATTTGGAGCTCAAAAAACCCTACACACAGCTTTACATATACATTAATATTTTTTACATAACACCCCTGTCCTACTACTACTGTCCCTGGTACAACATGCATGACCAGGATGGGCACCGCGGTGAATGATAACCCGGTTGTCTTGATATCAGACACATGAGCCTCTGGTTGTGAAGTTGTTCCGTAAATTAAAGCAGAGGCTAAATATACCCGCTGCTCATTGCCTTGGACTCTGTTCCCAGCGCTGCCGAGAGGAGCGACAAAAATAAAGTCACAAGAGCGAAATGTATCCCTGTCGGGGGGGGTGGGGGCCTCATCCTGACTCAGCAGCTCTGCCACATGCACATGGACCCGGGAGAAAGAAGCCTCTATCTACGAGAAGCAGAATACGTGTATGGGCATGGTCAACTGATGAGATGTCTCCTGGGGACCTCATTCTACAATACAATAAGGATCAGTGGTCACGTGCCGTTCCTGCACACGTCACCCCTGAGACCACGGATTTGCTGGCAGCACTGACATACATGTAAATGGCATGTCACACAGGGATGGGAGCCATGATGCTGGAACTGGAAGGCTCTGACCAGGTCTTTTTTTCTTTTTAGGACCATATCTGGTCAACCCTAACCTTTTTGGGGTCTCCTACAACCCTTTAAAGGGGGTTTCCAATTTATTTTTATTTTTTTAAATGATGACCTATCCTTTGGAGAGGTCATCAGTATCTGAAACCTGGAGGTCCGACAACCAGAACCCCTGCTGATCAGCTGTTTGAAAAGGCTGAAGTGTTGACAGGTTTGCCATGGACTTCTCACAGCTCAGTCTAGGCCAGTGACGTCACATTTATGGGTCATGTGGCCTAGGTGCAGCTCAGTCCCATTTAAGTTAATGAGGCTGAGGTGCGAAACCAAGAACAGAGGAGGCAGCTGCTCTCACCGGTGGGCACCACGGCTTCCTCAAACAGCTGATCGGCGGGGGTCCCTGCCCCTATGAGTTCAGACACCGCTCTCTCTCGGAGATATTCAGAAACTGAGGGGCGCATCATTCAGCTGAGCTCTTCTGACCCTTCCTTTTGCACACATCAGACTACCCGGGATTTGTTTGTAGTCTGTAACCATGGAGACACACAGGAGACAAAACCAAGTAACAGTGTTGCAGCACATTATTGCAGGGCTCAGCTGCCGTGTCCTGGAGTACTTACGTGGACTTGATGGTGATGCAGCGTTCCTGTTCGTCTTTGCGCGTGTCTGTGAATCGCGTTTCTCCGGCTCTGGAAGAAGCGATGATTCCGGCTTTACACACCAAAGAATCAGTAAGGGTGGATTTGCCATGGTCAACATGAGCAATGACAGACATGTTCCTGATGTTGGACTTTTTGTCCATGATCGCTCGGATCTGGTCTACTGTGAAGTTCACCTACCATGGAAACAGAAAAGAAGGAAATAAGCTCCGTAAACACTCTGCGAAAAAATATAAGCTAGCGCCCCCTGCAATCCAGGAGATCAGTATAGCAATATGGAGGACAGGGGTCACTGACATGGGATGCTCCTCTTGGGGAGCAGTAAAGGGATTCATCACTATTGAATACTAATCTATGTTTAGGCAGAGGACGCCAATGGGACCTCCCAACATTCACAGCAGGACCCTCTATCAGAAGACCATCTATCTATGAACATATGACCGGATTAGAAAAACATGGATGTCAAAAGTGAATGGAACTGAGCTGCGATACCACAACCTGTGGCACTGGTTTTGGAAGACAGCAGCCACGTATTTGTAATCTCGAACAGCCACTGTAAAGGGGTCAAGATGGGAGATGAAATTATCTGTAAGAGAGGAATCATGGGAATTGTAGCCCTTCACTTTATAAGCTAGCCCTGGCGGCATCAAAACTAAGGTGCGGCACAGAACTGAGCATGACAATGAAAAATAATAACTTCTGAGCTATTGTGCCATCCGAAATCCCCTGGTAAACAGATACAGATAATTTGCCATATTTTTTGGAACCTTAGAAAGCCCCTTTAATGACAACCTGCCAGCACAGAACTTCCTGGTGCTACTAGTCACATGGTATATCACATGATCCGTGTATTCCTGTCAGCAGCTCAGAATAGGTCATCAATATCAGATCGTCGGGGCTCCAAAACCCAGCACCCTCGCCAATCAGCTATACGAGGAGATGGCGCGCGCAGTAAGCACGTGCCTTCTCCCTTCCTGTCCGCTTCTACTGTCTTTTGCGAAGACCATAAGACAGCAGTAGTTGACTGGAAGAGACGGCACATGCATACTGCGCGCACCGTCTCCTTGTATACAGGGCCGGTTTTAGACAAAATGTGGCCCTGGGCAAAATCAAAAGTGGGGGCCCAAATCTTGTAATAATGTACTAACAACACAGTTACATTCTGTCGATTCCGGCCCTCCCTCACAGATTTACACCCCATAAAGCTCCTCACACAGTTCTTCACCCTCATGGTCCCACAATACGCCACATGCCCCCTCCCCTCACACAATGAGTTCCCCTCACTCACAGCATCTGAGAGTATTAAAAAACGGAAGCGTGGGATTCCTCTTCAGGCGCACCCCAGCGGAGATTTGGGAAAGCACCTTGTTCTATAAATAAGCCACAGCCTGTACTAGGCTTCCAGGCTCATTGTTAGTATATCCCAGTTCATGCCACTAGATGGCAGCACTGAACTGTGGCATAGGGATTTCTATAGAGACTAATGGAGAAATATTTTAAAAAAATAAAAAAAATCACCCCCATTCCCCAAAATAAAAAAAACAACATTAAGGGCATCGCCGCATGCGAAAACGCCCATACTATTAAAATAATAAAAAAAAGTTAGCCCATATGGTGAATGGCGTAACAGAAAAAAAGGTTTTTGCCTTTATTGTAGATGGTTGTGAGTTCGAATCCCCACAGAAACATTTAAAAAATAGAGTCTAAATTAGACTTCTATACACAGGGTGTCCCCAAGCATAGTGACCCCTTTCATGTTCATAACACTGACTTCATATATGGAGTCAGAGCAGGGACTCCTAAGCTGGGAAATTCCCCACTCTGGAGTCCGGACTGAAGCAGGGGACCCCTTAGAGCAGTGTTCCTCCACTCCAGTCCTCAGGGCCCACCTACCGATTATGATTTGAGAATATCCCACAGAATGAATACCTGTGGTAAGTCCTATATCACCTGCTGAATACTGAGGAAATCCTGAAAACACGACCGACAGGTGGGCCCCGAGTTGAAGAACCCTGCCTTAGAGGATTGGGGCCCTGGGCAATTGCCCAGTTTTGGTCACATTTTACACCAATCAAAATGACACACACAGTTAAAGGGGACGCGTCCCCTCTCCTGACAGGTCTGTTGCATTCCTCATGTAAAAATTCTAGAACATCTATTCCTATGGCTCTTTGTTGTGTTGTTCCTCTATTATTCCTGCTAGAAGTTAATAAATGATTTGTCAGCAGTATGTACTGTAATAAAGGTGCAGCTGGATGTTACCAGTTGGGGGGGGGGGGGGGGGGTCCCTGCACAGTCTTGACACTGGCAACACTGATAGGACAATGTCAGACTGTGCAGGGACACCCCCCCCCCTCCGCCAACAGGGGACACCCATCTGGATCTTTAATGCAAACTATTGGCAATTCATTCATAACTTCTAGAAGGTATAGGGGAGGAACGGCACAACATACAGTCATAAGATCAGATACTACACAATTATTTCATGGTGAATGCGAGTATACAAAAAAATATATAAATACCGCACCCAGATAGAAATGTCGGATTACTGCAAAACTCAGCATGCAGTTATGTCTCAGGCAGATATGTAGATGATTACAGGTGAGGTCTGACTAGATGCTGGGTCTGGCCACAAGAGGGCGAAAAAGTGCTTCCACCGCAGCTCTATAAAAAGGCTCTCAGAGGCTGCTTTTGGGTAGTGTACGTCCTGGTGAGAGATCATTTGACTGCTAGACAGGCTTCTACGACATTTTGCCCAGATGACAGACAGAGGGGGCGAGTCACCGGACTGCGGGCAGCAGGATGGTTGTTCTGACTAATCGCTCGCCATCTAGGCCGCTCTCACCTCGCTGTTAGGTGGTGTTGGAAGCAGTGGTTATGTGAGGGCACGCACATGGTGATCAGGCTCTGGATGGCCCAGACAGACACCAGTAGAGAGGATCATCTGATCCACTGACCAGGATGAGCAGCTCCCACAGTTTTGTTGTCCACCATCCAGACACAGTTGGTCCCTTCATTACACCCCCTCCCCACCCCCACCTCTGCCCGGCCGGACTATTTCCCGGCGCTTAGAAGGAAATTTGCTCCATTAGCATACAGTAAAATAGACAGACAGACATTCGGTGGAGGCGCCATCACTGGGTCTCCCACTTCAGTTACTAACCAGAGTGGTGCAACCCAATGGTCCACAGTGGTGGAAACTGCCTCCGCCAGTACGGTGACCATCTGACAGACGGGTCAGTGGCAGAACAGAAAGGAGCAGTGCCCCCTCCATAGAGAACTGACAGCAGCATAGTTTTCTCATCACAGTGCCAGGTGAAAACGCTGCATCCGGGTACAGACGGCAGCACTGTGCCCCCCCCCCAACACAGCTCACACTGCAGCTGTACCCCTTCTCCAGTGTCAGAGCACTGCACCCCTCCATTCCAGGGTGAGGAGAGAGAAGAGGGCCCCCCCCCCCCCCTCCGGGGTCAGCCCCGCGCACCCCACCACTCCCCTCCGGGGTCAGCCCCGCGCACCCCACCACTCCCCTACGGGGTCAGCCCCGCGCCCCCCCCCACCCCTCCCCTACGGGGTCAGCCCCGCGCCCCCCCAACCCCTCCCCTACGGGGTCAGCCCCGCGCCACCCTCTCCTTCGGGGTCAGCCCCGCGCACCCCACCCCTACGGGGTCAGCCCCGCGCACCCCTCCCCTCCGGGGTCAGCCCCGCGCACCCCTCTCCTCCGGGGTCAGCCCCGCGCACCCCTCCCCTCCGGGGTCAGCCCCGCGCACCCCTCCCCTCCGGGGTCAGCCCCGCGCACCCCTCCCCTCCGGGGTCAGCCCCGCGCACCCCTCTCCTCCGGGGTCAGCCCCGCGCACCCCTCTCCTCCGGGGTCAGCCCCGCGCACCCCACCCCTCTCCTCCGGGGAGCTAGACAGACATGACAGGTGATGCTAATATAAAATGGCCGCATCCCAGTCAGTGGAGCAGAGGGAGCCTCGTCCCCTGCACCTCTCTGACATCTGGGGCCTCATCTTTTGGCTGTGCAGCCTCTCCGCCGACACTCACCATGGTGACGGATGCCTCCGAATCCCCGGGCACAGAAAAGCAAGGAGCCGCCTCACAGCTGGAGGACTTGAGGAGAAGGAGGAGAAGGCGGGGCGATGACGTAACTGACAGGCTGCGACGGGGTGGCTGCTGGGAATAAGGGGCGGGGAGTCTCTGTAACCATGGCGACATGACGCAGCTGCAGTGAGGACCCCTCTCCTGCCGCAGTCAGTGCGGTGATGTCCGCATCCTCAGCGGAGGTGTGTGCTGCATGTGCTCCGTCCATTTCTAGATGGTCCCTAAAACACCGGCGACTGTTAAAACCGCATCATAAAAACATCAGCCTATATTTACATGGAATCCTGGATTTTTCTAGGATTCCACTTTTAAAATCCGCACAGAATTGCATGCAATCCACCGGCCCTTGATATCAGTCGGAAACCGCATGGTTGTTTACACAGCACGTTTTTTTTTTCCTGCTCCTGGGTATAAAACCAGCGGCGTTCAGTTCAGTTTCGACCTTGATTCTACTATCTGTGGGCACTATGGGGGCATTCTACTATGCGGAGCACTATGGGGCATTCTACTATGTGTGGGCACTATGGGGGCATTCTACTATGTGTGGGCACTATGGGGGCATTCTACTATGTGTGGGCACTATGGGGGCATTCTACTATGTGTGGGCACTATGGGGGCATTCTACTATCTGTGGGCACTATGGGGGCATTCTACTATGCGGAGCACTATGGGGCATTCTACTATGTGTGGGCACTATGGGGGCATTCTACTATGCGGAGCACTATGGGGGCATTCTACTATGTGTGGGCACTATGGGTGCTTTCTACTATGTGTGGGCACTATGGGGGAATTCTACTATGCGGAGCACTATGGGGCATTCTACTATGTGTGGGCACTATGGGGGCATTCTACTATGTGTGGGCACTATGGGGGCATTCTACTATGTGTGGGCACTATGGGGGCATTCTACTATGTGTGGGCACTATGGGGGCATTTTACTATGTGTGGGCACTATGGGGGCATTCTACTATGTGTGGGCACTATGGTGGCATTCTACTATGTGTGGGCACTATGGGGGCATTCTACTATGTGTGGGCACTATGGGGGCATTCTACTATGCAGAGCACTATGGGGCCATTCTACTATGTGTGGGCACTATGGGGGCATTCTACTATGTGTGGGCACAATGGGGGCATTCTACTATGCAGAGCACTATGGGGCCATTCTACTATGTGTGGGCACTATGGGGGCATTCTACTATGCGGAGCACTATGGGGGCATTCTACTATGTGAGGGCACTATGGGGGCTTTCTACTATGCGGGGGCATTCTACTGTGTGGGGGCACTATGGGGGAATTCTACTATGCGGAGCACTATGGGGGCATTCTACTATGTGTGGGCCCTATGGGGGCATTCTACTATGTGTGGGCACTATGGGTGCATTCTACTATGTGTGGGCACTATGGTGGCATTCTACTATGTGTGGGCACTATGGGGGCATTCTACTATGCGGAGCACTATGGGGGCATTCTACTATGTGTGGGCACTATGGGGGCATTCTACTATGCAGAGCACTATAGGGCCATTCTGCTATGTGTGGGCACTATGGGGGCATTCTACTATGTGTGGGCACTATGGGGGCATTCTACTATGCAGAGCACTATGGGGCCATTCTATGTGTGGGCACTATGGGGGCATTCTACTATGCGGAGCACTATGGGGGCATTCTACTATGTGAGGGCACTATGGGGGCTTTCTACTATGCGGGGGCATTCTACTGTGTGGGGGCACTATGGGGGCATTCTACTATGTGGGGGCACTATGGGGGCATTCTACTATGTGTGGGCACTATGGAGGCATTCTACTATGTGTGGGCACTATGGGGGCATTCTACTATGTGTGGGCACTATGGGAGCATTCTACTATGCAGAGCACTATGGGGCCATTCTACTATGTGTGGGCACTATGGGGGCATTCTACTATGCGGAGCACTGTGGGGGCATTCTACTATGTGAGGGCACTATGGGGGCTTTCTACTATGCGGGGGCATTCTACTGTGTGGGGGCACTATGGGGGCATTCTACTATGTGGGGGCACTATGGGGGCATTATACTATGTGTGGGCACCATGGAGGCATTCTACTATGTGTGGGCACTATGGGGGCATTCTACTATGTGTGGGCACTATGGGGGCATTCTACTATGCAGAGCACTATGGGGCCATTCTACTATGTGTGGGCACTATGGGGGCATTCTACTATGCGGAGCACTATGGGGGCATTCTACTATGTGAGGGCACTATGGGGGCTTTCTACTATGCGGGGGCATTCTACTGTGTGGGGGCACTATGGGGGCATTCTACTATGTGGGGGCACTATGGGGGAAATCTACTATGTGTGGGCACTATGGGGGCATTCTACTATGTGTGGGCACTATGGGGGCATTCTACTATGTGTGGGCACTATGGGGGCATTCTACTATGCAGAGCACTATGGGGCCATTCTATGTGTGGGCACTATGGGGGCATTCTACTATGCGGAGCTCTATGGGGGCATTCTACTATGTGAGGGCACTATGGGGGCTTTCTACTATGCGGGGGCATTCTACTGTGTGGGGGCACTATGGGGGCATTCTACTAAGTGGGGGCACTATGGGGGCATTCTACTATGTGTGGGCACTATGGGGGCATTCTACTATGTGTGTGCACTATGGGGGCATTCTACTATGTGTGGGCACTATGGGAGCATTCTACTATGCAGAGCACTATGGGGCCATTCTACTATGTGTGGGCACTATGGGGGCATTCTACTATGCGGAGCACTATGGGGGCATTCTACTATGTGAGGGCACTATGGGGGCTTTCTACTATTCGGGGGCATTCTATTGTGTGGGGGCACTATGGGGGCATTCTACTATGTGGGGGCACTATGAGGGCATTCTACTATGTGTGGGCACTATGGAGGCATTCTACTATGTGTGGGCACTATGGGGGCATTCTACTATGTGTGGGCACTATGGGGGCATTCTACTATGTGTGGGCACTATGGGGGCATTCTACTATGCGGAGCACTATGGGGGCATTCTACTATGTGAGGGCACTATGGGGGCTTTCTACTATGCGGGGGCATTCTACTGTGTGGGGGCACTATGGAGGCATTCTACTATGTGGGGGCACTATGGGGGAATTCTACTATGTGTGGGCACTATGGAGGCATTCTACTATGTGTGGGCACTATGGGGGCATTCTACTATGCAGAGCACTATGGGGCATTCTACTATGTGGGGGCACTATTGGGGCATTCTACAGGGTGGGCCATTTATATGAATACACCTTAATAAAATGGGAATGGTTGGTGATATTAACTTCCTGTTTGTGGCACATTAGTATATGTGAGGGGGGAAACTTTTCAAGATGGGTGGTGACCATGGCGGCCATTTTGAAGTCGGACATTTTGAATCCAACTTTTGTTTTTTCAATAGGAAGAGGGTCATGTGACACATCAAACTTATTGGGAATTTCACAAGAAAAACAATGGTGTGCTTGGTTTTAACGTAACTTTTTTCTTTCATGAGCTATTTACAAGTTTCTCTTTGTTTACAGCCATTGACATGTCGCCGAGGTTAACACGTGAGGAGCGGATAGAAATTGTGTTGATATCTGGTGAACGCAGTAACCGGGTCATTGCAGCAGATTTCAATGCAAGACACCCTACGAGACCACCCATCTCCCATGCTACAGTTAGCAAACTGCTTGCTAAGTTTCGTGAAACTGGTTCAGTGTTGGATTTGCCAAAATGTGGACGCATGAAATGTGACTCTAATGAAGAAACATCAGTGGCTGTCCTAGCTTCATTCAGCAAGAGCCCACAGCGTAGCACTCGCCGCATGTCACTGGAGAGTGGCCTTAGTCGAACATCCCGTCGGCGGATATTAGCTATTCACAAATGGCACCCTTACAAACTCCAGCTACTGCAGCATCTCAACGAGGATGACCCAGATCGGCGCACTGAATTTGCAGAATGGGTAAAACAAAAATTGGAACAGGACCCTCAGTTTACGCAGAAGATTTTGTTCAGTGATGAGGCAAACTTTTATGTGAATGGTGAAGTTAACAAACAAAACCACCGCTATTGGTCTGACACTAACCCACATTGGATAGATCCCTCCAAGACTGTGGGAACAAAAGAATTGATGGTATGGTGTGGTATATGGGGTACAAAGATAGTGGGGCCATTCTTCATCAATGGAAACCTCAAGGCCACTGGATATGCGAAATTGCTACATGATGATGTGTTTCCCTCTTTATGCACTGAAGCTGGCACGTTCCCTGAGTTTTTCCAGCAAGATGGTGCACCACCACATTATGGGTGTCAGGTCCGAGCATTCCTAGATGAACAGTTTCCTGGAAAGTGGATTTGTCGTCGAATGGCCCCCAAGGTCTCCCGATCTGACCCCCTTAGACTTTTATCTTTGGGGTCATCTGAAGGCAATTGTCTATGCTGTGAAGATACGAGATGTGCAGCACCTGAAACTACGGATACTGGAAGCCTGTGCTAGCATTTCTCCTGCGGTGTTGCTATCAGTGTGTGAAGAGGGGGAGAAGAGGGTTGCATTGACAATCCAACACAATGGGCAGCACATTGAACACATTTTATAAGTGGTTAGAAACTTGTAAATAACTCATGAAAGAATAAAGTTACGTTAAAACCAAGCACACCATTGTTTTTCTTGTGAAATTCCTAATAAGTTTGATGTGTCACATGACCCTCTTCCTATTGAAAAAACAAAAGTTGGATTCAAAATGGCCGCCATGGTCACCACCCATCTTGAAAGGTTTCCCCCCTCACATCACAGGAAGTTAATATCACCAACCATTCCCATTTTATTAAGGTGTATCCATATAAATGGCCCACCCTGTACTATGTGGAGCACTATGGGGGCATTCTACTATGCGGGGGCACTATGGGGGCATTCTACTGTGTGTGGGCACTATGGGGGCATTCTACTATGGGAGGGCACTATGGGGCTTTCTACTATGCGGGGGCACTATGGGGGCATTCTACTGTGTGGGGGCACTATGGGGGCATTCTACTATGTAGGGGCACTATGGGGGAATTCTACTATGTGGGGGCACTATGGAGGCATTCTACTATGTAGGGGCATTATGGGGGCATTCTACTATGTAGGGGCACTATGGGGACATTCTACTATGTAGGGGTACTATGGGGGCTTTCTACTATGCAGGGGCACTATGGGCATTCTACTATGCGAGGGCACTATGGGGGCTTTCTACTATGTGTGGGGCACTATGGGGGCATTCTACTATGTAGGGGCACTATGGGGGAATTCTACTATGTGGGGGCACTATGGGGGCATTCTACTATGTAGGGGCATTATGGGGGCATTCTACTATGTAGGGGCACTATGGGGACATTCTACTATGTAGGGGTACTATGGGGGCTTTCTACTATGCAGGGGCACTATGTGGGCATTCTACTATGCGAGGGCACTATGGGGGCTTTCTACTATGCGGGGGCACTATAGGGGCATTCTACTGTGTGGGGGCACTATGGGGGCATTCTACTATGTTAGGGCACTATGGGGGAATTCTACTGTGTGGGGGCAGACTTACTGGAAGGAGATTCATCACCCTACCTAAGCCGCTCCCAAGGCATTGCACTGATCCAGCCAGAATCCTACTCCATACTGATGAGGGGCAAGGAACAGCTGCTGGATAGGTCATCAGTATCTGTTCTCTGTGGGTCCGACACCCGGGACCCCCGCCGATCAGCTATTTGAGAAGGCACCGGTGCTCGCAGTAGCGCTGCAGCCTTCTCGTAGCTTTGCCTAGGGCTGTGACTACACGTTTATCAGTCACATGGCCTAGGTACAGCTCAGCCCCATTGAAGTGAACGATTCTGAGTTGCAATACTAAGCACAGCCACTATACAATGGATGGCGCTGTGCTCTGTCAGCTGATCACCAGGGATCCTAATTGTTGAACCCCCACGATCAATTAAAAAATGCTGAAAACCACTTTAGGTCTCATGCACACGACAGTTGTTTTTCTCGGCCTCCGTTCCGTTTTTTTTTGCGGATAGGGACCCATTCATTTCAATGGGTCAGCAAAAAAATGCTGATAGTTCATCCGTTTGTGTTCCGCGTCCGTTGTCCGTGTTTCCCTTCAGCAAACAAAATAGTGCATGTCCTACTTTTTTCACATTTGCGGAAAAAGGATAGGCATTTATTACAAGGCATCTGTGGAAAAAAATGGATCGTGTGCATGAGGCCTTAAAAGAATATTAAAACACAAGAAAAACTCTAAAATGTGACATTGCTGTCATCGTACTGATTTCCCAAATTAAGGTAACAGGTCAGTTTTACACTGGAAACACTGTAAAAAAGAAACCCATACATAACTATGGCGGAATTGTGTTTTTCTTCCAATTCTACCCCATTTAGATTTTTTTCCCCCCAGTTTCCTTCCACATCATATGCAATATTAACTGGTGCCATTAGAAAGTACAACTTTTCCTGCAAAAAAGAAAAAAAAAGCCCTCATACGGCTATGTGAATGAAAAAATACAACATTATGGCTCCGGGAAGGCAAGTAGTAAAAAAACAACAAACATAATGTAAATTGCGGCGTCGGGAAGGGGTTAAGGCGGTTTTGTATGTTGACGTCCCACCTGGGCGAGTGTCCCTCCAGGCTGCTCCTTCATGTGCAGTTCAGTAATAGTTCAGTCATGCATCCCTTAATAAGGGCTCATGCACACAAACGTTTTTTTTTGCGTTCCGTATACAGACCGTATTTTGATTCCGTATACGGAACCATTCATTTCAATAGGTCCGCAAAAGATGCGGACAGCACTCTGTGTGCTGTCCGCATCCGTTGCTCCGTTCCGTGGCCCCACAAAAATTATGAGACTTGTCCTATTCTGGTCCGCAAAATGGACAAGAATAGGACATCTCTATAATGGGCCTCCTGTTCCGTTCCGCGAATTGCGGAAGGCACACGGACGGCATCCGTTTTTTTGCGGATCGCATAAAGAACGGCACGGTCGTGTGCATGAGCCCTAAGATTGTAACCATCAAGTGTAATGTACAAAGACTGCATAAAGTTGAATTTGTGAATTTGATGTGCCTTCCCCTGCCACTATTATTACACTGTCCAAACTGTCTGCCCTCAACCTACATTGTGACCCAAGAAGCCATTGTTGGGCTTGGAAATAAATGGGGTCACAACGTGCCAAAATAGGAGCTGTGGGGTCGGTCAACTTAACAGGGATCCAGAGATGGAGAAGTATTGATGCTGTAAGGCACAGAAAGTCCAGAGTGCACATCCTGTTCCAGACTGTAAAAACAATGTATAGCTCACAACTGCAACAATGAATGGCTCTTAAAGCAATACCAGTAGGCAGGAGCAGACTGGGAACTTAAAGTGACCCTGGAAAAAACTTAAATTTGGCCTCATGTTGTTGGAAGGTCCAAATTGACAGAAGGCCGGACAACACAAGTAGGCAGGGACAACACAAGCAGGCAGGGACAACACAAGCAGGCAGGGACAACATAAGCAGGCAGGGACAACACAAGCAGGCAGGGACAACACAAGCAGGCAGGGACAACACAAGCAGGCAGGGACAACACAAGCAGGCAAGGACAACACAAGCAGGCAGGGACAACACAAGTAGGCAGGGACAACACAAGCAGGCAGGGACAACACAAGCAGGCAGGGACAACACAAGCAGGCAGGGACAACACAAGTAGGCAGGGACAACACAAGCAGGCAGGGACAACACAAGTAGGCAGGGACAACACAAGCAGGCAGGGCCAGCAATACCATAGTACAGCATAAAATACCACCCCAGCAGAACCAAATACCATAGTGCAACACATAATACCGCTGCCTTGTTGCAGTATTCAACTGTATCACTGTCCTGAGGATGGCAATGCAGTTGAATTTAGGGCATCTGCACTGGCTGGCCAGGTGCATAAGTACCTGATATTCCTACATTCCTACATTCCTACACAATATGAGATAAAAAAAAGAACAAGTAGAGTCTGATATCACATAAAAATTTGTTAAAAACATATATATATATATATATATATATATATATATATATATATATATATAAAACCTCAATTACAATATGCAAATTAAAAATACATCAATGGCTTCAAGCAGTCTGAGTATAATTGAGTATTATTGATTGCTGTGGGGCAAGGGCATTGCTAGGTCAAAACATTCGGGGCCTGGGCCCCTGATGTTTTGTCCCAGGCCCCGAATGTCCTGCCTGCCTGTTAGATATAACTGTATTGCCGTCCTCAGGAGGGCAATACAATTGAATCTAATGCACTACAAGAGCTGAAGGACCTTTGATGACCTCACAGGTCATGTGATCAGTTCTAAATGAAGTAGCTGAAAAGGACCTGGGATGATGTCACCATCATATGACCAGTGCAGGAGAGGACGGCTCAGCAGTGAAGAGAAGTCCTGGGAAGAGGCTGAGGTGAGATTTGCTACATGAGGTAAGTGAAGATTACTTAGTGTGAGAGGCAGAGCAATGTTGGGAGTTGTAGTTATTTAACTAGGACTGTATGTTAGGGCTGAAAGGAGGGAAGTTATTTACATGGGACAGTGAGGTGGAGTGATGTTAATTACATGGGACTGGAATTTGGAAGTGGTTGGGGTAGGGTGATGTTATTTACATGGGACTGTATGTTGAAGGCAGCTGTGGGAGGGAGGGATATTATTTACATGGGATTGAATTTTAAGGGTTAATGTTATTCACATGGGACTGCATGTTGGAGGTAGCTGGGGAGGGGGTGATTTTATTTACATGGAACTATATGTAGAAGGTGTCTTGGGGAGAGAGTGATGTTATTTATATGGGACTGAATATTAAGGAGGTGATGTTATTTACACAGGACTGTATGTTGAAGGCGGCTGGGGACGGGGTGATGTTATTTACATAGGACTATATGTTGGAAGGGGCAGGAGAGATGGTGTGATGTTATTTACATGGGACTGTATTTTAGAGGGGGCTGGAGAGATGGTGTGATGATATTTATATAGGACTCTATGACGTAGGGAGGGAAATACAGGGAGTGCAGAATTATTAGGCAAGTTGTATTTTTGAGGATTAATTTTATTATTGAACAACAACCATGTTCTCAATGAACCCAAAAAACTCATTAATATCAAAGCTGAATATTTTTGGAAGTAGTTTTTAGTTTGTTTTTAGTTTTAGCTATTTTAGGGGGATATCTGTGTGTGCAGGTGACTATTACTGTGCATAATTATTAGGCAACTTAACAAAAAACAAATATATACCCATTTCAATTATTTATTTTTACCAGTGAAACCAATATAACATCTCAACATTCACAAATATACATTTCTGACATTCAAAAACAAAACAAAAACAAATCAGTGACCAATATAGCCACCTTTCTTTGCAAGGACACTCAAAAGCCTGCCATCCATGGATTCTGTCAGTGTTTTGATCTGTTCACCATCAACATTGCGTGCAGCAGCAACCACAGCCTCCCAGACACTGTTCAGAGAGGTGTACTGTTTTCCCTCCTTGTAAATCTCACATTTGATGATGGACCACAGGTTCTCAATGGGGTTCAGATCAGGTGAACAAGGAGGCCATGTCATTAGATTTTCTTCTTTTATACCCTTTCTTGCCAGGCACGCTGTGGAGTACTTGGACGCGTGTGATGGAGCATTGTCCTGCATGAAAATCATGTTTTTCTTGAAGGATGCAGACTTCTTCCTGGACCACTGCTTGAAGAAGGTGTCTTCCAGAAACTGGCAGTAGGACTGGGAGTTGAGCTTGACTCCATCCTCATCCCGAAAAGGCCCCACAAGCTCATCTTTGATGATACCAGCCCAAACCAGTACTCCACCTCCACCTTGCTGGCGTCTGAGTCGGACTGGAGCTCTCTGCCCTTTACCAATCCAGCCACGGGCCCATCCATCTGGCCCATCAAGACTCACTCTCATTTCATCAGTCCATAAAACCTTAGAAAAATCAGTCTTGAGATATTTCTTGGCCCAGTCTTGACGTTTCAGCTTGTGTGTCTTGTTCAGTGGTGGTCGTCTTTCAGCCTTTCTTACCTTGGCCATGTCTCTGCGCCTTGGTTTTTCCACACGCTTCTTGCGACCCTGTTGACTATTTTGAATGAAACGCTTGATTGTTCGATGATCACGCTTCAGAAGCTTTGCAATTTTAAGAGTGCTGCATCCCTCTGCAAGATATCTCACTATTTTTGACTTTTCTGAGCCTGTCAAGTCTTTCTTTTGACCCATTTTGCCAAAGGAAAGGAAGTTGCCTATTAATTATGCACACCTGATATAGGGTGTTGATGTCATTAGACCACACCCCTTCTCATTACAGAGATGCACATCACCTAATATGCTTAATTGGTAGTAGGCTTTCGAGCCTATACAGCTTGGAGTAAGACAACATGCATAAAGAGGATGATGTGGTCAAAATACTCATTTGCCTAATAATCCTGTACAGGGTGTAGTGTTATTTACATGGGACTGTATGGCGGAGGCGCTGAGGAATTATACTTTCTGAGGACACTAAACAGAGGAATATAACTACAGGGGGCACTGCAGGAGGCATTATAAATATAGGGGGCGCTTCAGGGCGACCATTATAACAGTAGGAGGCGATATAACTACCGGGAGCACTGCAGGCGGCATTATAAATACTTGGGGCGCTTCAGGGCGAGCATTATAACAGTAGGAGATAATATAAATACTTGGGGCACTGTAGGGGTATTATAACAGTAGGGGGCAGTATAAATACTGAAGGCACTGTGGGGGCATTTTAAATCCAGGGAACATTAGAGGGACACTGACAGGCCAAAACAGCATATATAGTTAGATATATCACATTATAGGTCTTATACAGTCTTTTAAAAGCATATAAGTATCCCCCCTGTCCACCTTATAAAGAGCGAAATATAAAGTTTTATAACCTACTTCTTCGGTCAGCAATCTGCCCAAGGGGCGGCGTTTCATGTGAAAATGCGCCGAGCCAGCATTCCCAACTGCCGTTTAAAGCCCCGCCCAGCTCATCAATATTCACTTCGCTGGGCGGGGCTAGAACTCTCCCCAGTCCCGATCCTGCGCCTGCGCAATTCAATCCTCCGGGCATCGTTCATGCCCAATCTTCTGCGCCTGCGCCCCGCCGTGCCGTTAGATCGCGCCTGCGTACACACACCAGCCTGCGTCTTCACATGAAACGCCGCCCCTTGGGCAGATTGCTGACCGAAGAAGCAGGTTATAAAACTTTATATTTCGCTCTTTATAAGGTGGACAGGGGGGATACTTATATGCTTTTAAAAGACTGTATAAGACCTGTAATGTGATATATCTAACTATATATGCTGTTTTGGCCTGTCAGTGTCCCTTTAGGCGCTCTTATTACTACTGGGGGCTCTATAGGAGGGATCCGCATTATTTCTACTAAGAGCACTATAGGGGCCTTATTACTACTGAGGGGTCTGTAGAGAGCTTTATTACCACTGGGGGAATAATAGGGGGCCTTATTTGTACAGGGGGCTCTGTGAGGGTATTATTAATACTGGAGGGCTCTTCTACTAATGGAGGCACTCTTGTGGAGCATTATCACTGTTAGGTCCAGTAGCGGGCAGTATTCCTAATAAGAGCATTCTAAAAGGGAATTACTATTGGTGGGACTATGAGGAGTACTGTTACTATGGGGGGCACTCATTTTCCTTCAGGATAGTATTTGGGGGTACAGAAAAGTAAGGAAGCTAAGATGTCTGTGCGTCACACTCTGCAGAGACGAGGTGGCTGAGAGAAGTTGTCCGGACCGAATGGAGAAGATGATGACAGAGAAGATCTACATCAGAGGAGACGTCACCTGGGAGGCCCTGGATGTGAGAGGTACGTGCTGCTGTATAGCAAGTACAGCAAAATGTCTTCAGTGCTAGTGTTTGATGCTGTTGTTCAACTTAAAGAATTGGGCCATATGCATTGGTGCTTGGGCCCCGGATCTTTTGAGACCCTAGCAACGCCCCTGCTGTGGGGCCCTTGCTAGTGGAGTACCGGGGGAAGAGGAGGATTAGGCTACTTTCCCACTGGCGCTTACTCGTTCCGGCAGGCTGTTCCATCAGGGAACAGCTGGCCGGATCTGTAACTACAGTGTACATCCGTGAGCTGCTGGTAGTCCGCCTGGCTCCATTCACTATAATGGGGAGCGTCATAGATCCGGCCGTAGCTCGGCAAATGCTGCACGCAGTGGTTTTTATCCAGCCTCCTCCCTGCATATTTGCCGTGCTGTGGCCGGATCCATGCTGTTCCACATTATAGTGAATGGAGCTGGGCGGACTACTGTAGTTATGGATCCGGCAGGGGAACAGCCTTCCGGAACGCGTAAACGCCAGTGTGAAACAGGTATAGTCGGGCAGCACAGTTAAGAATAGATTGGAGGGGTGTGAGGGTGCTAGATGCAAGGCCACAGAGGAGGATGTTACAGTGGCCTAGACAGGAGATGACGAGGGCATGTACAAGCATTTTTGCAGACTCCTGGTTGAGGAATGCACGGATTCGAAAGATATTTTTGAGTTTGAGGCAGCAGGTGGTGGTTTTTTCAGAGGACACGTAGCGGGAGGCATTGGGGGACTTGCATCAGCTGATCCCTTATGAAGAGCAAAATTTAGTTGGAACTGTAAAGGAGGGCACTCTCTGGTATGCCATCAGGGGTATAGTGCTGCTGGCCATGTGGTGGACTCGCCCTCTTAGAGATGGAATTCCGGGCTCGTACTGGAAGGCCGGCAGACCAGGGACCTTAAAAATGACCTTAAAAAACATCATTTGAAACATGCAAGAACATGGTGGAACAAGGTATCACTTGTGAATTATTTGAAATATAATTACATTCCCAGGGGACTGAGAATTCAGATCTTTCCAACTTATGGCAGCCAAGATTTTGATTTTACAACCAAATGGGAGAAGGCGTGTAACACATGTTCCAGATCATTGATTCAGGCTATTATTGATTTGAATGAGAAAACCCTATGTGAATTGGAGGAAAGTATTAAAAATACCACGGAACAACTGACCTTGCGTTTATCCGCAAGTGAAAAGGAACGTTGGGAGAAGGAGAATCATGATTTATACGATGTGTGGGAGAAAGAGATCAAAACCACCAAAAGCAAAAAATTCCAAAGGAACTAATTGGATTTTGAGAATAACCGTGTATATAAATGGCGCAATTCAGCTGTTGGCGTAAGGTCAAGATCTGGCTCTAGCTCTATATCCTCCAACATGTCCACAGGCAGTGATTCTAATCGATCTGTCGGATTACCTGCAAGATATCCCTCCCGACAAACAAAAAGAAAGGAACCACCTAAGCACCATAAAAAAAAAACAGCAACCCAAAACGCAGCATGGAGAATCAGGGTGATAACTCCAACCTCAAGGTAATCAATCTATCGGAGAGGGAATTCTCGAGGGCGCAATTAGAGGTGCTAAATTATGGATTTTTCGTTTGTCCCTTCTAATAATTTTGATTGCTTTACAGCAATAAAAGATTTAAAGCTATTCGCCAGAAAACTGTTTTTTAAAAAGATGTACACAAGAAAAAGAAGCAGTCACAATTCTGGAGGAACTAATGGAGGAACAGGAACCGAACGTTGGAGCTGGTTGTGGTAAGTTTCCAAAATCTTTACTACCTAAGTCTAAACGTTTCCCGGCTTTATACCTATATCCTAACATTCATGCCTTCGTGCATTTAGTCACAAAGGAATTCCACAGGATTGCGAATGACAATCATGGCAAGTCATACAATCTGACATACACACAGAGGAAGGCCATTCGGGAATTGCAAAACATAAAGGACTTAGTATTCAAACCCGCGGATAAAGGCGGAAATGTGATGATTTGGCCCAAACAAATGTATGAAAAGGAAGTATACAGGCAGCTGAGAGATTCAACATAATCCGAGTGATCAATATAAAAGGGATCTGCCGACTTTAGTTCTACGAGCCCAGGAAAGGGGCATAATCACAAAGAAACAAGTTGATATTCTCATTCCGGAACACCCGAAAGTAGCCTGTCTATATATGCTTCCTAAAGTCCACAAGAACGCCACTGTCACTACCAGAGCTTTGAGACTTTCTCACAGCTCTGTTTCTCCACCCCTGTGATGATGTCACTACTAGAGCTTGAAGGAGTTCTCTCTGCTCTGTTTCTCCGCCCCTGTGATGAGGTCTTTACTTTCTGTTTCCTTCCTCCCAGCTGTCCCTCCTGTGTTTGATTTCTCTGCCTTTAAATCACCCCTCCTCCCTTGTAGGGTGCGGATTATATTCTTCATTTGAGTTGTATCTCTCGCTTGAGTATTTTCACTTGTATGATATCTTTTCACTGGACCTGTGTTCTGCTGAAGCAAGTACTCCGGATATTGCCAGCTGTCTTTGGATCTGTTTTCACTGCTGCTGCAGCTCCTTCAGTTAAGTGTGCAGACATTGTGTGTTTCTGTTTGTTTGCTGACTGGATCCGAGGCGACCCCGGTTCCGTCCATATACTGAGCAGGGCACCGGTGGCCGTGCCCCTTCCACTATTGTAGGGGTTACAGTGGTCATCAGCCTTAGGTACGCGGGCATGTCTCGATCCACCATTTGGATCCGGACATGTGCTTAGCAGCATAGGGAGAGATTTTAGGGTCTGACAGGGGTCACCCTTTATCCTCCCTAGTTTGGGTCCGGTCAGTAGCTAAATTCACTGTGTATGCTCTTGTTGCTCACATACAGCCGTGACATTATAATCCGCCAAAACCGTCCTTTTTGACATGGATCTGCTTTCTGGCCTGGTTGACCGCATGCAGGGTCTTTCTTTGGAGGTAGCGGATCTCCGTCAATCTATGACTCAGCTTCAAGCATTGGGCTCTGCTCCGGCCCATGGAGTCTGTTGCGAGCCAAAGATCTCACTTCCGGAAACGTTCTCCGGGGGCAGTGAGAATTTTGTTTGCTTCAGAGAGGCATGCAAACTCCATTTTTGCTTGTGTCCCCATTCCTCTGGTAATGAGGGGCAGAGGGTGAGGATTGTCATCTCCCTGCTCAGGGGTAATGCTCAGACTTGGGCTTTTTCGCTGCCATCGGGGGATCCCTCCCTTCGATCCGTGGAAAGATTTTTTGTGGCCCTGGGGCAGATACAGTATATGATGACCCGGATCGTGTTGCTCTGGCCGAATCTAACTTACGTTTTTTATGCCAGAACAAACTGTCTGCGGAGCTTTATTGTTCTGAATTTCGGAAATGGGCAGCTGATTCAGGTTGGAATGATGCTGCACTCCGGAGTCAGTTCTGTCATGGCCTCTCAGAGAGATTGAAAGATGCGTTTGCTTTCCATGAGAGACGAACGTCCTTAGAGTCTGCCATGTCATTGGCGGTACGCCTTGACAGGCGTCTAAGAGAAAGAAACGAGACCTCTCTGTCCAGCCATTCTCAGTCTAGGGGCAGTGGTGCGGACTCATTCAGTGTGCAGGGGCCTCATCCTGTCTCGGTCCCCTCTGAGGAGGAGCCCATGCAGCTAGGTCGACTTGCCCCTAATAAAAGAGGATTTAGTCCTCAGAGTATGGTGTGTTTTTGTTGTGGGGGCATAGGTCATTTGGCAAATGTTTGTCCGTCTAGGAGATTCATGAACTGTACTAAGAGTGATAATAAGAGAAAAACCTCAAAAGGTAAATCATCAAACTCTGCTTCATCTGCTACTTTGGGCAAAGTTGATGTAGGAATTTATGCTTTTCCTCTGACCTGCAGTTCCCGTTTTCTCCTTTCTGCCAGGGTGGCGCTAGAGAGCAAAGTCATTTCTTGTGAAATTTTTGTCGATAGTGGAGCGGCCGTCAATCTTATTGACACTCAATTTGTAGCCATGCATGGTTTTCAGGTTTGCACATTAGAAAAGGATATACCTGTTTTTGCTATTGACTCTGCTCCACTCTCACAGAGATCCCTGAAGGGCATTGTTCACAATATCCGGTTAGCTGTAGGTGACACTCATGTGGAGCATATATCTTGATTTGTCCTTAACGGATTGCCTTCTCCTCTAGTTTTGGGGTTACCCTGGCTCACTAGACATAACCCCACTATTGATTGGCAAGGAAGGCAAATAAATGAGTGGAGTGACTTTTGTAGAGAGAATTGTCTCACAGCGACTTTTGCAGAGGTGTCTACTAAAACTGTGCCATGATTTCTCTCAGATTTCTCGGACGTGTTTTCCGAGAGCGGTGTTCAGGAGCTACCTCCTCACCGGGAGTTTGACTGTCCCATTAACCTCATTCCCGGCGCCAAGCTGCCAAAAGCATGCCTCTACAATCTCTCACAACCGGAAAGAATCGCAATGCGAACCTATATCTCCGAGAGTCTCGATAAGGGGCATATTCGTCCCTCAAAATCACCTGTTGCCGCTGGTTTTTTTTTTTTTTAAAAAAAGATGGCTCTATGAGACCTTGCCTAGATTTTAGGGAGCTGAACCGTATCACGATTCGCGATCCCTATCCCCTTCCTCTGATCCCGGACCTCTTCAACCAAATTGTTGGGGCCAAGGTTTTTTCCAAATTGGATTTGAGAGGCGCGTACAACCTGGTCAGGGTCAGAGAGGGGGATGAATGGAAAACGGCCTTTAATACCCCTAACGGGCATTTCGAGAATCTCGTTATGCCTTTTGGCCTGATGAATGCTCCGGCCGTCTTTCAGCATTTTGTTAACAGTATTTTCTACCATTTAATGGGGAAATTTGTATTGGTGTATCTTGATGATATTTAGATTTTTTCCCCTGATGTTCAGACCCATCAGGATCATCTTTTTCAGGTTCTGCGGATTCTGCGGGAAAATAAATTGTACGCCAAGCTCGAGAAATGTGTTTTTATGGTATCAGAGATTCAATTTCTGGGTTTTCTCCTCTCTGCTTCTGGTTTTTCGCATGGATCCGGAGAAGGTCCGTGCTGTACTTGAGCGGGAGCTTCCTGAGAATCAGAAGGCATTGATGCGCTTTCTGGGTTTTGCGAACTATTACAGAAAGTTCATTTTGAATTATTCCTCTGTTGTCAAACCCCTCACTGACATGACAAAAAAGGGGGCGGATTTTACCTCGTGGTCGGAGGAGGCGCTTGCAGCTTTTTCTAAGATTAAAGAGAGTTTTGCGTCTGCTCCCGTCTTGGTGCATCCCGATGTTTCCTTACCTTTTATTGTTGAGGTGGATGCTTCCGAGGTGGGTGTGGGTGCGGTTTTGTCCCAGGGCTCTTCTCCTGCCAAATGGCGACCCTGTGCCTTTTTCTCTAAAAAAACTCTCCCCGGCAGAGAAAAACTATGATGTGGGAGATAGGGAGTTGTTGGCCATCAAGTTGGCTTTCGAGGAATGGCGCCATTGGTTGGAGGGGGCCAGGCACCCTATCACCGTTTTTATCGACCATAAGAATCTGGCGTACTTGGAGTCGGCCAGGCGTATGAATCCGAGACAGGCCAGATGGTCTCTGTTCTTCTCCAGATTCAATTTTGTCGTTACATTCTGCCCTGGGATCAAAAATGTGAAGGCTGATGCTCTCTCTCGCTGTTTTCCGGGAGGAGGAAACTCCGAGGACCCGGGTCCCATTTTGGCAGAGGGGGTAGTTGTTTCTGCTCTGTATTCTGATTTGGAGGCCGAGGTCCAGGCTGCCCAGACTGAGGCACCTGCCCGTTGTCCTTCTGGGAAGTTGTTTGTGCCTCCTGAGTTACGTCACAAACTCTTCAAGGAGCACCATGATACTGTTCTTGCTGGTCACCCCGGGAGTAGAGCCACGGTAGATCTCATTGCTCTGAGATTTTGGTGGCCGGCTCTTCGTAAGTCGGTGGAAGGTTTTGTGGCTGCTTGTGAGACGTGCGCTCGCGCTAAGGTCCCTCGTTCACGGCCTTCAGGTCCCCTTCTCCCGTTACCCATACCTTCCCGTCCTTGGACACACCTGTCCATGGACTTTATCACGGATCTTCCTCGTTCCTCAGGGAAGTCGGTGATCCTGGTGGTGGTGGATCGTTTTAGCAAGATGGCTCATTTCGTACCTTTCCCTGGTTTACCCAATGCTAAAACGTTGGCGCAAGCTTTTGTCGACCATATTGTTAAATTGCATGGCATTCCCTCTGATATTGTTTCCGATAGAGGCACGCAGTTTGTGTCCAGATTCTGGAAGGCTTTCTGTTCTCGCCTGGGGGTTCGGCTGTCCTTCTCTTCTGCTTTTCACCCGCAGTCGAATGGTCAGACTGAACGCGTCAATCAGAATCTGGAGACATATTTGCGCTGTTTTGTGGCAGAGAACCAGGAGGATTGGTGTTCATTTCTCCCTCTTGCTGAGTTTGCTCTGAACAACCGTCGTCAGGAATCTTCTGATAAGTCACCATTCTTTGGTGCATATGGGTTCCATCCGCAGTTTGGGACATTCTCGGGAGGGGCTCCTTCTGGTTTGCCTGAGGAGGAGAGATTTTCCTCGTCTTTGTCTACCATTTGGCAAAAGATTCAGAGTAATCTTAGAAAGATGAGTGAGAAATATAAGCGTGTGGCTTATAAGAGACGTGTGCCTGGTCCGGACCTGAATGTGGGGGATCTGGTGTGGTTGTCTACAAGAAATATTAAACTGAAGGTTCCCTCCTGGAAATTGGGTCCCAAGTTTATTGGGCCTTATAAAATCTTGTCAGTCGTCAATCCTGTTGTCTTCCGTCTTGATCTTCCACGGGTTTGGAAGATACATAATGTATTTCACAGATCTCTCTTAAAACCATATGTCCAGCCCACGGTACCCTCCTCTTTGCCTCCTCCTCTGATTTTGGTTGATGGCAATCTGGAGTTTGAGGTTTCCAGAATTGTGGACTCTCGCATTGTCCGTGGTTCTCTTCAGTACCTCGTTCATTGGAAGGGTTATGGTCCTGAGGAGAGGATGTGGGTTTCGGTGTCGGACATTAAAGCCACTCGCCTCATCAGGGCATTTCATAGGGCTCATCCTGAGAAGGTAGGTCCTGGGTGTCTGGAGTCCACCCGTAGAGGAAGGGGGGTACTGTCACTACCAGAGCTTTGAGACATTCTCACAGCTCTGTTTCTCCACCCCTGTGATGATGTCACTACTAGAGCTTGGAGGAGTTCTCTCTGCTCTGTTTCTCCGCCCCTGTGATGAGGTCTTTACTTTCTGTTTACTTCCTTCCAGCTGTCCCTCCTGTGTTTGATTTCTCTGCCTTTAAATCACCCCTCCTCCTTTGTAGGGTGCGGATTATATTCTTCATTTGAGTTGTATCTCTCGCTTGAGTATCTTCACTTGTGTGATATCTTTTCACTGGACCTGTGTTCTGCTGAAGCAAGTACTCCGGATATTGCCAGCTGTCTTTGGATCTGTTTTCACTGCTGCTGCAGCTCCTTCAGTTAAGTGTGCAGACATTGTGTGTTTCTGTTTGTTTGCTGACTGGATCCGAGGCGACCCCGGTTCCGTCCATATACTGAGCAGGGCACCGGTGGCCGTGCCCCTTCCACTATTGTAGGGGTTACAGTGGTCATCAGCCTTAGGTACGCGGGCATGTCTCGATCCACCATTTGGATCCGGACATGTGCTTAGCAGCATAGGGAGAGCTTTTAGGGTCTGACAGGGGTCACCCTTTATCCTCCCTAGTTTGGGTCCGGTCAGTAGCTAAATTCACTGTGTATGCTCTTGTTGCTCACATACAGCCGTGACAGCCACTAGTCCGCCTGGGCGTCCGATAGTTTCAGGGATGGGGAATTTATGCGAACCTGTTTGTAAATTCATTGATTTTACATTACAGCCACTTGTGGAACAACTACCATCCTTTGTGAAGGACACTACTGATCTATTACGTCGACTGAATGATTTGTACCTAGAACCAGACATGTGGATAGCATCCTGTGATGTAGAATCACTTTATACAAGCATTCGTCATAAGGACGGCCTGGAAGCAGTTCGATTCTTCCTGATGATGGCGGACATAGATGATGAAATGGGTGAGTTCATTTTGGAATTGCTGGAGTTTGTGCTTACCCACAATTTCTTTCTGTTTGGGGACGCCTTCTACCTGCAGCTCCAGGGGACAGCGATGGGGGCGGCCTGTGCCCCGTCCTTCGCTTGTCTTTTCCTGGGGCTGTGGGAGAGGGAGGTGTTCCTAGCAGAGACATGTTGGTGGGGTCCAGATGTGGGCTCGCTACATTGATGACATTTTCGTCGTGTGGCAGGGCCCACAGACTGGATTCGCCAAACTAGTGGAAACCCTGAATAAGAATAATCGGACTATTAAATTGACTTATAGGATCAGTAAAACACGTCTGGACTTTTTGGATGTTCAAATCTTGGTTGACGAAGCAGGAAAAATTTCTACGGATCTTTTCCGCAAGGAAACTTCCACGAATCTGGTTCTACATGCAAACTCATGTCACCCTTCGAACCTCATTAAGAATATACCATATTGTTAATTCTTAAGAGCCAAAAGGATTTGCTCGACAGAAGAAGCTCTTGAGACATTGTCTCAGGACCTTTGGAACAGATTCTCAGATCGTGGATATGCAGCACGCCAGACCTGCAGGGGATTGCTAAGTGAGGTCACGGTTATGGGCAATCGAGGGTTACTCACAATCTGAAGAGAACCCTGGGCAGGCATGCGGCAGTGAAGGAGAGGTAGACACGAGTTCCTCTGGGGCACACTCTGTATGTAGAGACCTGGCCTGATGTTATGTGAGGTGCCCTGGATGTTGCAGGTGTTTAGAGTGCCTGAAGCAAGGTCCCTTTTAGGATTCGTGATGCCAGTGCCTGTAACGGTGGCACACTGGTTTCCAGTAGCAATAAGTGAGGTACACAGGTGGTATAGTGAACCAAACGTTGCTTTACTTAAAACAGTCCAACTTTATACATCAAGATGGTAATGCAGTCCCTTATATCATATGCTTCACAAGCAGGCTTATTTCACAAGATGGCAGGTATTAATCATGCAAGATACTTGGAGGGTAATCAACAACACACTCAGAATCAGGTTGTACCTTCTCCTCAGAAATAGTGTACACTGTTCTTTAGAACTCCTGTCTGGTTTCTATCCCAAGGCCCGGATGCCTAAATGCTGGCTTAAATCCTTGGTAAATATATCTTCCTCCCGTATTGACTCTTGCTCTTACTTCATAGTTCCTCTGCCCATTAACTTACTTATCTTAGCTGGTTGCACTGTCTCTGCTTGGCTTGAGGGTAACTGCAGGTTGCTCCCAGGAGGTCCTGTCCTACAACTGGTGGTATCTTCTGAGCTAACTGAGGCTCACTTGGACTACAGGCAGGCTAGGGTTCTTCACTAGCCTCCTGGTCATAGCTAGCAGCCAGGGCTATCAAGCTGCATGTCAGGAGGAGGCCCTCAGCATATCTCTGGCTGGTGCCTTCTGACTTCTGTCTCCACAGACTCCTGACTATGAACCCCCTCCTCCCTGTCTGGGCCTGAACATTTATACTAGGGGCTCCCTATCTCCCTCTAGTGTCTAGGATGCCTAACTACACCCTAATAGGCCTGCAATGCATACTACAGGGGAAACATTGCATGTAAAAACACACAGCAAAATACATTAAATGCATAGTTAAATATAATATTACTGTCCCTTGTGAGCAGAAGTAACACGTCACCCAATTGACCCTTGTGTAGTGCCCACGCCTACCTAGTGGGACACTACATACCCCCACGCTATGACGTTGCCCGTCCTCGGCGCAACATGAAGGGGCCCTGCCCAGCTGGATACTGCATCTGGAAAAGAGAAAATAATGCAAAGCAGGAAAAATACATCTACATTTGCAACATACATTATATGTATACATCAGGCAGTTCAACTGGCTTAGGAGCAAGTACGGTGAAAAGGGGCGTCGTTCTCTTCTCTCAGGATAATGTAAGGGAACAGGGGCGCTGACCTGGTGCAGCGTATTAGTGATACCAGGATAGTCCATATTAATAAGCAAATTGTCCATAATAGAACCGTAGAAAAATGTAGAACAATTTAAAAGTTCTTGGAGGCTCAAAGAACAAACATGAGTCCGTACCCAGGTTCCTTTCTTATTCCCAGCAAGGTTTTCAAAGACAGCAAGGGCAGAAGTACAAGATCACAGAGGCTCGCATACAGTGGAGTCCATCTCTGGGCACATTTCTTTTAAATAGCAATATCTCAGAGGCTCATGTGCATTTGAGTCTATCTCCGGGCACGTTTCCTTAGCCTTAAGTTGCACAATAAAATGACAGCACATAAAAATAGCCCACATTATTCCATTGGCATATATATAAAAAAATAAGTGCTGCAATACCCTTAATCAACCTGAAAAGGGGGTTAAAGGGTTAAAGGTGCAACATAAAAATAGGCACAACTTGGTGAAATATTGTAGAAGCAGGCAGGAGGTCCTGTAAACAAGATGGCTTTGCAGCAATTGGTATTTCAGTGGGTGACCATACCACTGAGCCGTGGGTAACTGGCAGCAGCAACAAAGGACCAAAACAAAGGACTCCTGTCCTGGAAGGGTTGAATTCTCAGCAATGAGGTCCCTTGATGAAAGCAAATCAAATAAATCGATGGCCTAGCAGGCCAATTCACAGGGGCATGTCATATTCACTTTGCATCTCAGTGGTGCTCCCTGGCTCTGCTTGCAGATGAGGCCTGTAATAAGCATCAACAGGCGGATGTGCCCACAACACAGTATTGGGGGGGGCAGCTGCAGCATAAAGGGACCCCTAATAGGTATTGGCCCCATAGGCCTAGGGGTGATTACAGTTGCTGACCGCACCGGTGCAGGCATAACAATCGTGGGCTGCTGCACTGGCCTGGGTACCGCCGCCGCAAGCGGTCCGGTGGGCTCTGGGATAACTGACTCTGCGCAGCAAGTCACAGTGTGAGAGGGCCTCCTTGGGGGCCTCAACGTAGCCGCAGTAGCTGTAGGTGGCCGGCTGGTAGGGACAGGTACCCTTACCTCTGACCCAGCGATGTCCGAGTATTGAAGGCGGACCTCTTCCTTCCTAGGTGGCGTCCGGATTCTGGCGGTGGCAATTCGGCGTAACTCCCGCAGCTTCTCCTCCAGACGGACGATCTGGTCATCTAGGCTCTCAGCTTCAGGATCGCTGTCCTCCGATGTGGCCGCCGGCACTGGTACAACAGAGGGCGCATCCTGCGCAGCCGCTGCAGGCTCAGGTGACGCGTCCGGTCTTTTACCCTTTCGGATGTTGTCCAGGGTCACGTGGAATCTCTCCAGATTCTCCAACTCTTTAATAGTTTTCTCCCGGCGAGGCAGCTCAGGGGACGGATATGGGCTCACCCACTTCTCCACTACCGTTGGTTGCCAGAATACGTTCGGGCCAATGAAAGAGCCCCGCTCTTGAAATGCATGATGGGCCGGTTCTGGAGAGCGCGCTGCTTCGCGCTCGCAGCCAGTATAGTCCTCATCAGCTTCCCAGTCCTCCGGTTCTTTCCTGGGACGGGTCACGGCAGTGGCATATGGGCCTCGCAGGCCCTCGGCAGGGGTGAACTCCACTTCTTCTCCCTCGCGGAGGTTGTGCATGCGCTCCGGGAGGTAACTCCGCTTGACGGATCTCCGATTCACATACAAGTCTCTGCCGGTAGTGTAATCTTGGATACAACCGTAGCCACGGTCCTTGTCAAATGCCACAACCAACCCCTTTCTCCTTTCCAGGCGGGGTTGGGTGTCAGTGTGGCGCTCATGAACGGTCTTTGCCAGTTCCTCATAGTAGATCTTGGTCTTGGTATTTTTCTTTATGGCGGCCTCCCGTATCTCTGCCATCAATGCTGACCACTTGAATGAGGGCTGGAAAAAGTCTCTCCAGGAGCCGTAATAGGTCTCCGGTTGCGTCCTCGGTGGCGGGCAGGTGGGTCTCTCCGGTCCCGGAGAGTAGGCCGGTGGAGCGTCCTCTTGCTCTACACCAATAACATCCATCTTTAACAGATCAGGCGCGGACATCCCAGCAGAGCAGTCTTCACTCTTCAACATGCTCGATCCTTCTCTGGAGAGCGACAGAGTCGCGCCAATAATTTCAGACAGATCCTCCCATTGTTCTGGGAGGCCGCCCCCCAGGTACTCCAGTATGGGGGAGGCGGAGTCCATTTCTGCAGACATGCAAATGTCCAGACAGGGCGGTGGCGCCGACAGATAGCCTTTCCCGCACTTTTCAGCAAAAAGGCGCCAATTTTTACCGCCAATTTAGTATGAAGATGACGCAGCAGTAAATCCAAGCAAGCTAAGCGGCCATCTTGAGCAAAACGCTGTCTATTCCCTGACAGCAAGCTGTGGCTTAAATAAGCAGCAGACAGTCCATGCAATACAATCTTAACACAGCAAATTATTACAGTTCTTTGGCCCAGCAATTTTTCAATAAAGCATTTAGGGCTTGGTCACTTTAAGGCATATAGTAGCACATAGTTCTTGTATCCGCAATGGCGCAGGAATGTTCGTTATCCTGTTCGTGACGCCAATTTATGCAGCACGCCAGACCTGCAGGGGATTGCGAAGTGAGGTCACGGTTATGGGCAATCGAGGGTTACTCACAATCTGAAGAGAACCCTGGGCAGGCATGCGGCAGTGAAGGAGAGGTAGACACGAGTTCCTCTGGGGCACACTCTGTATGTAGAGACCTGGCCTGATGTTATGTGAGGTGCCCTGGATGTTGCAGGTGTTTAGAGTGCCTGAAGCAAGGTCCCTTTTAGGATTCGTGATGCCAGTGCCTGTAACGGTGGTACACTGGTTTCCAGTAGCAATAAGTGAGGTACACAGTTGGTATAGTGAACCAAACGTTGCTTTACTTAAAACAGTCCAACTTTATACATCAAGATGGTAATGCAGTCCCTTATATCAAATGCTTCACAAGCAGGCTTATTTCACAAGATGGCAGGTATTAATCATGCAAGATACTTGGAGGGTAATCAACAACACACTCAGAATCAGGTTGTACCTTCTCCTCAGAAATAGTGTACACTGTTCTTTAGAACTCCTGTCTGGTTTCTATCCCAAGGCCCGGATGCCTAAATGCTGGCTTAAATCCTTGGTAAATATATCTTCCTCCCGTATTGACTCTTGCTCTTACTTCATAGTTCCTCTGCCCATTAACTTACTTATCTTAGCTGGTTGCACTGTCTCTGCTTGGCTTGAGGGTAACTGCAGGTTGCTCCCAGGAGGTCCTGTCCTACAACTGGTGGTATCTTCTGAGCTAACTGAGGCTCACTTGGACTACAGGCAGGCTAGGGTTCTTCACTAGCCTCCTGGTCATAGCTAGCAGCCAGGTCTATCAAGCTGCATGTCAGGAGGAGGCCTTCAGCATATCTCTGGCTGGTGCCTTCTGACTTCTGTCTCCACAGACTCCTGACTATGAACCCCCTCCTCCCTGTCTGGGCCTGAACATTTATACTAGGGGCTCCCTATCTCCCTCTATTGTCTAGGATGCCTAACTACACCCTAATAGGCCTGCAATGCATAATACAGGGGAAACATTGCATGTAAAAACACACAGCAAAATACATGAAATGCATAGTTAAATATAATATTACTGTCCCTTGTGAGCAGAAGTAACACGTCACCTAATTGACCCTTGTGTAGTGCCCACGCCTACCTAGTGGGACACTACAGATATCCTAGAGCGAAGATCCGACAGGGATATAGAAAGACTAAAATGGCGAAAAGAGATCAACTTTTAGTGTATCGCCAGAGAAGAAAAAGTCAAAGTCTTGATGATAAGGTATGTTTCATCACATCATACAACCCCCAGTGGCGCCTGATGAAAGACGTCCTGACAAAATATTGGGAAGTGTTACATCTAGATTCTACTTTGAACAAGATTCTTCCTCCTTGTCCTTCCATTACGTATAGGCGGACAAAAAACTTGAAAGATCTCTTGGTTAAAAGCTACTATCCTGGCCTTAATCCACAGAGAAATTTTGGCTCTAAGGGCCCCAAATGGGGTTGTTCCCCGTCCGGAAAATGTGTGGCCTGTCTCAACATCGACAGGGCTCACATTTCAGTAATCCCATGAAAAGTGATAGACAATATAAGATTACCCATAATATCATGTGTAATACTATAGGGGTAATTTACTTGGCGACTTGCCCATGCCAGTGTGTTTACGTTGGCATAACCTCAAGGGAATTGAGGAGACGCACACGGGAACATGTTCTTGGCATAGAAGCTGCTAAGGATGAAGATGATGTAACTATGCTTAAACCCATCCCTAGGCACTTCAAACAATTCCACGATTGTGACAGTACCAGCTTCCGAGTCAAAGGCATTGACCGCATTTATATCACAGCACGTGGTGGCGATTACTCTATATGTTTTTAATATATTTTTTTGTTCTCTCTTTTTTTCTTAGTCTTAGTATTTACGTACTTGTGGTGTGTCTTGGTGGGTCAAGTGAATGGCATCTGCTGTGTTGGTTCCATCTAGAATGGCGGATTACTTGTGTGGAGGGCTTTTTTGTGCGGTTTCTTGGAAGATTTGGGTTTTTTTCCTCCCCCCCCCCCTCTACTTGAAGAGAGAGTGTCTGAATGAATTGACCGAACAATCATTGCCTTGGGATGCTGGAATATATATGTGTACAATATACATATTTATTTATTATGATATACTTATTATGATATATTTATTATGATACTTTTGTACATATTTGTATATTTCTATATATTTAGGGGCCTTAAAGGGATTCTGTCATCAGATTTAACCCCTCTAACCTAAACATATGCTCGTGTCCAGACTAATAAGAAGAATCCTAAGCTGGCCTTATTAAACCTCACTGTGTCTCTATTTGCCCAAAAAACAGGTTTTTACAACCTGTCAATCACTTACTTAAGGTGCCCAAGGGGAGGTCCGTTAATACAGGGTGCCCTGCCACACCCCTCGCCGTCTGGTGCCCAGCGCCGCCTTCCCTGTCTTCAGCGCCACCTTCCCTGTCTTCAGCGCCTCCTTCCCTGTCTTCAGCGCCGCCTTCTACAGCTCAGCGCCGCCTCCGCAATCCTCCCCGTCCCTCTGCCAGATCCCGCGCGGTCATATCGGGGTTGAGCGAAGTGCGCATCAGGCCGGCGCATGCGCACTTCGCTCAACGAAGCGGCTGCCAGGAGTCCGCACAGGCGCATCAGGCTGAGCCTAGTGCGCAGGCGGAGGATCTGACAGAGGGACGGGGAGAATTACGGAGGCGGCGCAGAGCTGTAGAAGGCGGCGCTGAAGACAGGGAAGGAGGCGCTGAAGACAGGGAAGGTGGCACTGAAGACAGGGAAGGCGGCGCTGGGCACCAGACGACGAGGGGTGCGGACGGGAACCCTGTATTAACGGACCTCCCCTTGGGCACCTTAAGTAAGTGATTGACAGGTTATAAAAACCTGTTTTTTGGTCAAATAGAGCCACAGTGAGGTTTAATAAGGCCAGCTTAGGCCTCTTTCACACTTGCGTTGTCCGGATCCGTTGTGTACTCCATTTGCCGGAAGTGCCCGCCGGATCCGTAACACCGCAAGTGAACTGAAAGCATTTGAAGACGGATCCGTCTTCAAAATGCGTTCAGTGTTACTATGGCACCCAGGACGCTATTAAAGTCCTGGCTGCCATAGTAGTAGTGGGGAGCGGGGGAGCAGTGTACTTACAGTCCGTGCGGCTCCCGGGGCGCTCCAGAATGACGTCAGGGCGCCCCATGCGCATGGATGACGTGTCCATGTGATCACGTCATCCATGCGCGTGGGGCGCCCTGACGTCACTCTGAAGCGCCCCGGGAGCCGCACGGACGGTAAGTATACTGCTCCCCCGCTCCCCACTACACTTTACCATGGCAAACAGGACTTTAGCGTCCTGGGAGCCATGGTAACCATTCAGAAAAAGCTAAACGTCGGATCCGGTAATGCGCCGAAACGACGTTTAGCTTAAGGCCGGATCCGGATTAATGCCTTTCAATGGGCATTAATTCCGGATCCGGCCTTGCGGCAAGTGTTCAGGGTTTTTGACCGGAGCAAAAAGCGCAGCATGCTGCGGTATTTTCTCCGGCCAAAAAACGTTCCGTTCCGGAACTGAAGACATCCTGATGCATCCTAAACGGATTTCTCTCCATTCAGAATGCATGGGGATAATCCTGATCAGGATTCTTCCGGCATAGAGCCCCGACGACGGAACTCTATGCCGGAAGACAATAACGCAAGTGTGAAAGAGCCCTAAGGATTCTTCTTATTAGTCTGGACATGAGCATATGTTTAGGTTAGAGGGGTAAAATCTGATGACAGAATCCCTTTAATGAATTATATATCCAATATCTTTTTATTCACTATGTATTTTTGTATCTTTGTATTAAAAAAAAAAAATATTAATATTTCTCTTTTTATATATGAATTGCTCTACACGTTTTCATTAGGTTTTTTGTAATCACTTATTTATAAATATAACCTTAATAGGTTTATTAGTCATCTCATGCATTTTCACGAGTATAATCCATCCGTTTTCATATATTATAAATTTATGATATGATTAATTATCTTTATTAATATTCAGTATTTATTCTCACCTCTTCACTTTTTTCATTCATTTTTCCTTCTTTTTCTTGACCATTCACCCTTGTCACCCTTTTCACTCACCTTATACCTACTTTCGCCTGATGCTATTGGTCTTATTTACACTTCATGCAATTCTGTGGTTTATGCTGTTCGACATATATGGGAGGTCACTTGCATTTTCCGATCACGTGATCCAAGGATTCGGCACGTCATCAACTATGTGGCCAACCTTGTACTTAGGGATGTCCGTGTACAATATTATATTTTAGAGATTGCCTCCCTCCTAAGGATATTAGATTATTATTATGATTACCATTATTGCTTCTTTTTCTATTTATTTAAATGTGACATCCGAGCGGCCTATCAGCATGTATCATCTGAACGCTGGCAAGTGTGGCTGGCGTGACGGTGTGCTAACGTAGTAGTCACGTGTGTTCCACGTGACCTGTGCGTCCTGATGACCGCTCGCTGAACTCTACTGACTTCCCCCTTTTTTTGACCACCTGACTCACGATGTGAGTTCCCATTGGAGAGTTAAGCTCCATGACACACCAAACGATGATAATGTTACTTATTTGCACCTGTGAGAACGATATATAAGAAGGTGGAGTTTTTATCAGTTTCTTATCACTGGAAGAAGCCAGTTCACTGGCGAAACTGCGTTGGGAGGAGGAGACTGAGGGATCGGCACGCTCGTTTTGGGTATTTTACCATATTCCTTGATTTCCACATTTACCTACTTATATTCCTATCGGATTTGTATGTCCGGGGTTTCTTATTCTTGGTCCTTATGTGGCGTTCCTTGCGCTCTTGTATGCCAGCTTCATTGGAGCTTCTATTAGAGCATCCACCAATTATAAGCACCGGGTCATGGAGAAATTCAACTAAGGAGAGCCTCCACTATACAAAACTGATACCCCAAAATTAGAACTACGGCTCTACCATATTTGATAATAAGAAAAATCTTTATTGAATGAACATTTAGACAGATATTATCACATGTAAAAACAGCAGTAAACAGGCATATTTCGGTGAGGAAAGAACCCTGAAGGAGACTGAGGGATCGACACACACGGTCTAAATGTTCATTCAATAAAGATTTTTCTTATTATCAAATATGGTGGAGCCGTAGTTCTAATTTTTGGGTATCAGTTTTGTATAGTGGAGGCTCTCCTTAGTTGAATTTCTCCATGACCCGGTGCTTATAATTGGTGGATGCTCTAATAGAAGCTCCAATGAAGCTGTTCGACCTCTACATTCCCCGTTATGTACAGAGAGGAGTTGCAGGTGACCCCTTTCCCTTTACCCTGCAACTTTTTTCTTTTGCTTTTTCTTCTTTTGATGTTGTGCTGATGTTGTGCTGATGTTGTGCTGATGTGCTGATGTGCTGATGTTGTGCTGATGTTGTGCTTTGGCCAGTGGTCTCTTTGTCCAGCAGATTAGAATGGACACAGCAGAATAATACAGCGGGTGATACACAAAACCTTATCTGCAACAACAAAGCAGGAGAGACCAGGAGACAGTGCTACACTGTGGACATCTGTGATATTGTGTATTGTGTTTGTTTCTTTTCTTAAAGGGGTTATCCCATGATTGACGTAAATAAAAATGAAAATCATACATAATCTAGTACATGACAACCTCTTTCCAACAAAGCCAGAACCAGCCCTGTACCTCACATGGATCCAGAGATCTCCCCATTCATTGCTCTAATTGTTCTGCTAGATTTATTTTAAGCTGGCAGCACAGGGGACACGTCCTTTCTCAGAGGGTGTGTCCTGTCTACTGCAGTTTGTGGCAGCTGAAGGATGGAAGTGAGCATGTGCTTCCATCTGTGTGAGAAGGACAGAGAGCTTAGATAAACAGCAGGTGGCGCTATACAGATAGATTTCACTGAATAACCCAGTGGCTATGATAAATTACAGAAGTATTCAGAACCAGGGGCTGGTTTGGAAACTGTAGACTATTTTATGTGGAGCAACCCCTTTAACATGTTACGGTTCTTTAGTACAGATCACCTGTCATGGACGTTCCAGTGACAGGTGGCAGGAGTTCGGTGAGACTGGCAACACGTGGTTTGATCTGACATGTTTCCCGTTTGGATCAAATGATGTCTGTGTTGTTTCTGATGCTTACCACACCTTCTTTCCCCAGGTGTGGCTATTAGGGTCATTTAACCTTCTCTATTTATTGTTGCTTCTCCCACAATGCTGTTCGGATTATAGCTTCTCTTTGGACCTTTGGATAGATTGTGGTTGGATCTCGACTGAGTTTCTGATGCTTCCATTGCTCCTTCTAAGTTAAGTCTTTCCTTTCCCTTTTGTATTTTGTTTGGGTTCTGTGTGTTGCATTTCACTATTGTTTGTATTAGGCCTGAAGGAGACTCCTGTTCGTCCTTCCTTTTGGAGGAACAGCTAGTCTTGTCCCTGCCATTAGTACCAGGGTCCTATAGGGCTAGATAGTACTCGAGGTATTCCTGCGTATGAACTCACCTACCTTTGGGATCTGTTCATACTGGTAGTCAGTCAGGATTTTGGTTAGGGTTTCCACTACAAGGTGTCCATTTTCCTTCCCTAGTTCTCAGGCCTTATTCCCTGTTCCCCCCTTCCCTCCTATGCTCGGTGTGGTGTTTCCCTTCCACACCGAAGCCTGACATCACCATTCCTTTACTGCCCCAAATACAGACTGCAATGTTCCTTAATGCCTTGTGTCACCACTAGGGGCCCCCTAGTGGTGACACAAGGCATTAAGGAACATTGGGCCCCATTCACCATATTTTTGGTCCACATCCGATCTGCATTTTTTGCGGATAGGATGCGGACCCATTTATTAATGGGTCTGCAAAAAAATGCGGACAGGAGACTGTGTGGTGTGCGCATCTGTATGTCCGTTCTGTAGCCCTGCAAAAAAGATAGAACATGTCCAGTTCTTGTCCGTTTTGTGGACAAGGATAGGCATTGTTTGCGGATCCGCATTTTGTGGACCTCAAAATACATACGGTCATGTGAATGCACACTAAGGGCCATGCCTAAGGTGCTGGCCATGCCTCTATTGTGGCCCGCAAACAGTGGGTCCGCAATATACGGGCACCGGCGGCCATGTGCGCAAGATATCCACAATCCAGAAGATACGGAGCAGAGGCACGGAGTGGAAGGCCACGGAAGCACTATGGAGCGCTTCCGTGGAATTTAGGTTCGTGCCTCTAAACCGCAAAAAAATAGAACATGCTCAATTTTTTTTGCTGTGCAAACGGATCGCAGACCCATTCAAGTTGAGGCGCAGGCCATAATTTGCAGTCCCCAATGCCAGCAGGGGCGGCGCTTGTGCATGAGCACTAATGCTGTTATTTTCTCCGATTGATATGAATTGAAGCTGCAAACTGACTGCTCCTATTGGTGACAACAGGCATATCTACAAGCATCTAAAAGCAAAGAGGACCCAGACACTGCGTCTGTCATATTGAAATGTGTTCATAGAGTGAAAAAACTTACTCTGAGCCATATATAAAAAATGTAATCCAGCTGGACAATGCCTTTAACCAGAAATGATAAAAAGATATGGGGTCAGGTTTGTCTATATGATAAATGCAGCTGTGGTCCATAATCTGGCAGCAGATTACGTCCATCACCGAACACTACCTTCGTCCATTTTGTCTTCAGCTGATGAGTGCACATTGTAGAAAGTGTCAGACTCGGGAAGAATGTAGTAAATATCAAGAACACGGCAATACAATGGCTCCTGAGTCTGACACCGGCTCCAGATGGAGTTCTGTCATCAGCCAGGAAGGACGAGCTGCCAATCATCTCAGCGAGAATGCTAATACAGACCCCATAGACAGCTTAATAACTCTACTGCCGACTAATAGAAGTCCGCCTACGGCACGCTGCCGTCTGCTGTCATGTGCCTTTTAAAAGGAAGATATCTGTAACGCAGGCTTTTCTTAGATTCCTGATGAATTATGACTCAGGAAAAGGAGACAAATGAACTTTCATGTATTTAATAAAAATGTGTGGTAGTAGCAACTTATAGTACATGTTCTGTCCTGAATCCCCAGCTTAAAGGCTACGTACACCTTTGGGGGCAATTTTTTTAAAATATTGCATTGGACTTATTTTGAGCTAAAAATCATTTTTTCAATTGGTCTTTATTGAAAATATGGAGTCCTTTTCTCTGTATAGTTCTGAGATGCTGTAGTAGCAGCCTGTGGATTTTCTGTCTTTTCCGTCAGACCAGGAGCAGACAGACTCCTTATCTCTGCTCTCTCACTGTCACAAACCAGCGGGTGTGAACCCACTGTGCCACGTGTCCTACCTCCTCTAAGGGCATTGTCTAAGTGAACTGCTCGATTCTTCACAATACCCCTGATGGTGGGGATAGACTTTCTCGAGGGGAACACCAGGTCGCTACCTCTTGAGGATAGGTACACAAGGCAGCTGGTCCAGGCGGACCAGGAGGTACCTGAGAAAGGTACCAGAAGTACAGGCAAGTCAGGCAGGCAGAGTCGTTACCAGGAGCAACAGTGTAGGACCGAAGGATGAGGCAGAGGCGTAGTCAGACAGGCAAAAGGTCAGGGCAGGCGGCACAGGTGCAGGTCAGGCAATCCGGATCAGCAACAGGAGAGTCAAGGCAAACAGGCAGGGATCAGATGATTAACAGAATCCAGGAACACAGGTACGAGTCAGGAACACAGGAACACAAGTGGTTATCAGGAACCTAAGCAGAGCACAAGGACCTTTACACTGAGGCATCTGGGAAGGGTGCTGAGCCATTTATATATGTGCATGAGGGCTAGGATTGGTCAGCGAGGTCACATGAACTAAGCCATAAAACCCAGGAAGTGACACGCGTCGGCCCTTAAGGAAGTGCTGCAAAAAAAACAGCAGCAAGCATGCTGTGGCCAGGGCTGAGATGAAACTGTGGAGCGGATACTCAGAACCATAGCACCTACAGTACACAAACAGAGCCCAGAGCTGCAGCGGTGAATGGGAAGCTCTGGCCACAGATCACCGCTGAGCACGGCGCCCGGGACCGTGGTGGTAAGCAGGGGAACAGCGGAGCACAGCAGCCATTGTTACACTCACATTATAAACACTCATTATAGCTCAGTTCTTATCTTACTGATAAGAATGTTGCTTAAATAAGGCTACTTTCACACTTGCGTTGTTCTTTTCCGGCATAGAATTCCGTCACAGGGGCTCTATACCGGAAAAGAACTGATCAGTTTTATCCCCATGCATTCTGAATGGAGAGCAATCCGTTCAGTTTGCATCAGGATGTCTTCAGTTCAGTCGTTTTGACTGATCAGGCAAAAGAGAAAACCGCAGCATGCTACGGTTTTCTCTCCGGCGAAAAAAACTGAAGACTTGCCTGAACGCCGGATCCGGCATTTTTTCCCATAGGAATGAATTAGCGCCGGATCCGGCATTCAGAATACCGGAATGCCGGATCAGTTGTTCCGGCATGCGCATGCGCAGATCGGTAAAAATGAGAAAAAATGTACAAGACGGATCCGTCGGTCCGCATGACAAGCGGAGAGACGGATCCGTCCTTGCAATGCATTTGTGAGACGGATCCGCACCCGGATCCGTCTCACAAATGCTTTCAGTCAGCGGCAGATCGGCGGATCCGGCGGGCAGTTCCGACGACGGAACTGCCCGCCGGATCACACTGCCGCAAGTGTGAAAGTAGCCTAAGTGTTTATGTCCTCTTAGTAATTTAGGAGATAAGATTTATTAGATGACTGGCACAAAGTGAAAATACCAGTCACACAGTTAGATAAACAGTTAACCCTTTGTGACAGAACGGCTCAATATTTCTAATAAAGAATTGAAAATATGACTTTTAGCCAAAAATTAGTAAAATGCAATCATAAACAACAATTGCCTCCGAATGTGTACATAGCCTTTAAAGGCTCTGGGCACCTGCCAGATGTAGAGCCATAGCATGATGCGCATATATCCTAAATCAACAGGGAGCCCTTCTAAACTCTACCTGTGACATGGATGCGCCTAATCCTTATTTCAGAAGGTTAAAGGATAAGAACACCTTTAGAGCATTTTTTTATTATTGCATTCTGCTTATCTTGGGCTAAAAATATTTTTCTAATAGGTCTTTATTAAAAATTTTCAACAATTTTGTCTTCTACAACCTTCAGTTTCACGGCATCTGCAGACTGTTCCTGCTCCTTCTCAGTGAAACCCATCAGAGAGCTGCTCTTATGGTTCTGTCTGTAGTCCTTATCGTTCCTTTTCTAAAGCTAAAGTCTTATGAGACTGATAGGAATCTAGATGAAATGAGAGTTTATGAGCTGTTAGGGAACTAGAGATAAGGGCTACAGACGGAGCCGTGAAAACAGCTCTCTGTTGGATGCAGATGCAGTGAAACTGAAGTCTGTAGAAGACCAACTGTTGAAATTTTTTTATAGAGACCAACTGGAAAAAGAATGATTTTTATCCCCAGATAAGTAGAATGCAATAACAAACAAATGCTTCAAAGGTGTTCTGAAAGTAAGTGCATCCATGTTTACCCAGTAACAAGTAGTATTCTGCCACAGATGTACGTTAGAGAAGTCTCTGACTGGTTGTGAGTGGTAATCTCTGTACAAGAAATGGTAGATAGCTGAACTCACTAATATCCCTAGGTCGTGGTACCATTTATATGTGAAAATCCAGTGAGGAGGATACAATGGAAATGCTTTGGTAATTTATTGAGTTTACCTTGAGCAAAACACATAGAGGAAATTGGAGGATACTAGAGGACATTAGAGGTCAAAGCGAAATGCTCTCACCAGCTCTGAGTCTGCAGCAGGAAAGGAAGACACAGGAACAGGGCACAGAATGTGATGTCACAGAAAGGGAAGAGTAGAACAGAGAGCAAAGAAATTTACATAATACATTAGGAAACCTACAACAAGAATGACCACAGGGTGGCAGCATTACATAACATGGTAATAATATAATAACACAAATACAGACATTATCTAAATGGAAGGAATAAATGCTGGGACAGCACAAGCAGCGTTGGACTGGGATTTCTTGGGCCCACCAAAGGAAATTGTTCTCAAAAATATCATAAAAAATAAAATGAAAAATATCATTAAAAATATCTAATAGGGTTTTAATCAAAGAAATAGTCCGTCTATCTCCAAAGGCAGCTCAAATTTTTTTTTTTATCCTGGTCCTTTGGGGCCCACTATGGCATCAGAATCTGGACCCACTAGAGGATCCTCTGGTACTCTGTTGAGCCAGTCCAAAGCAAGAAGGGTTTAGGAGGACGCTCTCTTGATTTAGGATATGGGCACATCATGTTCTGGCTTTACATTTGGTATATGCACTGGGAAAGCCGAATGGGAACAGTGCTGCAGTACCCAATATCGGCCACTACACCCTATTTGGCGCTTGGTGCCTGTTTAGAGTGTTGAAGCTACTGAAGAACATCTGATCGGTAGGGATCCCCGCTGATCTGATATTGATAACCTGTCCGAAGGATAGGTCATCAGTACATCAGTCCTGGAGAACACCTTTGACTCTAAATATAATATACAGGGTGGGCCATTTATATGGATACACCTTAATAAAATGGGAATGGTTGGTGATAATAACTTCCTGTTTGTGGCACATTAGTATATGTGAGGGGGGGAAACTTTTCAAGATGGGTGGTGACCATGGTGGCCATTTTGAAGTCGGCCATTTTGAATCCAACTTTTGTTTTTTCAATAGGAAGAGGGTCATGTGACACATCAAACTTATTGGGAATTTCACACGAAAAACAATGGTGTGCTTGGTTTTAACGTAACTTTATTCTTTCATGAGTTATTTACAAGTTTCTCTTTGTTTACAGCCATTGACATGTCGCCGAGGTTAACACGTGAGGAGCGGATAGAAATTGTGTTGATGTCTGGTGAACGCAGTAACCGGGTCATTGCAGCAGATTTCAATGCAAGACACCCTACGAGACCACCCATCTCCCATGCTACAGTTAGCAAACTGCTTGCTAAGTTTCGTGAAACTGGTTCAGTGTTGGATTTGCCAAAATGTGGACGCATGAAATCTGTCTCTAATGAAGAAACATCAGTGGCTGTCCTAGCTTCATTCAGCAAGAGCCCACAGCGTAGCACTCGCCGCATGTCACTGGAGAGTGGCATTAGTCGAACATCCCTTCGGCGGATATTAGCTACTCACAAATGGCACCCTTACAAACTCCAGCTACTGCAGCATCTCAACGAGGATGACCCAGATCGGCGCACTGAATTTGCAGAATGGTCAAAACAAAAATTGGAACAGGACCCTCAGTTTACGCAGAAGATTTTGTTCAGTGATGAGGCAAACTTTTATGTGAATGGTGAAGTTAACAAACAAAACCACCGCTATTGGTCTGACACTAACCCACATTGGATAGATCCCTCCAAGACTGTTGGACCAAAAAAATTGATGGTATGGTGTGGTATATGGGGTACAAAGATAGTGGGGCCATTCTTCATCAATGGAAACCTCAAGGCCACTGGATATGCGAAATTGCTACATGATGATGTGTTTCCCTCTTTATGCACTGAAGCTGGCACGTTCCCTGAGTTTTTCCAGCAAGATGGTGCACCACCACATTATGGGTGTCAGGTCCGAGCATTCCTAGATGAACAGTTTCCTGGAAAGTGGATTGGTCGTCGAATGGCCCCCAAGGTCTCCCGATCTGACCCCCTTAGACTTTTATCTTTGGGGTCATCTGAAGGCAATTGTCTATGCTGTGAAGATACGAGATGTGCAGCACCTGAAACTACGGATACTGGAAGCCTGTGCTTGCATTTCTCCTGCGGTGTTGCTATCAGTGTGTGAAGAGTGGGAGAAGAGGGTTGCATTGACAATCCAACACAATGGGCAGCACATTGAACACATTTTATAAGTGGTCGGAAACTTGTAAATAACTCATGAAAGAATAAAGTTACGTTAAAACCAAGCACACCATTGTTTTCTTGTGAAATTCCCAATAAGTTTGATGTGTCACATGACCTTCTTCCTATTGAAAAAATGTCTGACTTCAAAATGGCCGCCATGGTCACCACCCATCTTGAAAAGTTTCCCCCCTCACATATACTAATGTGCCACAAACAGGAAGCTAATATCACCAACCATTCCCATTTTATTAAGGTGTATCCATATAAATGGCAGACTGGAAATTTAAAGGGAACCTGTCACCTCCCAAAACCATCCTAAACCGCCAGCAGTACCTGCGTGTAGTCAGCAGCGTGTTTCTGATGATAAATGAAAAGGTAGTGGGTGAGCACTCAGGCACTTGGACTTAATAAAATTTAATTAAATCAATTTATTGATACATGTACTGGTCATAAAATGTATTAAGATAAATATAAAACATAACATAAAATGTAATCACCAATGGGAATCAATATGCTGGATTTCCACACTTGATATAAAGTGTTTGCAATGTCCAAGCAGTGTGGACTGACACAGCAGGTGGCTGAGCACAAATGTGGTAGGTGCTCACCAATAGAAATCAATATGCTGGATTTCCACACTTGACATAGAATGTTTGCAATGTCCAAGCAGTGTGGACTGACACAGCAGGTGGCTGAGCACAAATCCACTAACCGAGTGTCAATTCCAAAGTGTCAATTCTCAGGTAAGATTATCAATCCTTATCCCATATATCAAATACATCAGGCACAGATGAATAGCCAAGGTATGATTAGGATGATAATACTTGTTTCCTCCGCAAGGTTTTCGGTGCAGTAGGTTTTATCACAAGCTTAATAGCTATAGGTATTAGTCATACCTTCCAATGAGAGTCAATACTTTGGGGAAGGATGGGTCTTACCTTCCTTCCTATCCACACGAGTAGCAGGTGGTGCAGGTTAGTGCCGGCGTCACGCTTCAAACTGTTCGCGCTGGTTATCCCGAACTAACGCGGGAGTTGGAGCGGGACTTGGTTTGTCCGTACGTGATGATCCTCCGGCTGGAACAAAGAAGTTACCTCTTCGGTCTGTGTTTGTTTGTTCCTGTAGAATTGACTGCGGCTGCAGTTGCAAGTAGCGTGGCCACGCTAATGATCACGGAGGTACTGCTCACAGGTGTCCGGCCCAGACGCGTTTCGGGAATTAGCCTTCCCTTCCTCAGTGGTGCCTTGACACCTGTATGCCTCCACCTTTTATATCCCAAATGACACACCAAAATTGTGGATTCCTGGATTTCCGTTTTGGAATGCGTTTTCCAGTTTCTCTGCATGCGGTATTCATGCGGTTTTGTTGGACATATATGCGTTTTTTATGCTATATGATTCTGCTCTTATATGTGGACTTAAAATAAGAAAGCATTTTGTTATATCTAGTTATTTAACAAAGATATGGCATCTTTAACAATTATTTCATTAACAATAATGCTATAATAACCATGTCAGTTCAGTTAGTCATCTCTTGTTCTGACCGTCCCAAAGATGAACATATATAGTAAACTGTGAATAATTTCAATATAAATACATAAAATACATAAAATACATAAAATACATAAAATTCATAAAATATTTAAAATAAAATGAACCATGAGTATGTCATATTGGATATATCCAACAGAACATAATTGAATATTTAATGGGGATCTAGTATGGACCCCAGAGACATGATCGACCATCATATTGAAATATTGTCCTATTTGTATCATCATCAATTCCACTAGTCAAGGCTGATTACAATGACAGATGAAATGCGAAATAGAAGTGCAACAAGAAACATATTGATTGAATGTCATATAGATTGGATGTATGGGGGCTGGGGGCCCCAGACCGAGTCCACGACGCAGTGTCGGTAAACGACCCAACTGCGGCGTGTGAGTCGGATATGGGGCACCCAGCCTACAAGAATCCAAAAATCTCGAGATCTGCATTTAAGCCGGCTGGTAGCATTGATCCGAACTCATAAATACGTCTTGATTCCATCCTAGACATCTGTTTGATGTAGTTCCCGCCACGCCAGTGTATGTCCACCTTCTCCAGTGCCGTGAAAACCAGACTGGACGGATTCTTATTGTGAACATCTCTGTAATGTCTTGAGAGACAATGTTTCTCATATCCCTTACGGATATTGGAGATGTGTTTGGCCAGTCTGGTTTTCAGGGGGCGTTTAGTGCGTCCTATGTACTGTCTTTTACAAGGGCACTGGATCAGGTAGACAACACCAGTGGTATTGCAGGTCAGACATTCCTTTATCTCCCATTTATACCTATTTTGAGTGGAGGCAATTGTTAATATTTTCCCTGGTATCGGGGAGATCTTACAGGCCATGCACCTACCACATTTAAAAAAACCTTTTAATTTCATCCAGGTATCCATGGTTGTATTGGCCTGTTTCGTTGGTTTTTTAATTGATGGGGCTATTTTAAGTCCCAGGTTAGGGGCTTTAGTAAATGTTACAAGAGGCCCAGTGGGCATTAAATGGCCAATCACCCGATCATTCAAAATATGATGCCAATGGGCTTTGATGATTTTCTGCAATCTCTTATAATTATTACTGAAGGGAAGTATCATTCTAGTGTTGATCATACCTCCTTCTTGTCCATTTTTACTTGCTAATTTTTTCTCCTGGAACCAAGTTTGTCTATCTTTATTTCTTGTTTTCTCTAATGCTTCGTCTAGGATTTTCTCTGGGTATTGTCTATTTAAAAATTGATTCTTCATTTTAGCAGCTTCCATCTCAAAATCACCTTCTTGTGTACAATTTCTTTTAATTCTACCAAACTGGCCAAAAGGGATATTAATCAGCCAGTTTGGCAGATGGCAGCTGGAGAACTGAATGAAACTGTTTTTAGATGTCGGTTTTGTAAATGTACTACATATATATTTATTGCCTTCTTTCCTGATTTTTAGATCCAGGAATTCAACTATTTCCATAATATTAGAGGTAAACTTTAGATTCATTAAGTTAGTATTTATCTCATTAAGAAATATTTCCAATGTCTCTCTACTGCCTTTCCAGACAAAAATAATATCGTCTATGAATCTACGCCATAGGGCCAGATCCACCCCGAGTTTGGGTTTAATGGTGGTTTCTTCCCATTCTGCCAAAAATAAATTTGCGTAACTCGGGGCGAATCTGGTCCCCATGGCGGTTCCACATTTCTGTAAGTAAAACTGGCCCTCAAAATAAAAATAGTTGTGGGCTAAAATATACCCAATACCCTCTATAATGAACTCCCTGTGTTTCTCGTTTATTGTTCCGTCTCTATTTATTTGTTCTCGAATAGCTGACATCCCTTGTTGGTGGTCAATTATGGTATATAGAGATTGTATATCGAGTGTTCCCATAATCCACTCTGGTTCTACTGTCAATTCTTCTAATGTTTGTATGATATGGGTGGTATCTTTGATATATGAACTGGTTTTTTTCACAATCGGTTGGAGCTGTACGTCAATATATTTTGATAAATTTGAAGTTATAGAACCTATACCTGAGACTATCGGTCTACCAGGTGGTCTCAGCATGCATTTATGGACCTTGGGGAGACAGTAGAAAACTGGTAGTTTCTTCTGTGTCCCCAAGATAAAATCATGTTCTTGACTTGAAATGACAGCTGAATCCAATCCCCTCTTACATAGCGTCCTGAGTTCCCCATCAAAATGCTCCAACGGGTCATTTTTCAACATCTCATATGTCTGCACATCTCTAAGTTGTCGCAGACATTCATCATTGTAATCAGCCGTATTCATTATCACTGTTCCACCCCCCTTGTCTGCGGGGCGTATAGTAATATTTTCATTTTTCTGTAATTGTTTTATGGAGTGGCATTCATGTCTAGTTAGGTTTCCCTGTCCCAGACCTTTTGTATTCAGTTTGCGTATGTCCACTTCCACATTCCTCTGAAAAGTGGACATTTCCGCACTAATTTCATTTCTGGGAAACATTGTTGATCTATTTTTGAGAATAGTTTTAGTCGATGAATTCTTGGGGTCAGTTATCCCTATAGGATTTTTTAGGAAATGTTTTTTTAAACAGAGATTCCGTATAAATTTTTGGATCCCTATACCGCATGCAGAGAAACTGGAAAACGCATTCCAAAACGGAAATCCAGGAATCCACAATTTTGGTGTGTCATTTGGGATATAAAAGGTGGAGGCATACAGGTGTCAAGGCACCACTGAGGAAGGGAAGGCTAATTCCCGAAACGCGTCTGGACCGGACACCTGTGAGCAGCACCTCCGTGATCATTAGCGTGGCCACGCTACTTGCAACTGCAGCCGCAGTCAATTCTACAGGAACAAACAAACACAGACCGAAGAGGTAACTTCTTTGTTCCAGCCGGAGGATCATCACGTACGGACAAACCAAGTCCCGCTCCAACTCCCGCGTTAGTTCGGGATAACCAGCGCGAACAGTTTGAAGCGTGACGCCGGCACTAACCTGCACCACCTGCTACTCGTGTGGATAGGAAGGAAGGTAAGACCCATCCTTCCCCAAAGGATTGACTCTCATTGGAAGGTATGAATAATACCTATAGCTATTAAGCTTGTGATAAAACCTACTGCACCGAAAACCTTGCGGAGGAAACAAGTATTATCATCCTAATCATACCTTGGCTATTCATCTGTGCCTGATGTATTTGATATATGGGATAAGGATTGATAATCTTACCTGAGAATTGACACTTTGGAATTGACACTCGGTTAGTGGATTTGTGCTCAGCCACCTGCTGTGTCAGTCCACACTGCTTGGACATTGCAAACACTTTATATCAAGTGTGGAAATCCAGCATATTGATTCCCATTGGTGATTACATTTAATGTTATGTTTTATATTTATCTTAATAGATTTTATGACCAGTACATGTATCAATAAATTGATTTAATTAAATTTTATTAAGTCCAAGTGCCTGAGTGCTCACCCACTACCTTTTCATTTATTAGCTATTTGACCAGAGGGTGGGTGTCCCTCTAATTTGGGTTTGCAGCACCTGATTCCATAATCCGCTTGAAGTGAGCCACCATATTGCACTAGTGTTTCTGATGATGCCTTTCTTCCTGAAGGCAGATGCAGCAAAAGTACTGAAAACGTTGTTTTATCCCCTGCCCGGCGCGCTTGTCCACACATGCTTGAAGTCAAGGAGGCAGCTCTGCCTTTTTACCCGTTACTCCTAGCCCAGCCTCTTCCTTTGCCCGCCCTCCTATTCCCTTGTATCATCGCTAGGTCCGGCCGAGATCCCGCGCACTGCTTCGCCAGGCCGGGGCATGCACGCTGCAACTCCATTTTGGGTACGGCATCAATTCAACTAGTGCGCATGCGCCAGCCAGATCTCGGCCGGACCTAGCGATGATACAAGGGAATAGGAGGGCGGCCAAAGGAAAAGGCTGGGGGAGGAGTCACGGTTAAAAAGGCAGAGCAGCCTGGGCACCTACATACTGAACGCCGCCCCCCCCCCCCCCCCCCCCCCCCCTCCGGGCACTTGCGAGTGCTCATTTGCATATGAAATAAACGTCGTTTTTCCTGCCTCTGGATGTCTAAAGAAAATAACAAAGGGACCATTAGAATCCTGTCTAGGTGTGCTACAGCGCCATGTAATCTCTCACCATTGCGCCTGTGCGATCCAATAGCTCCTGAGGGCAACAGCATTAAGAAGACGTCACTGGGCTCGGCGCATGCCCAGTGACACTTTTGAGGCTGTTGCCCTCAGGAGCAGTTGGATCGCACATGCCCAGGCAGTAGGCGGTACTGCGCCTGCGCGAGATTTCAGACGGACGAATTGAAGATTCCAGGTGCGTGGCTTGAATGAATTAGCTGACGTAGCAGAGGGGGCGGCCGGCGCCGTTAAACTAGGCTGTGGGACGATACGGCATAACGAGGAGGCGTGCTGGGGCTCTAAACTAAGGCGGGCTGGGCACTACAGGGGGGCGTTACTGGGCTCAGAGGGTGATGAATAGCGCCACTCTGGGCACCTTCAGGGTTCATGTGCATAATGCAAAAATCGCTTTTTTAGCAAAATGAAACCATTAAGAGAAGAAAGAAAACCACTGCAGGAGATAAGGTCGTTTATTAAACATGGCAATGGTGACAGCTTAATATGGTCAAACCAGGTGACAGATTCCCTTTAATTTAGGAATGTCCCTCTCACTGCCACTAGATGGCAGCACATGCCTAGAGTTCAACGTTTTTCCTGTGAAACAAGTCGCTATTGTCTTTTTCGTGCTCATTCCGCCCGTTGCTGGACCTGCTGCTTCCTCTCGTCACCACTTTGTGTTTTGTAGCTGGAGCTCGGTAGATCTGATGCAGTACAATGCACTAGTAATCAAATATAACGCTGATTTTGTAGGGGTTAATAGAGTCACAATAATTATCCCCAGTACTAATTCAAATAGCGGTGCCGACTGAGCGCACATATGTCACATCAATGGAACGAGTGTATGAACGTGCAGTCTGTGATGGAAGTTGCTGAGAGGAGAACCGACATCTCTACAGACCTTTTCAGGATGCCCTAAGGCATGGATGCTCAACCCGCGGCCCTCCAGCTGTTGTAAAACTCCCACCATGCCCTGCTGTAGGCTGTCCGGGAAAGCTGGGAGTTGTAGTTTTGCAACAGCTGGAGGGCCGCAGGTTGGGAATCCCTGCCCTAAGGTGTGAGAAAGCAAATACTATGACGGTAATTTATAGTAGGCGTATTTCAGGTGCGCATGGCCTGCGACTTTTCCCCGCTTACGCCAGGTCAGCACGCCCGTCTCATTTACTATTTTCTACACCTGTTTTAGGTGAAGAAAATGGTCTAAATGTAAGACAGCTCGGAGTCGGAAGCTGTCTTACATTTAGAACTGTTGGAGGATGCGCCGAAGTTATGAAGAGACCAGCGCCAAGGGCTAGCGATAGGGCTTTATTAAGACTGGCATCTAAAACGCTGGTCTTAATAAATGTGCCCCTATATGTAGCAGCACTCTGCTCCACGCAGCCGCAGGAAACACAGATTATTCTGAATTGCATTACTTACTAATTAGAAGCTTATTGTGCACATTTTTTTAATTAAAATAGAGATGGGCCCATCTATCAGCAACAAGGGGGCTTCCAACACATGGGACCTACCTTGTCAGACTTGCCTCTCCTGGCATACCTCCCAACTTCGTAAATGAATAAAAGAGGGACACATTGTGCGTCACGCTTTGCAAATTTTTTCCGCACTAGGCCACGCTTTTAATTCCGCCCCCGAAACATAACTTTTCACCTAATCCCACCCAGTCCCCTTAATGCCCCCACATAGTAATTATTCCCCCTTCATGCCACCACACAGTATTTATGCCCACATTGTGTCTTCACAGAATTATGCCCAGCTGTGCCCCCAGTAGTATGCCCATATTGTGCCCCAATAATATGCCCAGCTGTGTCCCCAGTAATATGCCCCCAGTAGTATGCCCACATTGTGCCCCTAGCAATATACCCAGCTGTGCCCCTAGTAATATGCCCATATTGTGTCCCAGTGATATGCCCAGCTGTGCCCCCAGTAATATGCCCCCAGTAGTATGCCCACATTGTGCCCCTAGCAATATACCCAGCTGTGCCCCTAGTAATATGCCCATATTGTGTCCCAGTGATATGCCCAGCTGTGCCTCCAGTAATATGCCCACATTGTGCCCCCCAGTAATATGCCCACATTGTGCCCCCAGTCGTCAGAGACCTGCCAGCCATGACGCCCACTACGCGTGCGAGCGGGCACCATGTTTGCCCATCGCCATACATGTATGGCGCTGGTAGCAAAGTGGTTAAGTCACACACTTATTATAAGCACAAACTGGAAATCAAACGCGCGAACGCTCACAATCTCGCATTGTTTGTCTGCTTCTATAGGTGCTGCTACCAAACAACTTCACACCAGACTGCTTTTTTTTCCTCTGGATTCAAAATGATCATTGATTAGGCTCCATTCACACGTCCGCAATTCTGTTCTGCATTTTGCGGAACGGAATTGCGGACCCATTCATTTCTATGGGGCCACACTATGTGTTGCCCGGATCCGGAAATGCGGACCCGCACTTCCGGGTCCGCCATTCCGTTCCCGAAAAAAAATAGAACATGTCCTATTCTTGTCTGCGATTGCGGACAAGATTAAGCATTTCCTATTAGGCCTCTTTCACACGGGCGTCATGTTTTTTGCCCGGATAAGATGCCGATTTTTATCTTAACGCTCATGTACACAGAGCCATTGAAATGAATGGGTCAGGATTCAGTGCGGGTGCGATGCGTTTTTCACCGATGGTTGCTAAGAGATGTTGTTTTCAGACGAGCATGACGGATTAGGTCCGGATGCGTTCAGGGTGCGTTCAGTGAAACTCGCACTATTTTGCAAGCAAGTTCAGTCAGTTTTGTCTGCGATTGCGTTCAGTTGTTCAGTTTTTTCCGCGCGGGTGCAATGCGTTTTGATACGTTTTTCACGCACGTGATAAAAAACAGACGGTTTACAAACAACATCTCCTAGCAACCATCAGTGAAAAACGCATTGCATCCGCACTTGCTTGCGGATGCAATGCGTTTTTCACGCAGCCCCATTCACTTCTATGGGGCCAGGGCTGTGTGAAAAACGCAGAATATAGAACATGCTGCGATTTTCACGCAACGCAGAACTGATGCGTGAAAAACAACGCTCATGTACACAGACCCATTGAAATGAATGGGTCAGGATTCAGTGCGGGTGCTATGCGTTCACCTCACGCATTGCACCCGCGCGGAAAACTCGCTCGTGTGAAAGGGGCCTAAGAAAGGAGATCCCAAAGTGCCCCAGGCCATGAGTGGCTGTGTGCAAGTGACCACTACTCCATTCACACAAACGTATTCAGTATGAGAAGTACGCTCCCTACAGAAAAGGTATTACCCATCCTGAATGCTGCTCCTATGACACAGATCCACAGCGTTATAAATTATTTACAATGTTGTGTGTTCCTTCCCGACTTCAGCTGAAATGAGTTGTACTCACATAATGCCGTCAGTACAGTTCAGTACAGTTGAGGTCGGTCAGGAACACACAGCATCATAATGCTGTGGATCTGTGTCACACGAGCAACTTGTTCAGGTCAGGAAATGCCTTTGACGTATGCAGCGTATTTTTCGCAGAGAATACGTTTCTGTGAAATTAGCCTTGTATGAAAGCCCTGAGTACAGCCCTCCCAGCAGCACCATAGCGCCGGATTCTCATCACACGCGGCAGAGATGACTAAACAACCTTCCTCTACACACAGTAAGTGTCCCACAGGTGCGTGCGCCCTGCGCTTCCCAATCCCTCACCTGTTGGCTCCAGTGACGGACCAGGTCCCGGCGCTCCTCTGTTCCCACCTGCACAAGCCTGCAGAGCGCGCTGATATAATGACGTCACGTAAGCGCGCAGATCCAAACGTGCTGCCACTGGGTCCTGCCTCCTTAAAGTGACAATGCCTGAGCGGACACGCCGTCACCCTGTAACAACAAAAAAGGAGGACTTCTGGTCGTCCGTCCTTGCGCCGGACGGAGGACCAGGAGTCTAAAAGCCGGACTGTCTGGCCTAAAACCAGATGTGTGGCCACCCTAACTGTGCCCCCCAGTAATATGCCCACACTGTGCCCCCAGTAATATGCCCACATTGTGCCCTTCACAGAAAGTTAGAAAAAATAAATGCAGTACGCAGCCCTGCAGGGTGGGCGAATGTGAGGTCACAGGGGTAGGTAACAAACCGAGGGTTGCTCTTGGTACTCACAGTTTTTATATACCCTGGGCAGGTGTACAGCAGTGATGGAGAGGCTGGCACATGGATCCTCTGGGGCACTCTCTGTGTATAGGGACCAGGCCAGGTGGTAGGTGAGGTGCCCTGGGTGTTGTAGGTTTAGTGTGCCTGTGGCAAGATCCCTTATAGTTTGTGACGCCAGTGCCGGTAACGGTGGCACACCGATTTGTTGTAGGAATAATTGAGGTACACAAAGTTGCAGTGAACCAGAAATTATTTTTACTGAACAGTCCAACTATATACAGTCTTCAGTTAGTTCCATATGTATAATGTTGAATACAGGCAGGCTTCATACAAATGGGAGGCAAAGTCTTTGCAAGATACTCAGAGGGAATAACACTTACAGATCAGGCTGTACTTTCCTCAGATCCTGTCTGGCTTTCACCAAGGCCCGGATGCCCTATTGCTGGCTTTATCCTTGGGTAGGGAAACCTTGCTGTAAATATCCTTCTGCCCTTCAGCTTCCTATTTGGCTGGATAAAAGTGGCTCTGCACTGTACTTTTAAAGGTGCTATATATCTTCAGGAGGTAGCTTCTTCTCCTGGTGGCAAGCTAGGAGCCTGGGCTATCTAGCTGCATGTCAGAAACTGCTCTTCAGCTACCCTCTGGCTAAAGTGCACACTGGCTTCTGACCACACACCCTCTCTCTGGACTATATATACTAGGGGGTTCCCTAGCTCCCTCTACTGCCTAGGAGGAGGAACTACACCCCTAACAGGCCTGGTACACAGGAGATAATATGACAACATACATTAAAATGCAATATAAAATACCATGACCATGTTCCACAAGAGGTGGAGAACAACGTGACCCAATTGACCCTTGAATAGTGCCCACCCTTATGTAGTGGGACACTACATACCCCGTTGCTTTGAGGTTGCCCGTCCTCGGCGCAACATAGGGAGCCCGCCCAGCTGGAAACTGTGACCTGAAAGACAGAAATGCAAAGCAGGCATATACAACAATCACTACATTTGCAATGAAAATATCAGGCAGCTCCGCTGGCAAAGGAACAAGTGCGGTGAAAAGGGGCGTCGTTCTCTTCACAGGATAGAACAGGGAACAGGGGCGCTGACCTGGTACAGCATATCAGGGATAACCAGGATAGTCCATAGTAATAAAATACAATAGTCCTATAAAACAGCATCTCAGAGGCCCACATGCGTTGGGGTCATCTCTGGGCACAGTTCTTGAATTAAGATTGCACATAAAAGTCACAGCACAGAACTCTACATCTCAGGGATACTTTCCCCTGGCAAGTCCTGGTAGATAAAAAGTAGTGCTGTAATGTCCCTATTCAACCTGAAAAGGGGGTTCAAAAGGGTGAAGGTGCAAAGCAGAAAAAGCAGGCACAACTTGGATTGGCACTTAAGGCAGGCAGGATGCCCTGATAAACAGTATGGCAGCAGAGCAATTGGAATTCTCAGTGGCCTTTCAACCACCACTGGGCCGTGGGAGAACTGGCAGCAGCTCATTGTGCCAAAACATAGGACTCCTGTCCTGAAACTGTTAAACTCACTGTAAGGGTCCCTCAGCAATTATGGCCTAGCAGGCCTACTCACAGGAAGGTGTCCAGTTCATACTGATCGTCAGACATGGTGCATCCTGGTTCCGCTCTGAGTTATGGCCTGGAACAGGAATCCACATTTGGCTGGGCCCACAAAATGGTATTAGCAGGCAACTGTAGAACAAATGGGCCTGTCAATTGCACAGGCTCTGCAAGCCTGGGGGTTACCGATGCAGGAGGCTCCATGGGCCTGGGTGTCACCGGCTTTATGCGACGGACCCGACTCCTGGTATAGAATTTTTTTTCGGGCACAGTGATGGTGGTCGCCGAGCTGGTGGCGACGGGATCTTTTACTGCAGGCCCGGGGACATCAGAGTTTTTGGACGAATCACTATTGTCCGTGGTATTGGTGCCACTCTGGACGCAGCCATTTGAAGGATCCCCTCTCCTGGTAAGTATTGCGAGCAGGTTCCGCCAGACTTTCTGGCTCGCATTCCGGACTGGTGGACTCCTCAGGTTCTTCCCAATCCTCTGGTCCCGGCTTGGGACGGGTTATTGCCGTGGCATATGGACCCCTCAGGCCCTCGGCGGGGGTAAATTCTACTTCTTCTCCTTCGCGGAGGTTATGCAAATGTTCGGCCTGGTACACAGGAGATAATATGACAACATACATTAAAATGCAATATAAAATACCATGACCATGTTCCAAAAGAGGTGGAGAACAACATGACCCAATTGACCATTGAGTAGTGCCCACCCTTACATAGTGGGACACTACATAAACACCACATACTTACCTTCTTCCTAGCAGCAGCAGCAGTAGGACATCGGCTGCTCTAGTCTGTGAAGGAGGCGGAGCCGAGGCTGACTGCCGGCCTGCCCCGCCCCCCGCACAGACCAGAGGTGTGGGGAGCCGGCAGGGGGGAGGAATGATGAAGCAGGGAGCATCATCGTGTAAGACCGTGAACTGGGGAGGGACCCCCAGGATACAGCGAAGTCACAGACAAACTTTACTAAACAGTAGAATTAAACACAATCTCAAATGTAGTGAAAATATCCTGAAGTTACATACGCTTGGCTTGAAAACCGAGATCGCTGTGCTGCACAGCACGGCACCCAAAGATGTCCGACAGACACCACTTGCAATGCTTTACCTATTGCGAGCACAACTATCACTGCCTCGCTTTACCTATTATTACCCTACAGAACGGGAATAACTGTGTGGGATGCAAGATACAAGCGACCCGCGGTGCAGCACAAGAGCTCACAATCTTAAAGGTATATACTATAATTTTCCCTTCCCTTGTTCCCTAGACGCTGGAGTAGCTGAAGTTGTTCCCAAACGACACTGTTGCATGTGTCCTTAATACTCCCAGCCTAGACGCTGGAGTAGCTTTGTAACACAGTCCTTGTAGCACAACACTTATGACACGATCCCTGCAACCTGCTGCACACTGAATCCCTATCTGACTTAATGCAGGCATGGATCACAGTCTCTCGCATGTCCAGGCTCCCACAATTTACTGCGGTGCGTGCACGATCTGGCTTACCGATGACCCAGATATGGTCTTTATCCGATGGTGACTTAAACCAAATTAAAAGTCCTTCCATCCACCATGAGGCCCTGCAGAGTCTGTAGCCACGTTCCCCGGCTCTTCCAGCCTTTCGGGAACCGATCCTCTCTCACCTGGACGACATCTGGTTCGCTTACAGTCATCAGTCACTTCCAACACTGACCCTGGCCACTCCAAGTCCCACTGACACAAGGATGGCACTCGATGCTGTCTCCCAGCCTCTGTCCAAACATGTCTGCTCAGCTCACATTTCCTGCTTCTTCACAGCAGCAGTACCAGCATGAGTCATCAGCTCCACCTCTTATGCATATTCAATCACTTAGCAAAACTTAACTGTGTGAAGAAACAGTGGCCTGTAGTGGTTAAAGAGCATAATGACAACTCTAACAAGTAAAAAAAATCCACATCAACAGAATTAGAAACCGTATTTAAGCAATGGTGGCCGTTTTTCCCTCTTAAAATCGAAACTGTCTCTGCTTCCTATGGAGGCAGAGACAGCTGCCAGAAAGCGGGACATACCTCCCCGATACTGGGACAGCCACTGCAATTCGGGACTTTCCCACCGGATCCCGGACGGTTGGGAGGCATGTCCTGGGCCTAGGCCTACCAATACAGTATAGCAGTATCATTGTTGTTCAATGAAGCCAGCATTATAGCAGATATAGTCATGTACATAGTAGATATTGTGGTGAAGTGCATGATAGAGGTGTGTTGAGGGTGTGTATTGTAACACCCCAGAGTTGTGTTACGACACTCTTCTACCCCACTACTATTTCCTAAGAGCCTTAAACTTGTCATCTGATATGATTTTACATTATGTCTTCACAAATGTGCATAATCCATGTTAAATGTAAATTAATGTTGCAATTTCCATGTTCACCAGCAGGTGGCAGCAATGCGTTGGTAAGGAGTTAGTTTCAGTTTAGTACATCTAAGCTGGAATAGTTCATTCCAGCTTAGCTCCCCCTCTGTGAGCAGAGTGGGCTGTGCCCACATCCTGCAGTTTGGGTGGAGAAGGATGTTAGAGCCTGTGTGCCAGCCACCTCTGTTGGGGAAGGCTGTGTGATAGAGTTCAGGAGTCCCTGATATAGGAAACCAAGCCAGGATCTTGTCTCGGCTGAGACATTGATCAAATCCCCAGCCTGAGCCCTGCAGCCTTAGCTGGATGAAACAGCAGACAACCTCCAGTTCCAGGAAGAAAGCATACCCTGAGAAGATAACTGTGAGTAAAGTCCAGAGACCCAGGAGAAGTCATATTCCTTCTCAGCTAGTCAGTCCCCATACAGCAGAAGATAGAAAGTGCAGATGCCAAATTCCTGCCACATTATAAAGCTAACAAAGCAGACGTCCTTTCCTGCAAGCTCAAGGTTGATAGAGCAGAAGATAAATTCCTTCCAACCATTGCTGAAAGCCTGCTGGGACCTAAGACTAAAGCTGTACCTTGCTTGAATGAAAGTTACCCTCAGTAAAGACGAGTTTGAACTTTATCAAAGGTCTGGATCTCAATTTCTGCTGCAAAATCCCTCTATTACTCCTATCACTACACTCATTTTATTGCAAGTAAGCCAGGAGTCCAGCCGTATCCAGGTTGGAGACACCGTTGACACAATTACCACTACCATACAGAGACATTACACCACTCTGGCATTCCTAAACTGGGACGTGCGTTATAACACCCTGTGATTGTACCCTGCGCACGCTGCAATTGGCATCACGAACAAAATACAGAATATTAAACAACCCATATCCTGACCCACTGCATAAGTGGCGTCAGCGTTCCCGTTCCTGGTCACTGCAGTATCTCACCCAGGTTTTCAGTTTAGCTGGTTTAGGAAGGCATAATTGCTGGAGATAATTTTCTTTAAAGTTGTATGGGCTGGATTTCTTTGGACTGGGAGACAGGTTGGTAGTGGGAGTCCCTCAGTCCGCACCCCTAGTCCGCTACAGGTATTCCCTTTAGCTGAGAAGATCACAGGTGAGGCCAACTTTAATAAATGAGGGATAAACAACCCCCTTATGTGCCAGTAGTCCCCCTTATGTGCCAGTAGCCCCCCTTATGTGCCAATAGCCCCTTATGTGCCAGTAGCCCCCCTTATCATGTGCCAGTAGTCCCCCTTATGTGCCAGTAGCCCCCCTTATGTGCCAGTAGCCCCCTTATCATGTGCCAGCCCAGTAGTCCCCCCTTATCATGTGCCAGCCCAGTTGTCCCCCCTTATCATGTGCCAGCCCAGTTGTCCCCCCTTATCATGTGCCAGTATTGTACCTATATAAGAAAAAAAACACTTATACTTACCTCCAGCGATGCGATGCAGGCCTCTTCCGGCCTGTGTCCCTTGCTATACGGCTCAGGCGGCGCAATGATGTCATCGCGCCGCCTGCACCGGCCTCTTATAGGCTGCCAGCACTAGGCCGGCAGCCTATCAGAGGAACGGGAGGGGACACACCTCTCCCTCCCCTGCCGCAGCATAGACATCTGTATAGCCGTCCTGAGGACGGCGATACAGATGACTATGGAGATGAGCACTTCCACAATGGAAGCGCTCATCTCCTGCTGCTGTGCCCTGCCGCCGGCCGCCCCCATTTGTCACCAGGGCCGCGGCCTTGCGGCACCCAGGCCTGCCGGCCTAGCGGGAAATTTCCCGGTATCCCGGCCCTGGTAGCCCATTTCTCTTGTCGTCATTCAGACAGTCGGGTATCGATTCGAATACAATGGTTAATAAAAGCATCCAAACCCAAAGGGGCCTCTGCCCGAGCAAGTTCATCTTTTAATGCGCTGCATAGTCCTTTCCTAAAAAAAGACATTTTCGCTGCGTCGTTCCAATCGGTGTCGACAGCCCACCTCTTGAACTCCATTGCATACTCTGTGACAGGGCGTCTGCCCTGGCGCAATGCTAGTAATGCTGCTTCAGCTGTAGCACCTCGATTGGGGTCATCAAACATTTGACTCATGGCATCTATAAAGTCTCAATCAATGGACTAGCCCAGGCAATGGCTTTATGTGTCAACAGCCTAATAATACATAATACTTTAGATCTGAATACTTTAGATTTGAATTTGCATCAAAATATAGCCTACATTGATTAAGGAACCCCCGGAACTTATCGCGGTCTCTGCCAAATCTGAATGGTGGTAACTTAGGGGTCATTGCAGGCACTATAGCGGGTGGTACAGAAAGTTGATTCTCCAAGTGGACTATCCGGTCGGATAATGTCTGCACTGTACCACGTAGCTCATGAATCGTTTGTCCATAAATTTGGATGTTGTGGGAAGTCTGTCCTTCAAATGCGTCATATTTATTTTAAAGTCTGCATCTCGGTGCGCATATTAGCCATAGCAGTCTGCAGTTGTTTAATGCGAACCTCTGAACTCCCAGTCCCGGCGGATTCCATTTTTTGCTTGAGTATTCTGTCACGATACTAGTGGAATACTGCTGGAATCCAATGGCAGGGACAAGGCCTGTACACAGGAAACACTGGAGTATTGATTAGGAGGTGGCAGGACTGAAGAATGTAGCAGAGCCGAGGTCAGACGAGCAATGGGTCAGGGCAGGTGGCACAGGAACGTAGTCAAACAATCCGGGTCGGCAACAAGAGGTAGCAGGATCTTCACAAAGTAGCAGGGTAAACCGCAAGTAGGAGGAACAAACCAGAGAGCTAGTTCCAAGCAAGAGGACTGCACGAGCAGAAGCTAAACACAATACTCTAGCAATTAGTAACAGGCTTGAGAGGTTTAACCCCTTAGTGACCAAGCCAAATTTTGGAAATCTGACGTGTCATTTTAGCTTAGAATAACTTTGTAACGGTTTTGCACATCAAAGTAATTCTGACATTGTTTTCTCATCACATATTGTGATTTACTTATTGTGATAAAATATGCGTATCTTTATTAACCACCTCAGCCCCCAGTGCTTAAACACCCTGAAAGACCAGGCCACTTTTTACACTTCTGACCTACACTACTTTCACCGTTTATTGCTCGGTCATGCAACTTACCACCCAAATGAATTTTACCTCCTTTTCTTCTCACTAATAGAGCTTCCATTTGGTGGTATTTCATTGCTGCTGACATTTTTACTTTTTTTGTTATTAATCGAAATTTAACGATTTTTTTGCAAAAAAATGACATTTTTCACTTTCAGTTGTAAAATTTTGCAAAAAAACGAGATCCATATAGAAATTTTGCTCTAAATTTATAGTTCTACATGTCTTTGATAAAAAAAAAATGTTTGGGTAAAAAAAAAATGGTTTGGGTAAAAGTTATAGCGTTTACAAACTATGGTACAAAAATGTGAATTTCCGCTTTTTGAAGCAGCTCTGACATTCTGAGCACCTGTCATGTTTCCTGAGGTTCTACAATGCCCAGACAGTACAAACACCCCACAAATGACCCCATTTCGGAAAGTACACACCCTAAGGTATTCGCTGATGGGCATAGTGAGTTCATAGAACTTTTTATTTTTTGTCACAAGTTAGCGGAAAATGATGGTTTTTTTTTTTTTTGGTTTTTTTCTTACAAAGTCTCATATTCCACTAACTTGTGACAAAAAATAAAAAGTTCTATGAACTCACTATGCCCATCAGCGAATACCTTGGGGTGTCTTATTTCCAAAATGGGGTCACTTATGGGGTAGTTATACTGCCCTGGAATTCTAGGGGCCCAAATGTGTGGTAAGGAGTTTGAAATCAAATTCTGTAAAAAATGACCTGTGAAATCCGAAAGGTGCTCTTTGGAATATGGGCCCCTTTGCCCACCTAGGCTGCAAAAAAGTGTCCCACATCTGGTATCTCCGTACTCAGGAGAAGGTGGGGAATGTGTTTTGGGGTGTCATTTTTATATACCCATGCTGGGTGAGAGAAATATCTTGGCAAAAGACAACTTTTCCCATTTTTTTATACAAAGTTGTCATTTGACCAAGATATTTATCTCACCCAGCATGGGTATATGTAAAATGACACCCCAAAACACATTCCTCAACTTCTCCTGAATACAGAGATACCAGATGTGTGACACTTTTTTGCAGCCTAGGTGGGCAAAGGGGCCCATATTCCAAAGAGCACCTTTCGGATTTCACTGGTCATTTTTTACTGAATTTGATTTCAAACTCCTTACCACACATTTGGGCCCCTAGAATACCAGGGCAGTATAACTACCCCACAAGTGACCCCATTTTGGAAAGAAGACACCCCAAGGTATTCCGTGAGGGGCATGGCGATTTCCTAGAATTTTTTTTTTTTTGTCACAAGTTAGTGGAAAATGATGATTTTTTTTTTTTTTTTTTCATACAAAGTCTCATATTCCACAAACTTGTGACAAAAAATAAAAACTTCCATGAACTCACTATGCCCATCAGCGAATACCTTGGGGTCTCTTCTTTCCAAAATGGGGTCACTTGTGGGGTAGTTATACTGCCCTGGCATTCTAGGGGCCCAAATGTGTGGTAAGGAGTTTGAAATCAAATTCTGTAAAAAATGACCTGTGAAATCCGAAAGGTGCTCTTTGGAATGTGGGCCCCTTTGCCCACCTAGGCTGCAAAAAAGTGTCACACATCTGGTATCCCCGTACTCAGGAGAAGTTGAGGAATGTGTTTTGGGGTGTCTTTTTACATATACCCATGCTGGGTGAGATAAATATCTTGGTCAAATGCCAACTTTGTATAAAAAAATGGGAAAAGTTGTCTTTTGCCAAGATATTTCTCTCACCCAGCATGGGTATATATAAAATGACACCGCAAAACACATTCCCCACCTTCTCCTGAGTACGGAGATACCAGATGTGTGACACTTTTTTGCAGCCTAGGTGGGCAAAGGGGCCCATATTCCAAAGAGCACCTTTCGGATTTCACAGGTCATTTTTTACAGAATTTGATTTCAAACTCCTTACCACACATTTGGGCCCCTAGAATGCCAGGGCAGTATAACTACCACACAAGTGACCCCATTTTGGAAAGAAGAGACCCCAAGGTATTCGCTGATGGGCATAGTGAGTTCATGGAAGTTTTTTTTTTTTCACAAGTTAGTGGAATAGGAGACTTTGTATGAAAAAAAAAAAAAAAAAAAAATAATCATTTTCCACTAACTTGTGACAAAAAATAAAAAATTCTAGGAACTTGCCATGCCCCTCACGGAATACCTTGGGGTGTCTTCTTTCCAAAATAGGGTCACTTGTGGGGTAGTTATACTGCCCTGGCATTTTCCAGGGGCCCTAATGTCTGGTGAGTAGGTAAATGACCTGTGAAATCCGAAAGGTGCTCTTTGGAATGTGGGCCCCTTTGCCCACCTAGGCTGCAAAAAAGTGTCACACATCTGGTATCTCCGTACTCAGGAGAAGGTGGGGAATGTGTTTTGGGGTGTCATTTTAAATATACCCATGCTGGGTGAGAGAAATATCTTGGCAAAAGACAACTTTTCCCATTTTTTTTATACAAAGTTGGCATTTGACCAAGATATTTATCTCACCCAGCATGGGTATATGTAAAATGACACCCCAAAACATATTCCCCAACTTCTGCTGAATACGGAGATACCACATGTGTGACACTTTTTTGCAGCCTAGGTGGGCAAAGGTGCCCAAATTCCTTTTAGGAGGGCATTTTTAGACATTTGGATACCAGACTTCTTCTCACGCTTTGGGGCCCCTAAAATGCCAGGGCAGTATAAATACCCCACATGTGACCCCATTTTGGAAAGAAGACACCCCAAGGTATTCAATGAGGGGCATGGCGAGTTCATTGAAAAAAAAAAATTTTGCCACAAGTTAGCGGAAATTGATTTTTTGGATTTTGTTCTCACAAAGTCTCCCTTTCCGCTAACTTGGGACAAAAATTTCAATCTTTCATGGACTCAATATGCCCCTCAGCGAATACCTTGGGGTGTCTTCTTTCCAAAATGGTGTTATTTGTGGGGTGTTTGTACTGCCCTGGCATTTGAGGGTCTCCGCAATCATTACATGTATGCCCAGCATTAGGAGTTTCTGCTATTCTCCTTATATTGAGCATACGGGTAATGAGATTTTTTTTTTCCGTTCAGCCTCTGGGCTGAAAGAAAAAAATGAACGGCACAGATTTCTTCATTCGCATCGATCAATGTGGATGAAAAAATCTCTGCCAAAAAAAGAAAAAGGTGGGGAAAGGCGTCTGCCAGGACATAGGAGCTCCGCCCAACATCCATACCCACTTCAGCTCGTATGCCCTGGCAAACCAGATTTCTCCATTCACATCAATCAATGTGGATGAATAAATCATTGCCGGGATTTTTTTTTTTATATATACAAAGTGTTTGCCAAAGTATATGAACACCGCCACCTCCTCAGCTCATATGCCTCGGCAAACATATCTTTTACTGCAGAGGAGAAATCTCGTCTTGCAGCGCCCCATACACCGACTTTTGTGTAATCTGACAGCAGCGCAATGCTTCTGTCAGAATGCACATCAGTGCTGCAGCTGGTCGATCGGTTGGTCCACCTGGAAGGTAAAAAAAACAAAACAAAAAAGAAAAAACCAGGCCGCAAAGCAATAACTTTATTAACTTTAGAACAGAACATATTAACTTTTTTAAACTTTTTTAACTTTTTTACTTACCGGTAATTTTTTTTTTGTTTAGTTTTTTTTACCTTTATAGAACAAACCTCTCCTTCCCCATGGGACAATGTGCAAAGCGCAAATCGCCCAAAGATGTGGCGAAGTACGTTATGCACTTTATCCCAGGTGAAAGGAGAGGTTTGCAGCAGCTGAGAGTAAAAGGGCCCTAATAGCCCTGTGTGCCTGTCCTGTGAGATGCAATCCCTATGCTAGGTGTACCTGTGTGTGGTACTTCCGGAAACACTCTCCATAGCATAGGGCAGGGTGGTCCGGACAGTCAGGACAGAAATAGCGGGTGTCACGCCTTATTCCACTCCTGCTACAGACACGACATCTTTTTCGGGGTGACGGTTGGGTTGAGGTACCAGGAACGACACTGGGGAAATGTCGCTCGTGTAGACGGCTAACTACACTGGGGGATGGGGCCACGGAACCTCCTGGGTAAAGGAGGTTCTCGATGATCTCTTCCTGGAATTTGAGGAAAGATCGTGTTCTCCCAGCCTTACTGTAGAGAACAAAACTATTGTACAGCGCCAATTGAATTAAATATACAGACACCTTCTTATACCAGCGTCTGGTTCTGCGGGAAACTAAATACGGAGACAACATCTGGTCATTGAAGTCCACCCCTCCCATGAGCGCATTATAGTCGTGGACACAGAGGGGCTTTTCAATGACACGGGATTTGGATTGTCGTGTCTGCGTGAATGGAGGAGAGCATGTAAATGTCACGCTTGTCTCTCCATTTCACCGCGAGCAGTTCTTCGTTACACAAGGCAGCCCTCTCCCCCCTTGCAAGACGGGTGGTTACAAGCCGTTGGGGGAAGCCCACGCGACTAGTTCGCGCGGTGCCACAGGCGCAAATCCGTTCTAGAAACAAATGCCTAAAGAGGGCCACACTTGTGTAAAAATTGTCCACATAAAGATGGTACCCCTTGCCGAATAAGGGTGACACCAAGTCCCAGACTGTCTTCCCACTGCTCCCCAGGTAGTCAGGGCAACCGACCGGCTCCAGGGTCTGATCTTTTCCCTCATAGATCCGAAATTTGTGGGTATAGCCTGTGGCCCTTTCACAGAGCTTATACAATTTGACCCCATACCGGGCACGCTTGCTTGGGATGTACTGTTTGAAGCCAAGGCGACGGTAAAATGTATTAGGGACTCGTCTACGCAGATGTTTTGCTCGGGGGTATACAAATCTGCAAATTTCTGGTTGAAATGGTCTATGAGGGGCCGAATTTTGTGGAGCCGGTCAAAAGCTGGGTGGCCTCTGGGACGGGAGGTGGTGTTGTCGCTAAAATGCAGGAAACGGAGGATGGCCTCAAATCGTGCCCTGGACATAGCAGCAGAGAACATGGGCATGTGATGAATCGGGTGCGTTGACCAATATGACCGCAATTCATGCTTTTTTTGTCAGGCCCATGTTGAGGAGAAGGCCCAAAAAAATTTTAATTTCGGAAACTTGGACTGGTTTCCACCGGAAAGGCTGGGCATAAAAGCTTCCCGGGTTGGCGGATATAAATTGTGTGGCATACTGGTTGGTCTCTGCCACGACTAAGTCCAAGAGCTCCGCAGTCAAGAACAGCTCAAAAAATCCCAGGGCCGAACCGATTTGAGCCGTCTCAACCCGAACTCCAGACTGGGCGGTGAAAGGGGGAACTACAGGTGCGGCTGAAGTTGGTGACTGCCAATCAGGGTTTGCCAGCACCTCAGGGATTCTAGGGGCTCTACGGGCCTGTCTGTGCGGTGGCTGCGACGGGGTAACTACTGCACGTGCCACCGTACCAGCTTCAACTGCCCTTCTGGTGCTCGCCACGTCACCATGTTGTACGGCAGTGCTGGTACTAGGTCCAGGGAGGGCTGCGCTGCTGGTGTATGCCTCACCACGTGATCCGGCAGCGACAGCCCCACTCTGCTGCTCTTGAAGCGGATCCTGCATAACCTGTGGTCTAGCGACACGGGGCCGGGTACGCCTGGTGCTGCCAGGGACCTCCACCTCCTCGTCCGAACTTTGGGTCAGAGAGCCACTGCTTTCTACAGGTTCATATTCTGACCCGCTAGATTCATCAGATGAGGGTTCCCACTCCTCATCCGACTGGGTCAGAATCCTGTAGGCCTCTTCAGAAGAATACCCCCTGTTTGACATTTTGGACTACTAAATTTAGGGGTATTCCCTGAGACTACCCAAGAAAAAAAGCAAGCCTGTCTTACAAAGGGGAGGCTAGCGAAGTACCGGAGGCCGCTGCGGTTGATAAAAAATATCAAAACTGATTTTTTTATCGCCGCAGTGCGTGTAAAATGAATGTGCAGTGATCAAAAAATATATATTTTTTGTCAATGCGGTGGGGCGGGCGCGGGTGAACGCACGTGTGGGCGACCGATCAGGCCTGATCGGGCAAACACTGCGTTTTGGGTGGAGGGCGAACTAAAGTGACACTAATACTATTATAGATCTGACCGTGATCAGTTTTGATCACTTACAGATACTATAAAAGTACAAATGCTGATTAGCGATACGCTAATCAGCGAATAAAAGTGACTGCGGTGCGGTGGGGTGGGCGCTAACTGACGCTAACTACCTAACCAAGGGGCCTAAACTAATCCTAAAACCTAACAGTCAATACTAGTGAAAAAAAAAAAGTGACAGTTTACACTGATCACTTTTTTTCCTTTCACTGGTGATTGACAGGGGCGATCAAAGGGGTGATCAAAGGGTTAATTGGGGTGCAGGGGGGTGATCAGGGGCTACAGTGAAGTGTTTGGTGTACTCACAGTGATGTCTGCTCCTGTGCTGGATCCAACCGACGAAAAGGACCAGCAGAGGAGCAGAGAAGCCATATAACAGATCATATTTACTAATATGATCTGTTATATGGCTTGTGATTGGATTTTTTGAAAATCGCCAGCCTGCCAGCCAATGATCGTTGCTGGCAGGCTGGTGACGAACTTGTTCTTTAACTTTTGCCGGCCCGCGATGCGCATGCGCGGGCCGGCTTGGAGCGAAATCTCGCGTCTCGCGAGATGACGCGTATATGCGTGACTGTGCGCAGCGCTGCCACCTCCGGAACGCGAATCTGCGTACAGCGGTCCGGAGGTGGTTAAAAAAGTGAAAATTTATGAAAATTTGTAAAAATTGCCACATTTTCCTATTTTCAACTGCAATATTACACATACATAAATACTATTCAATATTTTTAGCAGAAATATATTTCCACATCTTTTTTAGAGAGAGAGACCTTACTGAGAGCAGCGGTGAGCCGTCATCTTTCTTGAGGGTAAGGGGGGGTGGGGGGTGAGGATCGTGAGCCAGCTTAGGGCCAGACGCACTGGTGGACCCTGCACCGGAGACTTTCTCCCTCTTCTGTTACATGAGAGGAGGGAGAAAGTTTAGTGCGGGCAGCTCTATAAAGTGATAAAGTGTATCACAGCGATCACGTGATCAGAGACCGCTTGTCACGGTCTCTGATCACTGCCTCGAGCCCTCAGGTACCTCCGGTAGCTGCAGGCACGGAGCTACAGAGCTTGATTTTATCGCTAACTTGGGCTGAAGTGCCGCCGTAAAAAGGCGGCGCTCCAGCCCAAGGCCCCTTAGTGACCGCCGTAAAAACACGTATGGGTGGTCACTAAGGGGTTAAATGTGAAACAGGAAGTAAGATGGCACCCAGCTGAGACACAATCCACCATCTTAACTGAGGGAGAACTTGAGGGCAAGACCATCTGAACTAAACAGACATAGCAGGATGATTCCTGACAGAGACAGTATTATAGAGTTATATCCTTGTACATAGGAGGCAGTATTATAGTAGTTATATTCTTGTACATAGGAGCAGTATTATAGTAGTTATATTCTTGTACATAGGAGGCAGTATTATAGTAGTTATATTCTTGTACATAGGAGGCAGTATTATAGTAGTTATATTCTTGTACATAGGGGACAGTATTATAGTAGTTATATTCTTGTACATAGGAGGCAGTATTATAGTAGTTATATTCTTGTACATAGGAGCAGTATTATAGTAGTTATATTCTTGTACATAGGGGGCAGTATTATAGTAGTTATATTCTTGTACATAGGGGGCCGTATTATAGTAGTTATATTCTTGTACATAGGAGCAGTAATATAGTAGTTATATTCTTGTACAAAGGAGGCAGTATTATAGTAGTTATATTCTTGTACATAGGGGGCCGTATTATAGTAGTTATATTCTTGTACATAGGAGCAGTATTATAGTAGTTATATTCTTGTACATAGGAGTAGTATTATAGTAGTTATATTCTTGTACATAGGGGACAGTATTATAGTAGTTATATTCTTGTACATAGGAGGCAGTATTATAGTAGTTATATTCTTGTACATAGGAGTAGTATTATAGTAGTTATATTCTTGTACATAGGAGCAGTATTATAGTAGTTATATTCTTGTACATAGGAGGCAGTATTATAGTAGTTATATTCTTGTACATAGGAGGCAGTATTATAATAGTTATATTCTTGTACATAGGAGCAGTATTATAGTAGTTATATTCTTGTACATAGGAGCAGTATTATAGTAGTTATATTCTTGTACATAGGACCAGTATTATAGTAGTTATATTCTTGTACATAGGAGCAGTATTATAGTAGTTATATTCTTGTATATAGGGGGCAGTATTATAGTAGTTATATTCTTGTACATAGGGGGTAGTATTATAGTAGTTATATTCTTGTACATAGGAGGCAGTATTATAGTAGTTATATTCTTGTACATAGGAGGCAGTATTATAGTAGTTATATTCTTGTACATAGGAGCAGTATTATAGTAGTTATATTCTTGTACATAGGAGGCAGTATTATAGTAGTTATATTCTTGTACATAGGAGCAGTATTATAGTAGTTATATTCTTGTACATAGGAGCAGTATTATAGTAGTTATATTCTTGTACATAGGAGGCAGTATTATAGTAGTTATATTCTTGTACATATGATGCAGTATTATAGTAGTTATATTCTTGTACATAGGGGACAGTATTATAGTAGTTATATTCTTGTACATTGGAGCAGTATTATAGTAGTTATATTCTTGTACATAGGAGCAGTATTATAGTAGTTATATTCTTGTACATAGGAGGCAGTATTATAGTAGTTATATTCTTGTACATAGGAGCAGTATTATAATAGTTATATTCTTGTACATAGGGTGCAGTATTATAGTAGTTATATTCTTGTACATAGGTTCTAAACACAAAACAGGTGCAGATCTTTCCCTTATACCTTATGTCTGTGGAGGCTCCAATCCTGGTTTTGGCTCGCAATCACTGATGGAAATCACTGACCAAAACACTGATGTGTGAATGAGGCTTTATAGTGATTATATTAATGGCTGCCCAGTACATTACTCAGAGTCCCAGGGTAAGGCCTCCTGCACACGAACGTGTGTGCCCCGTGGCCGAGCTGCGGCCCGAACACCGACCGTGGGGCAGCCGCAGCAGATCGTGGATCCATTCACTTTAATGGGTCCACGATCCGCCCGTTCCGCAAAAAGATAGGACATGTTCTATCTTTTTGCGGAATGGAAGTACGGGAGGAAAGCCCACAGAAGCACTCTGTAGTGCTTCCATAGAGTTCCGTTCCGTACCATTCCACATCTCCGGATTTGCGGACCCATTCAAGTCAATGGGTCCGCATCCGTGATGCATAATGCACACGGAACGGTGCCCGTGTATTGCGGATCCGCATATGCGGTACCCAATACGGCAACGGGACACCTACGGTCGTGTGCAATAGGCCTAAAGCTAATATGAAGAGGTGAGTGGTGAATGTATCAAAACTGGCTTACTGGCCCATAGCAATCAGATCCCACTTTTAATTTTTCAGAGCTCCTTTGGAAACTGAAAAGATCTATCTGATTGGTTGCTATGGGCAACTAAGCCAGTTTTGCTTTACACAAGTTTTGATAAATCTCCTCTTAAATCTTTACTATATGTAGTAGTGTGAAAAATTTTGATAAAAAAACCTTTGTATAAGATATAATTTTTTTGTTTGAATCACTAGCATAATACTGTATAGAAAAGTATCCTGTGGGCAGTAAGTAATCTACTTCTACAAAGTTTTCTCAAGCCCCTTCAAATCTCATTAGGTTATAGTTATAGAGGGTGCAGTTGAGGCATGGTTGGCAGGAGCAAGGTTAACCACTCTATTCCTCCCCTCTTGTCCTACTTCCTGCCAGGAAGGAGTTTGAGTCCAGACAGCAAGGAGGTAGGAAGCACATGCTGGAGCTCCTACTCGAAGGGATCATATCCAGTTTACTTGTGAGACCATTACTCCAGGGAAGTTGCCAGAATCAAGAACACTATTTCCAAAAAAACTTCAGCAAAATCTCAGCTTTACTGACCCTGCTGCAGGTGAGGGACTATGGCTCATCCTCAGACACCCATCACCTAGACCTCTTCTAGGTTAGTCAAATACCAAGCCTGTATTACAATGTGAACACCTATGTCCACAAGTGTCTGCTAGTGCCATTTAGTTGCCACCTAACCAGCCACCAAACCTCATAATCTGGTGACCGAAACCTCACTTTGTACCTACTACTGCCAGATGTGCCACGTTGTATTTTGCACAAAGTAAAGACAGATTTTTATACTTCTGGCCTGATTCTTCAACCTGCCTTTTCACTGCACCGATCCCCAGGGAGCAACAGCCTGAGGGAGTACACTGTCACACATCATATCATCAGGGCCACTACCAGTCCCATCCTCTGCACCGGCTCCTCAGGGGCTCGATGTAGAGGTAGTGTAGTGTCCCACTAGGTAGGCGTGGGCACTACACAAGGGTCAATTGGGTAGCGTGTTACTTCTACTCACAAGGGACAGAAATATTACATTTAACTGTGCGCTTAATGTATTTTCTAATGTGTTTTTATATGCAATGTTCCCCTGTGTAAATGCTTAGCAGGCCTAGTTGGGTGTAGTTAGACATCCCAGACACTAGAGGGAGATAAGGAGCCCCTAGTATAAATGTTCAGGCCCAGACAGGGAGGAGTTAGGTCATAGTCAGAAGTAAGCAGGCACCAGCCAGAGATATGCTGAGGGCCTCCTCCTGACATGCAGCTTGATAGCCCCGGCTGCTAGCTATGACCAGGAGGCTAGTGAAGAACCCTAGCCTGCCTGAAGTCCAAGTGAGCCTCAGTTAGCTCAGAAGACACCCCAGTAGAAGGACAGGACCTCCTGGGAGAAACCTGCAGTTACCCTCAAGCCAAGTAAGGATATTTCCAGCCAAGATAAGTAAGCTAATGGGCAGAGGAACTATAAAGCAAAGCAAGAATTAATACGGGAGGAAGATATATATATTTACCAAGGATTTAAGCCAGCATTTAGGCATCCGGGCCTTGGGATAAGAAACCAGACAGGAGTTCTAAAAGAACAGTGTACACTATTTCCGAGGAAAGGTACAACCTGATTCTGAGTGTGTTGTGGATTTACCCTCTGAGTATCTTGCATGATCAATACCTGCCATCTTGTGAAATAAGCCTGCTTGTGAAGCTTGTCTCCAATACAGTGAGCAACCCTCGATTGCCCATAACCGTGACCTCACTTCGCTATACCCTGCAGGTCTGGCGTGCTGCATAAATTGGCGTCACGAACAGGATCACGAACATTCCTGCGCCATTGCGGATATAGAACTGTGTGCTGAAAATTGCCTTAAAGTGACCAAGCCCTAATTGTTTTATTAAAAATTGCTGGGCCAAAGAACTGTCATAATTAGCGGTGTGAAGATAATATTTTCTGGACTGTTTGCTGCTTATTTGAGCCACCGCTTGCTGTCCGTGAATAGACAGCGTTTTGCTCAAGATGGCCGCTTAGCTTGCTTGGATTTACTGCTGCGTCATCTTCATACTGAATTGGCGGTAAAAATTGGCGCCCTTTTGCTGAAAAGAGCGGGAAAGGCTATCTGTCGGCGCCACCGCCCTGTCTGGACATTTGCATGTCTGCCGAAGGGACTCCGCCTCCCCCATACTGGAGTACCTGGGGGGCGGCCTCCCAGAACAATGGGAGGATCTGTCTCTAATCATTGGTGCCGCCCTGTCGCTCTCCAGAGAAGGATCGAGCATGTTGAGTGAGGACTGCTCTGTTATCGTGTCGGCACCTACCGGATTGAAAATGGATGTTACTGGTGTAGAACAAGAGGACGCTCCACCGGCCTACTCTCCAGAACCGGAGAGACCCGCCTGCCCGCCACCGAGGACGCAACCGGAGACCTATTACGGCTCCTGGAGAGACTTTTTCCAGCCCTCATTCAAGTGGTCAGCGTTGATGGCAGAGATACGGGAGGCCGCCATAAAGAAAACGACCAAGACGAAGATATACTATGAGGAACTGGCAAAGACCGTTCATGAGCGCCACACTGACACCCAACCCCGCCTGGAAAGGAGAAAGGGGTTGGTTGTGGCATTCGACAAGAACCGTGGCTACGGTTTCATCCAGGACTATACCACCGGCAGAGACTTATATGTAAATCGGAGGTCCGTCAAGCGGAGTTACCTCTCCGAATACATGCACAACCTCCGCGAGGGAGAAGAGGTGGAGTTCACCCCTGCCGAGGGCCTGCAAGGCCCATATGCCACTGCCGTGACCCGTCCCAAGAAAGAACCGGATGACTGGGAAGCAGATGAGGACTATACTGGCTGCGAGCGAGAACCAGCGCGCTCTCCAGAACCGGCCCATCATGCGTTTCAAGAGCGGGGCTCTTTCATTGGCCCGAATGTATTTTGGCAGCCAACGGTAGTAGAGAAATGGGTGAGCCCCTATCCGTCCCCTGAGCTGCCTCGCCGGGAGAAAACCATTAAAGAGATGGAGAACCTGGAAAGATTCCACGTGACCCTGGACAATATCCGGAAGGGTAAAAGACCAGATGCGTCACCTGAGCCTGCAGCGGCTGCGCAGGATGCACCCTCTATGATTCAAGTGCCGGCGGCGACATCGGAGGACAGCGATCCTGAGACCGAGAGACTGGATGACCAGATCGTCCGTCTGGAGGAAAAGCTGCGGGAGTTACGCAGAATTGCCACCGCCAGAATCCGGACGCCATCTAGGAAGGAAGAGGTCCGCCTTCAGTACTCGGACATCGCTGGGTCAGAGGTAAGGGTACCTGTCCCTACCAGCCGGCCACCTACTGCTACTGCGGCTACGTTGAGGCCCCCAAGAAGGCCCTCTCACACCGTGACTTGCTGCACAGAGCCAGTAATCCCAGAGCCCACCGGACCGCTTGTGGCGGCGGTACCTAGGCCAGCACAACCTACAATAGTTATGCCTGGACCGATGCGGTCCCCAACTGTGATTACCCCTAGGCCTATGGGGCCCATACCTATTAGGGGTCCCTTTATGCTGCAGCTGCCCCCCAATACTGTGTTGTGGGCACATCCGCCTGTTGACTCTTATTACAGGCCCCATCTGCAAGCAGAGCCAGGGAGCACCACTGAGATGCAAAGTGATTATGACATGCCCCTGTGAATTGGCCTGCTAGGCCCTTGATTTGTTTTCTTTGCCAAGGGATTACTTCAAAAAGGATTTAACCCTTCCAGGACAGGAGTCCTTTGTTTTGGTCCTTTGTTGCTGCTGCCAGTTACCCACGGCTCAGTGGTATGGTCGCCCACTGAAATAAAAATTGCATCAAAACCATGTTTGTTTACAGGACCTCCTGCCTGCTTCTACAATATCTCACCAAGTTGTGCCTATTTGTTATGTTGCACCTTTAACCCTTTAACCCCCTTTTCAGGTTGATTAAGGGTATTGCAGCACTTGTTTTTATATATATATGCCAATGGAATAATGTGGGCTATTTTTATGTGCTGTCTTTTTATTGTGCAACATTAAACTTCAAGGAAACGTGCCCAGTGATAGACTCAACTACACATGAGCCTCTGAGATATTGCTACTTCAAGGAAATGTGCCCAGAGATGGATTCCACTGTAAGTGAGCCTCTGTAATCTTCTACCTCTGCTGGCTTTTTGAAAACACTTGCTCTAAAATAAGAAAGGAACCTGGGTACGGACTCATGTTTGTTCTTTGAGCCTCCAAGAACTTTTAATTGTTTTTACATTGTTCTACTGTTCTATTATGGACAATTTGCACTTAAAAATATTATTATGGACTATCCTGGTATTACTGATACGCTGCACCAGGTCAGCGCCCCTGTTCCCTCACATTATCCTGAGAGAAGAGAACGACGCCCCTTTTCACCGTTACTTGCTCCTGAGCCAGTGGAACTGCCTGATGTATACATATTATGTATTTTGCAGATGTAGATGTATTTTTCCTGCTTTGCATTATTTTCTCTTTTTCAGGTGCAGTATCCAGCTGAGCAGGGCCCCTCCATGTTGCGCCGAGGACGGGCAACGTTATAGCGTGGTCGTATGTAGTGTCCCACTAGGTAGGCGTGGGCACTACACAAGGGTCAATTGGGTAGCGTGTTACTTCTACTCACAAGGGACAGAAATATTACATTTAACTGTGCACTTAATGTATTTTCTAATGTGTTTTTATATGCAATGTTCCCCTGTGTAAATACTTAGCAGGCCTAGTTGGGTGTAGTTAGACATCCCAGACACTAGAGGGAGATAGGGAGCCCCTAGTATTAATGTTCAGGCCCAGACAGGGAGAGGTAGTTTAGAGTCAGGAGTCTGTGGAGACAGAAGTAAGCAGGCACCAGCCAGAGATATGCTGAGGGCCTCCTCCTGACATGCAGCTTGATAACCCCGGCTGCTAGCTATGACCAGGAGGCTAGTGAAGAACCCTAGCCTGCCTGAAGTCCAAGTGAGCCTCAGTTAGCTCAGAAGACACCCCAGTAGAAGGACAGGACCTCTTGGGAGAAACCTGCAGTTACCCTCAAGCCAAGTAAGGATATTTCCAGCCAAGATAAGTAAACTAATAGGCAGAGGAACTATAAAGCAAAGCAAGAATTAATACGGGAGGAAGATATATATATTTACCAAGGATTTAAGCCAGCATTTAGGCATCCGGGCCTTGGGATAAGAAACCAGACAGGAGTTCTAAAAGAACAGTGTACACTATTTCCGAGGAAAGGTACAACCTGATTCTGAGTGTGTTGTGGATTTACCCTCTGAGTATCTTGCATGATCAATACCTGCCATCTTGTGAAATAAACCTGCTTGTGAAGCTTGTGATATAAAGGACTGCATTACTATCTTGATGTACAAAGTTGGACTGTTTAAGTAAAGCAACGTTTGGTTCACTATACCACCTGTGTACCTCACTTATTCCTACTATAAATCGGTGTGCCACCGTTACAGGCACTGGCGTCACGAAACTCAAAAGGGACCTTGCTTCAGGCACTCAAAATACCTGTAACATCCAGGGCACCTCATCCACCATCAGGCCTGGTCCCTACATACCGAGTGTGCCCCAGAGGAACTGTGTCTACATCTCCTTCACTGCCGCATGCCTGCCCAGGGTTCTCCAATACAGTGAGCAACCCTCGATTGCCCATAACCAGGACCTCACTTCGCTATACCCTGCAGGTCTGGCGTGCTGCAGTAGCAGCTGCACCCAGGACCAAAGGTCTCTCTGATGCATAAGACACCAGCATTACAAATGGCACATGGTAGCATGGGGGCCTGTTATAGATTTTTAAATTGGGGCCTAGGAACTTCTGGCTCTCATAGACACCTGTGAAATATACCCACATTTGTTATTATTTTCACTTCTTACATAGACGATTTCTTAATGTTTCGCTTATTTCATGTGAAAAACATTATTCATATTACATTAAGACTTTACAAGATTTTCCTTGTGGCCCTTACAGGCTTCTCTCAAGATGTCCGTCCTGGCTGAGCCCTCTTCTTGGCCATTGTTTGATAATGATGCATTTTGTAGAAGGCTGGAGGAGCAGATGTTGTTTGCAGTGACACACTGGGATTCTTCTTGCCTCTACCACACGGTCCCCGGGTATAATTGTCCTTGTAAATGATTTCTCTAATCTTCCTTGCCAGACAGACAATCTTCCTGTAGGCCAATTCCTGTTCCAGCTGAACAGAATATCATTTTGATGGAAATCTAGTACAAAAGATAACAATGATAATTCACCATCTATCCTCACAATGCAGCCCTGATTGCGGCCATTATTTTGCATGGTGAAAAGCCAGAACATGTGCAACGACCCCTACAAGAAAAAGGACTTTGACTTTTTTTTTATTATTAAATATAATATAGTAGGTTAAATATAGGTAGCAGTTATATTCTTGTATATAAGAAGCAGTATTATAGTAGTTATATTCTTGTACATAGGAGGCAGTATTATAGCAGTTATATTCTTGTACATAGGAGGCAGTATTATAGCAGTTATATTCTTGTACATAGGAGCAGTATTATAGTAGTTATATTCTTGTACATAGAAGGCAGTATTATAGCAGTTATATCCTTGTACATAGGAGCAGTATTATAGTAGTTATATTCTTGTACATTGGAAGCAGTATTATAGCAGTTATATTCTTGTACATAGGAGGCAGTATTATAGCAGTTATATCCTTGTACATAGGAGCAGTATTATAGTAGTTATATTCTTGTACATAGGAAGCAGTATTATAGCAGTTATATTCTTGTACATAGGAGGCAGTATTATAGTAGTTATATTCTTGTACATAGGAGGCATTATTATAGTAGTTATATTCTTGTACATAGGAGGCAGTATTATAGTAGTTATATTCTTGTACATAGGAGGCAGTATTATAGTAGTTTTATTCTTGTACATAGGCAGTATTATAGTAGTTATATTTTTGTATATAGGAGCAGAATTATAGTAGTTATATTCTTGTACATAGGAGGCAGTATTATAGTAGTTATATTCTTGTACATAGGAGCTGTATTATAGTAGTTATATTCTTGTACATAGGAGGCAGTATTATAGTAGTTATATTCTTGTACATAGGAGCAGTATCATAGTAGTTATATTCTTGTACATAGGAGGCAGTATTATAGTAGTTATATTTTTGTACATAGGAGGCAGTATTATAGTAGTTATATTCTTGTACATAGGAGGCATTATTATAGTAGTTATATTCTTGTACATAGGAGGCAGTATTATAGTAGTTATATTCTTGTACATAGGAGGCAGTATTATAGTAGTTATATTCTTGTACATAGGAGGCAGTATTATAGTAGTTATATTCTTGTACATAGGAGGCAGTATTATAGTAGTTATATTCTTGTACATAGGAGCAGTATTATAGTAGTTATATTCTTGTACATAGGAGGCAGTATTATAGTAGTTATATTCTTGTACATAGGAGGCAGTATTATAGTAGTTATATTCTTGTACATAGGAGCAGTATTATAGTAGTTATATTCTTGTACATAGGAGCAGTATTATAGTAGTTATATTCTTGTACATAGGAGGCAGTATTATAGTAGTTATATTCTTGTACATAGGCAGTATTATAGTAGTTATATTCTTGTATATAGGAGCAGAATTATAGTAGTTATATTCTTGTACATAGGAGGCAGTATTATAGTAGTTATATTCTTGTACCTAGGGAGCAGTATTATAGTAGTTATATTCTTGTACATAGGAGGCAGTATTATAGTAGTTATATTCTTGTACATAGGAGGCAGTATTATAGTAGTTATATTCTTGTACATAGGCAGTATTATAGTAGTTATATTCTTGTATATAGGAGCAGAATTATAGTAGTTATATTCTTGTACATAGGAGGCAGTATTATAGTAGTTATATTCTTGTACCTAGGGAGCAGTATTATAGTAGTTATATTCTTGTACATAGGAGGCAGTATTATAGTAGTTATATTCTTGTACATAGGAGGCAGTATTATAGTAGTTATATTCTTGTACATAGGAGCAGTATTATAGTAGTTATATTCTTGTACATAGGAGGCAGTATTATAGTAGTTATATTCTTGTACATAGGAGGCAGTATTATAGTAGTTATATTCTTGTACATAGGAGCAGTATTATAGTAGTTATATTCTTGTACATAGGAGCAGTATTATAGTAGTTATATTCTTGTACATAGGAGGCAGTATTATAGTAGTTATATTCTTGTACATAGGAGGCGGTATTATAGTAGTTATATTCTTGTACATAGGAGCAGTATTATAGTAGCTATATTCTTGTACATAGGAGGCAGTATTATAGTAGTTATAGTCTTGTACATAGGAGGCAGTATTATAGTAGTTATATTCTTGTACATAGGAGGCAGTATTATAGTAGTTATATTCTTGTACATAGGAGGCAGTATTATAGTAGTTATAGTCTTGTACATAGGAGGCAGTATTATAGTAGTTATATTCTTGTACATAGGAGGCAGTATTATAGTAGTTATAGTCTTGTACATAGGAGCAGTATTATAGTAGTTATAGTCTTGTTCATAGGGGGCATTATTATAGTTGCAAACTTGAAAATAAATTTCATTCCAGCCTCCGGATAAAACAATGGAATCCTTTATTGAGAAATAGTCCTAAAATCCAGGTATGCCAAACACATGCACAGAAAAACGCACCTCCTGTGAGGCGTTTTGGATGTATATAACACCCTAAAGGTCCATTCAAACGTCCGTATGAATGGGTCCGGATCCGTTCTGCAATTCCGTGCTGTCCGCATCCTCACTTCCGTTCCGCAGCCCCGCAAAAAAATAAAGGAAGTCCTATTCTTGTCCGCAGACAAGAAAAGGTATTTCTATTGGGGTGCCAGCCATGTGCGGTCCAGTGTTTTGCGGATCCGCAATTTGCGGACCGCAAAACACTTGCGGACGTCTGAATGGACCCGTCGTAGCAAGGTGGTGTGAATACTGGTGCTGCTTATATCAGAGGTTGGGGCGGAGCTGAATTCAATTAATTAAAAAATGTAATACATGTGTGACAACAGCTCACAACACAATGAATGACCCCACTAACCTCAGATACAGCAGACACAACCAGCAGTATACATAGGAAAACAAAAACCCACACACGTGCACCAAAACAGGTCAAAATCAATAATGTAATATTAAATCTTGTTTACGGTTTAGTCCATTCGGTACACAAGTATCCAATCTGAATATCCATCTAGCTTGGGCATTTAATAGCCTACGGTAAGCATCTCCACCTCTGACTGGCAGAGTCACCTTTTCAATACCTTGCACCTCCAAGTGTGAACTGTTCCCTTCATGCACATGGAGAATATGATAGGAAAAAAGCAGATATGTGTTTTAATGGGGTTTTTTTTGTTCTTTTTTTCCAAATTGGTACCATCCGATAAGTGTCTGCGGATTCTCATTTTCAGTGGTCCCGCTGTGCAGCCCACAGGTTTTGCATGTCATACGGTATATTACATTATTGGTATTACAGTTAATACACTGTTTGATTTTATGCTTGGTACAATTGGCTGAAGAAACTAAATCTTTGGATATTTTAATCACAGCTTGTGCATCGGGTGTGTCCTCACCTGAAGGAACCGGTAAATATTTCTTCACAATACCACTGATTGCTTTAAATTCACAGCTGTATGGGGTTGAGAAATACACCAGTTTAGCAGTTTTACCGTCCTGTACAGTGACTGGTCTATTGGAATATAACAAATCCCTTTTATTTTTTGACTTTACTATGTTCTCTGCTCTATTTAGCCTCCATGAGGGATAACCACGAGTGCTCAGTCTGCGACAAATGTGAACAGACTCCTGTTTGAACCCATCATCAGTAGAGCAGTTCCTTTTGGCACTCTGTACTTTTCCTGTGGGTTGTACTTATGACCTTTTGGGTCGTCCAGTCTATTTGTAAATTTAAATCCCAAAAAGTGATATGTTCCTGGTGATGGTAATGAGTAAAGCTAAGGTTAATAAGGCTTCTTGCACACGAGCATGACGGATTATAGGTCCGGATGCGTTCAGTGATAATTGCGCGATTTTGCTTGCATGTGGCGTCCGTTTTGCATGCGATTGCGTTGCGTTATAGTGTTTTTTCCGCGCAGATGACATGCGGATTGTATGCGTTTTTAACGTGCGGGAAAAAAAATGGAACCATTTTATGTGTATAAAATAGGTATGTCAAATATGTACCGTATATGCCGACGTATAAGACGACTTTCTAACACTAGAAATTATTTTCAAAAGTCGGGGGTCGTCTTATACGCCGGGTATACTCAGATCCGATGGTATATTCTAACCCCCAGGCGTTCCCATGGTGACAGGGACGCTTGCCTAGGGGTTAGAATATACAGGGCCCCGCCACTCAGAGGAGTATACATTTATTAACTGTAATCCGTAACTTTAACTTTAAATCAGCGCTCATCTCTTTACTAGGGTACCTTACTCTCAGCTCCGGTAACAGGCAGTGCGGGCGGTGCTCACTCACTGACGTCACGCGCGTGCGCCGCCTAGTGGAATGAGCAGGCACGTGACGTCAGAGAGTGAGCACCGCCCGCACTGCCCGTTACCGAAGCTGAGCGTAAGGTACCCTAGAAAAGAGATGAGCGCTGATTAAAGTTAAAGTTACAGATTACAGTTAATAAATGTATACTCCTCTGAGTGTCGGGGAGGGGGATCTGTGGATAGCACTGTTATGGGGAGGGGGATCTGTGGATGGCACTGTCATGGGGAGGGGGATCTGTGGATGGCACTGTCATGGGGAGGGGGATCTGTGGATGGCACTGTCATGGGGAGGGGGATCTGTGGATGGCACTGTTATAGGGGGGGAGATCTGTGGATGGCACTGTTATAGGGGGGGGATTTGTGGATGGCACTGTTATAGGGGGGGATTTGTGGATGGCACTGTTATAGGGGGGGATTTGTGGATGGCACTGTTATAGGGGGGGATTTGTGGATGGCACTGTTTAGGGGAGGGGGATCTGTGAATGGCACTGTTATGGGGAGGGGGAATCTGTGGATGGCACTGTCATGGGGAGGGGGATCTGTGGATGGCACTGTCATGGGGAGGGGGATCTGTGGATGGCACTGTTATGGGGAGGGGGATCTGTGGATGGCACTGTCATTGGGAGGGGGATCTGTGGATGGCACTGTTATGGGGAGGGGGATCTGTGGATGGCACTGTCATGGGGAGGGGGATCTGTGGATGGCACTGTCATGGGGAGGGGGATCTGTGGATGGCACTGTCATGGGGAGGGGGATCTGTGGATGGCACTGTTATAGGGGGGGAGATCTGTGGATGGCACTGTTATAGGGGGGGATTTGTGGATGGCACTGTTATAGGGGGGGATTTGTGGATGGCACTGTTATAGGGGGGGGATTTGTGGATGGCACTGTTATAGGGGGGGATTTGTGGATGGCACTGTTTAGGGGAGGGGGATCTGTGAATGGCACTGTTATGGGAAGGGGGAATCTGTGGATGACACTTTTATAGGGAGGGGGATCTGTGGATGACACTGTCATGGGGTGGATCTGTGGATGACACATATAGCATAAGATGCTATATAGTGTCATCCATATATCCCCCCATAGCAGTGTCATCCACAGATCCCCCTCCCTATAACAGTGTCATCCACAGATCCCCCTCCTCATAACAGTGCCATCCACAGATCCCCCTCCTCATAACAGTGCCATCCACAGATCCCCCTCCTCATAACAGTGCCATCCACTGATCCCAGTCAGTTCCCTGGACTGGAGAAGATAGTCTTGAAGACAGGGATGGCTGGGCATTGAGGGGTAGTCTTATACGGCGAGTATAGCCCAAACCCTATATTTTAAATGGAAAAGTTGGGGGTCGTCTTATACGCCCAGTCGTCTTATACGCCGGCATATACGGTAGTAATACCTCATTACTATAAAGATAACATGTAAGCACTATTAAATGTATGCCTGTATCACCATAGTGAGTAGTTGGCCTCATTATCAATTACTAATAACTATCATTACATGTGTCATGTCAGTAAACTCCATTTGTATTGTCTGTACTATTGTGTTCATAATGGACTACCGGTAGTTTGTAATATTTTTATGTCGATTATGTATTATAAATACCAAAATGTAGAATACGTTTTTTAAATTGGTTGATATTGTTTATAACTAAATTAATATTTGTGTGTAAATGATTTACAAATCATGTGTATATAGTTACGTGTATGTAGGTTTATATAAATGTATAATAAAGGTTTACAGTTATTAATGTGTTCTATGTGTTTGTGCTACATAAATATAATAATTCTATGTATATAATAAAGACAGGAAACAATGAAATGCCTGAAAATAAAATTCTGTTTATTTCTCAAATTTACATATTTTTTTGTAAAAAAATAATATTAATAAAAATGTTAAAGGAAAATTTACAAAAATTTAAAAAAAACACCCAGGTGACCCAGTTGGACCCTGAAACTGAGGCCCAGGGTAGGAGGGTTGTGAAGGGGGGCCAGAGTGGTAAGGTGGGGCAGCTTGGGATGTGGAGGAGTCAGGCTGGCCATATGACGTGTCGCCATGATAATGTTGGGCATATGGGCAACTTTGCCGGCATTCCGGCAAGTGTTCAGTATTTTTAGCCGGAGATAAAACTGCAGCATGCTGCGGTATTTTCTCCATCCAAAAAACGCAAAAGGGACTGAACTGATGCATCCTGAACGCATCAGTTTTTTTACGGTATTGAGCTCCTGTGACGGAACTCAATACCGGAAAACAAAAACGTTAGTGTGAAAGTACCCTTAAAGACAAAGGCAATTAGTCTTGACCAATCACAGCCAGCCTCACACACGGCAAGAGTTTATTTTTATTTTTTATTCTGTTTATTGAAAGCAGATCTGCAAAATGACAAGAACAAGGGTCATGTGCATACAAATCATAGAACAATGAATCCCCCATGTTCCCACTACGAGAACAAAGGGGTCGGTACGGCATTTAAAGGATTATGAGCCTTACACATGCGCATCTGACTGCATTTTTTAAATAAATAAAACAGTGATCAAGAACCGGGGAAGGGAAAAGGGAGAGGGGGGTCGTGGGGAAAAGAAAGGGCAGGGCTACACTGCCAGAGGATCCAAGGTGTCACATAAGGATGATTTAAGGTACCAGGAGGTATACTGGAAGGGTTTGACCAACTCCATAATATCATCGGTGCTAAAGTGGGCAATGATGAAGGTTCGCCATTTGCTGAAAATTTTTGAAGCCGAGCACTCCTTGTGTCTTACTGCCTCTATTCTTTCAAAACCCATCAGCACCTTCAACTCAGAGATCACAACAGAAATGTCTGGCATAGTATCTATGAGCCAGCGTTGCAGCAGTACTCTTTTGGCTATCAGCAGTATAGAATGTAAGATGATCTGGATCTTAGTCGGACAGCCAGACTGCCCCCCATTAAGTCGTATGTAGGGAAAAATCAGAGCCTGCGGCTCCATAGGCAAATCTAAAAGCCAGTGTTTTTTGATATAAGCGACCACGGTGACCCAGAAGTTAGCAACCTTGGTACACATGCATATACCATGCCAGAAGTCAGTTGCCAAGACTCTGCAATTAGGACAATGAGTGATGCGATCCGGGAATTGAGGAGAGGCTGGAAAATTAAAACCAAAAATTGCATGGTGCATCATTTTAAAATATGTTTCACGCCACGTTTCGCTTATCACACACTGGCGGACTTTGCCCCAGCCCTCCAGGATTTTTTCCCCGATCTCATCATCCATGGTGATGCGTTCCCACTTCTTAAACAGAGTGGATGACTTGGCCTTCGTAAAGTTGCCTGAGAGTGCCCTATATAACCTTGAGAGAGATACCGTTTGAGGAGAGAAACTGAGAACATCGTCAAAGGAGTTCTTAATCGCCTCCTTTGACAAGTCTCGTAACCTGTGTGTACAGAAACCCAGAGTCTGCATAATTAGCAGGAAATGGGAATCAGGCAGGGCGTATTTTTCCTTCAGTTCCTTAGGGGTCAGCCATCGTTTCTCCTCTCGGTGCATCAGATGTTCCGCCCTGACCAACCCTCTAGACACCCACAGCTCAGAGAGTCCTGTGCAATTCCCCTGGTGGAACTCAGGATGTTCCCACAGTGGCATCCACTTAGAGATGGAATGAGGCAGGCCAACTGTTTTCCTAATCGCCTTCCAAGCTGCCACCGTATCCCTTAATAAGAGTGAGGTTTTGATATCCTTGGGAAGCGAGGTGTCACGGCGGACAGGATACAAGATGCACAGAATATAAACAAACAAGTGTCTAGGCAAGAAGCTGGGGATGAAGGTCACCTCCTGACAAATCCCTACCAGCTCTCCCTAGACTTCTATGCCCACGTTCAGACCCTGAAGGTGGGAATGACCGTGTCCCCGTGCATAGGCTGAAGATACCCTAAAATCCCTAAGATGGTGAAAGGGGGAAAGAGGCAGCCTGCTCCCTCAGGACCTGGAGGGGGCAGGCGTCTCTCTAACAGCCTAGACAGACAACCACAAGAAAGCAACACCAACTTATCTTTTACTGAGCAGGAACAGCAAATCCTTCCTTCCTCTGAGCCAGACAAAAGCTATAACCCACACAGGACACTGGGAGTGGGCGTAATTTAAACTCAAACCAACGACCCGACCCAGTGCACCTGAAGGGAGGCGGATATAGCTCAACTCAAAACAAAAGGCTACACACGTGCTGCTAATCTGGCAGACCTCCGCACATAGCCTGAGCAGGGCATGACACGAGGCCAGATTGGAATGGAGGCATGCCACTAAATTCCACGGGGTCACTAGGTTTTGTTCTAGCTCTCTATTTGAAAAGTGGTCGGTATTGTGTATCCACTCCGAGATATGTCTCAGAAGGCAAGATAAATTGTATCCCCGTATGTTCGGGAATTTCACCCCTCCCTCTGGTTTCCATAACATGAGCTTTGAGAGAGAGATACGAGGTCGCCGACCAGACCACAAGAAGGTGGTAAATGCCCTATTCAAAGCAGTAACATCAGCATGTTTCAGTAGAATCGGGAGCGTTTGGAGGGGGTAAAGTAATTTAGAGAAGCTCATCATTTTGATGAGCTGACATCTGCCGAGGAGAGACAAGGGAAGCGAATGCCATCTCTATAATTCTAATATTATTTTCGCTATGAGGGGTGGGTAGTTTAGCTTGTACAGTGACCCAGGGAGCTTACCAATCTTCACCCCCAAGTAGGTGATATGTCGCTTAACAGTCACTAGGGAAAACCCAGAGGCAGTCCAGAGGTGAGGGGGATTCGTGGTGTGCAGCTCCAGGACCTCACTTTTGGAAGAGTTAATTTTATATCCCGAAAAAGACCCAAAACAACGGAGGAGATCCATTAAGGGACCTAGATGTCGCTGGGGAGTAGCCATAAAGAGCAATAGGTCATCGGCATATAAAGCCAGTTTGACCTCTTTCCTACCTATAGTGAATCCCGAGTATAGCTCAGAGTCCTCTAAAAATCTAGCCAGAGGTTTGATGGCCAAGTCAAAAAGGAGGGGGGAGAGCGGGCACCCCTGCCTGGTCTCTCTCTGAAGGGGAAAAATGGGGGATAGAAACCCTCCCATGTGAAAGCGTGCCGCGGGGCTGGTATAGAGTCCCTGTAAAAAGGTACGGATATCCCCATATATCTCGAATTTGTCCAACACCACCCCCAGCCAGTCCCACCGTAGCGAATTAAAAGCTTTTTCCGCGTCCAAAGCCAACAAGATAGGGGCTGTGTCCGGCTTGGGGCGTCGTCGAACCCAATCCAAGGTTGCCAGCACTTTTCTGATGTTTGCTACCCCCGACCTCACCTTTATAAAACCCACTTGCGAGGGGCCTATCAGGGCGGACATTAGGAGGCTCTTAAGATCCTGATTGATGAGCGAGATCGGGCGATATGAACCCGGATCCTGCGGATCCTTATTGGGCTTCAGTATCAATTTAATGTAGGCCACATTGACGTGGGCGGGGAAACCGCTCGTATGCAGGAGGTGATTGAAGTATTCAACTAGGGTGGGGGCGAGGTTATCTTGTAGCATCTTATAGAATTCCCCTGAAAACCCGTCAGAGCCTGGCGCTTTCCCGTTATGTAGAGAATGTATAATATGTAGGACTTCCTCAGCCGATATTTCGGCATTCAGGCACGGCAAGAGTTTTGACCAATCACAGCCAGCCTCACACACAGCTTGTGTGGGAAATTCCCCTAGCAGGAGCTGCTGGAATCATTACACCAGAGGAGAGAAGCTGTACAGACATTCACTCCACTAAGAGCTGTGTTTTATGGAAGCAGAGAGGCCAAAATAGGTATTTAAAACAGCTATATAATGTTCCTACTGTTAATATAGTGATTAGAACTGTATACCGAACCAGTTATATGTGTGTTTACTTACAGTTCCACCAATTGCAAACTACCAAGTTCAGAATCCAATTTCAAATTCCATATTGCAATCCAAATTGCATACAACCATACCAGATCATACTCAACTAATCTGCAAATAGTTACTGATAACTGCATATTGCAAATTGGGACCAAATTCAGCAAGTAGAACTATTAGTTAGACCTCAGATATACCTCTCAGAGAGATCATAAAGTGCTTAAATAGCTTAAAGTGAGAGTACAGATACTCAAGAGAGAAATATATCCACCATTTTATGTTGAATGACAAGATTGAACAGTTGAACCACCATCTTATGCATACCGCCATTTTGTGATATTTTTTTAATACGTGTTTTGTACATGGACTATCTGCTGCGGAGGCGGCAGTGTTATATATGAAGAAAAGTTGAAGTTAATGAAGAAGTTGTTTCAAGCATTTGGTGTGCTCTTTATACCTACTGTTTCCATAGAACGGCACTAGAGGAATTACAGAGTAATAGACAGTCTGTTTAGACTAAAAGTCAGAGATATCAGAATTCTTTTAATGCCACAGCGCAAAAGGCACTTCATAGTGCTGCGCCTGCCACAGTATAACATGTGGTATGCTAGGGAGGACAGCTAGGATCAAACATGTATAGATTTGCCACTTAGTCAACCTCTGGCGACTCTGGTCTTGACTTTTCTCCCATATTGCAGCAAACAGATCCTGGGCTATATCTAGCCATGCGGCGTCCTTTTTGTACCGGTTGCGGTACTCCCCCCGACCTGCTGTCCCAAATACATGGCCTCTCCTCCACAAGAGCTATCGGCCTCTCCACATCTATGGCTTTTGGTGCCTTCCTAATTGTGAAAATAGCTCCGCAAGGGCAGAAACTATGCAAACTCTCCTTTTCCATGCACTGCCTGGAGCCACAAACTGAGAAACTGAACTTCCTGTCTTATAAATCCCTTCACTGTTGCTAAGCTACTTACGTTTAAAACGCAACGCAATGCAGTGCATCCGTATGCAATTCATTTTTCACGCAGCCCCATTCACTTCTATGGGGCCAGCGTTGCGTGAAAAACGCTGAATATAGAACATGCTGCGATTGTCACGCAACGCACAAGGGATGCGTGAAAACCAACGCTCATGTACACAGCCCCTATGAAATGAATGGGTCAGAATTCAGTGCGGGCGCAATGCGTTCGCATCACGCATTGCACCCGCGCTGAAAACTCGCTCGCCTGAAAGGGGCCTAAGAGTGTTAGGACTCATGCAGACTTGAATGAGTCCGCAATCCAGAGCTGCGGTGCGGAATGTGGTGCTTCTGTGGTGTTTCTGTCCCTGACTCTGCACCGCAAAAATAGAACATGTTCTATTTTTTCACGGTGTGGACGGATCACAGACCCATTCAAGTTGGAATCGGGATCTGTTGAAGTCAATTTAACCCTTGATGGACTTTTATGTTTAGGATTTATTGTTATATTTTTTTTTAGAATAGCCCGTGGTGTAAAGGATGATGGTCGTTGCCAATTATACACTGAACCAGTCTTAGGCCTATTGCCCACGAACATAAGGGCTCCGTGCCCGTGCTGTGGACCGCATACGGCGATTACGCAATATACGGGGCACCGGCCGTGTGCATTCACTTGAATGGGTCCACAAATCCGGAGATGCGGTGTGGACTGTAAGCATGGAACGGAACCCCACGGAATCACTACAGAGTGCTTCTGTGGTGTTCCGTTCCGTTGCGCAAAAAAATAAAACTTTTTCTATCTTTTTGCGGAACGGATGGATTGCGGACCCCATTCAAGTGAATGGGTCCACGATCTGCATGCGGCTGCCCCGCGGTCGGTGCCCGTGCATTGCCGACCGCAGCACGGGCACGGAGCCCTTACGTTCGTGGGCAAGAGCCGAGGCCTTATAATCCTGAAGGTCCCTCAGGAATTTACTTTGCTTGTAATTTCATTTTCTAATTTGGTTAAAGTTGCTTGGATCTTTGACTGGGATTCCTCATATATTGCACGCAGATTCCTGTCACTCATTCAAGTCCGTTCCAATTGGTGAATTCACTCGTGCCAAAAGGAACTGCTCTACTGATGATGGGTTCAAACAGGAGTCTGTTCACATTTGTCGCAGACTGAGCACTCGTGGTTATCCCTCATGGAGGCTAAATAGAGCAGAGAACATAGTAAAGTCAAAAAATAGAAGGGATTTGTTATATTCCAATGGACCAGTCACTGTACAGGATGGTAAAACTGCTAAACTGGTGCATTTCTCAACCCCATACAGCTGTGAATTGAAAGCAATCAGTGGTATTGTGAAGAAATATTTACCGGTGCTAAGCATTGATCCTGGCTTCTCCGAAGTCATCAAAGGTGGCGTTGAATGTATTCCAAAAAAAGCGAAATCTCTAGCACAGATACTGTCCCCCATCTGATTATAGACAGGGCTGGTGGCTCTCCCACCTGGTTACAGTATAAGGGCTCCTTCAGGTGAGGACACACCCGATGCACAAGCTGTGATTAAAATATCCAAAGATTTTGTTTCCTCAGCCAATTGTACCAAGCATAAAATCAAACAGTGTATTAACTGTAATACCAATAATGTGATATACCGCATGACATGCAAAACCTGTGGGCTGCACAGCGGGACCACTGAAAATCAGAATCCGCAGACACTTATCGGATGGTACCAATTTGGAAAATAAGAACAAAAAAAACACATATCTTCTTTTTCCTATCATATTCTCCATGTGCATGAAGGGAACAGTTCACACTTGGAGGTGCAAGGTATTGAAAAGGTGACTCTGCCAGTCAGAGGTGGAGATGCATACCGTAGGCTATTAAATGCCCAAGCTAGATGGATATTCAGATTGGATACTTGTGTACCGAATGGACTAAACCGTAAACAAGATTTTATGACTTTCTCCATAAAGGATTCCATTGTTTTATCCGGAGGCTGGAATGAACTTTCTTTTCAAATTTGCATTTGTTGTAGTGCCACGCTTTTCCGTGCCCTGGACCTTGATTTTGGGGTCATTCAAGACTAGGGTCCAATCCAGGTTCCCATCTGGGGTCCGGATCTCACTTAAAGGAATCTCAGCTAAGAGAGGCCAAATGCCTGAAGGCTTCTTAGCTTCCGGGTGAATGTAAAACTGCAGGGAGGAGAGTGGGGTGCCTGGTATTGGAAATGTAAGCACCTTGGCTTTAAATTGCTTGGCCCATTCAACCAATAGGCTCTTCCAAAGGGGTGATAAGGAGGAACTACCTGGAGAACAGGGGGAAAGCCCCCAAAGGATCCACTTCATTTTGGTGGAAAGCAGAGAACGCTCTAGACGCACATATGGAGCACTATAGGCGTTATTGAGGAGGGATAGACCTCTGAATAATTGGAAGGCCGCATAGTAGGAGCGCATGTCAGGCAGACCAAAACCGCCAGACCTCTTCTCTCTGGTCAACACTGAATATGCAATTCTGGAGGGTTTATTACCCCACAAAAAGAGAGAAAAAACTCGGCGAATGTCGACAAAAAATGAGTGCGGCAGCCAAATAGGCAAAACCTGAAGTAGGTACAGAAATTTAGGGGCTATAAAAGTCTTGAGGTAGTTCCTCTTTCCACACCAAGAGATGAACGGAAGTTCAATAGAATGCAAATGTTTCCTAACCGATGAGAGTAAGGGGGCATAATTAAGAGCAAACAAGTCCTTTGCTTGAGCCGGGACATGTACTCCTAAAAATACTATGTCTTTTATGGCCCAGTGAAAGGGGGTAGTTCTCTGAAGGGTCTCTTTCACTGAGTCCGGACAGGTGATATTAAGGGCCACTGACTTACTATAATTGATTTTAAAGTTAGAAACATAGCCAAACTCCTCAAAAAGAGACAAAAGCCTAGGGAAGGATGTTTCGGGATTAGATGTCATTATAAGTAGGTCATCAGCAAATGCGGCTGTCAAGTGGGTCTGAGAATTAATGGTAAGGCCCCTAACAGCAGGATCCTGACGGATCTTACACAGCAAAGTCTCCATCACTATGACGAATAAGGACGATGAAAGAGGACATCCCTGCCTCGTCCCATTAGAGATGGAAAAGGAGGGGGAAAGCGTACCATTTATTTTGAGTTTGGCAGACGGGGCCGAGTACAGAGTAAAGATCGCAGATATGAACGAGTCTGGAAAACCAAACCTCGACAGGGCCCGCGACATATAATGCCATCCGACCCTGTCGAAGGCCTTCTCTGCGTCCGTGCTCAACAAGGCCAAAGGTGTGGATGAGCTTCTAGCCCAGTCTATAAGATGGAGCAGGCGTATCGTGTTCTCACAGCCCTGTCTGCCACGCACAAATCCCACTTGCTCACTGTCCACAAGATCCGGCAGGATCAGCTGAATACGCTGCGCTAATATTTTGGCCCACCACTTGACATCCGCATTTAGCAGTGAGATAGGGCGGTAGCTGCCACATTGGAGGGGGTCTTTGTTTTCTTTGTGGATTATAGTTATGTGAGCTTCTAATGTTTGGGGGGGTAGAGATCCTCCAGACAGGAGAAAGTTACAGAGTGTCTGAAAATGAGGGGTCAAAATGTCCCTGAAGGTCTTATACAGGGAGTGCAGAATTATTAGGCAAGTTGTATTTTTGAGGATTAATTTTATTATTGAACAACAACCATGTTCTCAATGAACCCAAAAAACTCATTAATATCAAAGCTGAATATTTTTGGAAGTAGTTTTTAGTTTGTTTTTAGTTTTAGCTATTTTAGGGGGATATCTGTGTGTGCAGGTGACTATTACTGTGCATAATTATTAGGCAACTTAACAAAAAACAAATATATACCCATTTCAATTATTTATTTTTACCAGTGAAACCAATATAACATCTCAACATTCACAAATATACATTTCTGACATTCAAAAACAAAACAAAAACAAATCAGTGACCAATATAGCCACCTTTCTTTGCAAGCACACTCAAAAGCCTGCCATCCATGGATTCTGTCAGTGTTTTGATCTGTTCACCATCAACATTGCGTGCAGCAGCAACCACAGCCTCCCAGACACTGTTCAGAGAGGTGTACTGTTTTCCCTCCTTGTAAATCTCACATTTGATGATGGACCACAGGTTCTCAATGGGGTTTAGATCAGGTGAACAAGGAGGCCATGTCATTAGATTTTCTTCTTTTATACCCTTTCTTGCTAGCCACGCTGTGGAGTACTTGGACGCGTGTGATGGAGCATTGTCCTGCATGAAAATCATGTTTTTCTTGAAGGATGCAGACTTCTTCCTGTACCACTGCTTGAAGAAGGTGTCTTCCAGAAAGTAGGACTGGGAGTTGAGCTTGACTCCATCCTCAACCCGAAAAGGCCCCACAAGCTCATCTTTGATGATACCAGCCCAAACCAGTACTCCTCCTCCACCTTGCTGGCGTCTGAGTCGGACTGGAGCTCTCTGCCCTTTACCAATCCAGCCACGGGCCCATCCATCTGGCCCTTCAAGACTCGCTCTCATTTCATCAGTCCATAAAACCTTAGAAAAATCAGTCTTGAGATATTTCTTGGCCCAGTCTTGACGTTTCAGCTTGTGTGTCTTGTTCAGTGGTGGTCGTCTTTCAGCCTTTCTTACCTTGGCCATGTCTCTGAGTATTGCACACCTTGTGCTTTTGGGCACTCCAGTGATGTTGCAGCTCTGAAATATGGCCAAACTGGTGGCAAGTGGCATCTTGGCAGCTGCATGCTTGACTTTTCTCAGTTCATGGGCAGTTATTTTGCGCCTTGGTTTTTCCACACGCTTCTTGCGACCCTGTTTACTATTTTGAATTAAACGCTTGATTGTTCAATGATCACGCTTCAGAAGCTTTGCAATTTTAAGAGTGCCGCATCCCTCTGCAAGATATCTCACTATTTTTGACTTTTCTGAGCCTGTCAAAGTCCTTCTTTTGACCCATTTTGCCAAAGGAAAGGAAGTTGCCTAATAATTATGCACACCTAATATAGGGTGTTGATGTCATTAGACCACACCCCTTCTCATTACAGAGATGCACATCACCTAATATGCTTAATTGGTAGTAGGCTTTCGAGCCTATACAGCTTGGAGTAAGACAACATGCATAAAGAGGATGATGTGGTCAAAATACTCATTTGCCTAATAATTCTGCACGCAGTGTAATATGATATGGGAAGTCCATCTGGACCTGGACTCTTACCTGATGGTATGGAGGATAGGACATTGTCAATCTCTTCTCTTGACACAGGGGCGACTAGCTGAGAGGCCTGGAGGGGGCTAATGGAGGGGAGCTGTAGAGTTGATAGGAACTCCTCTGTGGCCTGCTCAACCGAAGTGGAACCAGGACGGTCTGGGGTGGGAAGGTTATAAAGATCAGCGTAAAAAGCTCTGAAAGCTTTTGCTATGTCATGGGTCGATTTATGCTTGTTGCCTTTTGCATCTAAAATTGCAGGGATAAATGAATCCGCGTGGCGTTGCTTAGCCATGGCAGACATCAGTTTATTCCCTTTGTTCCCATGGGCATAAGCTTTAAACTTGAAGCGGAATATAAGCTTCACAGATTTGGCATTAAACAGGTTTTTCAGTTCCGTCCTGGCCTCCACCAATCCAGCAGCCACAGCCTGAGCCTGGGTTTGCTTATGAGTCAATTCTAGACTTGCTATGCGGGACAACAGGTCGTCCACAGCCTTGGAGCGCAGTCTTTTAACATGCGAGCCCAGGGCTATTAGTTCCCCTCTAACCACTGCTTTATGGGTTTCCCACAGAATGGAGAGAGAGGGAGGGGGGTCGCCCGCCGTATTAAGAGAGAAGAATTCAGACATAATCTGGGAGATTTTAGTTGCATTAGCGGGGTCAGAGATCAAGGTGTCATTAAGACGCCATATTCTTTCCCTTTTAGGAAGAGCGACTAGAGGGATGCATAGTGCGCCAAACATCTATAACCCGCAGTTTCTTCAGCGCAGTCTTCAGACGGCGTAGAAGTTTGTGAGACAACTCAGATCTCTGGGAGGACGAGTCAAGGCCAGGCTCCAGGGTCACATTAAAGTCACCTCCTAGTATAAGCATACCCTCACTAAAAGCTGATAATTGAGCAAGAGTCCGAACGAGCCAGGGGATCTGACCCCTATTAGGGGCATAAATGTTAGCCAGAGTGACAGGTGTGTCAGCGATGTGCCCTTTCACGAACAAGAAGCGACCGTCTGTATCCGCAAGTACAGCGGAGTGTTTAAAGGGCAGACGCTTGTGGATGGCCACGCTGACACCCCTGCAAGCCGAGGCATATGAGCTGTGAAACCATTGTGAGAATACTTTTGGGGACAGTTTCGGGAGTTTTCCCGTCTTAAAATGAGTTTCTTGAAGAAATGCAATCGAAACATCATCTTTCTGTAACAATGAGAGCACCTGAGACCGCTTACATGACTCGTTCAGACCCTTGGCATTCAATGAGGCAACTACAATAGAGGCCATAGTAAAGACAGAGGAGGCCAGTCGGCCCAGAGCAGAAGGACATCCAGTCTGGAAAGCAACGGACGGAGTAAGGAGGAGGAGGGGAAGGAAATTAAAGGGAAAGTCAAAGGAAAAATAAAAGGCATAACAAATAAGACGTAGACACTATACATGTAACAAGGCATGTCTCCCCATGGACAGGGAGCTCGTGGTCCCACCCAGCATCTGATATGATGGAGATCCTTTTTCATAGCGGCGGACAGCCGGGATCTATCAGAGGGGGGCTCCTGTGGGGCCACTAGGGGGTTTAAGGAGGGGTTTGGGGGGGGAGGGATTAATCAGTAACATTACCGACATAAAGGCAAACATATAACCCCAGCAAAGTTATCAGTGCTAACTTTGCATCAAATCACAGCCTGTATCTTGTGCAGGAAAGGTAGCGATAGAAAGGGGCAAATCCCAAAGCCCATGGAAACGGGGCAGTGGGCTAAGACCCTGATCAAGGCCACAAATAGGTAACAAACAGGCAATAAACAGCTCGAGCAGAGCAAACAGAGTCCCTTCAGCCTGAAACTCAGAAAATGTCCCAGGACAATGGACTCAGTAGTGAGTAAACATAAGAGACTTCAGCTTCTCACAGAGCAGAGTCACGTGACAGCAACTTGAGAACGGCCTTTTCCTTGCTTCTCTGGTCTGGATGGCGAGACTTGCTGCCACGAATCCACACCCGGAGGGAGAGGCAGGGGGTCCCCTTGATCAGCTGGCATCCAAGAGGGAACTGCGATGGGTGCAATCCCAAGAGGGCCCCATATAGCTTTAAGGTCTCCCGGGGTCCGCACCGTGTACTGCCTTCCATTTTTCAAGATGGCCAAGCCGAAGGGATAGAGCCACCGGAATGGCGTGGCTGTGGCTTTAAGGGCCTCCAGGAGTGGCCTTATGATGCACCTCTTGGCCAAGGTGGAGGGGGCCAGATCTTGAAAGAATAGGATGGGGGTCTCACCATACATTATGCGGTCAGCCTCTCTTCCTGCCCTAAGCAGTGCCGCAGTATCCACGTAGCTGAGGATGCCACATACTACATCTCGCGGCGGTTCACCAGGTTTAGGCTTGGGCCTCAGAGCCCTGTGAATGCTCTCAATCACAATCGGAGCTGCTCTTTCAGCACCTAGCAGGGAGGAGAAAATTTTGCATGCTGCCGAATTAAGCGCATCGATCGCGATATTTTCGGGAAGACTGCGGATGCGAATATTTCGCCACCGGCTCCGATTTTCTTGATCGTTAATGCGCAATAGTGCATCATTTAGCAAGTCTCTGTGAGTTTGCAGGGCCGCGCTTGTCTTACCCTCATGCACCAGGATGGCTTCCTGTGCGAGCTCCAGGGACTCCACTCGATTACCGATGTGTCTCAGGTCACCTTTTATTTCCTCCAAATCCTTCTTCAGAGGTGCAAGTGCAGACTCCAGGATATCCCTGAGGACTGCTTTGGAAAGTGAGGAGCTTTTTCGCATAGGTCTGCGATCTGATACATCAGAGGCACTTCCTGCCTCTGAACCTTCTTCTGCATCAGAGAGCTGCCGCGCCATCTTGGACACTTCAGCAGCAGGGGTCCTGGATTGTTTCTTGAGATATTTATCCATCTCAGGCTGTCTGGAGCGAGCCCCTGTCAGCTCTGGTGTCTCAGGGTGACGATCTTTACCTAGTTTCCTCATTTGCACAATGTAAGTAGCCAGTAAAAGGGGTTACAATAGCTGCCAGGGAGAGGAGCTCAGGAACAAGCAGCCATTCAGCTCCAAGGTCAGGCTCCGCCCCTATAGTAGTTATATTCTTGTACATAGGAGGCAGTATTACAGTAGTTATATTCTTGTACATAGGAGCAGTATTATAGTAGTTATATTCTTGTACATAGAAGGCAGTATTATAGTTATATTCTTGTACATAGGAGCAGTATTATATAAGTTATATTCCTGTACATAGGAGGTAGTATTATAGTAGTTATATTCTTGTACATAGGAGCAGTATTATAGTAGTTATATTCTTGTACATAGGAGGCAGTATTATAGTAGCTATATTCTTGTACATAGGAACAGTATTATAGTAGTTATATTCTTGTACATAGGGGGCAGTATTATAGTAGTTATATTCTTGTACATAGGAGCAGTATTATAGTAGTTATATTCTTGTACATAGGAGCAGTATTATAGTAGCTATATTCTTGTACATAGGAACAGTATTATAGTAGCTATATTCTTGTACATAGGAACAGTATTATAGTAGTTATATTCTTGTACATTGGGGGCAGTATTATAGTAGTTATATTCTTGTACATAGGAGCAGTATTATAGTAGTTATATTCTTGTACATAGGAGGCAGTATTATAGTAGTTATATTCTTGTACATAGGGGGCAGTATTATAGTAGTTATATTCTTGTACATAGGGGGCAGTATTATAGTAGTTATATTCTTGTACATAGGAGCAGTATTATAGTAGTTATATTCTTGTACATAGGAGCAGTATTATAGTAGCTATATTCTTGTACATAGGAACAGTATTATAGTAGCTATATTCTTGTACATAGGAACAGTATTATAGTAGTTATATTCTTGTACATTGGGGGCAGTATTATAGTAGTTATATTCTTGTACATAGGAGCAGTATTATAGTAGTTATATTCTTGTACATAGGAGGCAGTATTATAGTAGTTATATTCTTGTACATAGGGGGCAGTATTATAGTAGTTATATTCTTGTACATAGGGGGCAGTTTTATAGTAGTTATATTCTTGTACATAGGGGGCAGTATTATAGTAGTTTATTCTTGTACATAGGGGGCAGTATTATAGTAGTTATATTCTTGTACATAGGAGGCAGTATTATAGTTGTTATATTCTTGTACATAGGAGGCAGAATTATAGTAGTTATATTCTTGTACATAGGAGGAAGTATTATAGTAGTTATATTCTTGTACATATGATCCCAGACTGATTTACTGTTGAACTCCAGTGGTTTGTTCTGGAAGTATGATGAAGTCTTGACCTCCAGGGGTGAAACTGTAAGGCCCCTTGCAGACGAGCGTGTCCGGATTGTATCCGGATGCGTTGCGGATGCATTCAGTTTTGTTTGCGATCGCGTTCAGTTGTTCAGTTTTTATTACGTGGGTGCAATTCGATTTACTTTACTTTTTACGTGATAAAAAAAATGGAATGTTTGCAAACAACATCTCTTAGCAACCATCCGTGAAAATCACATCACATCCGCATTTGCTTGCAGATGCGATGCGATTTTCACGCAGCCCCATTCACTTCTATGGGGCCAGTGTTGCGTGAAAATCGCAGAATATAGAACATGCTGCGATTTTCACGCAGTGATGGGTCCAGATTCCGTGCGGGCGCAATGCATTCGTGCGGGCGCAATGGCCCAGAGCAAAAATAACTGTGGCAGACTGATTGGAGTTCAGGTGTACATACAAGGACCCGACCCTCCACCTCAACGCCAATACCACTTTCCGCCAGAAGCCACCCAGTCAATTATGGATACAGTCCAGGAATTGAAGACGAGGGGTTTGGTAATAGAGGGAAATTAAAAATGCAACAATGCCCTCTGGCCAGTAAAGAATGCATTAAGGCTCACCATAGACCTCCGGGTCCTTAATAAGTACACCCCAATGTCCGCTCCGGTGGTGGCACAGACTCCCGACATCATGGCCAGAATAAGCGGCAAAAGTCACGTATTCTCGACCATAGATTTTGCCAATGGTTCTTTTCCATTGAACTTATTTAGAACTGTAGGTACAAATTTTCCTTTACGGTGGGGAACAAACAGTACATGTTTTGTGTACTCCCCAGGGGTTCCACAGCAGTCCCACGTAGTTTCACCAGGTATTAGTGGCCGTACTGAACGTGTTTTCACGGCCGGAATGTCTTCTGCAATACGTGGACGACTTGCTCTTACATACAGAAACCATGGAAGAACACTTGGTTCTGTTGAGAGAGCTTTTTGGACTCCTGGCTAAGGGCCGAACTGAAGTTGAGTCCCCACAAGGCAAAATTGGCCAAAGCAGAGGTGACTTTCCTTGGGGTACAAATTTCTTTTGGAGCCAAAGGAATCGCGGCGGCCCAAGTGGAAGCCATGGTAAAGTTACGTAGGCCTGGCACTTTAAAGGATTTAAGAAAATTCCTGGGAGTAGGCAACTTTATGAGGGAGTTCATAGAAGATTTTGCTGCCAAAGCGAAACCTCTCTATGAACTTCTCGAGGAGAAGAGCCTTCACTTAAAGGTTGGTCTGATGCTCAGGAAGAGGCCTTTTCCAACAGGGTGGATGAATTAGCCAAACTAAAAGCAGTGTCTGGGACCCTTCGGGAACCGGGCACTGAGCCGCTACCAGCTTACTGGATTGCAGTAAGAAGAACCAATCTAAAAGATGGCCCTGTGCCATTTGAGGAGGAACAATCAAAAGAGCCTAATGACACATCACATCACCACAGCATCCCTGGTCAATACGATAAGGGATCCTGTGTTATGATACCGATGCAGAACCAGAAGCAGAAGTGACGAGACTAAACCACCAACTATTTGGACACCTTGGCCGGGATAAACTCTTGTCTCTCCGGAGGCACAAATTATACTGGCCAGGAATGTCCAATACAGTGGAGCAAGTTACCCAACAGTGCCTGGTATGCGCTCAAGTTAACCCAAGGGTGTCAGTCCTAAAGTCGGTGTTGCAGCGAGTTCATCCTGCAGATGGTCCGTGGTCCGAAATCCAAATTGATTATATCAGACCTTTACTAGCAGGAAGTCGTAACTGTCGTTACGCACTGGTGGTAGTGGATGTCTTCTCTAAATGGGCAGAAGCCTTCCCCACGGTCAACGATTCGGATGCAACCACTGCTCGTGTTCTTTGGGAACAGGTTCTGTCACGATGGGGTATCTTCAGAGTGATAGTCAGACAGATAAACCAATTTAACGGGTAAGGTAATGAAAATGCTTTGTGGTCTTAGACATAAAGCAAAGGTTTCATTTGCCTTACCACCCTCAGTCTGCGGGCATCGTTGAGCGGATGAACCGGACCATTAAAACACGGCTTTCCAAAGCACTACTGGAGAAAGGTTCCTCACGGGTAACTTCTCTTCCAGCTGTGCTAAAGGATATCCGAGCTACCGAGGCCACCAGTATCGGTATTACACTGTTTGAACTCATGACCCGACACAAAATGCCCCTATGCCTGCCCAATGAACCTCCAGTGTCGGAGCCTGTGAAGAGTACCATTGGTAGAAACATGCTCCTCCAACAGGTTCAGCAGAACCTGAAGTAGTTACTGCCTCATGCTGCAATACTGTTGCACAAACCGTACCTACAGGGGGAGACACCAATGCCCTCTGTAGGAGATCTGGTAATAGTGAAATCTTCCATCGGGCCGGTCCTTGGGATGCAAACTGGGAAGGACCCTATCAGGTCCTTGAAGTGATGGTTGACACTATGCTGAAAGTACAAAGGCTGATGACAACTAGGAAAAAAATCGCGTATGCGGCAAGAAGTTTTTTGGATCCACATTGACCAGCCCAAGGCCACCCAAGCCTCCCCAACTCAATAAGGTGTACTTGCTTAGAGTTGGGTGAGGGGTTTGGTGGGTTGATGGCGGATCCATGGTACTGACTACATATACAGTACATTAATACTTGACAGATCATAGGATGGAGACTCGCCATGGAGCTAAATAGCCAGAAAACATATAGGGATCCTCTGAACAGGACACGTCTCTAACTTGTGACACTGGTGGTAAGCATGATGATGGCAGGCTCAGCCTCTTCGGGGAGGGTCTGGGAACTAATTATAGTATGGCTAACATATCACTTAGTAAACTCGGTCTTTTAATGGTGGAACGTTTGGGTGGCAAAATCCTGGAACCGTACGATAACTTCACCTTTAAACCAGGGCTGTATGGTTTCCAGAGGAAGGGTTTTGCCAAAGGTGTAATTCAACATTATACCCCAGTGGAGAATGTGTCTGCCATACAACATGACTTACATGCCCTCTGCCTCAAGGAATTTAGACATTTTTAATACTCAGACCCTACACCTATCAAATCTTTAAGATGGGTGTCTAGGGACCCTCACTTGCACCCTCACAAGCAAGTGGACGCCAACACTACCATGGTGTTGTGTATAAAGGAAGGAGTTCTGAGTCCGGAAGATGTCACTGGAGCAGAGTATAGTGGTTGGTATATCCTCAAAGCTACCTTCACAAAGAAGGATAGCCATAATGGTTTGAGAGTAAGGACATATTTTGATAGACCCATTCCTATAAAAGGCACCCTAAAAGCTTATTGCATGTTGAGGGATTCCCAGATTATTATCAGTAGGGAATCCAGTTATGTTCAGGGACATGTGTCCGCAGATTACTGACGAACCAGTATAATGATGTTATATTTAAACTGCAATAACTCTGGTCAGGGCTTATGGATTGACCAGAGTGGTCTGGTAAAACTGGAAGGCTTGTTTCGAGCAACAGTTTTAAAGGTACGGACTGATGCCAAGGATCTTAGGTATAGAGGGGTTCTCCATCCATACGGTCTTTCATGATCACTATCATGAGAGACAACTGTGTACCTGTCACGACCATGGTCATGGTCGTGCTTCAGGATCCGCATGCAGTTGCCTGCGGTTTGGTTTTATTGTCAACCACATGGTGAGGGCTGCTGGTATGTTGCCTCACGTGTGGTTGCCGCTGGCAACATGATTTGGTACTTGGCAGTATAGCAGCCTGAGCTGTTGCTAGGCAGCTTGCTGTCAAGTGCATGCGGTTACACCTGGTTGGGTGTGTGTGTATGTATGCCCTTTGTATGTCTGGTGTGCACGAGGTTTATGTAGGTGTGCACTGTGACACTTCCCTTCACTGTGGCTGCCCGTGGCAACGTTTGGTATTGTGTACATGTGGTGGCAGTGTCTCGGCCTTCTGGCTGACTCCCAGGACATGGTTGCCACGCATGTCGTTGCCTGCGGTACAGCTGCAGTGTGATGTTTATTTGGACACTTCCCCTTTAAGTGGCTTTTTCCCTTGCCTGGTGTAGGAAGGGTTAACTCCCTTCTTAGTTTGTGAACACTGGGTGTGTGTGTGGGGGTGGCCACTTGGGGCTATTTAGCTCCTGCTGGATGCCAGACTCTGAGGGGTACTTCAGCCATGGTTAGCTGAAGTCATCCTCCTGGCTAATACCATCTGTCAGTGAGGGCCACCTTTGTGGTCATAAATTACGTTACATGGTGTTATGAAGGTGTGTGTGTGGTCTCATTGTTATTGCAGCTTATGATCCTGGGTTCCTGTGTGATGTGTGGTGTGTGTTGTCTTCGTTTGTGTTCTGGACAGCAGCACTTGCACATGGGTTCCAGGCTTTGTTGTCTGTGGCAGGTGAGTGTGGTGTTTGTTGCATTTACCTGCCATTGCCATAAGTTGTTTCTGTTCCCCTTGTAGCTTGGCCACTTTAGACTCCTGTTTCTCCGCGTCCAGGAGAAACGGGCTGTCTACCCAGCTCCTAGTTCAGGGATCGGCGGAGGGTCAGAAGGGATCCGAGGTTCCTGAGCATGAGCCCTCCTACCTTCAAGGGCGGCTCATGCAGCTAGGAGTCAGGGTCAGCTTAGGGAAGCTCTAGGAGGAGACCTGCTCCCTAATTCTGTGGTTCTGGCCAAGTAGCGACCTTTCCATCTTCTGGCACGGCACGGCTGTGGGTTTTCCCCATCCTCAGCCGTGACAGTACCAGAGGTGACGGGGTACTATTTCATCACCTATGCCCACTGGGAACAGGATACCCAGATGGTGATGTCAGACACTAACCCCTGGAGATGGGATTTAGTGTGCAATGGGGTGGATACCCCTACAGTGGATGTATGGATGGACTGTACCCCTATGACCGAGGAATACCGGAATAGATATGTGTCTTCCGATTGGAAAGACCACAGAGACAGGAATATTAACTTTGACATCAATATAGATGGTTCGTTTAAATGGCCTTTTTGCAAGGCAGTAGATTAAGGGTGCTGGACATTTACACAGTGGGTCTATGCGTCCAATTCCAAACCCATAGGAAAACTAGTGTTACAGCCTGGAGAGAGTGATCAATGGTATCAATTCAGAGGTAGAGGGCAAGTGTGTGTAACAGTGGTGAGAGTCCCCTATGAAACGGAAGGTCTCCAACACGGGAAACCGCATTTGGACTCTTGCAATGCCCCTATCCATCAATTGGCAGATCCTATAACTCCTCAACTGTCATCCCCATGGAAGATGATCACAGGAACAAAATTCATCCTATACACCTGGAGAATCTCCGTGATGACTTCAGAGTTAACCATTGGGATCACAGATGTGAGGAGTTTGTAAGAAACTAAATTGATATGATAAGAGGTTAGATATGATAAGAAGTTGGATATGATAAGAGGTTGGATATGATAAGAGGTTGGAAAAGTTTGAATTACAGTGCCGGAGGTAAGCGGTCACTTCAAAGGCAGGAGAATCAAAGCGATCCTCCGCCTGGAAGCGCGGACTGGTGTGGTGCAGCCGACGTGCACTTGACTATTTAAATCAGGCAGCGGAGCGCTCATGAGTTGAGCCCAGAAGCCCCCACTAAGAAGCAGGCCAAGCGAGAATTAAGCCCTGAGAAACTAGCCAAGTGAGAATCTTCCCCAGGACGACGAGCAAGCGAGGATCTTCCCCTAGGAACGAGCATTAACCCCTGGAAATAAGCATCTGGCTGAGTAAGGCTACTTTCACACCTGCGTTCGGGTGTCCGCTCGTGAGCTCCGTTTGAAGGGGCTCACAAGCGGCCCCGAACGCAACCGTCCAGCCCTAATGCATTCTCAGCGAGCGGACACCTGAACGCTGCTTGCAGGTCGTGCGGAGGCAAGCGGATCCGTCCAGACTTACACAATATGGCTCAATCTTCAAACGGATCCGCCCCCATTGACTTTCAATGTAAAGTCTGAACGGATCCGCTCAGGCTACTTTCACACTTAGAAATTTTTCTAAGTTATAATGCAGACGGATCCGTTCTGAACGCTAGTGTGAAAGTAGCCTAAGCCTTTCCCTACACCCCCCAGTCCAACGAGCATTAACCCCTGCATTATCTACCCCTTATCCCTGCCTACCCCTAATCCCTGCAATATAAATATCATTTACCCCTACCTTACCATACCCCTGCATTACCCTATGCCACCAACGCAATAACGCTTTCCTTATATTCCATTAATCCCTGCAATACCCGGTCCCTGCATTTACCCCTGCAGTGCCCTTACATTTAACCCCTACATTGTCTCCATAGACCTATACCCCTGTATCCCACAGCTACCCCTGTATTGCCCTGACAACCCCTGTATATTGTAATTAACCTCTTTTATCCCTCAGGGACAGTTTATAGCCAGGTGGGTGGGTGCTGCTGTTATGTGCGTATGTTTAAGCTAGATTTTGGGGTGGTATTATAGTGGGGATTGTTTAGTGTTAGTGTAGTTAGGTTTTTTATAGTGCTGTTAGTGTATTACCTTGTGCGTCTATTTATATAACCATTAATATAAATATATATAGATATAGCAGAAATAATTGACTGTAGACGTGTTATTGGTTAAATAAATACTTTATTATTCAAATACAGCTCATAGTCTTTTGTAGTCGCCGTAATACAGCGCGCGCAGTTCAGGAAAGAGTTAGAGCAACAGGGAGAATAAGGAAATAGGTGGAGTCAGCAATTGCTGGTTACGTCTATTTATTAATATTATTTATTAATATTAATCCAAAATATTAATAATTAATATCCCCTTTTACAGTCACTGCTCGTTATTATTTTTCTGTCATTTCTGAATGGTAGCGACATGGCGCGGCAGGGTCCACATAAAGTGTAATCACTTTAAATAGATACCAGAAGAGCAGCAGAGATGGTTGGACCAGTGGTCATCCCTTATATACAGCCTATATACATAGAAGGTATAGGGAAGGTAGCTGTTTCGGTCTTTGGCCAGAGCAGTAGGGGTCACATACCCTAGAAAAGCAAAGCTAGAGCAGTAGGCAGCAGGACCTCTGTCGCTATTCCAACCTGCACCTTTCGGGATTCTAGTCTTTCTACTTCTTGAGCGCCACACACAAGCCCATGACTTTAGACAATTACAAAGCATGACAGATGCGATGAAGGACTGGCTAATTCACTGATTGTGAATGGAGGGCACTCTGCATTATATTATTGCTAGGATGCTATGGACACTGTTGTAGCATCTCTGGCATTTTGTATGGACGGCGCATTATACATTTAAGAGGCTTGTGATTATGGCGTCTCTGACAGTTCACGGAGATGCTGTATCGCTCACTAACAGAGCCTGCGGCCATATAAATGAAATATGTCACTTAATCCATTCAACTCTTGAGAAGATAACTACAGGGCATTCGGAAAGTCTTCAGACCTTTTTCACTTTTTTCACTTTTTTTTATGTTGTAGCCTTGTGCTAAAATAAAAAAAAGTTTACATTTTTTTCTCCATCGTTCTGCACTCAGTTTCCCCATAATGAGTAAGTGAAAGAATCGAATGTTAGAAATCTTTGCTAATTTATTGAAAAGGAAAAAAATCTAATCTTCTATTGACATAAGTATTCAGAACCTTTACTCAGGACTTAGTTGAAGCTCCTTTGGCAGTGATTTCAGCCTCCAGTCTTCTTGGAGATGACGCCATAAGGTTTGCACACCTGGATCTGGGGATTTTCTGCCATTTTTCTCTGCAGATCCTCTCAAGCTCTGTCAGGTTGGATGGGGACCATTGGTGGACGGCCATTTTCAGGTCTCTCCAGAGATGTTCTATTGGATTCAGGGCTCTGGCTGGGCCACTCAAGATTATTCTCAGAGTTGTCCCTAGGCCATTTTTGTGTTATCTCGTCTGTGTGCTTAGGGTCATTGTCTTGTTGGAAGGTGAACCTTCAGCCCAGTCTGAGGTCCAGAGCACTCTGGATCAGGTTTTTATTAAGAATATCTCTGTACTCAGCTTTCCCTCCACCCTCACCAGTCTATCTGTCTCAGACACTGAAGAACTCCCCCACAGCATGATGCTGCCACCACCATGCTTCACTCTAGGACTGTCGGCAATTACCTAGGAACTGGGAAGGGAAGGGGTAAGCCCCCTTTACACTACTGGCCCCTTCAATACCAACCTAATAATAACGACACTGACACCAATACTCTCCTTATGTGCTTTATTGTTATTGTTGGATGGTAGTCGGCCACAGCTATTTCTTAACGGCATAACCATAATCCAAATCGTGCGATCTGCCAGCTGCTGACCTCCCAGCGGGCAGTTATGCCAATTTGCACCTTCATATTTTATTTACCTGCCGCCAGCTGGGACTTTACAAATTATTCAACCAGGGTCAATACCCTACTCACATAAAAGCTTAATAACATTTCATATTATGAGAACCCATAAACAGAGAATGTACATCCAAACTTGAACATCACAAGGGAGGGAGGGACACGGCGCTTCCGCTCCACAGGCAGAGAAGAGGCGGGACAGGGTATATAAACCCTGTCCTACTGCCCGCCTCTTCCCCCTCGCAGCCGGATCCCACATTAACTTCATTAACACCCGGATCCACTTAACCATTAAACGGACACCCAGGGGCCACCTCAACCACCAGGATTGGGACAGGAAAAAACGGGGGGGGGGGACACCTCCAGTCCCTGTCCACCCTCCCTAGCTGGTCGAGTGCCCACCAGGATGATATTGGGCATCCAAACATGATGCTAAAGCACCATTTACATAACCGTATGTATTTTCTGCAAAAAATACGGATGACTGTCGTATGACATTTGCAGACCCATTGTAACAATGCCTATTCTTGCCCACAATACGGACAAGAATAGGACATGTTGTATCTTTTTGCGGGACTGTGGAATGGACATACGGATGTGGACAGCACATGCTGTTCGCCTTTTTGGCGGCCCAATTGCAGCCCCCATTGGTCTGCATCCAATTCACAAAAAATGTGTATCACATCCGGACCAATAATACGGTCGTGTGAATGGTGTATTAGAATTGAGGCCAAAAAGTTCAATCTTGGTGTAATCCGACCAGAGAATCGTGTTTCTCAGTCAGAAAGTCCTTTAGGTGCTTTTTTACAAACTTTCACTTTTACTGAGTAGAGGCTTCTTTCTGGCCACTCTGCCATAAAGTCCAGGTTGGTGGAGTGCTGCAGTGATGGCTGACCTCCTGGAAGTGTCTCCCATCTTCACACAGGATCTGTGGAGCTCAGCCAGAGTGACCATTGGGTTCTTGGTCACCTATCTTACCAAGGCCCCTTTCCCCCGATTACTTAGTTTGGTGGAGCGGCCAGCTCTAGAAAGAGTCCTGGTTGTTCCGAGCTTCTTGCATTTAAGAACTATGGAGACCAACGTGCTTTTGGGAACTGTTAGTGCAGCAGACATTTTTGATGCCTCCTCCAGATCTGTACCTCCACACAATCCTGTCTCTGAGCTCTACAGGCAGTTATTTCCTCCTCATGGCTTTTTGCTCTGATATGCATTGTCAGCTGTTAGACATTATATAGACCCGGTTGTGTCTTTACAAATAATGTCCAATCAGCTGAATTTACCAATCAAGGTGTAAAAACATCTCCGAGAAACGGGAGGCCCCCAGAGCTAAGTGTTAAGTGTCATAGCAAAGGGTCTGAATACTTATGTCCATGTGCAAGTTTACTTTTTCCAAACATTGCTAAAATTCATTGTTCACTTTCATATTATGGGGTATTGAGTGCAAATCGATGGGAAAAAAATATATTTTTATAATTTTAGCACAAGGCTGCAACATAATAAAATGTGAATAAGTTAAAGGATCTGAAGACTTTCCCAATATATTGTATGCCTACTGCTAGTTTATTTGTGTATGGTCTGATAAAAAGATCTACTTTAGATATGAAACTGCATTGATATTGACACAACCTGTTAACAACCCCTACTGTCAAACCTCACATCAGATATCACAATGCGGATAATATAAAAAAAAAAACTGATTTTCAGAAGGTTTCCTCTGCAAGTTAAAAAACCATTTACAAAGTTTCAATCAAAGAAGTACAAACAAGAAATGTGATGATAAATCCTGATGGTTTTAAAGTGCCTCAGCTATACTGTATTTCCAGTCTCCACCTCTTTTCGTTGAAGGAACTCTATGTTTCCGGTTTCCCCTCTGTGTTTCATCCACCAAAGTATATAGCTTATTTTATATATCACTGACATGTTCACAGATCCTCCGTCAAAAAGCTGTCCTCACCTAATAGGCTCGACAAGAACACGTCAGTAGATACACAATACACGTGGTGGAACAGTTGATGAAGTCCCTAATTTCACAATATATTTGTTTGATACTACTCACCAAGCTACCCCCTTGTAATGTGTAGTCACAGGCCTTGTGCAGCACGCCAGACCTGCAGGGTATTGCGAAGTGAGGTCACGGTTATGGGCAATCGAGGGTTACTCACTGTATTGGAGAACCCTGGGCAGGCATGCGGCAGTGAATGAGAGGTAGACACAAGTTCCTCTGGGGCACACTCTGTATGTAGGGACCAGGCCTGATGGTGGATGAGGTGCCCTGGATGTTACAGGTATTTTGAGTGCCTGAGGCAAGGTCCCTTTTAGAATTGTGACGCCAGTGCCTGTAACGGTGGCACACTGATTTATAGTAGCAATAAGTGAGGTACGCAGATGGTATAGTGAACCAAACTTTGCTTTACTTGAAAACAGTTCAACTTTGTACAATAAGATGATAATACAGTCCCTTGCATCAAGTGCTTCACAAGCAGGTTTATTTCAATACTGGCAGGTATAATCTTGGCAAGATACTCAGAGGATAAATGACCGATGCTTCTCAGACCAGGCTGCACTACTTCACAGCTATTCTGGCTGGCTGTATCCCAAGGCCCGTATGCCTAAATGCTGGCTTTTATCCTTGGCAAATAATCTTCCTCCCGTATTTATCCTAACTTTATAATTCTTCTGCCCATCAGCTTACTTCTCTTAGCTGGATACACTGGCCCTGCTTGGCTTGAGGGTACTGCAGGTTTCTCCCAGGAGGCAAATTCTCTTCTACTGGGGTGACTTCTTCTGAGCTAAGCTTAGACTCAGGAACTTCAGGCTGACTAGGTTGCACTTCTAGCCACCTGGACTACACTGACTCTTCCCTGTCTGGGCCTACCTATATATACTCAGGGCTCTCAAGCTCCCTCTAACGTCTAGGAGGCTGAACTACACCCTAACAGGCCTGACACCCAGATAAGGCCTCATGCACACGACTGTTGTGTGCATCCGTGGCCGTTGTGCCGTTTTCCATTTTTTTTCGCGGACCCATTGACTTTCAATGGGTCCGTGGAAAAATCGGAAAATGCACTGTTTTGCAGCCGAGACCGTGATCCGTGTATCCTGTCCGTCAAAAAAACGGTTCACGGACCCATTCAAGTCAATGGGTCCGTGAAAGAACACGGATGCACACAAGATTGGCATCCATGTCCGTGATCCGTGGCCGTAGGTTACTTTAATACAGACGGATCCAAAGATCCGTCTGCATAAAAGCTTTTTCAGATCTAAGTTTTCACTTCGTGAAAACTCAGATCCGACAGTATATTCTAACACAGAAGCGTTCCCATGGTGATGGGGACGCTTCTAGTTAGAATACACTACAAACTGTGTACAAGACTGCCCCCTGCTGCCTGGCAGCACCCGATCTCTTACAGGGGGCCGTGATCAGCACAATTAACCCCTTCAGGTGCGGCACCTGAAGGGGTTAATTGTACTATCATATCCCCCTGTAAGAGATCAGGGCTGCCAGGCAGCAGGGGGCAGACCCTCCCCCCCTCCCCAGTTTGAATATCATTGGTGGCCAGTGCGGCCCCCCCCCCCCCTCTGATGTAATAATAGGTTGGTGGCCAGTGCGGCCCCCCCCCTCCCTCTATTGTAATAATTCGTTGGTGGCACAGTGTGCGCCCCCCCCCTCCCTCTATTGTAATAATTCGTTGGTGGCACAGTGTGCGCCCCCCATCGGCCCCCCCTCCCTCTATAGCATTAACAACATTGGTGGCCAGTGTGCGGCCTCCCATCTCCCCCCCCCCATCATTGGTGGCAGCGGAGTTCCGATCGGAGTCCCAGTTTAATCGCTGGGGCTCCGATCGGTAACCATGGCAACCAGGACGCTACTACAGTCCTGGTTGCCATGGTTACTTAGCAATAGTACAATAGTAGAAGATTCATACTTACCTGCTCCTGGCTGCTGCGATGTTCGTGTCCGGCCGGGAGCTCCACCTACTGGTAAGTGACAGGTCTGTGCGGCGCATTGCTAAATGAACTGTCACTTACCAGTAGGAGGAGCTCCCGGCCGGACACAGACATCGCAGCTCCCAGGTAAGTATGAATCTTTTACTATTGTACTATTGCTAGTAACCCGCTGCCACCAATGATCGGGGGGGGGGGGGGGGAGAGATGGGAGGCCGCACACTGGCCACCAATGTTGTTAATGCTATAGAGGGAGGGGGGGCCGATGGGGGGCGCACACTGTGCCACCAACGATTTATTACAATAGAGGGAGGAAGGGGGGGGGGCGCACACTGTGCCACCATCGATTTATTACAATAGAGGGAGGAAGGGGGGGGGCGCACACTGTGCCACCAACGAATTATTACAATAGAGGGAGGAAGGGGGGGGGCGCACACTGTGCCACCAACGATTTATTACAATAGAGGGAGGAAAGGGGGGGGCCGCACTGGCCACCAATGATATTCAAACTGGGGAGGGGGGGGGTCTGCCCCCTGCTGCCTGGCAGCCCTGATCTCTTACAGGGGGATATGATAGTACAATTAACCCCTTCAGGTGCGGCACCTGAGGGGTTAATTGTGCTGATCACGGTCCCCTGTAAGAGATCGGATGCTGCTAGGCAGCAGGGGGCAGTCATGTAAACAGTTTGTAGTATATTCTAACTAGAAGCGTCCCCATCACCATGGGAACGCCTCTGTGTTAGAATATACTGTCGGAAATGAGGTTTCACGATCTAACTCATATCCGACAGTATATTCTAACATAGAGGCGTTCCCATGGTGATGGGAACGCTTCAAGTTAAAATATACCATCGGATTGGAGAAAACTCCGATCCGATGGTATAAAAGGGACTCCAGACTTTACATTGAAAGTCAATGGGGACGGATCCGTTTGAAATGGCACCATATTGTGTCAACGTCAAACGGATCCGTCCCCATTGACTTGCATTGTAATTCAGGACGGATCCGTTTGGCTCCGCACGGCCAGGCGGACACCAAAACGACTTTTTTTTCATGTCCGTGGATCCTCCAAAAATCAAGGAAGACCCACGGACGAAAAAACGGTCACGGATCACGGACCTACGGACCCCGTTTTTGCGGACCGTGAAAAAAAACGTCCGTGTGCATGAGGCCTAACACAGGGAAATGAACATTAAACATCACATTAATGCAATAGACATGTTAACCCTTGTGTAGTGCCCACCTTTACCTAGTGGGACACTACACTTGCAGTTATCACATCTGAAAGTACCTTTTTGGTTTATGTCCAAGCCAGGTATTTTTCCGTGGACCACTCAAAGGTGGCGTTTTTTTCCCTCTTTAGTAAGTAATTGGTCTTCTCGTAGGAATTCCGCAATGTCCTTATCCTTCTTCAGTATACCCCAGTAGGTGCTTAAGATTTCCCTAACCTCCTTATGTCTCACATCAATCGTTCCCATGAAACAAGTTAGTTTGGTACTGTGGGAGGGCGCTCTTTCTGGACTATAAAATTATGTCTATCCAAAATATATGTGTCTCTCAGTAAATGGTGAGAAAAACTTGAGTCCTGAATTCACTCACTTTATGCTTTAAATCAGTCATGGTATTATAGTTCCTTCTTACATGGATATACTGCCTTCTGGTTATACCTCTTTTAAGTGGCAATGGTTGACAACTTCCCCATTGAAGTCAATTATTTGTGGCAGTATCTTTCTGGTGGTACTGCTATTTGGTTCCATTTTGATCACGAGGTTGAAAAATTTAATGGTGGTATCGTGGATATCAGTAGCGAATGGGGCCCCAACATATTTGTATTAAGATCACTCCGAAATTCAGAAACAGACAACCTCCGCAAGATTAAAGAATCATCTATATATTGAATTCACGGGTCTATGTGGGCTGTCCAAGGGGCCACTCTCTTAGAGAACTTAAATGTATCCTTGTCATGGTCTCTCCCCTGACAGGGGTCAGAAGATCTAAGAGACTGGCTGCACCATGTGATGTGATCTGACAGCCTCTTTGGTTTCACTTGTTTCTGTGTTGTTGCTGGCTATGACCACACCTCTTGCCTTAGTCTGGTCTCACCCATCATGCTATGCGGTTGATAGCTTCTTTCTAGTTGTGGAAGTGCTGGTGTTTGGTTCTCCACTGAGTTCCTGCTCGTCCGCGTACTTCGGAGTAAAGTGTCTTTTTCCTGTTTCTAGTTTGTCGTATTCCCCTATCTTTTGGTATTAGGCCTGAAGGAGTCTCCTGTTCCTTCAGCTGGGAAGGAACAGGTCATCTTTTGTCCTGACACTATTTCCAGGGCCCTTTAGGGTCAGATAGGGCTCTAGGTTCCTGCAATCGAGGTCTGTTCATACTGATAGTAGTCAGGGCTCGGTTTAGGGATTCTCTAGGTGGTGACCTTTCCCCTTTCCCTAGTTTCCAGGCAAGTAATTTTTCCCTTCCCTCCTGTGTTCGGTGTGGAGTTTACCACCCACACAGCACCGTGACAATCCTCCTACCAGCTGAAGTACAGGTACAGGTTAGCGTATGAAGGAGGACAGTCGCTCCCTATCTCCATACCTTTGCTTTAGTGGAAGAATTTGTCCTCAAAGAGGAAGAAGTTATGGGTAAGTACAAAGTTTTTGGAGGTCAAGGACAAATTAATTGTGCATCCAATACTGTTGTCCTCTAGTTCCCAGCCATACATTCCTTATCATGGGGAATGGAGGAATATGGATACTCAACATCCAGACTCGCTAGAAATGTACGTGAGTCTAGTGTAACATCCTCAAGTTTAATGAGAACATTCATGGTGTCCCTGACTTATCATGGCAAGGACACCACAAATGGCCTCAGAATCTGGTCCAAAAAAAAGCATGTCAATGATCACACACCGATGAGGCACCCCCCTTATTTTGGGGTCTGCAGCAGGGTATATGTTGAGGAAGGGACTCATTAATACTGGGTGTCATCTCCCCTCACTGTGATACAGGCTGCCACTCTTGCATGGTAACGGTCATACAGATGCTGGATGTCCTTCTGTGGTCATTCCAAGCTCTTTCAACTATTACCCATAGTTCACCCCAGCTGGTTGCTAGTCACTGTGCATAGGAGATCTGTCACCCCATCCAGTCCCATACATTCTCGATGTGGGAGAGATATGGTGATGGAGCCGACCAAGAGAGCTGCCCTGAAGAGCAGGTTGTGTAGAGCAGTCAAAATCTAGATAGACATTATCGCCACATAGAAGGCCACATCTCCTAAATGAGTCAAAAAGACAGTAGATTTGGTTCCATGATGTCCTGGACATAGTGAAGACTGGACAGTGTTCCCTCCACTAATACCTGATGTGAATAGCAATGGCTGCATTTTTTATAGGCACTTTGTTCCATGATTATAATGTTGTCCTCCTTGTCGGATAGTTTAATGACTACAGAGGGGTCATTGCTTAATGAACAGTGTTATTATCTACTCATGGGTTACATTTTGCTCATATATCCTCCTAATATCCAACCGCCTTTTTTTTTTGGTGACCATTCCTACAAACCGGACAATGTCAGAAAAATCTTCTATAAGTGGTATTTTTTTTTTTACTATTAACTTTAGTATCTGATGTAGATGTGTTTATCAGACATTAAGCAAATAGTAGCAGGCATCGGTATTATCGGTACACTTTGCCAAGAGATGAATTGATTAAGTAACATTTATATGGCTGCAGGCTCTGCTAATGCATGATATCGCGTCTCAGTTTACTGATGCTATAGCCACAAGTCTCTTTACTGTATAAGTAGCGTCTCGAAAAACCGCCAGAGACGCTACAGTGGCGTCTATAGTTTCCTAGAGATAATATAATGTGGAGTGCCCTCCGCCCACAGTCAGTGAATTAGCCAGTCCTCCATCACATCGCGGTGGCACTATTTTAGTCAGTCATTTTCTTGAGTAGTCAGCAGATTAGTCAATAGTAGTCAGTAGTCAATATAATCTCCTCACTATGGTACACTAGGGCTGGCGTGAGGGCTGCCTGTCACGTTCGGGTGTGGGGAAACACCACACCGAACATAGGAGGGAAAGGGGTGAGGGAATAAGGCCTGGAAACTAGGGGAAGGATATGGACACCTCCTAAAGAAAAACTAATCAAAGTCCTGACTAACTACCAGTATGAACAGAACCCAGAGGTAGATGAGTTCATACACCGGAACCTAGTGTCCTAACAGACCCTATAGGACCCTGGTACTAATGTCAGGACTGAGACAACCTGTTCCTCCAAGAGGAAGGATGAACAGGAGTCTCCCTCAGGCCTTAATACAAAAGACAGGGAAATACAACACACAGAACTCAAACAAAATACAAAAAGGGAAATGAAAGACTTAACTTCAAAGGAGCAAAGAAAGCACCAGGAACTCCGCCGAGATCCACACACCAGCAATCCACAACTCAAAGCAAAAGCTATAAACCGCACAGCATAGTGGGAAAAGCAACTATAAATAAGGAAGGTTAAATGACCACATTAGCAACACCTGAGGCAAGGTGTGTGGCCATTACCAGAGACAACACAGGCGCCTATTGATCCACAAGGAAACCTGTCAGATCAAACCACGTGTTGCCAGTCTCACCGATCTCCTGCCACGGGAACGTCCGTGACACTGCCTCAGTGTATGCTACACTTATCCCAAATATTAGAGCGTTATGAGCCAAGACGGCGCCTATGATAACCTGATATCCTCCTGCAGGTAAGTGCTAAATAGGGATTACCCCCATAGAGCTATTAGGTTCTTAGTCAAAATAAACTGTCTTTGACTAGATTGCAGAGATGCTGCTCATTCTTGGTCTCTGGATCCACGTACGGTACAGGGCTGGTTCTAGGTTTGCTAGAAAGAGATTGTCATGTACTATATGATTTTTACATTAATCATGGGATAACCCCTTGAAACTTATTTTTTTTAGAATTGATGTTTTTTTTATATTTTTTGTGTCCTTATTTCATACCTCCCAACCATCCCGGATCTGGCGGGACAGTCCCATATTTCATAGGCTCTTCCGAATTCACAGGATGGCTGAGGTATGTACCACTTTCAACTGTGTCTGCGTCTTTAGGACACAATGACCGTTGAATGCAATGATGACGCAATGGTGATGCAGGATGGCCTGTGCGCTCTTGTTGTCCGACGCCTGCTGCTGGGGAGAGTATGACGTGCTCCATTCACTGGGAGAATGGGGCTAGGTGGGTGTCATTTTTTATTTTATCAATAATACAGGCTTTAGTTAGGGGGCATGCTGCTGTGTATGAGGAACTAAGGGGACATATCTACTGTATGGGGGAACTAAGGGAGCATTCTACTTTGTGGAGGTACTGAGGGGGCATAACTACTGTGTGTGGGCACCACGAGAGCATTCTACTGTGTGGGGGAACTAAAGGGGCATTCTACTGTGTGGGGGCAATCAGGGGGAATATCTACTGTGTGGGGCAATCAGGAGGCATATCTACTGTGTAGGGGAACTAAGGGGGCATTCTACTGTGTGCGGGAACTAAAGGGGCATTTTACTGTGTGGGGGCATTCAGGGGGTATATCTACTGTGTGTGGGCACTAATGGGGAATAACTAGTTTGAAGGGGGCACTTAGGTGGCATAATTACTCTATGGGGGTCACAAAGGGGATTGTGCGGGAATGGGTGTATATAGACAGACATTGGGTGGAGTCGGAGGCGTGCCTTAATGTAAAAATAAATTGCCAATAATGTCCTTCCTTGGCCTGTTGGGAGATATGCAATTTAGATTTGAAAAAACTCTAAGATCCTGCAGTTTTCACTCTGGCCACTAGGCCTAAACTATGTCAAGACTTCCTGTTCTTTGAGAGCAGCCACCATGGGCCGACTGAATGGTCTGAAGGGGACCTCCTTGACTTCTATGGGAGAGTTTTGTAGGCATCCTCTGTGACCTGTGCAGAGGTCAGGAGAGAGTAGATAAGCTGTGATATCACCTATTGTGAATGTAGGTTTCTGTGTTATCTATACAGAGGTGATATTCGTCATTGTAATTCTGTTATGATAATGAGATGACTACTGAAAAGCTATTTGAACAGAACAGGAACTCTCAATTTTATATTAGCCCTACCATCCAGTGTGAAAACTGCATGATTTTAGTTTTAAAAAGAAAAAATATTGATAGTGATATAGAAAATTAAAACAAAAATCACTAAACATTCTAAAAAAAATTTGTTTAACATAAAGATGTTCATTTTCTGGTAACACATAATGTATTGCATTTTCCTGCAGCCACCACTAGGAGGAGCTCATTAGAGTTAATGGTAACAGTATAAATTCTTATGCACTGAGCTCCCCCTAGTGGTGGTTGCAGGCAGACAGTTTTATAATATACTTGTTAGGCCTCATGCACACGACCGTTTTTTTTTTTCGCTGACCTATTGACTTTCAATGGGTCCGTGGAAAAATCTGAAAATGCACCGTTTTGCAGCCGCATCCGTGATCCGTGTTTCCTGTCCGTCAAAAAAATATGACCTGTCCTATTTTTTTGACGGACAACGGTTCACGGACCCATTCAAGTCAATGGGTCCGTGAAAGAACACGGATGCACACAAGATTGGCATCCGCGTCCGTAGGTTACTTTCATACAGACGGATCCGAAGATCTGTCTGCATAAAAGCTTTTTCAGAGATGAGTTTTCACTTCGTGAAAACTCATATTCGACAGTATATTCTAACACAGAGGCGTTCCCATAGTGATGGGGACGCTTCTAGTTAGAATATACTACAAACTGTGTACATGACTGCCCCCTGCTGCCTGGCAGCACCCGATCTCTTACAGGGGGCTGTGATCCGCACAATTAAACCCTCAGGTGCTGCACCTAAGGGGTTAATTGTGCATATCATAGCCCCCTATAAGAGATCAGGGGCTGCCAGGCAGCAGGGGGCAGATCCCCCTCCCTCCCCAGTTTTAATTTAATTGGTGGCCAGTGCGCCCCCTCCCTCTATTGTAATATTGATACTTTGGAGAGAGTTCAGAGAAGAGCTACTAAACTGGTACATGGATTGCAGGATAAAACTTACCAGGAAAGATTAACAGTATAAATTCTTATGCACTGAGCTCCCCCTAGTGGTGGTTGCAGGCAGACAGTTTTATAATATACTTGTTAGGCCTCATGCACACGACCGTTGTGTGCATCCGTGGCCGTTGTGCCGTTTTCCGTTTCGCTGACCCATTGACTTTCAATGGGTCCGTGGAAAAATCGGAAAATGCACCGTTTTGCAGCCGCATCCGTGATCCGTGTTTCCTGTCCGTCAAAAAAATATGACCTGTCCTATTTTTTGGACGGACAACGGTTCACGGACCCATTCAAGTCAATGGGTCCGTGAAAGAACACGGATGCACACAAGATTGGCATCCGCGTCCGTAGGTTACTTTCATACAGACGGATCCGAAGATCTGTCTGCATAAAAGCTTTTTCAGAGATGAGTTTTCACTTCGTGAAAACTCATATTTGACAGTATATTCTAACACAGAGGCGTTCCCATAGTGATGGGGACGCTTCTAGTTAGAATATACTACAAACTGTGTACATGACTGCCCCCTGCTGCCTGGCAGCACCCGATCTCTTACAGGGGGCTGTGATCCGCACAATTAAACCCTCAGGTGCTGCACCTGAGGGGTTAATTGTGCATATCATAGCCCCCTATAAGAGATCAGGGGCTGCCAGGCAGCAGGGGGCAGACCCCCCTCCCTCCCCAGTTTTAATTTCATTGGTGGCCAGTGCGCCCCCCTCCCTCTATTGTAATATTGATACTTTGGAGAGAGTTCAGAGAAGAGCTACTAAACTGGTACATGGATTGCAGGATAAAACTTACCAGGAAAGCTTAAAGGACCTTAACATGTATAGCTTGGAAGAAAGACGAGACAGAGGGGATATGATAGAAACTTTTAAATACATAAAGGGAATCAACAAGGTAAAAGAGGAGAGAATATTTAAAAGAAGAAAAACTGCTACAAGAGGACATAGTTTTAAATTAGAGGGGCAAAGGTTTAAAAGTAATATCAGGAAGTATTACTTTACTGAGAGAGTAGTGGATGCATGGAATAGCCTTCCTGCAGAAGTGGTAGCTGCAAATACAGTGGAGGAGTTTAAGCATGCATGGGATAGGCATAAGGCCATCCTTCATATAAGATAGGGCCAGGGACTATTCATAGTATTTAGTATATTGGGCAGACTGGATGGGCCAAATGGTTCTTATCTGCCGACACATTCTATGTTTCTATGTTTCTATGTTTCTAATATCATTGGTGGCCAGTGTGCGGCCTCCGTCGGCCCCCCCTCCCTCTCTTTATTGTAATATCATTGGTGGCCAGCGTGCGCCCCCCCCCCCCTCTATTGTAATATCATTGGTGGCCAGTGTGCGGCCCCCCTCTATTGTATTAATATCATTGGTGGCCAGTGTGCGCCCCCCCCCCCCGGCCCCCCTCTATTGTATTAATATCATTGGTGGCCAGTGTGCGGCCTCCCCTCTCCCCCCCCCCCCGATCATTGGTGGCAGCGGAGATTACGATCAGAGTCCCAGTTTAATCGCTCTGGGGCTCCGATCGGTAACCATGCCAACCAGGACGCTACTGCAGGCCTGGTTGCCATGGTTACTTAGCAATATTACAATATTAGAAGCATCATACTTACCTGCTGCGCTGTCTGTGACCGGCCGGGAGCTCCTCCTACTGGTAAGTGACAGATCATTAAGCAATGCGCCACACAGACCTGTCACTTACCAGCAGGTAAGTATGATGCTTCTAATATTGCTAAGTAACCATGGCAACCATGTCTGCAATAGCGTCCTGGTTGCCATGGTTACCGATCGGAGCCCCAGCGATTAAACTGGGACTCCGATCGGAACTCTCCGCTGCCACCAATGATCGGGCGGGGGAAGGAGAGGGGAGGCCGTACACTGGCCACCAATGATATTACAATAGAGGGAGGGGGGGGGGGGCGACGGAGGCCGCACACTGGCCACCAATGATATTACAATAAAGGGAGGGAGGAGGGGGGGCGGGGGAGGCCGCACACTGGCCACCAATGATATTATAATAGAGGGAGGGAGGGGAGGCCGGGGGAGGCCGCACACTGGCCACCAATGATATTACAATAGAGGGGGGAGGCCGCACACTGGCCACCAATGATATTACAATAGAGGGGGGGCGCACGCTGGCCACCAATGATATTACAATAAAGGGAGGGAGGGGGGGCCGACAGAGGCCGCACACTGGCCACCAATGATATTACAATAGAGAGTGGGCCGGGGGGGGGGGGCCGCACACTGGCCACCAATGATATTCAAACTGGGGAGGGAGGGGGGTCTGCCCCCTGCTGCCTGGCAGCCCCTGATCTCTTACAGGGGGCTATGATACGCACAATTAACCCCTTCAGGTGCGGCACCTGAAGGGTTAATTGTGCTGACCACAGCCCCCTGTAAAAGATCGGGTGCTGCCAGGCAGCAGGGGGCAGTCATGTACACAGTTCGTAGGATATTCTAACTAGAAGCGTCCCCATCACTATGGGAACGCCTCTGTGTTAGAATATACTGTCGGATATGAGTTTCACAATGTAACTAAAATCCGATGGTATATTCTAACATAGAGGCGTTCCCATGGTGATGGGGACGCTTCAAGTTAAAATATACCATCGGATTGGAGAAAACTCAGATCCTATGGTATTATTAACTCCTGACTTTACATTGAAAGTCAATGGGGGACGGATCCGTTTGAAATTGCACCATATTGTGTCAACGTCAAACGGATCCGTCCACATTGACTTGCATTGTAATTCAGGACGGATCCGTTTGGCTCCGCACGGCCAGGCGGACACCAAAACGACTTTTTTTTCATGTCCGTGGATCCTCCAAAAATCAAGGAAGACCCACGGACGAAAAAACGGTCACGGATCACGGACCAACGGAACCCCGTTTTGCGGACTGTTAAAAAATACGGTCGTGTGCATGAGGCCTAAAGGGAAGCAGATTTATCTCTGTATTTATGCAAGTTGTCTGGCACAATACACTAAGAAATATGGTGTTCAGAATGAGCGCCATATTTATGAAGCACTTCTTAGGCTACTTTCACACTCGCGTTTTGGCTTTCCATTTCTGAGATCCGTCATGGGCTCTCACAAGCGGTCCAAAACTGATTAGTTTTGCCCTAATGCATTCTGAATGGAAAAGGATCCGCTCAGAAAGCATCAGTTTGCCTCCGATCAGTCTCCATTCCGCTCTGGAGACGGACACCAAATCGCTGCCTGCAGCGTTTTTCTGTCCGCGATGTGGTGCAGAGCAAGACGGATCCGTCTTGACACACAATGTAAGTCAATAGGGACGGATCCATTGAGGGTAGCAGAAGGATGGTAAGGATTATGCACGCGGCCGTGTTTTGCGGTTGCAAATTGCGGATCTGCAAAACACGGATTTCAGCTGTGAGCATGCCGCCTTTTATGTGTATTTGGGGAAATAAAGGGATAGTGATCTTACATCTTTTGTTAAAGGAGTTTGTTCCACAAATATTATTTTACAGTTTTCAAACCAGCCCCATGGACACAGCTGTATCCGTTTTGCGGTACGCAAAACACAGATCCTGTCCGTGTGCATGCTGCCATTTTGTTTTTCACTTCAATAGAAAAGTCCTATTCTTGTCCGCAAAACAGACATGTTCTATCTTTTTTGCGGGGCCGCGGAATGGACGTAATTTTGTGGCTCTGTCGAAATGAATGGGTCTGCATCCGATCTGCAAAAAAATCGGATGCAGACCAAACATATGGTTGTGTACTTGAGCCCTACGTTTGTGTACAGGATGGGGAACAGGTGTGGAGGAGGATGCAGGAAAAGCTCCTACATGCACAAGGACCGTGCCGTGTTTTGCGGTCCACAAATTGCGGATCACGCAAAACAACACGTATATGCCGGCTGTGTGGGTTCCGCAATTTGCGGAATGGAACGGGGGCAGCCCATTATAGAAATGCCTATTCTTGTCCGCAAAAAACGGACAAGAATAGGGAATGTTCAATTGTTTTGCTGGGACACAGTAGGGAGAAAGGGATGTGGATGAGGCCTAAGACATCAGAAGATAATGAACAATATTTGGGTGGGGGAGGGGGCCCTACGTAAGGTGCAGGACTTGTAAAATGGGCATGCAATTTTGCGCAAACCTGGAATCCATTTCCAAACCGCTGACGTGCATGTCGGCGCGTTTTTCTGTGTTTATGCATGACCGCTCTTCTCAGTATTTATTATTATTACCATCAATATTATGGTTAATAAAATAATAATAATAATAATAAAATAATAATAATAATAATAGCAATAATAATAATAATAGCAATAATAAAAATAAAATAATAATAATAAAATAATAATAATAAAAATAATAATTCTGCATCATGATACGGCTCGCTGTCTGTCAATTCCACAATGTCATATACTCGACCTCTAAAACAATCACAAAGAAAATAAATAAAAAAATCAACAAAATCCTCCCCAAATACAATAGCAGGATTTCTTCTTTCTGCTGGCAGCTTGCAGGAGACAGCGCCCTCCTCTGCTGCAGGCCTGGAGCTGCGCCTTGGGCAGATGCACTGTATGACCTTGGCTGTGTGCAGACACAAGACCCTCCGCAATCAGCCCTGGGATCAGGCAGAGGGAAGGCTCAGCTCTGTGCACTGATTGTCAGCAGCTCCTTCCAGCTCATCACTGCAGAGGCTGGCACATTTCATGCTGCTGCTGCTGCCAGGGCACAGACATGAGGGAGATCTGATGCTGCTGCCAGGGTCCAGGCATGAGGAGGGGGATCCGCTGGGTGAGCCTCTCACAGTCACTGGGAACATCAGCCTCATCATGGAGAACATAATTACCAGCAGAGGCTTCTGAGAGGGGAGGAGAACCAGGCACGGAGAAGGGAAGGGGGGGCTGCAAGAGACCTGCCACTTCTGCACCCCTCCAGAGCGCAGATCACCATGCCTCTACCCCCGTCCTGGGCTTTTGTAAACTTTACCCTGGAAGCTGCACAATGGGGTACCTTGTCCTCTGGATGGTAGAGCTACGGGGGGCTGGGCAAGGGGCTTGTCATGCTTTCCCTGTGAATAACAAGGACATCTTCTTCCCCGCAGTCCTGCAATAAATAAGCAGCTTCAGAGACATCACGGTCCCTGGGGCGGTGGTTTTTGGGGGGTGGCCCTGGTCATGGGGTATGCAGACCCCTCATCCAGCAGGGACCTGCTGGGGAACAGAACTTTATTTTTTATATTCATCTGCGCCTTTGCCCTGGTGACCTTGCTGCAAGAGATCCTGTACGGGGGGAACTACATCAAGAGGTGAGTGGCCCATCGCGGCGGGGGGGGCGTTAACCCTTTCCTCCACAGCCCGCCCCGCGGCGGTCGAAAGTCGTCGCTGATAACGCCGGTGACTTTGGGCAAGGTGGTCCGTTTAACCTTTTCACCGACTCTTAGCTCTGCTCCGTTCGCATCGTGGCGCGTTGGCGAATATATCTCTGCACCTGTCTGATCTTCAGCCCTGGCACAGGAGGGGTTAACCGGAAAGGACCCGGTGTTGCCAGCGTCCGTCGCATGTGTAAGTGTATCCGTGTGTGTGTGTCCTGTTATGGCAACATGCTGGGGACAATGGAGCGTGACATAAGTGTGAAGAGCTCGTAGAATGGAAATGAAGTTGGCACCAAGTTGTGCTGGATGCGGCGAGGGGATGGGGTTCATCCAGATTGATCCCCCCCCCTCCCTGTCGGTGTAAGATCACCTTGTAGCGGTTCACTGCCTTCTCTTTACGTGGTCTGAAAAGCTTGCAATCGCATAGGGCTTCCTCCACGCTTTAATTATAGTGCAAACTGTATGTTCTGTACCCAGGGCTCCTAATGGGTCAGCGCTGTGAGAGTGGGTGGCACTGCCAACTTTGTACAGAACAGCGGACAGAATTACAGCGAGCGCCTGCAACGCGCAGGTCGTGTGCGGGTCTTTAGGCTTCATTCACACATCATTTGTTTTATGTTTTTATTTCTTCACAAGTGCTTATTTTTTTGGTGGTGTTTTTGTTCTTTGTGCGGTCACACATTTTTGACGTGCATTTTTCCGCCTGTTTTTTTTCCCTATAGAGAAGTCTGTGGGAAATAAAAAAAAAAAAATGTCATGGAGAAAAAAAAAACACACAATGCAAGTGAAAGTAAAAAGCCATAAAACCCCGCACTGCTTGTAGTGCCAGTCATAATTTAGCATCGCCAACATCTGGCTGTAGAATTTCTTCTTGCAAAAAAAAAAAAAAACGCTTCCCAAAAAAAAAAAAAAAAAAAAAGCAATTTTTGCTAGAAGCATAAAAAAGGGGGTGTTTATCAAGCCGGGTACGCTGCTTTCTGCTTTAGGCCTTTTTCACACTATCGGTTTTTTTTTCCTTTTTGCGGGCCGTTTTTTGCGTTCCGTATACGGAACCATTCATTTCAATGGTTCCGCAAAAAAAACAGAATGTACTCCGTATGCATTCCGTTTTCTTATTTCCGTTTTTCCATTCCGTTGAGGCCTCATGCACACGACCGTTGTGTGCATCCGCGTCCGTTCCGTCAATTTTCACAGTTTAGTCATGATAGTCCTCCGTTTTTTCTCCGTGTCCGTGATTCCAGTCCGTCAAAAAAATATAACCTGTCCTATTCTTGTCAGTGGAAAACGGAGGACGGACCCATTCAAGTCAATGGGTCCGTCAAAAAAAACTGATGCACAACTGGTATGTCATCCGTGTCTGTTTTTTTCTACAAGACCTTGGCGCAATATAATTACACCGTGCCCGCTCTGCAGACCGCAAATAGCAGTCAAGCAATGCACGGGCAGCGGCTGCGTGAATCCCGTATTGCAGTGTGGACCTATTGACTTGAATGGGTCTGCGATCCGCAAAATATGGCAAAAGATAGGACATCTTATCTTTAAGGCTCCATTCACACATCCGCAATTCCATTCCGCATTTTGCGGAACCATACATTTCCATGGCCCCGATCCGGAATTGCGGACCCGCACTTCCGGGTCCGCAATTCCGATCCTGAAAAAAATAGAACATGTCCTATTCTTGTTTGCAGTAGCGGACAAGAATAGGCATATTCTTTGTGTGTCGGCGATGTGCGGTCCGCAAAATGCGGAACGCACATTGCCGCTGTGGGTGTTTTGCGGATCCGTGGAAAAACGGATGTGTGAATGGACCCTAACGGTGTGTAAGCCAACAGAAGCGCTTCAGGGTGTTTCCGCGGGCTTCCGATTCACAAAAGAAAAGACACATCCTACGGTATTTTTCGCCGTATCTTGCAGATCGCGGAACCATTCAAGTCAATGGGTCTGCACCGCAATATGTGGGCCAGTGCCCGTGCATTTGCGGTCCGCAGTACAAGCATGGCATCCATACGGTCGTGTTAATGAGCTTTAACAGACGTTTTTTTCTCTGTTTGAGGATCGTATGTTTGCGTGAATGAGCCCTTAAAAACGCATAAACTGTCAGTTTTTATTGGAATTTTTTTTTCACTGATGCTTTTGTGAGAAAGGACGTAAAAAACGGCCCCATTCAAGTGTATGGGGGCTGTCGGTCGGTGAAAACGGACGTACTTCAAAAGACTCCCGTGTGAATAACCCCATAGACTACCATTGCTCCTATAACGGAAGTCCATCACACGTCCGTTTTTCACTGTCACTGTTTGATTGTAGCATCGTTTTTAAAAATGCGGCAAATTTATCAAACAACATACCCTGTTTTTCACAAATTAGCGCAATGCAGGCTCAGAACAGACACTGATGTAAATGATTCCTCTCATGATAAATCTCTATGTGCGAAATCCCCCTTAGGGCTCATGCTCACAAACGTATTTTCTTGCCATGTCCGTTCCGTTTTTTTTTTTTTCTGGAACCATTCACTTCAGTGAAATGACTCGGTGTGCATTCCGTTTCCGGATATCCGCATGGCCAGTCCGCAAAAAAGATAGAACATGTCTTATTCTTGTCCCTTTTGCGGATCTATTGTTTGGGCAGATTTCTGTGCGTTTCCGCAGCAAAAACTGCATGTGTTGTGGCTTTCGGTGCGGATTTGATGCAGTTTTTCCATAGATCTCATCCTTCCTTAAGAAAGGGTGAAATCCGCACAAAAGAACCGCACGAAGAATTGACGGGCTGTGGATTTCTGCACGGACTGATAAAAGCAAAGTGTACGTGAGATGTCTAATCTCTTACACTTTGCTGGTACTGTATTACGCTGCAGCTCTTCCGTACGAGAATCCACTCAGAAATCCGTAACTTGTGCAGGTAGCCTTAGTGCACCTGCATACATGGCAGATTGTGTGTGCAGTGCTTGCAGAAAAACCACAGCAGAATATAGTAACCGCAGAAATGAATGAGATTTGCCAAATGTCATGTACAAATTGCGTATTTGTGTGCATTTCAAAATCCGTAACATGTCAATTGTTTGTGCGATTCCGCTCCTTAGGCCTCATGCACACGGCCATTGCCCTGCCATGGCCGTATTGCGGCCCGCAAACAATTGACATGTTACGGTCCGTAATATGCTGGCCTTGTTCTCCCCGCATCACGGATGCGGACTCGTTCACTTGAATGGGTCCGCAATCCAGAGCTGCTGTGCGGAACGGAGGCACGGAACCCCACGGAAGCACTGTTCTATTTTTTTGCTGTGCGGACGGATCACGGACCCATTCAAGGATGTTGCAGATTGCGGTCCCCAATGCACGGAACGGCCGCACAAAGGCTGTGTGCATGAGGCCTTATATAGAGTGGGGTTTTTTCCCATTGATTTCAATAGTACAGATTTAGGGCTCGTTCACACAAACGTTTTTTTGCGTTCGTATATGGAAGCATTCATTTCAATGGTTCCTCAAAAACAAACGGAATGTATTCCGTATGCATTCCGTTTCCATTTTTCCGTTGTTACGTTCAAAGATAGAACATTTGCCCGCAAATCACGTTCCGTGGCTCCATTCAAGTCAATGGGTCCGCAAGAAAGAAACGGAACACATACAGAATGTACTCCGCATGTCTTCCGTATCCCTTCCGTTTTTGAGGAACCATCTATTGAAAATGTTATGCCCAGCCCAATTTTTTCTATGTAATTACTGTATATGCCATCCGGAAAAACGGAACAGAACCGGAAACACCACTGAAAAAAAACCCCGGAGAAATGGATCTGGGAAAAACGGCTCACGAAACACTGAAAAAGACATACGGTCGTTTGAACGAGCCCTTATGTGCATTTTTCACGTGTTTTTCATGTGGATTTTCGGCCAGGATCCGCGGTTTGTGGACCGCATGAGCAAGTTTTCCGCGCCGGTGCAATGCGTGACGTGAATGCATAGCACCCGCACTGAATCCTGACCCATTCATTTCAATGGGGCTGTGTACATGAGCGTTGTTTTTCACGCACCAGTTCTGCGTTGCGTGAAAATCACAGCATGTTCTATATTCTGCGTTTTTCACGCAGCCCTGGCCCCATAGAAGTGAATTTATCACGGCATGAAAAACGCATCAGAACACATTGCACCCGCGCGGAAAAAACGGACTGAACTTGCTTGCAAAATGGTGCGAGTTTCACTGAACGCACCCTGAACGCATCCAGAGCCAATCCGTCACGCTCGTGTGAAAGAGGCCCTGCTGTCATGTGAATGTAGCGTATGATGAGCTTTCCAGCAGTAGGACAAGAGCAGTGAGCTCTGAGGAGCAGGTGCAGTGGATGGGAGTGGTAGTGGCCCTGATGAGGTGTGTACTCCCTCAGGCCATTGCTCCCTGGGGATCGGTGCAGTAGAAAGGTAGTTTGAAGAATCAGGCCAGAAGTAATAGTACAACAGTCTCTCTTTACTTAGTGCAAAATATAACTTGTTGCACACCCAGCAGTATTAATTACAAAGTGCAGATTATGTCCCTAGATGAGGAGGTGTGGCGGCTGGTTAAGTGGCAATTAAGTGGCACTTGCAGTCACTTTTGGATATAGGTGTCCACTGTGTGGTACAGACCTGAAATTAGGCCCCTTTCACACGGGGCGAGTATTCCGCGCGGATGCCATGCGTGAGTTGAACGCATTGCACCCGCACTGAATCCGGACCCATTCCTTTCTATGGGGCTGTTCAAACATCACTTGTGCGTTGCGTGAAAATCGCAGCATGCTCCTCTTTGTGCGTTTTTCACGTAACGCAGGCCCCATAGAAATGAATGGGGTTGCGTGAAAATCGCAAGCAAGTGCGGATGCGGTGCGATTTTCGCGCACGGTTGCTAGGAGACGATCGGGATGGAGACCCGATCATTATTATTTTCCCTTATAACATGGTTATAAGGGAAAATAATAGCATTCTGAATACAGAATGCATAGTACAATAGGGCTGGAGGGGTTAAAAAAAAAAATTAAACTCACCTTAATCCACTTAATTGCGCAGCCCGGCTTCTCTTCTTTGCTGTGTGCAGGAAAAGTACCTGTGGTGACGTCACTCTGGTCATCACATGATCTTTTACCATGGTGATGGATCATGTGAGTGACGTCACCACAGGTCCTTTTCCTGCACACAGCAAAAAAGAAGACAGAAGAGAAGCCGGGCTGCGCGATCAAGTGGATTAAGGTGAGTTAAATTATTATTTTTTTAACCCCTCCAGCGCTATTGTACTATGCATTCTGTATTCAGAATGCTATTATTTTCCATTATAACCATGTTATAAGGGAAAATAATACAATCTACCCAGCACCTAACCCAAACCCGAACTTCTGTGAAGAAGTTCGGGTTTGGGTAACAAACATGCCGATTTTTCTCACGCGAGTGCAAAACGCATTACAATGTTTTGCACTCGCGCGGAAAAATCGCGCATGTTCCCGCAACGCACCCGCACCTTTTCCCGCAACGCCCGTGTGAAAGAGGCCTTAGACTGGCCTGGAAGTGGTCTAGGTGATGGGTGTCTGAGCTGAAGTCCCTCACCTGCAGCAGGATCAGTGAAGCTTTGGTTTTGCTGATCATTCTGCTAACGAACAATACTGACGTTTTTTCGGAAAACAATGTTCTTGATTTTGGCAATCTCCCTGGAGTAGAAGTCTCACAGGAGAACTAGTTATGGTTTCTTGGGGAAGGAGCTCTGCAAATGATTCCTTCGTCCTCTCAGTCTGGGCTCAAACTCCCGCTCCTGGCAGGAAGCAGGACCATCCCGCTGCTAACAAGAGGGGAGGAACAGTGTGGTTAACCCTGCCCCTGCCAACCATACCTCCTCTGCTGGAGTAGACAGCAGAACATAACATGGCATATGCATATAACATGATACATGATATAGCAATTGCCAATCCCCCCCCAAGTCTGAGGGCTGCACAAGTGCCTATAGAATATGTCAATCTATCGTACTGTAGAATACCTATAGAACGGTACAGTATAGATGACGTTAGTTACCGTTTTATATGGAATAATAGAGCATGGGTACCACCATCACCTATAGAAAGTGTATAATACTACCACAGCCTGTAGTGTTAATGTATATGGCAGTGATATCATACTATATATGGAGATTTTTTTTACATGATGAATACAATACAGCGGCACCAACATGTATACCATAGAATCTTGTAGCCAAGTGGCAAGATGGCAGCATCGTCACCTATTGAGTAGTTTATACCACTAGAATCCCAGCAGGGATCAGCAACCTCCGGCACTCCATCTGTTCAGGAACTACAACTCCCAGAATGCTTCATTCAATTCTATGGGAGTTAGAAGAGCAGCCGGGCATGTTTGCATGCTGGGAGTTGTAGTTTTACAGCAGCTGGAGTGCTGATCTCTGATCTACAGCGTGTGTGTATGTATAGTGCGTATAGACACTGAGCTCTGTGCCATTCTGTGCATGGCAGCTATAGAAAGTCATATACTAGGAGGATGTGCGCACAATGGTTAAAGGGAATGGCCTATTGTTTAAATCACGTTTTTATGTTTAACATATTTTTTAAATAATTTTTTATGTTATTTTTAATTTTCCATGTCATTTATATTTAAACAAAAAAACTGCAGTTTTCGCACTGGCCGCTAAGCTTAAAAATAGGCGCCACTTATTGGTCTGTACAGATCACTTTACGGCAGTTATCTGCTTATCTGTCTTTTTAATCCTGCCTGTAATGATATCACCTCTGTGTATAGAAAAGACTGGATCCACCATTCACAATAGGCGATTGTCGCATCTTTCCTTGTACAATGACCTCTGCACAGGTCACAGATCATGCCTAGAGAACTCTACCATAGAAGTCAATAGGGTCCCCTCCTGACCATTGTGTCTATGGCCCATGAGGCTGCTATAAAGCACGTTTCTTAAGGCCTCTTTCACACGCCCGTTTTTTTTCCCCGTTTACGGGCCGTTTTTTTGCGTTCCGTATATGGTCCGTATGCAGAACCATTCATTTCAATGGTTAGGCATTCCGTTTCCGTTTTTCCGTTCCGTTGAAAGATAGAACATGTCCTATTACTGCCCGCAAATCACGTTCTGTGGCTCCATTCAAGTCAATGGGTCCGCAAAAAAAACGGAACACATACGGAAATGCATCCGTATGTCTTCCGTATCCGTTCCGTTTTTGCGGAACCATCTATTGAAAATTTTATGCCCAGCCCAATTTTTTCTATGTAATTACTGTATATGCCATACGGAAAAACGGAACAAAAAAAGAAACACAACACAAACAAAGAAACGGAACAACGGAGACCGTAAAACACTGAAAAAGCCATACGGTCGTGTGAAAGAGGCCTAATGCTTTCTAAAGTGTTAAAAAAAGCTCAGGCAAGATGGCCGCCCCATAATCATGTTCAGAAAACGGAATAAAAAAATTTGCAGTTAGAAAATAAAAACAGATTAGAAAAAAAAGATATGTTTTACTATCTGGTTTTATCTGCCAGATAAAGTTTTTGGTGACACATTTCCTTTAAGCTAAATATAAAGTCTGAGGCCCCATCTATTTTTCTGACAGAAAATATGTCTTTGTTGTCCATAGGAACCAATCACAGCGCAGCTTTCATTTGTCACGAGCAGAGTATGAAATAAAAGCTATGCTGTGATTGGTTGCTATGGCTGTGGCAGTTTTTCTTTTATATCATCTCCTCAGTAACTGTTTTGCATCAGAAAAGAGTGGGGCAGGAGCTTCACAAACATGGCGGCAGGTTTATAAAAAATAGTTTATGTTAGTTGCCATGACAACCAAACAGAGCTCAGCTTGTGACAATTTTTCTTTTAGTCAGTTTTTATCTCTGCTCCTACGTGTCTGACCCCATCTCCATGGGTCCGATTTATCAGCGGTTTTAGGCTCCATTCACACGTCCGCAATTTCGTTCCGCATTTTTCGGAACGGAATTGCGGACCCATTCATTCCTATGGGGCAGCACGATGTGCTGTTCGGACACGGAATTGCGGATCTTTTTCCGTTCCGCCAAAAAATAGAACATGTCCTATTCTTGTCCGCAATTGCGGACAAGAACAGGCATATTCTATTAGTGCCGGCAATGTGCGGTCCGCAAAATGCGGAACTCACATTGCCGCTTTCCGTGGATCCGCAAAACACGTTGCGGAAGTGTGAATGGAGCCTTACTCCATAAAGGTTATGTAAAAAAGTCGTATATTATAGTCCATACGTGCTGTAACCTTTGCGCCTTTTTACATTTCTCGACATTTTTCATGAATTATGGTTACGCGAGATCTCCGTTTCCGGTGTGTGGACAGCCAGAAGATGCACCAAATATTTTAACAAGTCTGTGGCTTTCAATAAATTTGGCGCATCTTGCTTCTGTGGACTTTTTGACTGGCCTATGAAAAGCCGTTAATAATTCTGCCACCACAATTTTTTTTGTGTTTTTACACCAGAAAATTGGCCTTAATAATGGAGTTTTTTTAGTTTTTATTTGTATGCAAATTAGGTGTTCGGTGCCCTGAGGGGCGGAGCCGAGCCTCTTGGTGCACTTTAGCTCCAGTTTCCACTCCTCTTCCCCTTGATTGACAGGTGCCTGTCCTTGTAATCCCACACCTGCGCCGTTGCTTACACTGTCGACCCATGTACAGTACAGCTTCTACTGTAAGTCACAGCACAGGAGCGGGAATACAAGGCCAGTCAAATGCCTGGCCGATTCAATCAAGAAAGAGGGGGGACTGGAAGCTGAAACACAGCATTGGGGCTAAGGTGCACCAGTGGCTTGGGCCCACCCCTTGGTGCTCTGAACACCTAATGTGCATAATAATAAAAATGTTTAACTGCACATGAATGGTGCAACTGATTTACATAAGAAATATATACTTTTATTCAGCAGGCACAAACCTACCAGGCATTGTGCTTGGTTTAATGGGGTTGATCCTGCTGACAGGTCCCCTTTAAGGTCTAAGCACTTAGTCTAGTTTAGAAAAAACATTTTCATACACCCTGTTAGGGAATTCAGAGTTAATGAAGGGGGTCCACTCTCCAGATCCTGAACTCTTGGCCATAGTTGAGAACATTTAGCAATTTCACACGTGGCAGAAATTTCAGCCACCACCTAAATAACCTTCTGATGAATGGCATCTGCTGCTTGTGAAGAACGCCTTATAAGAAGACTCTTTCTTGGTATGGAGGACATGTTGTGTCCTGCGTTACACAGACAATCCTTTGATTTAGCTAGGTTTTGTGTAATGCTTCATTTCCTCAGTGGCGGCGCTGCAGAGAAAATGAACACTTACAAAATTATGAATGCAGCTCTGAATGTTATGAATGCAGCTTCCTGGATGTTTTTGGAGTGTGGAAGGCGGAGAAATCATATGAAACCTACACAAACTCATGAAAAGTGTACAAACTCCATGCAGATGTTGCCCGTGGTCAGATTTGAACTCAGGAACCCAGCCATGCACGACACCAGTGCTAACCACTGAGCCTCAAAGGATAGATGGTTACTACCTTATTACCAGACGTGGTCCACTAGGGACTAGAAATCTAGGAAATGAGTGGCCCCTGGAATTATCGATTACACTGCTGGATTATTCAGAGGTTTCCCATTTCTTCGGCTGGGATGCGAGCTGTAAAAGCCTCACTGGAGCCCATCTCTTCCTATAGAGAGTGTCTGGTTCCTCGGCGTCCATGTATAACCTTCACATTGTCAGGATACGGCGGCAGTCAGCAGGAGACCGTGGTTATAGATAATTGACTGACTAATGCGCTGCAGTTGCTGACCCTATCGAATTCATTGCCGATCCCATATCTACATACAGTATACCCAGGAAAGCCGTCTCCTCTACCTAAACCCCTGCCTGATGATAGGCCTATCTCACAGCCATATCTGTAGTCTGGATCCAGGTGCCCACCTGTTGCTGAATGTATGGACTGCGCACATCAGCAGAGACCAATACAGGAATCGCTCCTGGGCTCTAAGGTGAAATCCCTACCAAGGCCCCCACCGACTATGTGCCATTTATAATACTGGGGTCTTCTTATGTGGCAGATGGGCCTCCGGGCCCCCTCAGCAATAAGGCCTGGGAGTGACGACTACCCCTGCACCCCCTATAGCGAAAGCAAAAGATGAAAATTGTAGTAGGCTATTCATTCAGTGGGAGTCGTATACAAGCAATGTGTGAGTACCCTAGGGGTTAGTATACTGCTGGCTCACTATACGGGCACACCCTGATGGGGCTGCTATGTAGTCACTTTTGTATGTGGTTACTTCTGCGTGCCTGCCTGTCGACTGTGAAAATGGACTTACTGGTGGCTATTAAAGTGTGTTTTCTGCTGATTAATTTCTGTTGGAGATACTATAATATATGGACACAGCTGCTGACACTACTATATGGACACCCCAACTGATACTACTATATGGACACTACTATTGATACTACTACATGGACACCATTACTGATACTACTATATGGACACCACTACTGATACTACTGTATGAACACTACTAATGACACTACTATATGGACACCACTGATGATACTACTGTATGAACACCCCTAATGACACTACTACCATATGGACACCACTACTGATACTACTATATGGACAACCGCTACTGACACTACTATATGGACACCACTGCTGATACTACTGTATGAACACCCCTAATGACATTACTATATGGACACCACTACTGATACTACTACATGGACACCATTACTGATGCTACTAAGTGAACACCAATTCTGATACTACTATATGGACAACCACTACTGACACTACTATATGGACACCATGCCTGATACTACTACATGGACACCACTACTGACACTACTATATGGACAACACTACTAATATTACTATATAGACACCACTACCGACACTACTATTTAGACACCACTACCGACACTACTATATGGACACCACTAACAACACTAATATATGGACATCAGTACTGATACTAATATATGGGCGCTCCCTGCTAGGTCTGCCATATAGGTACTCTGCTGATAATTCTATATAGGCATTAGCGTCACCCCTAGCACTGGGCCTGCTACACGGGCTGATAATGCAGTTCCTTTATATAATGTATCACTAAACCCCAAATTGGATATTAACCAAATGTCATGATTTTATTACAATGGAAACTATTTAAAAAAAAAAAACATTATTGCAAAGATTAAAATATATCTTTTGATCTATACTGTATTCCTCTTCTCCAGTCACATCCAAAGCCTGGTGGCTGCCACTGTGCAAACTGTGAACTTGCTGCACTGCATTCTGGGAAATGTACCTATGTTTGCCCGGTAATAGGCCAGACATTGAACAAGCAGGTGCCTGCAGAAAGATTTGGAATATATGCTGCTGAATGCTAACCGGAAACAAAGGGAGACTTTCTGGGCACTGCTTTGGTTGTGATTGGAGTAGAAGGCATCTTGTAAGTAAAGTAAATGTGTTCAGCAGATTTTGTAATTATCCGTGAAACCACTGACTGCTGATCTACAACCACAAAGCTGCCGGCCCCCTGTGCGACACCTGGATTGGCCCTGGTAATAATTTCAGGTTGTCACCAGCTATTTCCCCTGAGTGTTAACACTCTATATTCAGCACACTGGTGAGGACGGAGATTTCTCATATCCTCTCAGGGCCGCTTTAGGCTCGTTTAGCAGAATAAGACATGTCATATTTTTTATTTTTTTTTATTATTATTCTTTTGCCGGGTTCATAATCTCTTTTGTCAACTGCATTGAGCTCACGCGGACTCATTAATTTTTCTGGGTCCGAAAAAAATGCAGCACACGGATGTCATGCACCTAGAATCTGTCTAAGAAGTGTTGGATTTGGAGCAATCCAATTTTTTTTAACTTGCTTTAAAGGAGGGTGGGGCTTAGCAAGAAGGTAGTTGGCTTAATGTGGGCTGATTTGCGCCAAAATTGATTGAGTTAACTTTTTTGGCACATTTTTTATGTTTCTTTTACATGTATTGCTCCTATGTTCTGTTCTGGGCTATGACCATGCAGCTCCTTCTTATTTCCTGTGATGCTATGTCCATGGGCGGGGCAGTGATAGGGGAGTGTCTATGTAACTAGCTTGTGGGAGGAGCCATAAACTAGCTGGATGTTGTTAGGGGCGGTGCTGGAGCTGTGGTAGAGGAAGGAGAAGTGCATCATGGGTTTGGTTGGATACAGCAACAGGAAGTGCTACCTACAGGATGGAAACAAGGCATAGGGATTGGTTTACATGGTGAAAACGGGTCAGGAGAGTCCAAACTGAAGAAGAAAATGCATGGGGAAGATGTACATGAGGTAAGCAAGTACATGAGCATATCTGTTAAAAAACATTGTACGGTAATCCCAGAAAACCCCTTTAGAGGGAATGACTCCTATTAATTGATTCGATGTAAGTCCGTAGAAGAGAAATTATGTGATTGCTCTTTTTTAATTCTTATATATTTTTTTTTATTTAGTATGGAATTATTTTATATTTTTAAAAGCCTTTCTGGGGTGGCCATATTGGAGACACACTTGTCCCATATTATTTGTATAGACAGTGCAGTAGGCTTTATGGCAGCAGCTGCTGCTCCTGCCCTTTAATGATAACGACATGACCCTGCTCATTGTGTCCCCATCTACACAGCAAAGCTGACAAGCAAGAAGTGCCAGTCTATAGTTTCTGCTTTAGTGGCCAATGTTAAAAAAAAACTGCAATATTGCAATATGTTTTGTGTGGCAGTAATTACAAAAAAGTGGCACTAAATTTATTGTGAATGAATACATTTGTGGCCCTGCCGTTCACCAAGCCACACTTTGTTAGCTGTAGCTATGTCTTAGACACCTAGATCTCCATGCCATGACCACTGAGGGCTACAATTACATTTTTGCTATGGGGTCTCTCCCCCTGTAGGTAAACACCACATACATTTATTGTGCTGTACAATAATGAAATTTCCCTGTTGCTCTCTTTCATAGGGAAGGGAAACATGAGCTCTGGATTTTGTGATCCGCGAACTGTCAGGATGTTGAGGTTTCGAATATTCAGCATTTTTAACCAAGTAAATTATTAGTTTGCTCTCGAGGGCATGTGAATTATAGACGGGATCTGAACACGTCATTAGCCTCTATCTAGACGCGGTCGTGTTTGGGAGGTTTCAGGCACGGGGCCCAAAATCTGGAAACAATTTAAAAAATCATAGAATGTGTCAGTCACTTGTCTGACTCTTTTAAGACTCTTCAACCCTTGCTTCTCCACATTGGGCTTCTGGAAGATACATTTTCTTCCTTTGGTAGAGCTTTCAGAATCTGACTTTTTAAACTTTTTGATGAAATGATCTGTTCAGCTCTTGGCTGAAGCAGATGTCACTTGTAATTACGTCATGACGAGACCCTCAGCAGCCCCCATGTAGAAGGACTAAAATATTTCGACAGATTTTTAGGTTTTTCTAGTCATTGCTTTTGATAACCCACGGGGGGCACGTCAAAGAGGAGAAGACCCCCTACAGGACCTCCATGTGGCACAATGATGGTCATCCTAGTATATTCCGGGGCTCCAGGCGCAGCCTTTAACTCCCATTAGGGTGGTTTCACACTTTCTTCTTTTATTCTTTAGAAAAACGCCATGTAACGTTGCTGGTTGATAGGTAATTCTGCGCATTTTTTTTGTTACAAAGAGTGGTTTACTACATTTATGTTTTTATGCATTTTTAAGTGTGTAACTCATGTCATTTCCTATGTAGCTCTCATTAAAAAAGTCATAAAAATGCAATAAGCTTTTTCTTTTATGCAGGGGCAAAAAGCAATGGCAAAAAAGTCACAAATCACATTTCAAAAATGCCATTGCTACAACATGTGGCAATTTAAAAAACAACAATAAAGCACACAGCAGTTGAAAAAAGGCAACTACAATTTAAAAAAAAGTCATAATCCCCATAGACTTTATGCTAACATCTGGCAAAAAGAGCAGAAAAAAAGTGTCCCAGATTTACTAATGTGCCTGTGCCTAAAATCTGTCTAAAACATGCGCAAATTGGTGCAACTACAAATTCTACACTGTTTTCTGACTTGCTTGGAAAAAAGGTGGGGATTAGCTGGGAGGGGTGGAGATTTGTGTGCAAGGGGGCGAAGCCTAAGATGCGTTTTTTTGCACCAAAATTGCCCCTAGCTCTATACAAATTATTGGTTGACGTATTATGAGAATGTTACACAAAAATTTTGACTTTTGGTGCAAAATGGTGCATCTTAGACCCTGTCTCTTCCCACCAAAGCTCCAACCCTCCTCACTAAGCCTCACCCCCTTGTCAAGCAAGTCAGAAAAAGTGTAGAAACCCTAGTTGAATCATAAAATATGGACTCTGATCATCCATGGTAAATGTCTTGCCAGGACATCCTCATACTTTAGTGGCGTGCAGTCCTCTTCACTTCTGGCCATTTTTTGGTAATTTTGTATGAGAACAACCTTTCTTCCAGGATATATCCACCTTTATAATGTGTTTTTTTTGGTTTGTTTTTTCATCTCCAATGCATTCATCTTTAAAAATGAATATTTTCTAAAATCATTACAAAAATAAAAAGGGTTAGGTGGGGTTGTGAATGAGTGGGAAAAGAACAGATGGGGTTAAAGTGGGAGGGCATAGGTACCTTTATTAAGGAGTCCGTGAGGGTAGGGTCTTCAGTTCCAACTGAATCTGGACCTGAAGAACTGCCCGCCCACCTGCCCTCTGATTATTCTGCTGGTGTGTGGTATGAGGGTTATGCTCTTTCCTTTGCAGTCGTGGCAGCAGGTGGTGAGGAAGTCTTGGATGAGCACCTACTGAAGGGGTTGGACCACATAAAAGGTATCGGACCACTGTCATGGGAGAAGGTTTGCTGGTGTTTTCCCACTAGAAAGCGGTCCCGAGAAAAACAAGTTCTGTAGAACTAAGGAGGAGTTGTGGTACCTGACGTACTTGTCAACCCTGAGTCAGCATGGTGCGACTGAGGATCACATTTTTTTGGTGTCACATTTAGGGCCTTACGAGAGATCCATGTTTTCGCTGAACTTCTCAGGTGTTACCCGTATTTTTCACCCTATAAAACACACCTGCCCATAAGACCAAAGTTTTAGAGGAGGAAGATAGGAAAAAGAAAAAGTTTTCATCAGACCTCAGCTCCTCAGACCCCCAGTGTTAATCAGACTTCAGATCAGACCCCCATGTTAATTAGACCCCCATTTATACCTCAGATCAGACAAAAACAATAAATCAACTTACCTCTCCTGCTCCAATTGCTGCTGCTTCGGAGATCCAGGACCTGCTCTTCCAGCTCTTCCTGCCGCTCGCTGTGCTGTGACCCAACGCGCATTTTGGGAGGTCACAGCACACTGACGTCCTCACGTTGCGCGCAGTCACAGCACAGCGAGCGGCCAAGGACCAGGAAGTGGTGAGCTCAGAGCCTGGGGAGCGCTGCATTCACCTCTTCCCGGTCCTCCTGTGCTAATGAGCGCTTCCATAACGGTATATGGTATATTTATGGAATACGGTATATTTACGGTATATTTATGGAATGTTAAGGGGGTTGTCCATCCGTTAATATTGACCTATTGTCAGGACAGGATAGCAATATCTGATTGGCGGAGATCCGACACTCAGGACCCCTGCCGATCAGCTGTTTGATGAGGAGGTGGCCCTACACGCGAGCGTCGCTTCCTGGTCATTACACTACGTCCCGTCTTCTGTGGAGCGGCAACGTAGTGTAATTACAAACACTTGCTCCATTCACTTGAACTCGTTAGTGTAATGACGAGGAAGTGCCTCCTCCTCATCAAACAGCTGATCGGCGGTAGGTAAGTAGGTTGGAGTACGGGTGGAAGAAATCCTGACAACTGTACGATACCCTAGTCATGACGGGTGCGTGGACAGTGCTTGGGGTGTGACTTGTGCTCAGCTTGCAGTCTGACTGGAGGGTGAGTGCCAGATTGATGGAGATAGATCAAACCCTTGAAGTCGCACCCATGTCACGTACTTGGGACGGTGCGAACGTGACAGTCCCTTTTCCAATTATTTTTTAATTAGTAAGGCGTCCTTGTTCCCACATTCTATAGGTGTGCGGGGGAGGGGGCTGACACCGTACAGATTTTTCTTCTATGATACTATTTAAGGTCCTCACGTGCACCAGTATATGCACATTTACAGGATGACACCATTCTCACGCAAGCTTTACAAGAACGCCATGAATCTGGCAGCTCAAAAATCGCTTCCCAACTAAGCATAGAGCCTTGTAGGGCCTTCTTTGTAAAAATCCATTGCTGAAATGTGAAATGCATCTGTTAATCTCTATGCTGATGAGTATTCAAGTGCACTGTGGGCGGGGCCATACCTTGTGGTGCACCACCGCTCCTCTGCTTTCACTGCCCAGCGCACCCCACTCTGCTTTGAATGGCAGGGCTAAACTTTCCAGGACTCTGAAATGCAGCTCCTGCGCTGACAGTTTAAACTTTGGCGCATGCGCAGTACAGGCCGTAGAAGCCAGGTCACAACAGACTGCTTTTCTGTGCATTCGCCAAAGTTCGAACCGTGGGCGCAGGCACAGGAATTCATAGCCAGGAGCGATGACTGAAGCAGAGTGGGAGCAGATGGTGCACCGAATGGCACAACCCTGCCCACTCAGTGACTTCTATTAAAGGGGATTTTCAGGGCTTTAATTTAGATCAGGGATGCCCAATCCGCCACCCTCCGGCTGTTGCAAAACTACAATTCCCTGCATGCCTGGACAGCCTACAGCTATTAGGGCATGCTGGGAGTTGTAGTTTTGCAACAGCTGGAGGGCCACAGGTTGAGCACCCCTGATTTAGACAGTTTGACTACTTATCTGAGTTAAGGGGCCACAGGTTTCTCGCCCCTTTTATTGTTTGCCCACACACAGCGCCATACCTACAGTTGTGGCCGTCTCGGGTATTACACTTTGGTCTCTTTCATGTGAACGGAACTGATCTATACTGGATGACAGTACCAGGCACCGCCATAGCTATAGATACGGTGCTGTGCCAGGGTGAGCAATGAATATTAATATTTTCTGGGGGAATTGCTTTTTCGTTGACATTCCACCATTGAACTGGAAAACGTTAACATTTTACGTTCTTGCAGTGATTTTGTACATTGATGTGGTTGTCCTTGCAGCCGCCTGGGGTGCTGAAATAGTTAAGATTGAATGTAATGAATTTTGCTGGACAGAAGAATACAGGAACACAATGTAAACTGCTTCCTTTTCTTACTAGAGGACTGCAGTTTAGCTGGCAGAGCGGAGAGGAGTTGGGGAATTGGACGGGGATCTTTAATTTCACGGATGACGGAGCAGTGAAGACGGGCAGTGACGCAGGCGACAGGTACAGACTCACACGGAATGACAATACGCAGCAACATATGACAGACTGCCGCTCCCGAGACCATGGGTATCAATGTACAGCCAGATATGAAGTCCCCTAACCATACACAGTAGTTATGCCTCCTTAGTGCCCCCACACAGTAGTTATGCCCCTTAGTGGCCCCACACAGTAGTTATGCCCCTTAGGGCCCCCACACAGTAGTTATGCCCCTTAGTGCCCCCACACAGTAGAATGCCCCTTAGTGTCACAACTCAGTTGTTATACCCCCCTTAGTGCCCCCACAGAGTAGAAAGCCTCTTAATGCCACAACTCTGTAGTTATGCCCCCTTATTGCTCCCACACAGTAGAATTATCCTTTAGTGCCGCCACACAGTAGTTATGCCTCTTAGTGCCCCCACACAGCAGTTATGCCTCTTAGTGCCCCCACACAGTAGTTATGCCCTTTAGGGCCCCCACACAGTAGAATGCCCCTTAGTGCCCCCACACAGTAGAATGCCCCTTAGCGCCACAACTCAGTAGTTATACCCCCTTAGTGCCCCACACAGTAGAATGCCCCTTAGTACCCCCACACAGTACAATGCCCCTTAGTGCCCCCACACAGTAGTTATGCCCCTTAGTGCCCCCACACAGTAGTTATGGCGCTTAGGGCCCACACACAGAAGAATGTCCCTTAGTGCCCCCACACAGTACAATGCCCCTTAGTGCCCCCACACAGTAGTTATACCCCTTAGAGCTACCAAACAGTAGAATGCCCCTTAATGCCACAACTCAGTAGTTATGCCCCCTTAGTGCCCCCACACAGTCAGATGTCCCTTTAGTGCCCCAACACAGTAGTTATGTCCCTCCTTATAGTAGTGCTGCCCCCTGACTCTTAAAGGGGTTGTCTCATGAAAAATATTCCACATTTTTCGAACCAGCCCCTGGATTTAAATTATTTTGTAATTGCATGTAATTTAAAATTTAGTATAGTTATAGAATGGAATCTATCTGTATAGCTCTTTTTCTAAATTCTCTGTCCAGCTCACTGAGGTTGACATATTGGAGGCACACTTCCTTCCTGTATTGTTAGGATAGTGCGCCAGGGTGGGTATGTTTTTATGGCATCTGTAATGAACTAATGTAGATAGTACCAAAAAAATGAGCAAACAAATTTAAATAATACATTTTATAATAAAATATGATAATTTGGAAATTTCCGATGATTCTTTCCTTTAAAATTGTCCCATTTTAGTTATATATTTACTTTTTCTGCTAGCGCTGTTCTATCTGTCAGCAAACTTCAGCCCTGGTGGTGACTTTCCACCTACCGTTATGCCATCTGCCCATCCCCCGACAGTTCCAGTGTGACTTCTCTGCACTCCGCGCTGGAGACAATTCCGGGTGGATTATGCTGCGTCTAATAATAGGGAGTGTAAAATGTATCACAGCTGTTCCTTATGTCGCCCAAACACCTTGACAAGCGAGAGGAACACCTCGACTTGTTATTGTGCTCCATACCATGGATATATAGTTCTTTCTTTCATCTTCTTCCTTTTTGGGCTTCTTCCTGGTGTTAAAAAAAGGGTCGGCAAGCAGATACAGTGGGCATTGTCAGGGCCAGTATTAACCCCTTGAAGACCAGGCCTATTTTCATTTTTACATTTTCGATTTTTCCTCTTCATGTTCCAAAAGCCATAACTTTTTTCTTTTTCCGTTCACATAGCTATGTGAGGGCTTATTTTTCGCGGGACGAGATGCATTTTTTAATGCCACCATTTAATTTACCATGTCTTGTATTAAATTATTTGTGTGGCAAAATGAAAAAAAAAAAAAAGAATTCCACCAAGGTTTTTGGGGTTTTGACATCACAGTGTTCACTATTCACTAAAAACGACCAGACATTCTTATTCTGCGGCGGCTCAATACGAATGCGGCGATACCAAACTTGAACAGTTTTTTTTATTTTTTTTATTACTACTTTAAAAAAAATTAAAACCTTTAGAAAAATCAACATTTTCTTTGCATCGCTATATTCTGACAGCCATAACTTTTTTATATTGCGGTCTACAGAGCTTTATATGGGCTTGTTTTTTGCGTAATGAACTGTAGTTTTCATTGATGCCATTTTTTGTAGTATTTTTGATCACGGTTATTCAATTTTTTGGGGAGACAAAATGACAAAAAAAATGGCAAATCGCGTGTTTTTAATTTTTTTTCTGTTACTGCGTTCACCGCACAAGAATTAAAAAAATTTTTTTTTAATAGTTCAGACATTTTCGGACGCGGCGATACCAATATGTTTTTTTTTTATTGTTTATGTATTTTTATATGTAAAATTGGGAAAGGGGGGTGATTCAAACTTTTAATATATTGGTGTTTTTTTACAATTTTTTTTTTTTACTTTGTTTAACTTTTTTTTACAACAATTAGCCCCCATAGAGGCTTCGTACATGGGATCTTTTGATCCCCTCTCCTATTCACCATAATAGAGATCTATTACGGTGAATAGGATTTTTACACTCTCCATTCAGCGCTATGCCTCGTGCATAGCTCAGTATGGAGAAAGCCATAGCAGGCCTGGATCGCTTTAGCAGCGTCCAGGCTGCCATGGCAACCAATCGGAGCCCCGCGATTTCACTGTGTGGGCTCCGATCGGAAGGAAGATGGAGCCCCATCACTTCACAGGTGCTGGGATCAGCCTTGATCGCGGCACCTGAGGGGTTAAATGGCAGGGGTGGCGCGATCGCTGCTTCCTGTCAGTGCGGCCGGATGCTGGCTGGATCATCCGACAACCGGCAGATCGCGCGTATGGAGCGGGCTCACTGCAGAGGCCCGCTCCATACATCCCCTGGCACGCAATGACGTACCTGTACGTCATAATGTGTGAAGGGGTTAAACAGTTATTTTTATCTAAAAGTAGAAAATTATAATTACTATAAAACTGCCTCCTATGTACAAGAATATCACTATACACTCACCTAAAGAATTATTAGGAACACCATACTAATACGGTGTTGGACCCCCTTTTGCCTTCAGAACTGCCTTAATTCTACGTGGCATTGATTCAACAAGGTGCTGATAGCATTCTTTAGAAATGTTGGCCCATATTGATAGGATAGCATCTTGCAGTTGATGGAGATTTGAGGGATGCACATCCAGGGCACGAAGCTCCCGTTGCACCACATCCCAAAGATGCTCTATTGGGTTGAGATCTGGTGACTGTGGGGCCATTTTAGTACAGTGAACTCATTGTCATGTTCAAGAAACCAATTTGAAATGATTCGAGCTTTGTGACATGGTGAATTATCCTGCTGGAAGTAGCCATCAGAGGATGGATACATGTTCTCATTCTGTTTACGCCAAATTCGGACTCTACCATTTGAATGTCTCAACAGAAATTGAGACTCATCAGACCAGGCAACATTTTTCCAGTCTTCAACAGTCCAATTTTGGTGAGCTCGTGCAAATTGTAGCCTCTTTTTCCTATTTGTAGTGGAGATGAGTGGTACGCGGTGGAGTCTTCTGCTGTTGTAGCCCATCCGCCTCAAGGTTGTGCGTGTTGTGGCTTCACAAATGCTTTGCTGCATACCTCGGTTGTAACGAGTGGTTATTTCAGTCAACGTTGCTCTTCTATCAGCTTGAATCAGTCGGCCCATTCTCCTCTGACCTCTAGCATCCACAAGGCATTTTCGCCCACAGGACTGCCGCATACTGGATGTTTTTCCCTTTTCACACCATTCTTTGTAAACCCTAGAAATGGTTGTGCGTGAAAATCCCAGTAACTGAGCAGATTGTGAAATACTCAGACCGGCCCGTCCGGCATCAACAACCATGCCACGCTCAAAATTGCTTAAATCACCTTTCTTTCCCATTCTGACATTCAGTTTGGAGTTCAGGAGATTGTCTTGACCAGGACCATACCCCTAAATGCATTGAAGCAACTGCCATGTGATTGGTTGACTAGATATTTGCATTAATGAGAAATAGAACAGGTGTTCCTAATAATTCTTTAGGGGAGTGTATACTGCTCCTATGTACAAGAATATAACTAGTAACTACTATAATACTGCCTCTTATGTACAAGAATATAACTACTATAATACTTCTATGTACAAGAGTATAACTACTATAATACTGCCCCCTATGTACAGGAATATAACTACTATAATACTGCTCCTATGTACAAGAATATAACTACTATAATACTTCTATGTACAAGACTATAACTACTATAATACTGCCCCCTATGTACAGGAATATAACTACTATAATACTGCTCCTATGTACAAGAATATAACTACTATAGTACTGCCTCCTATGTACAAGAATATAACTACTATAATACTGCCTCCCATGTACAAGAATATAACTAGTATAATACTGCCTCCTATGTACAAGAATATAACTACTATAATACTGCCCCCTATGTACAGGAATATAACTACTATAATACTGCTCCTATGTACAAGAATATAACTACTATAATACAGCTCCTATGTACAAGAATATTACTATAATAATACTGCCTCCTATGTACAAGATTATTACAATAATAGTGCCTGACGTATAGCAGGGGACAAAACTATCTAGAGTAGAATGTACAGCAGACCCTTGGAGATATACTTAGTTTTTTGTTATTTTCAGAAATTATTTGTGCTCTTTATCAATACTACGAAATTACACCTGAAGGCGAATGTCTACCCTTGAACTTATTTTTTTAAATGTATACAGGTCCAAACGTCTGTACTGATTAATCCTAATTTATGTTGATGATGATCAGAGTTTCATTCTACGCTCCAAATCCACTACATAAATATAAACGCACATCATTACTTTCTGACTGCCTGTAGCCACCAGGGGGAGCTTACTGTACACTGTTTTTACATTATACTCAATGATCATGCAGAATGCTGTATTCTCCTGAGCTCCCCCTAGTGGTAGCTGCCAGCAGACAGAAAGTAATGTGTTCAATCTATGTCTATCCAGAGGATTTAGTTCTCTGTAGCAGATAAAATGGAGCTGAGACCGACAGAAACATGGATCGCTATAAGATATGTTAAGAAATAAATCATCACAACATTTTAGACTTACAAATGACCTAATGATAAGGGGTGAAGTTTCACTTTAAAGGAGAACATGCCATGTCCATTTTTCTCTGTTGGGTCCAACTTTCCAAATCAATGCTGTTCTACAAATGGCAAGATCAACACTGTATTTGACCAGTCATGGTTTCTTCTCTGATCTGGGCAGCTGTTGGTATGGCTTGGTCATACCGGTGGGATTGGTTTCATTTCCACTTGAAACCCTAGTAGAATGTATTTGGACTCTTGTTACGTACCCCCAGCAGGCCAGACATTGATGATTCCCTTGATATAAAGGAGTATTTAGCTGTTTCCATAACTTCCCTACGTTATAGAGGAGTGAGTTGTACGTGTGTGGTGACCAGTTGCCCAACTATCATAGAGGTAGACGACAAACCCGCTATGGGGCCAGGGGGAAGAGGCGCAGAACTGCTTCTTCTATTCCCAACATATATTTAATGCATTTTCCCACAGCTGCCACTAGGGGGATTGTAGTGCGAATACATTTTTTACAGCTTTCATTAAAGTCAATGGTAATTGTTTAAATTCCTGTGCACTATGTCCCCCTAGTGGTGGCTGCAGGGAGTCAGTTTTATAATATACTGTCTGAAGGGAAGCAGAAGATTATCAGTGTATTCATGGCAGTTCTCTGGTGTAGATAATTTGACAAATACGGTAAAAAATAAAACTGCTGGTAACAAGAACCTGTTACATACAAAAATTAACCAGGGTAACCAAAAAATCCCAGATTATCGCTTTACAGGTAGTAGTAATTTAAAATGTATTTTTGCAAATGCCAGAAGTCTAGCTAGCAAAATAGGGGAGCTGGAGGCTATGGTACTAGAAGAACACATAGATATCGTTGGTGTGGCTGAGACATAGTTGGACTCTTCGCATGACTGGGCTGTAAATATTGAGGGTTTTACACTATTTAGGAAAGACCAGGTCAATAGAAAAGGCGGTGGCGTGTGCCTGTATGTGAGGAGTGATCTGAAGACAAGTGTGAAAGAGGCAATTGTGGGTGAGGATGTGAAAACCTTATGGGTGGAAGTTCAAAGGGATATAAAAACTGGGGTTGTTAGTACATCCAGTGATATACTTAATTGTCTAACTGTAGATATGGTCCAAGAGAATTTAAATAGGGTAAATGTGAACAAAACTCCGGGTCCAGATGGATTACACCCAAGAGTGCTTAAAGAGCTCAGTTCAGTCATTGCTGTGCCCCCATTTATAATTTTTAAGAATTCTCTAGGTACTGGTACAGTGCCAAGTAATTGGCGCAAGGCAAACGTGGTGCCCATATTCAAAAAAGGATCAAGGTCCTCCACAGGTAATTATAGACCAGTTAGTTTCACTTCTGTTGTAGGAAAAATGTTTGAAGGACCTTTAAGGGACTATATACAGGAGAATGTGACTATTAATAATATTATAAGTGATAACCAACATGGGTTTACCAAGGATAGAAGTTGTCAGACTAACCTGATGTGTTTTTATAAGGAGGTGAGCAGTAGCCTGAACAGAGGGGCGGCTGTGGATGTAGTGAGGTGAGTAGTAGCCTGAACAGATGGGCGGCTGTGGATGTAGTGAGGTAAGTAGTAGCCTGGACAGAGGGGCGGCTGTGGATGTAGTGAGGTGAGTAGAAGCCTGGACAGAGGGGCGGCTGTGGATGTAGTGAGGTGAGCAGTAGCCTGGACAGAGGGGCGGCTGTGGATGTAGTGAGGTAAGTAGTAGCCTGGACAGAGGGGCGGCTGTGGATGTAGTGAGGTAAGTAGTAGCCTGGACAGAGGGGCGGCTGTGGATGTAGTGAGGTGAGTAGAAGCCTGGACAGAGGGGCGGCTGTGGATGTAGTGAGGTAAGTAGAAGCCTGGACAGAGGGGCGGCTGTGGATGTAGTGAGGTAAGTAGTAGCCTGGACAGAGGGGCGGCTGTGGATGTAGTGAGGTGAGTAGTAGCCTGGACAGAGGGACGGCTGTGTATGTAGTGAGGTAAATAAAAGCCTGGACAGAGGGGCGGCTGTGGATGTAGTGAGGTAAGTAGTAGCCTGGACAGAGTGGCAGCTGTGGATATAGTGAGGTGAGTAGTAGCCTGGACAGGGGGGCGGCTGTGGATGTAGTGAGGTGAGTAGTAGCCTGGACAGAGGGGCGGCTGTGGATGTAGTGAGGTAAATAAAAGCCTGGACAGAGGGGCGGCTGTGGATGTAGTGAGGTAAGTAGTAGCCTGGACAGAGGGGCGGCTGTGGATGTAGTGAGGTGAGTAGAAGCCTGGACAGAGGGGCGGCTGTGGATGTAGTGAGGTGAATAGAAACCTGGACAGAGGGGCGGCTGTGGATGTAGTGAGGTAAATAGAAGCCTGGACAGAGGGGCGGCTGTGGATGTGGTGAGGTGAGTAGAAGCCCGGACAGAGGGGCGGCTGTGGATGTAGTGAGGTGAGTAGAAGCCTGGATAGAGGGGCGGCTGTGGATGTAGTGAGGTGAATAGAAGCCTGGACAGAGGGGCGGCTGTGGATGTGGTGAGGTGAGTAGAAGCCTGGACAGAGGGGCGGCTGTGGATGTAGTGAGGTGAGTAGTAGCCTGGACAGAGGGGCGGCTGTGGATGTAGTGAGGTGAGTAGTAGCCTGGACAGAGGGGCGGCTGTGGATATAGTGAGGTGAGTAGTAGCCTGGACAGAGGGGCGGCTGTGGATATAGTGAGGTAAGTAGTAGCCTGGACAGAGGGGCGGCTGTGGATGTAGTGAGGTGAATAGTAGCCTGGACAGAGGGGCGGCTGTGGATGTAGTGAGGTGAGTAGTAGCCTGGACAGAGGGGCGGCTGTAGATGTAGTGAGGTAAGTAGTAGCCTGCACAGAGGGGCGGCTGTGGATGTAGTGAGGTGAGTAGTAGCCTGGACAGAGGGGCGGCTGTGGATGTAGTGAGGTGAGTAGTAGCTTGGACAGAGGGGCGGCTGTGGATGTAGTGAGGTGAGTAGTAGCCTGGACAGAGGGGCGGCTGTGGATGTAGTGTTTCTGGATTTTGCAAAGGCTTTTGATACTGTCCCTCATAGAGGTTTAATAGTTAAAGTAAGGTCTATAGGCTTGGAAAGTATAGTTTGTAATTGTATTGAAAACTGTCTGAAGGACCGTGTCCAGAGAGTTGTGGTCAATGATTCCTATTCAGAATGGTCCCAGGTTATAAGTGGTGACCCCATGGTTCAGTGCTGGGCCCTTTATTATTTAATTTATTTATTAATGATATTGAGGACGGGATTAATAGCACCATATCTATTTTTGCAGATGATACTAAGCTGTGTATAACTGTACGGTCTATGGAAGATGTCCACAAACTACAAGCTGACTGGGACACTCTGAGTGATTGGGCATCAACTTGGCAAATGAGGTTCAATGTGGACAAATGTAAAGTTATGCATCTAGGTAGTAATAATCTCTGTGCTTCATATGTCCTAGGTGATGTAGCACTGGGAGAGTCACTTATAGAGAAGGATTTGGGTGTCCTTGTGGATAGTAGATTAAATTACAGCATGCAATGTCAATCAGCTGCTTCTAAGGCCACCAGGATATTGTCATGCATTAAACGAGGCATGGACTCGCGGGGCAGGGATGTAATATTACCACTTTACAAAGCGTTGGTGCTTCCTCATCTGGAATATGCAGTTCAGTTCTGGGCACCAGTCCATAGAAAGGATGCTCTGCAGCTGGAAAAAGTACAGGGGAGAGCGACTAAACTGATAAGGGGCATGAAGGGTCTTAGTTATGAAGAAAGATTAAAATAATCAAATTTATTTAGTCTTGAGAAGAGATGTCTAAGGGGGGACATGATTAACCTATACAAGTATATAAATGGGGCATACAAAAAATACGGTGAAAAACTGTCACTACCAGAGTTTTGAGACGTTCTCACAGCTCTGTTTCTCCACCCCTGTGATGATGTCACTACTAGAGCTTGGAGGAGTCCTCCCAGCTGTTCCTCCTGCGTTTGATTTCCCTGCCTTTAAATCACCCCTCCTCCTTTCTAGGCTGTGGATTATAGTTCTCATTTGAGTTGTAGCTCTTGCTTGAGTATCTTCACTTGTTAGCTATCATTTCACTGGACCTGTGTTCTGCTGCAGCAAGCACTCCGGATATTGCCAGCTGTCTTTGGATCCGTCTTCTCTGCGGCTACAGCACCTTCAGCTAAGTGTGCAGACATTGTTGTGTACCTGTTTATTTTCTGACTGGATCTGAGGCGGCCACGGTTCCCTCCATATACTGAGCAGGGCACCGGTGGCCGTGCCCCTTCCACTATTGTAGGGGTTACAGTGGTCATCAGTCTTAGGTACGTGGGCATGCCCCGTTCCACCATTTGGATCCGGGCATGTGCTTTAGCAGCATAGGGAGAGCTTTGAGGGTCTGACAGGGGTCACCCTTTATCCTCCCTAGTTTGGGTCCGGTCAGTAGCGCTATTAACTGTGTATGCTCTTGTTGCTCACATACAGCCGTGACAAAAACTGTTCCATAAAAAATGCCCTCAAAAGACAAGGGGCCACTGCCTCCGACTGGAGAATAAAAAGTTCAGCCTCCAGAAGCGTCAAAGCTTCTTTACTGTAAGAACTGTGAATCTGTGGAATAGACTTCCTCAGGACGTGGTCACAGCAGGAACAGTGGACAGTTTCAAAAAGGGTTTAGAGGAATTCTTAAAAGTAAAAAACATAAATGCTTATGAAAACGTGTAGAAATCTGAGACTCACTTCCTTCTGAGATTCGCGTTCCCACCTATCCCTTGGTTGAACTTGATGGACGTTTGTCTTTTTTCAACCGTATTAACTATGTAACTATGTAATGAGCACCTGCTCCACTTTTGATTTTTGTTATTCCATTTTTTCTAATTAAAAATGTATTCCACTTAATAAAAAAATAAATAAATCGCTAATTAATTTGAAATCTGTCACGCATATAGGGAAGCAACTAGCTGGTATGGGGCCCCTATGAGATCTGTTTGTGACATCAGCCCACCTGGTTTCTAATGCAAAATGTCATTCTTCTCTGGGCCCTCATTCTCTCGAAAGGTGGACGTCACAGAAGTGGAAACTGTCAGACATTGATGGCAGAGTGCTAGGACATGCCATCAATGTCAGATAGTTGTGGGACCCACTCTGAAACCTGCTACCATTCCCAGAACGGGGCCCCAAAGTAAAGAAGAGCACACTGCACATGCACTGTCTGCTCTCCGTTCACTGCTATGGGAGTTCTGAAAATAGGCGAGCCAGTGTGCTCGGCAATAGTGACGAATGAAGAGAGCACTGCGCAAGCACGGCCACCGCTCCATTCACCACTATGGGACTGCTGGAAATAGCCAAGCCAGCTCTCATCTATTTTCAGAACTCCCATAGCGGTGAATGAAGGGTGGCTGCGCTTGCGCTGTGTGCTCTCCTTCACTTTAAAGGGAATCTGTCAGCAGTTTTGTACCTATGAAACTGACCGACCCGTTGCATGTGCGCTTGGCAGCTGAATACATCTGTGTTGGTCCCATGTTCATACGTGCCCACATTGCTGAGAAAAATGAAGTTTCAATATATGCAAATGAGCCTCTAGGAGCAACGGGGGCGTTACCATTACACCTAGAGGATCAGCTCTCTCTGCATCTGCTGCAAGGTTGCTGGCGTACATTTAGACAAGTGTAAAGTCCACCTAAGTAATGTAGGGGCCGGCGCCTCTATATCATTTAGGCCTGATCAACCGCCAGCGCAGGAAAGGATGAAGACCAGCATCTAAATTTCTGGTCTTCGTAAATGTCCCCCTATGTGTTTTATATATTTTATGACCACCTGATCTATTTTGTAAAAACGCAGGGAATGAAGTATTTCATATTTCTTTAAGGGGTTTTCTGATCATGGACAATGGGGGCATATCGCTAGGAAATGCCCCCATTGTCTTATCGGTGGAACCCGCACCTATATTGTGCATGAGCAGCTACCCTCCATTCATTTTCTATGGGGCCGGCAAAAAATTCCATCGAACCCATAGAAATGAATGGGAGCCGGGGCCGCACAGTACGCTCCCATTCACTTCTATGGGAAGCCGGCTTGGTGGTGGCCAGAACGGAGTCCTCCAGCCACCACCTTGCAGGGCTCCGTTCTCGATATAGGTGCCGGTTCCAGCGGTGGGACCCGCACCTATAAGACAATGGGGGCATATCCTAGCGATATGCCCTCATTGTCTATGATGAGACAACCCCTTTAAAGAATTGAACTATTTTTCCTGCAGATTATTGTTGGATATGTACTCTAACCATGACAGCGTAAAGCAGACCAGGTGTTTTATGCTTTGGATACCATTTTGCGGAATTTGGCGTAATTGCACCATTTCTTCCCTCTGTGTGGGTGGGCAGCAGCTCATAAAGCATGTATTTCTCCCAAAAATGAAATACAATTAGCTCTTGTATAGTATGTAACACCTCCACTGTCTAAGGAGAGATAGAGCTATATACTTCTATGAATTTAGAAGTAGGAAGATGAATGACCTATGTCTGGGCCGCGTCACCTGCTTCTCCTTGATATCACTACACCAGCACTGAGTCAAAGGAGAGAAGAGGGAAGCTACTGAGCATGTCCGTCCACCTCTGAATGCAGTAGGATGTGGACCAAAAGGCTAAACAGCAGGGGGCGCTAGCAGAGTGTAAAAAATCAAATAAAATTTTTATTACATTACTGTAGTTATTACGATATTTATTATTGCCATAATACCTTATTTGCAATGCCCTATTCAATGCATCGTAATGCTTTACATGGGATAACCACTTTCATTTGCAGCCCTCCCTTGTGTCTTTTTGTTTGTCTTTTTTGCCGCCCCCTGTGTTTCGTGTAGGGTCTCATCACTAGTCCTGTCATGTCACCATGTGTAATATCATAAGAGCAAAGTGTCTCGCAGCAAGTGGAGCTGAAGAGACAGGGGCTTTGTGATGTTCTCCCGGAGAGAGCGCAGTTATGGGGGCATTGATCAGGGGTCATTAAGCAGACATCCCATCCATGGCGAGATCATCTGGCAGGAATGCCGCAGGTTTTCGAATCTGCCGGAGCGTACGCTCCACTGGAGAGAGCACAGCTGAAAGCTGAATGCTATCATTATGTAATCCCCCTATTCCTTCTACTCATCTGCACCAAAGCTGGTTAACCCCTTGTGACTGTACCCCGGGCACCACCAGGAGAAATGGGTCTTGCATAGATTTGCATTCGCTATGTGACAACCTGACAAGTTGGTGCTTTCTTTTCTTCATACAAATCCGTTGGCTTTTTTTTTTTTTTATTATTATTTTTTTTTTAGTATAACTCCTATTGTGTGCCATAGAACGGTGAGATTACTGGTGTGGCTGCCCTGAAGAGCTATCCCGTGGTCATAGTATTTGTTGATGATTTCATTAAGTGGTGCCAAAAAAGACGTCTTAGGGCTCTTTCACACCTGCGTTCTTGTCTTCCGGCATAGAGTTCCGTCGTCGGGACTCTATGCCTGAAGAATCCTGATCAGGATTATCCCCATGCATTCTGAATGGAGTGAAATCCGTTCAGGATGCATCAGGATGTCTTCAGTTCCGGAACGGAACGTTTTTTGGCCGGAGAAAATACCGCAGCATGCTGCGCTTTTTGCTCCGGCCAAAAATCGGAACACTTGCCGCAATGCCGGATCCGGAATTAATGCCCATTGAAAGGCATTGATCCGGATCCGGCCTTAAGCTAAACGTCGTTTCGGCGCATTGCCGGAGCCGACATTTAGCTTTTTCTGAATGGTTACCATGGCTGCCGGGACGCTAAAGTCCTGGCAGCCATGGTAAAGTGTAGCGGGGAGCGGGGGAGCAGTGTACTTACCGTCCGTGCGGCTCCCCGGGCGCTCCAGAGTGACATCAGGGCGCCCCAAGCGCATGGATCATGTGATCGCATGGATCACGTCATCCATGCGCATGGGGCGCTCTGACGTCATTCTGGAGCGCCCCGGGAGCCGCACGGACTGTAAGTATACCGCTCCCCCGCTCCCCGCTCCTACTATGGCAACCAGGACTTTAATAGCGTCCTGGGTGCCATAGTAACACTGAAAGCATTTTGAAGACGGTTCCGTCTTCAAATGCTTTCAGTACACTTGCGTTTTTCCGGATCCGGAGTGTAATTCCGGCAAGTGGAGTACATGCCGGATCCGGACAACGCAAGTGTGAAAGAGCCCTTAGGCTCCCCAACTGGGAAGAACGTAGGTCTCCTAGCTTGATTACGTTTAGAAAGACTTAGCAATATGGGGAAGAGAGTAGGTGTGGGACGAAGACTAGAAAAGCATGTTTTTCTTCCAAAAACAGCGCCGCGACGGTCCACAGTTTGTGTGAGGTATTGCAGCTCAGCTCACTTTAATAGAGGTGAGCTGCAGGAGCAGACACAACCCATGGACAGGTGGGGTGCTGTTTTCGTAAGAAAGCGGTCATGTTTTGTCTAATCCTGTAAACCCCTTTAAGGCTTCATGCACGCGACTGTCTGCTTATTTGTATATGACTATTTTTGTCTGCAATATGGACAAGAACAGGACATATTGTTTAGGCCTCATGCACACGACCGTATTTTTTTGCGGATAGGATGCGGACCCATTCATTTCAATGGGTCCGCAAAAACCGTGTGCTCTCCGCATCCGTATGTCCGTTCCGTTGCTCCGCAAAAAAATAGTGCATGTCCTGTTTTTTTTCTAGTTTGCGGACAAGGATAGACATTATTACAATAGATCCGCCCAAAAAACGGATCCGCAAAAAAAACGGATGCTATACTGAACGTCATCCGTTTTTTTTGGTGGATCCACAATTTGCGGACCGCAAAACACATACGGTCGTGTGCATGTAGCCTTAATTTGCGGAATGGACATGTGGATGCGGACAGACATGAATGGGTCAGTGTGTGATTGCAAAAATGATGGATAGCACACGGATAGAAATTACGGTGATGTACGTGAGGCCTAATTCTAGATACAGGTAGGGTAGGTGGAGAGCTGGGGTGGTAACGCCTGGCAGTCAGTTCACAGATGTGTGGTCAAAGCCTTTATTGCTGGCATCGCTTGGTTTTAGAAGTTTTTCTTTGTCAAAAATTATGATTAGGGATGAGCGAACTTCAAGTTTTGAAGTTCGGGTATATGCTGATATGCGGTATGGATTCCATTACCACGGACCATAACGCGGTTCTATGACGGAATGCCTTTAGAGACATTCCGTTATTCATTCCGTCATAATAGAAGTCTATGGGCTGCATAACGGATGCATTATGTATCCCTAATTATGATGACTCATATCTATCTATCTATCTATCTATCTATCTATCTATCTATCTATCTATCTATCTATCTATCTATCTATCTCATGTATCTATCTCATATATATCTATCTATCTCTCTATCTATCTATCTATCTATCTATCTATCTATCTATCTATCTATCTATCTATCTATCTGTCTATCTGTCTATCTCTCTATCTATCTATCTAATATTTATCTCATATCTATCTATCTATCTATCTATCTATCTATCATCTATCTATCTATCTATCTATCTATCTATCTAATATCTATCTATCTATCTATCTATCTAATATTTATCTCATATCTATCTATCTATCCATCTATCTATCTATTATCTATCTATCTATCTATCTATCTCATATCTATCTATCTATCTATCTATCTAATATTTATCTCATATCTATCTATCTATCTATCTATCTATCTATCTATCTATCTATCTATCTATCTATCTATCTATCTATTATCTATCTCATATCTATCTATCTATCTATCTATCATCTATCTATCTATCTATCATCTATCTATCTATCTATCTATCTATCTATCTATCTATATATCTAATATCTATCTATCTATCTATCTATCTCATATCTATCTATCTATCTATCTATCTATCTATCTATCTATCTATCTATCTATTATCATGTCTCTCTTTCTCATATCTACCTACTGCCTGTCGTGTCTATCTAATATCTGTCTTTCTGTCTGTCTGTCTAGCTATCTATCTACAAGATTCACTCACTCAAGATAATGACTGTAAAGGATGTAATATCTCCTGACTCCCCTGTTGCATTCCTGGTTCCAGGTGTTTTCAAATAGGAGCGGAGAATCCACCGCTGCCAGACACCTCTGGTGGCGGCCTTTTTCCTGTGCAAGGAAAGGATCGGGCATGTTAAAATTCAATATGCCTGATCCTTCATTCCCCTGAAATCTGCTAATGGGGATGGGGGGTGGATGGAATTGGGATACCCCCGTAAACATTAGATGACCAATTGGTCCTGCTGGATTCCTGGGGCTCAGGCAGTGTTCTAGTAATGTGTATGGCCATCTTATCTCTATAGGTTTACAAACCCAGACCTCAGTGCGGGGAGGGTCCCCAGGTTAGGGCCTCTTTCACACGACCGTATGGCTTTTTCAGTGTTTTGCGGTCCGTTTTAAACGGATCCGTTGTTCCTTTTTTTTGTTTCCGTTTCCGTTCCGTTTTTTCCGTATGGTATATACAGTATACAGTAATTTAATAGAAAAAATTGGGCTGGGCATAACATTTTCAATAGATGGTTCCGCAAAAAACGGAACGGATACGGAAGACATACGGATGCATTTCCGTATGTGTTCCGTTTTTTTTGCGGACCCATTGACTTGAATGGAGCCACGGAATGTGATTTGCAGGCAACAATAGGACATGTTCTATCTTTTAACGAAACGGAAAAACGGAAATACGGAACTGAATGCATACGGAGTACATTCCGTTTTTTTGCGGAACCATTGAAATCAATGATTCCGTATACGGACCGTATACGGAACGCAAAAAACTGCCCGTAAACGGAGAGGGGGGGGGGGGGGGCGGGGCAGAAACAGTCGTGTGAAAGAGGCCTAGCTCGGGCAGTCTGCCCATACATACTATAGTAAATCACGTCTCCTGACCCGAGCAGGGGATGAATGATCAGTGCGGCCATAATTACCGCTTCCTCCGGATCTGAAATGCTATCCCTGCACAGCTGAAGTGTCAGTGATATTACATGCCAATAATATTGATGCAGAATGTGAAAGGGGTGGGGGGGGGGGGGGGGGCCATGGCCACATAATACTATACTCACCGCTCAGTGCACGTGTGACCGCCCCATAGATTGTGGGTCCACCCTCTATAGAACACAGAGGTGTTTAACTATTATATCACAAAACATGTCACAACTTTATAATATACTTTGTGTTTTAATTCGTCACCATTTTCAAAGTCTCTGCTTGCTGTCAGTGAAGGGCAACCTTCATATTTCCATGTCCTGACATTTTCTTGATCTGGTGTGATTTGCATCCAGGCAGGCAGCCAGAACCTTGTCATTCAGCTCCTTGGCTGTGTGACGCACAGGAGGGAGATTTGGAGCTCTGTTTCCGAGATATATTCTAAATATATATTATATATTAATGTATTAAGAATTGTTGTTGACATCCCTTTAATAAGGAATATTCTGCTACTGACATATTATGAAAATGATTGCAGCAGTGTGGGTAAATGTATGACCATAGAGGCTTTGACTGTTATAATGCCAACGCTGGCCGGGGCATGTATAGTTGGCGTTGACATTCACATTCACACCACAAGTATGGGATATACAGATCAGGATGAAGAGGAAATAATTAACATAGCTGTGGGGATAATATCCATCCTATTAATGTCTCCTTGCTATAAGTAGCCTGGGACAGTCGTGTCTGCTGGGGGACATGTGTGACATATGAGCTCCAAGAGCTGTATGTGGGAAAGATGGGAAAGTGATAACACATCCCAGGAAGCGAGCAAAGTGAGGTCCCTCTACCATTTACAGGGTCATTTTCCAGCACTGCGATCTACTTGCTGAGTATATATATATATATGACAAATGTGACTACATTCCTCCAAAAACATTTTCCTCCTGGTGTGACAAACATCATTGCTTTGGGCAGTGATTGGCTGCAAAAGTCCCATGTCAGAATGACAAGTCACTGCTGCAGCGATATCCTGACTATGGAGCCGATGCTGCTGTAAAACCCTTTCTATAATATCTCTACTGGTTGTCACCTATCTGGAAATAGATATATCTGGAATACTGTGTAAATCAATTTGGTTGGAATGGCAGCTGAAAGACTGACCTAGACTAGAGATTTTTGCGGCCATCATTTATGATTTTTATCCTTTTATATCGTGATGCAGGAAAGAGGGCATAACTAGGAGGCTTTTAACCAGAAAGCTACTGGAAACTAAGAACATGCACAAAACAACCTAATTATTTTAATGGGTTATCCCATGAGTAATGTAAAAAAATAATCATCATCATGTGCATGACAATCTCTTTCTAAGAAACTTAAAACCAGCCCTGTACCTCAAATAGATTCAGAGATCTCCCCATTCATTTCTGCAATACCTCAAATTATATAGCCTATGCTCTACCTCCATGATATTTTTTGGTGGCTATGGTCTAAGGGGTTCTCCACTTTGGACAATCCCTATTTGTTAGAAGTTTCCATTGACAATAAGCTGATTCCAAAGTGTTTCCCTTGCTGGGACCTCCAGTGATCAGCTGTAATCTGTAAGGAAACCTGGAAGTGTTTTGTTTCTCTGCAGTGCCTCCACAGTGCGAAGCATTCTTTGTATCTGATCTCCACTTCTTTTGTATCTGATCCTGACCAGAGGACCCCCCCCCCCCCGAATGCCCTAATAGGGTATATAAAATAGTTTTTCTAAAATGCACATCCCCTTTAATCTATATCTAAGTCCCCAGATTCAGTGTAAGGGTTAACACCTAATATTCCTTGAGCTTCAGCACAGAGAATTGGTATTATATGTGATGTTCTAGTGCAATGAAGGGTTAAGTGTACATGTAACACTATTATGACCTCACTAATTTAGTCACGTAATAGAAGTTGGAGCTCCTTTATCTTTTACAGAGCACCAAATCCGCTGCTTCCCTTCTCCCACCCATAGAATGAAATTATACAAATGTGTCTGCTTACTGTGACCACTAGGGGGAGCTCCATGCATACAGTTTCCATAGAACTCCACATTAGCTGGACAAATCTTTAAAACATGAGCTCCTTGATTGTGTATTTAATAATCTGTACCTATTCTATGATGCACTGAATGTTATACCATTCTGTAGAGCCTGTGTTATTTCTGCACATGTGATATCTTTCTGTTCTCTAATTCAGGTATTTCGAGTTTTATGAAGGTCCTATGGATTTCAACTCCACAAAATGCTTGGTGTTGAGGCAGGACATCATCAACGTGAAGGTTCTCTCCATGTGAGTATCGAAAAATCCTCCACATATGATACTTAATATTAAATATATGTTCAATAGGCGATATTGCTGTGGGCAGGGGCGGACACAGACAGCAGAGGGCCACTGGACAAAGAATGTGCCTGGGCCCCTTCCTCCCTAAACCACACATACAGATGTAAATCCATACAATACATGCATACTTCTGGAAGACCAAGCAGCATATAAGGCCCAGGAAGCAACATTTAATAATTAAAATACCAATGAAAAAGGCCTCATGCACACAACCGTTTTTTTTTGCGGTCCGCAAAAACGGGTTCCGTAGTTCCGTGATCCGTGTCCATTTTTTCTTCTGTGGGTCTTCCTTGATTTTTGGAGGATCCACGGACATGAAGGAAAAAGTCGTTTTGGTGTCCGCCTGGCCGTGCGGAGCCAAACGGATCCGACCTGACTTACAATGCAAGTCAATGGGGGCTGATCCGTTTGACGTTGACACAATATGGTGCAATTGCAAACGGATCCGTCCCCCATTGACTTTCAATGTAAAGTCAGGAGTCCCTATTATACCATCCGGATCTGAGTTTTCTCCAATCCGGTGGTATATTTTAACTTGAAGCGTCCCCATCACCATGGGAACGCCTCTATGTTAAAATATACCATCGGATTTGAGTTATATCGTGAAAACTCAGATCCGACAGTATATTCTAACACAGAGGCGTTCCCATGGTGATGGGGACGCTTCAAGTTCGAATATACTAAGAACTGTGTACATGACTGCCCCCTGCTGCCTGGCAGCACCTGATCTCTTACAGGGGGCTTTGATCCGCACAATTAACCCCTCAGGTGCTGCACCTGAGGGGTTAATTGTGTGTATCATAGCCCCCTGTAAGAGATCAGGTGCTGTCAGGCAGGAGGGGGCAGACCCCCCTCGCTCCCCAGTTTTAAATTCATTGGTGGCCAGTGCGGCCCCCTCCCTCCCCTGTATTTAACTCATTGGTGGCCAGTGCGGCCCCCCCTCCCTCCCCTGTATTTAACTCATTGGTGGCCAGTGCGGCCTCCCCTCCCCCCCCTAATTAAAATCCGCCCCCCACCCCCCATCATTGGTGGCAGCGGAGAGTTCCGATCGGAGTCCCAGTTTAATCAATGCTTCTAAAATTGCTAAGTAACCATGGCAGCCAGGACTGTAGTAGCGTCCTGGTTTCCATGGTAACCGATCAGAGCCCCAGCGATTAAACTGGGACTCCGATTGGAACTCTCCGCTGCCACCAATGATGGGGGGATGCGGGGGGGGGGGGGGGGAATTTTAATTAGGGGGGGAGGGGAGGCCGCACTGGCCACCAATGAATTGAATACAGGGGAGGGAGGGAGGGCGGCCGCACTGGCCACCAATGAGTTAAATACAGGAGAGGGAGGGGGGACGCACTGGCCACCAATGAGTTAAATACAGGGGAGGGAGGGAGGGGGGGCCGCACTGGCCACCAATGAGTTAAATACAGGGAAGGGAGGGGGGGCCGCACTGGCGGCACCTGAGGGGTTAATTGTGCGGATCACAGCCCCCTGTAAGAGATCGGGTGCTGCCAGGCAGCAGGGGGCAGTTATGTATACAGTTCTTAGTATATTCTAACTTGAAGCGTCCCCATCACCATGGGAACGCCTCTGTGTTAGAATATACTGTCGGATCTGAGTTTTCACGATGTGAAAACTCATATCTGAAAAAGCTCTCTGCAGACGGATCTGCGGATCCGTCTGTGCGAAAGTAGCCTACTGACACGGATCACGGATGGCTATCTTGTTTGCCTCCGTGTTTTTTCACGGACCCATTCACTTGAATGGGTCCGCGAACCGTTGTCCGTCAAAAAAATAGAACAGGTCATATTTTTTGGACGGACAGGAAACACGGATCACGGACGCGGATGAACAACGGTGCATTTTCCAAGTTTTCAACGGACCCATTGAAAGTCAATGGGTCCGCAGAAAAACACGGAAAACGTAACAACGGACACGGATGCACACAACGGTCGAGTGCATGAGGCCAAAGGGGGGAAAATGAAAAAAAAAAGATACAGGCTGCACAGTGCTTTTGGGCAACAATGTGTAGTGCAACCAAGGATCACCGCAGCACAATGCTGTGATGCATTGGGTTAAAATGAATAGGGTCGCATTGTGACCTTTAAGTTTCTTAAAATCACAATCGAAAATTTGCAAGAAATTCAGCAGGTTGGATTTTTTGTGACCGTCAGGTCACAGCCCCATTTACTTTTACTAGTTGTGATGTATGGTTGTATCGCTGCAGTCTTTGGCTGCACAACGTGTGTTGCAGCCACAGTCACCTTGTTGCAGCCCATTTAGACTGCTGTGCTTTATAGTCCGCAAATTGCGGATCCACAAAACACGGAGACTGGCCATGTGCGTCCTATGATAGAAAATGTCTATTCTTGTCTGCAATTGCGGACAAAAATAGGACATGTTTTATCGTTTTTGCGGGGCTGTGGAACAGACATATGGATGCGAACAACACACGATGTGCTGCCCGCACCCTCTGCGTATCCGTTGAAATGAATGGATCCACACCCATTCTGCAAAATTGCGGAACCGATGCGGACTCCTTCATACGGCCGTCTGAATGAGCCTTAACACACATACTGGACTTTCATACATGCAACCGCTCTTTTTCACACATCCTCACACATGCAGTTACTCTCACATACACACACTGTCACATATGCAGACACTCTCACATACACACACTGTCACATATGCAGGCACTCACATACACACACTGTCATACGTGCAGGCACTGTCACATACACACTTGTACACATGCAGGCACTGTCACATACACAATTGTACACATGCATGCAGACACTCTCACATACACACACTTGTACACATGCAGACAGTCTCACATACACACTGTTACACATGCAGGCACTCTCACATACACACTGTCATACACACTTGTACACATGTAGGCACTCTCACATACACACTGTCATACACACTTGTACACATGTAGGCACTCTCACATACACACACTTGTACACATGCAGGCACTGTCACATACACATACTTGTACACATGCAGGCACCCTCACATACACACACTTGTACACATGTAGGCACTCCCACATACACACACTTGTACACATGCAGGCACTCTCACATACACACACTTGTACACATGCATGCACTCCCACATACACACACTTGTACACATGCAGGCACTCTCACATACACACTGTCATACATGCAGGCACTCTCATATACACACTTGTACACATGCAGGCACTGTCACATACACACTTGTACACATGCAGGCACTCTCACATACACACTTGTACACATGCAAGCACTCTCACATACGCACACTGTCATACATGCAGGCACTGTCGCATACATACTTGTACACATGCAGGCACTCTCACATACACACTTGTACACATACAGGCACTCTCACATACACACTTGTACACATGCAGGTACTCTCACATACACACTTGTACACATGCAGGTACTCTCACATACACACTTGTACACATGCAGGCACTCTCACATACACACTTGTACACATGCAGGCACTCTCACATACACACTTGTACACATGCAGGTACTCTCACATACACACTTGTACACATGCAGGCACTCTCACATACACACTTGTACACATGCAGGCACTCTCACATACGCACACTGTCATACATGCAGGCACTCTCACATACACACACTGTCATACATGCAGGCACTCTCACCTACACACTTGTACACATGCAGGCACTGTTACATACACACTTGCACACATGCAGGCACTCTCACATACACACTTGTACACATGCAGGCACTCTCACATACACACTTGTACACATGCAGGCACTCTCACATACGCACACTGTCATACATGCAGGCACTCTCACATACACACACTGTCATACATGCAGGCACTGTTACATACACACTTGTACACATGCAGGCACATCCCAGATTAATCCCTATCATATCAGCATCCCATACTTGCCGGTAATACAGTACTTGCATTTGATTTGAGGATGGAGAATGGGTCCTTAAAGGCACCTTTCCATCATATTAACAACCTCTATGTGAATATTTTGTGTATTATTATTACTTTTTTTTTTTAACAAAGTTTTTTTTTTTAAGTCACTCCATGTATTCCACTTCCTGCCCTGGCTCTTTAACTTCCTGTGTGCACAGAAAACGGTTTTTATTAACTCACTGTGACCAAAGTGAGAGCCCTCCTGTAGTCAATTAGAGCATCACATATTACACTAATCGATGAAATGCTCTTCTGTGGACATCTTGGGACAAATGATCTGGCTTGCAATGAGGTTTCAAAGGTGAAGGAAGCTTTTCACACACTTGGAAATTATATACGAGAGGTTGCAGCAACTGTTTCATTCTCTGCAGTTTTGCCTGTGCAAAACCTTCAGCATGACAGGAAGATGCGCATTAAGGAATTCAATGTATGGCTTGGTGAATGGTGTCTGAACCAAGGGTTTGGCTTTGTGTCTCATGTTAGCTCTTATTGGAATGGAAAAGAACTGTACAATAGAAAGATGGTTTGCATCTTTCTCTCAAGGGAACGAATGTCCTCAGTGAACAGTTCAAAGTATTTGCTAAGGAGCATTTAAACTATGAAAGGGGGGCAAAAGAGTGATAATCCAGCAGTCCGACTGCCCCCCGGAACAATGCCAGAAGATGCCAGGAGCACAAAGGTTAAAAAATGACAAGATCAGATTCTTGTCTACAAATGCTCGGCGTTTAGGGAATAAGATGAATGAACTTGAGGCTATAATGGCATCTGAGAATATAGATTTAGTGGCTGTTACTGAGACGTGGTTCAATGGGAGTAATGACTGGGATATAACAATACCAGGGTTCTCTCTATACCGGAAAGACAGAGAAGGCAAGAAGGGGGAGGGGTGGTCCTGTATGTGAAAGAAAGCATGAAATCTAATTTGATACAAGTTAGCGAGACCAATTTAGAGTCAGTTTGGGTTACCTTGCAGCTTGATAACCATAAGGTAACTCGTGTAGGTGTGATATATAGACCACCTAGCCAATTCAAAGAATTAGATGATCTACTAGTTGAGGAAATAGCTAAAATGACATTGAAGGGGGAAGTTATCATTATGGGAGACTTTAATCTTCCTGATGTAAACTGGAAAACCAAAATAGCTAGTTCTGCCAGGAGTACAGATATTCTAATTTCCCTACTGGGATTATCTCTACAGCAAGTAGTTGAGGAGCGAACTCGGAAGGAGGCCATTTTAGATTTAGTATTCACAAATGGGAATTTGGTATCTGATATTACTGTAGGGGAAAGCTTGGGATCTAGTGATCACCAGTCAGTGTGGTTTACTATAAGTACAGTGACTGAGTCATACCACACAAAAACAAAAGTTTTAGATTTTAGAAAAACTGACTTTTCTAAAATTAGATTAGTGGTATACGAGTACCTATCAGATTGGAACAGTTTCAATGGAGTCCAGGAGAAATGGGACTACTTAAAAGTGGCACTATTGAAGGCAACAGAAAATTGCATTAGGCTCATCAGTAAAAGCAAGGCAAATTTATAAGATTAGTCAGAGAGAGGCCAAACAAGTTATAAGAGCTTCTAAAGTGCAGGCAGAAGAGAAATTAGCTCAGTCAGTGAAAAAAGGTGATAAGACATTCTTCAGATACATAAATGAAAAAAGGAAACTAAAACAAGGAATTACCAAATTAAAAACAAAAGAAGGAAGGTATATGGAAGAAGATAAAGAACTAGCTGACTGCCTCAATAAATACTTCTGTTCAGTTTTTACAAAGGAAAATGAAGGAAAAGGACCTCAGTTAGGAAAGAAGACTAATGATTCTTTTGATGCATGTGTCTTTACAGAGGAAGAGGTTCTAAGTCAGCTGTCTAAAATCAATACAAATAAGTCACAGGGGCCTGATGGGATACACCCAAAGCTATTAAAAGAGCTCAGTGGTGAACTAGCAAAACCATTAACAGATTTATTTAACCAATCACTGGCAACAGGAGTCGTCCCAGAAGATTGGAAATTAGCAAATCTTGTGCCCATTCACAAGAAGGGTAGTAGGGAGGAATCGGGCAACTATAGGCCAGTAAGCCTGACATCAATAGTGGGGAAATTAATGGAAACCATACTTAAGGAGAGGATTGTGGAACATCTAAAATCCCATGGATTGTAAGATAAAAAACAGCATGGGTTTACTTCAGGGAGATCATGTCAAACTAATCTTATTGATTTTTTTTGATTAGGTGACTAAAAAAATAGATGGCAGAGGTGCAGTAGACATCGCTTATCTAGACTTTAGTAAGGCTTTTGATACTGTCCCACATAGAAGGCTTATCAATAAATTGCAGTCTTTGTGCGTGGACTCCCATATTGTTAAATGGATTAGGCAGTGGCTGAGGGACAGACAACAGAGGGTTGTAGTCAATGGAGTATATTCAGACCAAGGTATTGTTACCAGTGGGGTACCTCAGGGATCTGTTCTGGGACCCATATTGTTTAATATCTTTATCAGCGAATTTGCAGAAGGCCTCGATGGTAAGGTGTGTCTTTTTGCTGATGACACAAAGATTTGTAACAGGGTTGATGTTCCTGGAGGGATATACCGAATGGAAAAGGATTTAGGAAAACTAGAGGAATGGTCAAAAATCTGGCAACTAAAATTTAATGTTGATAAGTGCAAGAGAATGCACCTGGGGCGTAAAAACCCAAGAGCAGAATATAAAATCAGTGATACAGTCCTAACCTCAGTGTCTGAAGAAAGGGATTTAGGGGTCATTATTTCAGAAGACTTAAAGGTAGGCAGACAGTGTCATAGAGCAGCAGGAAATCCTAGCAGAATGCTTGGGTGTATAGGGAGATGCATTACCAGTAGAAAGAGGGAGGTGCTCATGCCGCTCTACAGAGCACTAGTGAGACCTCATTTGGAGTATTGTGCTCAGTACTGGAGACCATATCTATTGATACTTTGGAGAGAGTTCAGAGAAGAGCTACTAAACTAGTACATGGATTGCAGGATAAAACTTACCAGGAAAGATTAAAGGACCTTAACATGTATAGCTTGGAAGAAAGACGAGACAGAGGGGATATGATAGAAACTTTTAAATACATAAAGGGAATCAACAAGGCAAGGGGCAAAGGTTTAAAAGTAATATCAGGAAGTATTACTTTACTGAGAGAGTAGTGGATGCATGGAATAGCCTTCCTGCAGAAGTGGTAGCTGCAAATACAGTGAAGGAGTTTAAGCATGCATGGGATAGGCGTAAGGATATCCTTCATATAAGATAGGGCCAGGGGCTATCCATAGTATTCAGTATATTGGGCAGACTAGATGGGCCAAATGGTTCTTATCTGACGACACATTCTATGTTTCTATGTTTCTATCTGTATCTAGGCCTATGAAGAGAACAGTAGAGCTGTCTACTGTAATCCTAATTTTACACCTACTATTATCATAAAGATTACCCTTCAGATAACATCCTCGCTTTACAGCAGCAGTAAACTAACAAGGGATTTTCTATCTATATGGGAGTCTCTGCGCTGATTGCTACAGAAGGACAGCATTTTAGCATTTTTATATTTCATTTTAAATGGCATAGTACTGTCGAAATGAGGAAAGAGGGCAAGGGCATTTTCTGGAGTTCTGGTGACATCCCGGGCTCTCCTTAGGTCTGCCAGGTGGAGGCTTACGCCCAGCAGTGAGCCCCGTGACGTCACCGGTACTGATGGGTGGGCTTTAGCGCTGCACTATCCAACTCAGGGCAAGGTAGAACATCGAAGCATCAAATGCTCTGATGCTCTTGTCAGGGGGGCTGCCTGTGTGAAATTATGGGTATGTCCGGGTTCAGCTCTGAACCCGGACAACCTCTTTAAGTAAAAAAAAAATACTCCTTTCAGATGGTAGTGTCCCTTTATCATAGAGGTACAGTTGTAGCAGAAGCCAAGTGAAGGTTAGGCACGCTACGCCGGTTTGTTTAACTCGCTGAGTGTTTGCTCAGCGCTATGCTATTTGTGTAGCCATTGCTTTCTGATGACTGCCTGGCTACGTAAATAGCATAGGCGCTGTACGATAATTCCATAGCACAGCGCTGGTATGTTCGCCTCTTGCTACAACTGTATGTTGGCTGAATCCACTGATCTCAGGGAAGAGAGAGGCCTGGTATGTTGGAAATCAGCATGCCCGATCCTTTGGTTCTCCTTGGAGATAAGCCGCCATCAGAGGTGTCTGGCAGCCGCTGTCTCCTCTCTTCCATTCATAGCATGTGCATGCAAGGCCGAGCCGAGCAAACCAACAGTTATCTCATGTGCAAACCAACTTATGCCTCATGCACATGACCGTATGTATGTTGCGGTCCGCAAAACAAGGATCCGCCAAATACAGATAAAATCCGTGTGATATCCGTGTTGCATCTTTTTTTTTTGTGTGGACCCATTGGGGCACATTTACCATAGTGGCGTAAAAATACTGTTCTAGACAGTCTTATTTTTTTTTGTTGCATTTACTTCTGAAAATGCTCCTGTTTTAGAGCCATTTGCGCATCCTTCGCCTATTTTGATTTTTTTGGACTAATTCAGAAGTTTCTCACTTTTGCGCCCATTTTCCGAACTAGGTGCGCCTTATTTTGCACCTGATTTAGTCTTAAAAACAGTCTAATTTCTGCTCTGCTTCAGGGCTGGCGTTCTTTTCTGCGTCTGTTTTGAGTGGTGAGTTGCGCCACATTTCGGCTCAAAAATATGTAGGCGTGCACCTAATTTCAGCTCGCTTGCGCCACATTTTCATGCACGTACTAATTAGACCAGTCTTTTGGCTGTATTGCACAACAGATATCTGACAGATTTATGACCAATCGTTGGTCAGATGGCCTACTACACAAACAGATCTTTTGTTATAGATATTGATGAAATAATCTGTTGGTGTCATACTTAGTGAGTATGAAGCTGTCGTACTGCTGAGGTAAGAATAATGCCAATACGCCTAGTCTAATTTATGAAGTGCTTGATAAATAGTCGGTAAAAGACAGACGGGTGAGGCAAATACGTCCGTCTAATTGAAAGGCCAAAAACAGACATGCTTGATAAATGAGCCCCATTAACTCAAGTGGGTCCATTGTCCGCATTTTGCAGACAAGTATAGGACATGTTCTTTTTGCAGAACAGACATACGGATTTGGAAAGCGGATCATCCGTATTTTGCCAATCTGCATTTTGCAGACTGCAAAATACATACGAGGCCTTAATGGGAGATCACTGCCTGAATGAGATAATGGCAGCAGGGCAGCAGCACCCCAGAGTACTTTAGAGAGGACTGTACTTATGTTACAGGCAGTGGCCTGTCTGTTCAAGCGCGGCCTGTGCTCAGTTTCTTACTATTTTATTAAAGAAGTTGTCTCACTTCAGCAAGTGGCATTTATCATGTAGAGAAAGTTAATACCAGGCACTTACTAATGTATTGTGATTGTCCATATTGCTTCCTTTGCTGGCTGGATTCATTTTTCCATCAAATTATACACTGCTCATTTCCATGGTTACGACCACCCTACAATCCATCAGCGGTGGTCGTGCTTGCACACTATAAGAAAACGCATCTGCCTGTTTGGTGGTCGGGACCGTGGCAGCGCACCTGGGCTAGTGCTTTTTCCTATAGTGTGCAAGCACGACCACCACTGATAGATTGTAGGGTGGTCGTAACCATGGAAACGAGCAGTGTATAATTTGATGGAAAAATGAATCCAGCCAGCAAAGGAGGCAATATGGACAATCACACTACATTAGTAAGTGGCTTGCATTACATAATAAATGCTATTTTCTGAAGTGAGAGGACTTCTACTTAAAGGGGTTTTCCAGGACTTTTATATTAATGACCAGTCAGCTGAATGCAGAGCACACAATGCACCAGAACCAAGCCCAGTTCTCTCCACTGTGCATTGGCCGTGCCTGGTTACTGCAGCTGTTTTACCATTCATTTATATGGGACACAGCTTATGTAACCAGGCACGGTTCTCTCACCATTGTGCATTGGCCATGCCTGGTTACTGCAGCTCTCCCTCTATTTATTTGTATGAAATACAGCTGCTGTAACCAGTCACAGTTCTCTCACCACTGTGCATTGCCTGTGCCTGGTTACTGCAGCTCTCCCCCTATTCATTTGTATGGGACACAGCTGCTGTAACCAGCCACAGTTCTCTCACCACTGTGCATTGGCCATACCTTATTACTGCAGGTCTATCCCCATTTATTTGTATGGTATACAGCTGCTGTAACCAGCCACAGTTCTCTCACCACTGTGCATTGGCCGTGCCTGATTACTGCAGGTCTATCTCCATTTATTTGTATGGGACACAGCTGCTGTAACCAGGCACAGTTCTCTCACCACTGTGCATTGGTCGTGCCTGATTACTGCAGGTCTATCTCCATTTATTTGTATGGGACACAGCTGCTGTAACCAGCCACAGTTCTCTCACCACTGTGCATTGGCCGTGCCTGATTACTGCAGGTCTATCCCCATTTATTTGTATGGTATACAGCTGCTGTAACCAGGCACAGTTCTCTCACCACTGTGCATTGCCTGTGCCTGATTACTGCAGCTCTCCCCCTATTCATTTGTATGGGACACAGCTGCTGTAACCAGGCACAGTTCTCTCACCACTGTGCATTGGTCATGCCTGATTACTGCAGCCCTCTCCTCATTCATTTGCATGGGATACAGCTGCTGTAACCAGGCACAGTTCTCTCAACATTGTGCATTGGCCGTGTCTGGTTACTGCAGCTCTCTCCCCATTCATGTTTACGGGAAACAGCTGCTGTAACCAGGCACAGTTCTCTCACCACTAGGCATTGGCCGTGTCTGGTTACTGCAGCTCTCTCCCCATTCATGTTTACGGGAAACAGCTGCTGTAACCCGGCACAGTTCTCTCCCCATTGGCTGTGTCTGGTTACTGCAGCTCTCTCCCCATTCATGTTTACGGGAAACAGCTGCTGTAACCAGGCACAGTTCTCTCACCACTAGGCATTGGCCGTGCCTAGTTACTGCAGCTCTCTCCCCAACCATTTGTATGGGAGCGAGCTGCTGTAACCAGACACAGCCAATAAACCTTTCTGCACTGCATGCATTACAATCAGCTGATAGGTGGAGGTGCCAGGAGATGGACTTATCCTAAGGAATAGTGTTGCTTAGACTGGACACACGGCAGCAAACGCTTAGCTGTGAGAAATATTAGATCTGCGCAGGTTTCCTCTGGGTATAAAGAAGACTATTCCTATCCATTAACAGCAAGCAGAGGTGTTTATTATTAGACATAACCAAATAACCTTTATTTTAATACAGTAATTTCTTACAATCCTGTCCTTCTAAAAGCTGCTCTGGTGTTCTATGGGTTAAACGAATCCGTGAATATTTGCAAGGATGCATGACAAAGGAATACATTTACTGACGCATTAAGGTCTTTATATAGGATCCCGACCTTACAAACTCCAGGCAGAATGCTGCGAAACCATTGATTTCAGCAGCCACTTATCCCACTTAGCATTGCTGCTGACTCAACCCTGCTCCTTTAGGAAGTTACCACATGTATAATTAAAGCATATCAGGTCTTATTTTTACATTCCCCATACGTAACTACTTTTTAACCTTAAAGTGAATGTCCCCCCTTATAAATAGCACCAATATTAAGTCCAGATTAATTTCTTAATATATCATTACAGCAATTTTTCAAATACAGAGATCTAAATCAAAATGATAATATTCTGTCTGCCTGAAGCCACCACTAAAGGGAGCATAAAGGGGTTATACCATGATGACAAATCAGACATCATCTAGTGCATGGCGATTTATTTCTAACAAAGCTAGAACCAGCCCTGTACCTCACATGGATCCAGAGATCTCCCCATTCATTAGTACAGAAGCTCTGCTCGATTTTTTTCAAGCTGGCAGCTCATAGGGCATGTCCTTTCTCAGGGGTTGTGCCCATTCTGCTGCAGCTTTCTCCCTATCACAGCCCAGGGGAGTGTGTCCTTTTTGCTGCAGCTTTCTCCCTATTACAGCTTAGGGAGTGTGTCCTTTTTGCTGCAACTCTCTCCCTGTCACAGCACAGAAGATGTGTCCTTTCTACCTCAGCCCTATCCTTCTTACAGCACAGGGAGTGTTATCTTTCTGCTGCAGCTCTCTCCCTATCACAGCTTGGGAGCATGTCCTTTCTGCTGCATCTTTCTCCCTACTACAGCTCAGGGGCTTCTCCTTTCTGCTGCAGCTCTCTCCCTATCACATCTCAGGGGGTGGGTCCTTTTTGCTGCAGCTCTATCCTCATCACAGTTTCGGCATAGTTTTCTTTCTGCTGCATCTCTCCCTTTCATGGCTCAGGGGTCATGTCCTTTCTGCCGCAGTCCCCCTCCCTGTAAGGGCTCATTCAGACGACCGCATGAAGGAGTCCGTATCTGTTCCGCAAAACGGATGCGGAACACCGTGTGCTGTCCGCATCCATTGTTCCATTCCACGGCCCCGCAAAAGATATAGAGCAATGGCGGACAAGAATAGGCATTTCTCTAATGAGCTGTCTGTTCTGTTCCGCACACAGGCAGAATCCCTGTTTTGCGGATCCGCAATTTGCGGACTGCAAAACACGGCATGGTCATCTGAATGTGCCCTAACTGCCATAGATTCTAACTGTAGATCCGGCTGGTGGCATTTGGAGAATTTAACTGAGCATGTGTGACCAACTCGGCAATCATACTGAGGTGGACAGAGAAATAAGGAAAAGCTATAGATACAGATACATTGTATTGACTATACAGTACATGAATTACAAAAGTAATCAGATCCAGGTGCTGGTTTGAAAAATGTAGAATATTTTTCATGGGACAACCCCTTTAAGTGTTTATGACATACGGTACTAGCTCCTATGCAGGGGATTTGGACCTCTGTTTCCGAAAAATGGCGTTCTCAATGCTATATAGAGGTATTGTGAAAGAGTTAGGACAGTGACAGTGTTTTGCAATGTGACCCCTTGATGTAACTCAGAAACGTGCGCAGACCAGTAGTCGCTTTCCCTTCCCTCTCATACAAATGATGTTACTCATTAGGGTGTGACAGTGAGCAAGGAGAAATCCCCCACAATACAGAGCATATAGTATCCCTGCTCCATTCTAAGGTATGATTATGAGAAGGGGGCTTTCTCAATATAGAGCAACGTTGTCGCAAAGCCTTCATCATATAATTTTCTAGAACTGTTCACGTTGATATTATGTCTGCACCTTCTCTTCTCCAGGGTAAAGGAAACAGAGTTGTTTGATCGATGGAGAAGTCTTCAGATCTGCAAGTGGGAGATGAATGTGACAGAAGCCAATACCTTTAAGTGAGTGACCCCCAAGAGATAAGTCAATGAGCACAAGAATTCAGGTTGTCAAACTTTCCTTGAGGTTAAGAAGATGCCTTCAGAAAATCCTCATGTAGTGGAAAAGCAATACCATAGGAATATCTGAGATGGGATGAGGCGTAGATGCCGAGATGATGGATCTCTGAACATCACAAATTATTTCCAGCAGCGTCGGACTGAAGTTCCTTTGGGCCCACCAGAGTAAAATGATTCTAGGGACCCACCCTCTGTGTATATAGGACCTTAAGGGCTCTGTTTTATTAGTGGTCCATTATTGTCAGAGCTTGGATCCTCTGGTACTTTGGTGGGCCAGTCCGACCCTGATTCCCAGGCCTATGTCCTCACTCATACTACAGGGTGGGTCAAAAGTCTCAGGACACCCTTTTATTTTAGAAACGAAAGGGAAAATGAAATATCTGAATACCCCAGCAAGTAATGGGTGAGGGGGCCTATTTTTTATGTTATGTCCGGAACATGGCCACCATCTTGAAAGCCACTATATTGGATCAAGGGCAACTTTTTTCCAATGGGAAGGGGGTCATGTAGCGTATCAAAAAGACCAACATTTTCTCAGAAATTGATTCCCGCAAGATTTGCAATATCTCTTGTGGTTCAAAAGTTATCAACACAGAAAGTTGCAATAAAACAGCCTTGAATGTTCCCTGTGATGCACAGCTATTTGATGTGTTCAATGTGTTGTCCCTGGTGCTGAACACAGAACTTTGAAGTTTTGAACCCATTACTTGCTAGGGTCTTCAGATATTTCACTTCTCCTTTAGTTTCTGAAATAAAAGGGTGTCCTGAGACTTTTGACTCATCTTGTATATCTGAGTAGGCTTTGCTGGATTGACATATAGGGTTCTTTAGACGCCAGTTCTGTGGATCATGAGTTTCAGTCCTGCAGTGTATATGCAGCAGAATGTGTCGGTGGTGCAGCCGCAGTACACTCTTAGAACTGAGTGACACAGAGATTGTCACTTCTGTAATTGCTCTCTAGAAAATCCATCACCCATGTCCTCACCCATACTATATCTCAGTAGGCTTTACTGGATTTACATATAGGGTTCTTTAGGTGCCAATGTTGTAGATCATGAGTTTCAGCAGGGGCGTAGCTATAGGGGGTGCAGAGGTAGCAGTCGCTACCAGGCCCAGGAGCCTGAGCGGGCCCAAAGACCCTTGTGCCATATAAGACACTGGCATTATAGAAAGTGCATACTGGTCAATTTACACCTCTGGCTGGAGGGAAGGGGTTAGGTTAAGAATTTGGCATGAGGGGGTGCCCTTTCAATGTTTGCCTCAGGCAGCAGGAAGGATATGTGCTCCCCTGCCCCTTGCCAACAAGCACTGAGGGACGGGGGCCCAAGCTGAACTCTTGCACCAGGGCCCATGAGCTTTTAGCTACGCCCCTGAGTTTCAGTACAGCAGTATTCCCACTGGGGAAAGAAATACCCAAAGGTTGCCAGCTGCCGGCCGGTGAAGGTTAGCGCAGACGCTCGCTGGCCCTTTATGATCCAAAGGGAGCACGTACCCTACAAGCAGGAGAAGCTTTGTCGGCATGCAGGCAGCAGTCTGTGTGGTGGGACAGAGCAGACCTGGTGGTTAGGACGCCTGAAAGATGACAGCGCGAGGTGGGTCTGGACCGCTGGGTAAGTATAACAGGGCACCTGAAACGTCCTGCATAGAAAATCGTCCCAGAACTTCCAATAATAGTTAGCACTATGGTAAGTAATGCTCTCTCCCCCAATTTCCTCCCCACCCGTCTAGAGAGATATATAGAGCTATAATTTGAAAGTAGGGAGATGCAGGGAAGCTACTGAGCATGTCGGCCCCCCACTGAATGCAGGAGAAGGTAGAACAGAAGGAGAAACAGCAGGGGGCGCTACCAGAGAGGAAAATGTAGCGTGCACAAAAAAAATTGACAATATTTTTATTGCATGTATATTACCGTGATACTTAATTTAAAATATGCCCTATTCATTGCACAGTGATACTTTTTGTAGGATAATCCCTTTAAATAAACTTTCTGTTTCCAATAGTCAGTAAAATTAATATGAAGTAGTTATATGGTAACTTGTATGTTTAATGTTTAAATATGAGTTGTAAAAATTGGGACACGACCTTTAACCCATTTGGCGACTTCAAGCTAATGATTGCCAGTTATAAAAAATAAAACTATGGCAGAATTGCCTTTTTTTCCAATTTCACCCCATTTGGAATTGGATTTTTTTTCCAGCTCCCCACTACATCATATGCAATATTAAAGGTGTTGTCCAGCCCATAATATCCTCAGGATAGGTCATCAATATCAGATCTGCGGGGGTCCAACAACCGGCTGTCCGCGCCAATCAGCTGTTTGAACAGGGAGGCAGCACTCCATGCGAGCACCGGTTCCTCTTCATTACACCGCACTTCGTCTCGGAAGTGCGGTGTAATACAAGCACCCTCTCCATTCAAGTGAATGGACCAAGCGTCCGTAATTACGCAACACCACCACTGCACTGAGATGAGACGTAGTGTAATGAAGAGGAACCGGTTCTCGCACAGAGCGCCACCTCCTCGTCTCACAGCTGATCTGGTGTCGGACCTCCGCCGATTAGATATTGATGACCAATCCTGAGGATAGTTCATCAATATTATAGGCTGGACAAACCTTTTAAATAATGTTATTAGAAAGTACAACTTGTCCTGCAAAAAACAAGCCCTCATAAGGCTATGTGAATGGAAAAATAAAAAAGTTATGGCTCTGGGAAGGCGGCGAGTGAGAAACAAAAACGCAAAAATGGAAAATCAAAAGGTCTTCTAAGGGTTAAGGATGTGGACATAAGTGTGTACACCAGGGGTAGGCAACCTCCGGCACTCCAGGTGTTGTGAAACTACAACTCCCAGCATGCATACTTGCTCTGCTCTTCTCAGAACTCTCATAGAAATGAATGGAGCATGCTGGGAATTGTAGTTTCACAACAGCTGGAGTGCCGGAGGTTGCTGATCCCTGGTGTACACCTTAAAGACTATGAATACCTTCGGGGCAATTTTTTATCGTTGCATTTTACTCATTCTGGACTATAAATATTTTTTTTAAATTGGTCTTTATTAAAAATGTTCAGCCATTTTTGAGAAACAGGGTTAAAAATCAGTCTGTTTGCATCTACAAGATGTTTGCAGGCCGTCAGTTTCTGTTTTCTAATCCTGTCATCTGACGGCTCATGTAGGGCTCTTATCTGTGATCTCCTGATCTCATAAACACTCATTATAGCTCAATTCTTAGAAAACATAAGAATATGGCTTGAATAAGTGTTTATGAGGTCAGGAGTTCAGAGACAAAAGCTACTCAGTGCTGTCAACTGACGGGATTCAAAGAAAACAGAAATTGACAGCCTGCAAACAGATTGATTTTTAACCCTGTATGTCAGAAACGGCTGAACATTTTTAATAAAGACCAATTGAAAAAAGGATTTTTAGCCCAAAATGAGTAGAATGCAATTATTAAAAAAAAGGCCCCAAAGATGTCCATAGCCTTTTTAAAGTCTTATTATTTTTTCACTGGGTGACAATATTTTCTCTGATAATTATGTATTTGCCATCAAATCTGTTTCTAAGAATACAAAAAAACTCTAGCCAGCCTGATGCTAGAAATTCCTGGGTCATAGTGTCGTAGGTCTGTATACTCCAACAAAATGGAAATCCTTGCCAAAGCCGACATGCGGCAGGAGATGCAGTGGAGCGCAGCGATGACCTTCTTGTGTTTTACACTTTGCAGATCTCAGCTGTCCAGATGTTGCAATGCCCCTTCTTTCCTTTTCACCACTCAGAAGAACACACCGCTTGGGACAAAGCTCAGATATGAAGTTGATACAAGCGGTATATTTCAGATCAGCCCTGAGATCTTCAAGATATTCCCCAAGGTATAATTACGACTAGATTTTGAGTCATATGAGACATGGATGATTTTGATGCGCTCATGGAAATGGTGGTGCCAAAAATGCTGACAAAATAAAATAGGCTTTGGAACACGTTTAACCACCTCAGCCCCCAGTGCTTAAACACCCTGAAAGACCAGGCCACTTTTTACACTTCTGACCTACACTACTTTCACCGTTTATTGCTCGGTCATGCAACTTACCACCCAAATGAATTTTACCTCCTTTTCTTCTCACTAATAGAGCTTTCATTTGGTGGTATTACATTGCTGCTGACATTTTTACATTTTTTGTTATTAATCGAAATTAAACGATTTTTTTGCAAAAAAATGACATTTTTCACTTTCAGTTGTAAAATTTTGCAAAAAAAACGAGATCCATATATAAATTTTGCTCTAAATTTATTGTTCTACATGTCTTTGATAAAAAAAAATGTTTGGGTAAAAAAAAATGGTTTGGGTAAAAGTTATAGCGTTTACAAACTATGGTACAAAAATGTGAATTTCCGCTTTTTGAAGCAGCTCTGACTTTCTGAGCACCTGTCATGTTTCCTGAGGTTCTACAATGGCCAGACAGTACAAACACCCCACAAATGACCCCATTTCGGAAAGTAGACACCCTAAGGTATTCGCTGATGGGCATAGTGAGTTCATAGAACTTTTTATTTTTTGTCACAAGTTAGCGGAAAATGATGATTTTTTTTTTTTTTTTTCTTACAAAGTCTCATATTCCACTAACTTGTGACAAAAAATAAAAACTTCCATGAACTCACTATGCCCATCAGCGAATACCTTGGGATGTCTTCTTTCCAAAATGGGGTCACTTGTGGGGTAGTTATACTGCCCTGGCATTCTAGGGGCCCAAATGTGTGGTAAGGAGTTTGAAATCAAATTCTGTAAAAAATGGCTGGTGAAATCCGAAAGGTGCTCTTTGGAATGTGGGCCCCTTTGCCCACCTAGGCTGCAAAAAAGTGTCACACATGTGGTATCGCCGTACTCAGGAGAAGTTGGGGAATGTGTTTTGGGGTGTCATTTTACATATACCCATGCTGGGTGAGAGAAATATCTTTGCAAAAGAGAACTTTGTATAAAAAAATTGTAAAAGTTGTCATTTGCCAAGATATTTCTCTCACCCAGCATGGGTATATGTAAAATGACACCCCAAAACACATTCCCCAACTTCTCCTGAATACGGAGATACCAGATGTGTGACACTTTTTTGCAGCCTAGGTGGGCAAAGGGGCCCATATTCCAAAGAGCACCTTTCGGATTTCACTGGTCATTTTTTACAGAATTTGATTTCAAACTCCTTACCACACATTTGGGCCCCTAGAATGCCAGGGCAGTATAACTACCCCACAAGTGACCCCATTTTGGAAAGAAGACACCCCAAGGTATTCGCTGATGGGCATAGTGAGTTCATGGAAGTTTTTATTTTTTGTCACAAGTTAGTGGAATATGAGACTTTGTAAGAAAAAAAAATAAAAAAAATCATGATTTTCCACTAACTTGTGACAAAAAATAAAAAATTCTAGGAACTCGCCATGCCCCTCACGGAATACCTTGGGGTGTCTTCTTTCCAAAATGGGGTCACTTGTGGGGTAGTTATACTGCCCTGGCATTTTCCAGGGGCCCTAATGTGTGGTAAGTAGGTAAATGACCTGTGAAATCCTTAAGGTGCTCTTTGGAATGTGGGCCCCTTTGCCCACCTAGGCTGCAAAAAAGTGTCACACATGTGGTATCTCCGTATTCAGGAGAAGTTGGGGAATGTGTTTTGGGGTGTCATTTTACATATACCCATGCTGGGTGAGAGAAATATCTTGGCAAAAGACAACTTTTCCCATTTTTTTATACAAAGTTGTCTTTTGCCAAGATATTTCTCTCACCCAGCATGGGTATATGTAAAATGACACCCAAAAACACATTCCCCAACTTCTCCTGAATACGGAGATACCACATGTGTGACACTTTTTTGCAGCCTAGGTGGGCAAAGGGGCCCACATTCCAAAGAGCACCTTTCGGATTTCACTGGTCATTTTTTACAGAATTTGATTTCAAACTCCTTACCACACATTTGGGCCCCTAGAATGCCAGGGCAGTATAACTACCCCACAAGTGAACCCATTTTTGAAAGAAGACACCCCAAGGTATTCGCTGATGGGCATAGTGAGTTCATGGAAGTTTTTATTTTTTGTCACAAGTTAGTGGAATATGAGACTTTGTAAGAAAAAAAAAAAAAATAAATCATCATTTTCCACTAACTTGTGACAAAAAATAAAAAATTCTAGGAACTCGCCATGCCCCTCACGGAATACCTTGGGGTGTCTTCTTTCCAAAATGGGGTCACTTGTGGGGTAGTTATACTGCCCTGGCATTTTCCAGGGGCCCTAATGTGTGGTAAGTAGGTAAATGACCTGTGAAATCCTAAAGGTGCTCTTTGGAATGTGGGCCCCTTTGCCCACCTAGGCTGCAAAAAAGGGTCACACATGTGGTATCTCCGTATTCAGGAGAAGTTGGGCAATGTGTTTTGGGGTGTCATTTTACATATACCCATGCTGGGTGAGAGAAATATCTTGGCAAAAGACAACTTTTCCCATTTTTTTATACAAAGTTGGCATTTGACCAAGATATTTATCTCACCCAGCATGGGTATATGTAAAATGACACCCCAAAACACATTCCACAACTTCTCCTGAGTACGGCGATACCAGATGTGTGACACTTTTTTGCAGCCTAGATGCGCAAAGGTGCCCAAATTCCTTTTAGGAGGGCATTTTTAGACATTTGGATACCAGACTTCTTCTCACGCTTTGGGGCCCCTAAAATGCCAGGGCAGTATAAATACCCCACATGTGACCCCATTTTGGAAAGAAGACACCCCAAGGTATTCAATGAGGGGCATGGCGAGTTCATAGAATTTTTTTTTTTTTGGCACAAGTTAGCGGAAATTGATATTTTTTATTTTTTTCTCACAAAGTCTCCCTTTCCGCTAACTTGGGACAAAAATTTCAATCTTTCATGGACTCAATATGCCCCTCACGGAATACCTTGGGGTGTCTTCTTTCCGAAATGGGGTCACATGTGGGGTATTTATACTGCCCTGGCATTCTAGGGGCCCTAAAGCGTGAGAAGAAGTCTGGAATATAAATGTCTAAAAAATTTTACGCATTTGGATTCCGTGAGGGGTATGGTGAGTTCATGTGAGATTTTATTTTTTGACACAAGTTAGTGGAATATGACTTTGTAAGAAAAAAATAATAATTTCCGCTAACTTGGGCCAAAAAAATATCTGAATGGAGCCTTACAGGGGGGTGATCAATGACAGGGGGGTGATCAATGACAGGGGGGTGATCAGGGAGTCTATATGGGGTGATCACCCCCCTGTCATTGATCACCCCCCTGTCATTGATCACCCCCCTATAAGGCTCCATTCAGATGTCCGTATGTGTTTTGCGGATCCGATCCATGTATCAGTGGATCCGTAAAAATCATACGGACATCTGAATGCAGCCTGACAGGGGGGTGATCAATGACAGGGGGGTGATCAATGACAGGGGGGTGATCAGGGAGTCTATATGGGGTGATCACCCCCCTGTCATTGATCACCCCCCTACAAGGCTCCATTCAGATGTCCGTATGTGTTTTGCGGATCCGATCCATGTATCAGTGGATCCGTAAAAATCATACGGACATCTGAATGCAGCCTGACAGGGGGGTGATCAATGACAGGGGGGTGATCAATGACAGGGGGGTGATCAGGGAGTCTATATGGGGTGATCACCTCCGTCATTGATCACTCCTCTGTAAGGCTCCATTCAGACGTCCGTATGTGTTTTGCGGATCCGATCCATATATCAGTGGATCCGTAAAATTCATACGGACGTCTGAATGCAGCCTTACAGGGGGGTGATCAATGACAGGGGGGTGATCAATGACAGGGGGGTGATCAGGGAGTCTATATGGGGTGATCACCACAGTTATTGATCACGCCCCTGTAAGGCTCCATTCAGATGTCCGTATGTGTTTTGCGGATCCGATCCATCTATCAGTGGATCCGTAAAATTCATACGGACCTCTGAATGGAGCCTTACAGGGGGTTATCAATGACAGGGGGGTGATCAATGACAGGGGGGTGATCAGGGAGTCTATATGGGGTGATCTGGGGTGATCAGGGGTGAATAAGGGGTTAATAAGTGACGGGGGGGTGTAGTGTAGTGTAGTGGTGGTTGGTGCTACTTTACTGAGCTACCTGTGTCCTCTGGTGGTCGATCCAAACAAAGGGGACCACCAGAGGACCAGGTAGCAGGTATATTAGACGCTGTTATCATAACAGCGTCTAATATACCTGTTAGGGGTTAAAAAAATCACATCTCCAGCCTGCCAGCGAACGATCGCCGCTGGCAGGCTGGAGATCCACTCTCTTACCTTCCGATCCTGTGAGCGCGCGCGCCTGTGTGTGCGCGTTCACAGGAAATCTCGCGTCTCGCGAGATGACGCACGGATGCGTCCAGGAGGAATGAATCAACCACCTTCCGGATGCATCCGTGCGTTAGGCGGTCGGGAGGTGGTTAAAGGGAACCTGCCATCAACCTTATGCTGCCCATACTAACAGCAGAATAAAGTACAGACAGGTGAGTTGATTTCAGCGGTCTGTCATTTAGAAGTTAAAAGTAAGTGGTTGTCGAGAACCAACATCACAATCATTGCAGACTGGGCCTGGAGAAGAGTCCCGGCCACCTGAGAAGAGTCCTGGTTATTCATGAATTCCTGCTCTCCTGACCACCTGCTGATGACTGACAGTCTTCTACCAAGTTTTCTCCCTTTCTTTCTAGGAGAGAACTGCCAATCGTCAGCAGATGGGTGAAAGTGCAGGAGATTATGAATAACCAGGACTCTTCTCAGGTAGATGTGACTCTTTTCAAGGCCTGGGTTGCAATGATAATGATGCTGGTTCTCAGCAACCACTTACTTGTAGCTCATGAGTGACACACTGTGAAATCAGCATTTCTGTCACTAATTTATGCTGCCCTCAGTGAGGTTGGCATAAAGTTGATGACAGGTTCCCTTTAAAGGTAACCTTTCACCATGAAAGGCAGTGAAATCTACAGGCACCTTGTTATGGAGCAGGAGGAGCTGAGCAGATTGATATGTTGTTTTGTGGGAAAATAATAATAACTTATAATTTAGGTATTTAAATCTCTCCTCTTAGTTGTAGACAGAGCTATCTCATCAGTGACTGATAGGCTATCCCTGTATACACACTTACACAGGGAATGCTATCAATCACTGATAATACCTCCCCTGTGTACAGATATCAGTGACCGACAGCTATCTATGTGTATATACTTACACAGGGAATGCTATCAGTCTGATACGATGGCCCTGTGTTCAACTGAGCTCAGAAAGAGCAGAGATTGAAGACTGCACTGCATTTTTATGGTGACAGGTCCTCTTTAAAACTATTTTACAGAATAACAAAAGGTACAGGGGGTAATAAATGCTTTTACATCCACTAACTTCAGGCCTCTGCTAGGGAAATAACCTGAATTAAATACAGTTCTTAGGTAGTTTTCAGACTTCTACTTATTCTACATAAGTTTTGTGACTTGTAAATACACTACTTATTCTGTACTGATCTACTGAGTCTGTATTATACTCCAGAGCTGCATTCACTATTCTGCTGGTGGAGTACATACATTACATTACTTATCCGGTACTGATCCTCAGTTACAACCTGCTGTGTTCACAATTCTGCAGGCTTCAGAGCTGAGATCTCTTGGCTGACACAGATCTGGTGGTACATATTCCACTGAAGTGTTGCCTTTATACCAGACACTGTACAGTAATCTAATGCAGGGAATATGTGCTGTTTCCACTGTATTACAGGAGCTAAGATTATCTTTAGGGGCTTCTCTATACAGGCTTTTCCAGTGATGAATAGTAGAATATTGATTGCAGCTGTGGAGCATAATATAGGCTGTATTAGAAGACTGTATAAAGTGACTGATACCATAGATTATTTGATCTTGGAAGTTAATGGATACATACATATGGAACTTTCCTGGTACATGACTTTACGTTTTCACCATTCAGAACATCTATTATTCTGCAGACAGGTGGTGCCGTTCACTGGGCCGTTCACTGGGGCATGCTGCATGACAGCCTGGCACCACATAGTCGCAGCTTTGCTTTTTGGCTTTGATCGGTCCGGTGTTCCTTAGACAGTCTAGCATGGAGGCCCCAGCTAGGATCCATCACATGCTTTGATCAGGACGCTGGGCTCCGTTTCTATACCAGTATCTGATTCTATCTAATGGGATTTGTATCCAGTCATCCAGTAAACCCTCATTTCCCATAACTTATTGATATTGGTGGTTTTTTTTTATTTCTGCCAGGAAATGCCTTATTATCGATCTCAGTTCAAGAAATGCGCTGTGGTCGGGAATGGAGGAATACTGAAGAACAGCAAATGCGGAAAAGAAATCGACAATGCAGACTTCGTCTTTAGGTATATCCTAACTCACCGCAAGTACATTGGTCACTGTACTGTCGAGTATCATTTGGGCAGGGTCCGCAGATGTAAGGTGAACCTCCACTTTTGGACACCACCACATTACATCTCAGTGAGCTGCATTAACAATTCCTCAGGCTTCAGAGCTGCAAGGTACTGGGATTCCCTGCCGTTTCACGTTAGATTTCACCGAGTTGCATTGACAATTCAGCAGGCTTCGGAGCTGAAATTTCCCAGGATTCCCTGCTTTTTAATTGGCTGCACAAAAAGTAAATAATAACTGAAAATACCTTAGTTCTTTATCTTACCCACTTATAGACCCCCGACGATCAGTAAGTGATTTTCAAATTACTGAAATGTCATCCCTTGCTATGATTGAATTACCCTTTCAAATACCCCTTGTGGGTCAGATGTAAAAAATAAGGGGGTTCTCTGGGCTTTTCTGAAAATCCTGGTGTCTTAAAGGCTTTTGGAGGCATTTGGAGGCAATTTTTTTATGATTGCACTTTACTCATTTTTGGCTAAAAATTATTTTTTCAATTGGCCTTAATTAAAAATATTGAGCCGTTCTGTCACAAAGGGTTAACTGTTTTTCTAACTGTGTGACTGGTACTTTCACTTTGTGAAGGGTCATAAACACTTATTTAAGCCACATTTTTATTAGTAAGATAAGAACTAGCTGTAATGAGTGTTTATAATGTCAAAGAGCAAAGATAAGGAGCCCGTCTGCTCTTGGTCTGACGGAAAAGACAGAAAATCTAAAGGGTGCTACTAGAGCATCTCAGCTATGTACAGAAAAAAGGATATTTTTAATAAAGACCAATTAAAAAATATATTTTTAGCTCAAAATGAGTATAATGCAATAATTTTAAAAAGGTGTACATAGCGATTAAGATCCTGTGGAGGAAGGATATTTTACGCTATGCAGCTGAACAAGAAGACTCGGCAGGGCATCTAGTCAGAACTGAGGAGCCAACAGCCAATCTGAGTGCAGCAGCGAAGATGGCATAGGGGACGTGATGGTGGAAGTACAGAGATTATGATCTTTCTTCCACAGGGTCTGAAGAGTCTGGGATTTTCAGAAAAGCCCAGAGGACTAAGTTAATTACTCCCTATAGCATTACTGTACAGATTAGGTTTGACTGTGGAATGTTACCCTTTAGGTACCACCCCACTTAGAACCGTATTTTTACTAATTATCTGATAATATATTCCAGTTGATCAGAGAATTAGGGTATTAGAAGTGCAACGGGCACCTCCCCCCCAAGGTCCTTAATAGATGTAATAACGTGCGTCCCAGGTGTAGGAATGCCGAGTGGTGTAGTGCGGCCTAAATGTTTTTTTATGTGTGTCACAGTGCTGCTACCTGGACACTGCTGGATCCCAGGCTTTGGCTCTGAAGCAATAAATAGGGGGAATAATTGAGGGATTTGAAAGAATAATTTGAGTCCAGACCTTGAGATGAAGTTCAATGGCAGCTTTACTTGAACAAACATTTCTCCAAACAGTTTTCAGGCGTTGTCTTGGTTCCAGCAGGCTTTAGCATGAACTGGCAGGCAAAGTCTGACAATGCAGGAATATGCGTTTCCTGGTGTCTCGATACCTGGGGTCTGGCAACATACCGGTCAGCCGGCGCTGATCTTCTTGTGCACCAGGTTGTTAAAAGTAGAAGGTGTAGGACGGTCTCTTGGTGCAGAAGTCCCTTTCTCAGCCTTGGGCTGCTGTTCCAGTCGCTCTAGCTGCTTCTTTATCCTCTCCATATTCTCATCTAGGCAGATCCTAGACCGACTCATATTCTCAGCTAGGAGGGAGACTTGAGCAGTCAGAGCTGCTACTGCATTTGGGACGGGTGCCTGAGCCCCATGCTCAGCTGTCTGGCCGCGGGCAGCACGCCTTCTTGTCTTCGAGAGGTTCAGATTGATGACTTTCCCCCAGGATGCCGATAGCAAGCTCCTTAAAATCCAAGAAAGGGGTATCTGGGTGCTGAGCTGACAGCATCTTCAGCTGACGTTTGAGGGATTCGTCGAGGACACCTTCAATAAACTGCTCTCTGAGGGTTTGACCTTTTCCTTCAGCTTCACGGGGATTTATGTGGATAACTGCCCGCAGAGATTCTTGCAGGGACAGGGCAAAGTCTCTCAAAATCTCCTTTGACTGCTGTCGCATCCCAAAGAAGCGCTTCGTAAGCTGGGAGGCGGTCCTAGTTTCAATGGTGGTCCTGAGTCGGTCTAGGATCTGCTCAGCGGTTTTTCGCTCTGGCCGAGGCAGGACTTAACCTCCTGGAGCGCAGCTCCCTATAACTGGCCAATCAGGATTTCCACTCTCTGGTCCTGAGATACTGGATATAGCTTAAACGTATTTTATCACGGAATTCCCTGAGTGAATGGGGTTCTTCTGAATAACGTGGGAGCCAAGGCGCCCCAAAGAAGTATGGCATAGTAAGAGGCATGATGCATGTGGCTGCAGCTGCTGATGATTGATCACTGCGGTGCTATCTTCGCTGTCAGACATGACTTTTGATACCCTGTACCAGACTAGAGGGGTCAGTGTAAGATAAAATGTGATTTAAGTACACGTTGCTATAGGTAACAGCAGCAGAATTGGTGCTTGGCTCCTTTAGGAGTAGCTGCAGCTGCTCAATTTTGGGGAGTATGATGCTCTGGCAGGCAGATTATAGCCCCTAACAGTCTCTAGCAAGGTTATTTTTCCCCAGAAGTACTCACTCAGACCTCTGGACATTGCTTCTCAGGATCCAGGGAAGGATGAACTGTATTTTACCTTTTCCAAAATGGCCACCGCTTCCACTTCCTGTAGGCGGTACAGTTGGTTTCTCTGTCCTCCTGGGAACTTGTACTGAGCACTTTAGTTCCTTCTGCTATAAGAATGGTTCCTCTGTGGAGGCGGGCTGTTTGGTTCCCTCCCCGCTGCTTCCTCTCAACACAGGATGCCCAAATCCAAGATGCCCGATTAACCCCTGTTTTGCCATAGTGCTGCAACTGATGCAGATTCACACTCTCCAGCAGTAAGTAGATGCTATAAAGTCTCTTGTAGGGGGTTTTACGGATAGAGGGGGCCTTCAAAGTGCCAAAGTAGATCCTGTTCTTCACACCAAAATTGCAACGGGTGCCTCCCCCAGGGCCCTTAATAGATGTAATGACGCGCGTCCAAGATGCAGGAATGGCCTGGGGCAGTGCGGCCTAAATGTCTCTTTATGCGTGTCACGGTGCTCCTACCTGGACACTGCTGGACCCCAGGCTTTGGCTCCGAAGCAATAAAAAGGGGGAATCAGGCATGGGATTCTCCAGATCCGGTTGTTAAAATTACAGCCGGATCGGAGAACCGTGTTGCTGGCTGAATCCCAATCCGGAGTCCGGCAGCAGCAGGTCAGGTGGAGATGAGCGATACTGATTAATGTTGCAGCAGAGCGAGGGAGAGGCATATCCCTTTCCAGCTCCTCTGATAGGCTGCAGGCACTAGGCTGCAAGCTATCAGAGAGTGCCGCAGGCGCCTGAGCTGAGATTTGTACTGCGTGGGACACAGGCCGGAAGAGGGACACTATGGGGGCATGGTGGGGAACACTATGGGGGCATTGCTGGCACATGATGGGGGACAATATGGGGGCATTACTGGCACATGATGGGGGACACTATGGGGGGCATTACTGGCACATGATGAGGGGGGCATCAACTGGGAGAATTACTGGCACATAATCGAGACACTTTTTGGGGGCATTACTGTTACATGATGAGGGGGCATCAACTGGGGGAATTACTAGCACATGATGGGGGACACTATGGGGGCATTACTGACACATGATGGGGAACACTATGGGGGCATTACTGGCACATGATGGGAACAATATGGGGGAATTACTGGCACTTGATGGGGGACACTATGGGGGGCATTACTGGCACATGATGAGGGATACTATAGGAGCATTACTAGCACACGATGGGGACACTATGGGGGCATTACTGGCACACGATGGGGGCATTACCAGCACATGATGGGGGACACTAAGGGGGCATTAGTGACACATGATGGGTTATACTATGGGGGCTTTACTGGCACATGATGGGGGATACTATGGGACAATTACTGGCACATGATGGGGGACTCTATGGGGCATTACTGGTACACGATGGGGGACACTATGGGGGCATTACTGGTACATTATGGGGGACACTATGGGGGCATTACTGGCACATCATGGGGGACACTATGGGAGCATTACTGGCACATCACGGGGGAACCTATGGGGGTATCTACTGGGGGCCTTACTGGCACATCATGGGGGACACTATGGGGGCATCTACTGGCACATCATGGGGGACACTATGGCGGCATCTACTGGGGGAATTACTGGCACATCATGGGGGCATCTACTGGCACATCATGGGGGACACTATGAAGCATCTACTGGCAAATAATGGGGGACACTATGGGGGCATCTACTGGCACATCATGGGGGACACCATAGGGGCATTACTGGCACATCATGGGGGGCACTATGTGGGCATATACTGGCACATCATAAGGAAAACTATGAGGGCATCTTATGGGTGCATTACTGGCACATCATGGGAGACACTATGGGGCATCTACTGGCACATCATGGGGGATTATGGGGGCATTTATTTTGGCACATCAGTGGGGGCACTATGGGACTATGGGGCATCTTATACTGGCATATTATGGGGGCACTATGGTGTTGGAGGGGGGAAGGGGCATATTATATAGGCACATTATGGGGGCACTATGAAGGGGCATTTATACTGCCGCATTATGGCGGACACTATGGAGGAATCTTATTCTGGCACATTATGGGGACACTATGGAGTTGGGGGGGAGAACACTATGGGGGGCATATTATATGGGCACATTATGGGGGCACTATGGCGAAGGGGAAGGAGCGCTATGTTTCATCCGAAGTCGATTCGCTCATCCCTAGACATAATGTTTACACTATTAGTGTCAGCGGCACTATTTGCTGGGTGCAGTTATTTTAGGGCAGGTGTGCCAATAATTATTGAAGGGGCACTATCTTTGTGGTGCTAGTGTTATCATGGGGATTATCTGTTTCTGTAGTATTGTATTGGGAGCACAGCGGGCACAGTATTGGGGGCACTATCTGTGTGGTACTAGTATTATCAGGTGGATTATCTGTTTCTGTATTATAGTATTGGGGAGCACAGCGGGCACAGTATTGGAGGTGGCAGAATGAGTTGTTTAGAAGGTAGGAAGAGGATGGAAAAGTAGGAGCCTTAGATGTTTTTTTCTCAAGCTGCAGAGACAAGAGATGGGTGAAAAATCATCATGGGGGTCTGGTCTGAAAGGAGAAGATGAGGAAACAGAACATCTACATCACAGGCGATGTCACTGGATGTAAGAGGTATGTGGCGCTGTATTCTGGATAGCACTGAATATATTGTGTATGCAAATATGTCTTTAGTGTTAGGTACGGACGTACCAAGACATACGGCCGTCCCGGCGACAGTGAGTGGCAGGAGATCTCTGAGACTGGCAACACGTGGTTTGATCTGACAGGTTTTCCTTGTGGATCAATAGGCGTCTGTGTTGTTTCTGGTAATGGCCACACCCCTTCCCTCCAGGTGTTGCTAATGTGGTCATTTAACCTTCCTTATTTATAGTTGCTTCTCCCACAATGCTGTGCGGTTTATAGCTTCTGTGCCTGTGGATAGTTTGTGGTTGGATCTCGGCTGAGTTCCTGGTGCTTCCATAGCATCTTTGAAGTTAAGTCTTTCCTTTCCCTTTTGTATTTTGTTTGGGTTATGTGTGTTCCTTTTCCTTATTGTTTGTATTAGGCCTGTAGAAGACTCCTGTTTGTCCTTCCTTTTGAAGGAACAGGTAGTCTTGTCCCTGCCATTAGTACTAGGGTCCTATAGGGCTAGATAGGACTCTAGGTATTTCTGCGTATGAACTCACCTACCTTTGGGGTCTGTTCATACTGGTAGTCAGTCAGGATTTTGGTTAGGGTTTTCACTAGGAGGTGTCTTTGGAGGTAGCTGACCTCTGCACGACCGTCTTGCAGATGCACACGGCCGTTGTTTTGGTCCGGATTCGAGCCGCCGTTTTGGCAGCTCGGATGCGGACCCATTCACTTCAACGGGGCTGCAAAAGATGAGGACAACACTCCGTATGCTGTCCGCATCCGTTGCCCCGTTCTGTGGCCCCGCTAAAAAAATAGAACATGTCCTATTCTTGTACGCGCTTTGCGGACAAGAATAGGCATTTATATTAAAGGCTGCCCGTGCCGTTCCGCAAATTGCGGAACGCGCACGGACGCCATCTGTGTTTTGCGGATCCGCAATTTGTGGACCGCAAAACACACCACGGTCATGTGCATGAGGCCTTACTTGAACAAGCATTTCTCCAAACAGTTTTCAGGCTTTGTCTTGGTTCCAGCAAACTCAACTCTGCTTTGTCTCTTTCCCTCTGCTGTACTGACAAGCTAGCTCAGTAATTTAGATTCCTTCTTTATGCTGCACTTCACTTCTTAGACGGACTTATCTTCAGCCAAGGAATAGGTTAGAATCCTTGCAGCTCCAACATGGAGTCTCAACCAGCACAAACCAGAACTTCCCCTACTTCCTTCTGGTAGCCAGTAAGACTGGCCCACTTCTGCCCAAAGGGGGAAGAATGGAATGGTAAGTTCCATTCTCTCTAAGGATAGTTCGCTGCCACCTGCTGGTGAACCAGGCACATTACATGTAAAGGATAATAAATGGGCAGTTTAGTTACAATAATATATCCTTCCTGCATGTGCGCTAGTGCCGTCACTGTTCTCTGGCGCACGCTGGCTTGTCACTTTGTAACGCTGACATTGATCTTTAATTGCGAAGTTTCAAGGTGAAGATTCGCCCTCCGTGTATACCGCTGTGGTTTCAATTACCAGATGCGTTTCGAAATCGCACGGGTTTCTTCCTCAGTGGTTGAAAATGTAATGGCATTATAGGGAAGGGTAACAAGAGAACTGAAATACAGCCACGTACGTACCAACTATCACTGAATGCAGCGACAGCGACTATATGTCTATAGAGGGACCGTGACTATACATTATTTTTTATTATTTTTTGTTTATTTTATTTTAATTGGTTATTGTGTTTATGCATAGAATGTGGTATTTTATATGTATTTATTAATAAATGCGGATATATTATTGTAACTAAACCGGCCATTTATTATAAATTTTATTGAGTAGCTAGGTGGTATAGCAGGCCGAGTTGTATTCCAGTGAGCGCCTCTTTTCTTTTGATATTGTTACATTACGTGTAATAAACGGTTACATAACAAGATTATGAATGCACATTGTGGAGGACAAAGAAGCCATTGTCCACTGTCTCGTTAATGCATTCTTGGTTAAAGTGGTTCTCCTCTTTGGACAATCCCTAGTTGTGAGAAAATTCATTTGACAATACAGTGATCGGGAAGTATCTCCCTGCTGAGACCTCCAGCGATCGGCTGCAATCTGTGAAGAAACCTGGCAGGAAGTGTTCAGTTTCCCCACAGCGCCACCCCTGGGGAGATTAAGCATTACACAGTGTCCATTCAAATCAGTGGATTGTCTGCGTAATGCAGGACAGGGCAGGACCTCCAGAGAGAGAGAGTGAGAGAGAGATGCTCTGTAGCTGCTCCTAAATCTGGCCGAGAGATAAGGATCATGAACAGAGAACCCCCCCCCCCACCCCTCTGTTAACTAAGAATTCCCTAATAGGGTGTATGAAGATGGATTTTCTGAGCTGGACAACCTCTTTAAAGGGGTTTACCGAGATTCAAACATTGATGATGACCCCAGGCTAGGTCATCAATATCAGATCGTCGAGGGTCCTGGATGTCGGATCAGCAGTCTGAGGAGGACGCCTTGCCCCAGTGAGCGATGAGACCTCCTCTCAGTTCTTGCAAAGCACAGCGCCGTCCATTGTATAGAGGCTCTGCTTGGTATCGCAGCTCAGGCCAATTCACTTGAATAGAACTGAGCTGCACCTAGGTCATGTGACCGATGAATGTGACGTCACTTGTGTGGGAAGAGGCTGAGATGCTCACTGCCTCTTCAAACATCTGAAGTTGGACCCCCCACCGATCAGATACTGATGACTTATCCTGAGGATAGCCTATCAGCATGAAAATCTCGGAAAACTCCTTTAATATAGAATAGTGGGTCCCCTGTTTGGACACTCCTTGCTACCAGCAAAAGTATAGAGTGTAGCACATGAGATGGACGGCTTGTCTTATCGATGGGTATTGGTAGCAGACTTGAGCATTGTTGGAGGAGAAGGGATGACTCACAGGCCGCCGATTATAAAAACTGCTCATCATTAGTCTTTATCAAATAAAGTGCCCCCAAGGTTGTCCGGGCTTTTTAATATTGATGACCTATCCTCAGGATAGGTCATCAATATCAGATCGGCGGGGGTCCGATCAGTGTGCATGTACCATCTCCCGTCTCTCTTCCTGCCCTGTCCCAGAAGGGAGACGGCGCATCTCCTCATACAGCTGATCGGCGGTGGTGTCGGACCCCCGCCGATCTGATATAGGTCATCAATATGAAAAAGCCCGGACAACCCCTTTAAGTACGATCTCTTTAGCAGCTGTGTGAACTGTTCTGTGCAGAAGCACTGAATGAAGCACCTCTCTCTCATTCAGAGCATTAGGGCTCATGCACACGAACGTATTTTCTTTTCATGTCCGTTCTGTTCTTTTTGCGTTCATTCATTTCAATGGGTCCGCAAAAAAAATTAAAACGGAGTTACTCCGTGTGCGTTCCGTTTCTGTATGTCCGTTGCGCAAAAAAATAGAACATGCCCTATTATTGTGTTCTTATGGACAAGGATAGGACTGTTCTATTAGGGGCCAGCTGTTCCGTTCTGCAAAATACAGAATGCACATGTATATAATCCGTATTTTTTGCGGATCCGTTTTATGCAGAACGCAAAATACATACGGTCGTGAGCCCTTCTCTGAAGTACCAATCAAGAGTTCCATGTACTCATTAGGCAGCACCTCAAATTATCTGACAGCTTTAAAAGGGTTTTCCCGAGATTTTATCCTCTGGATAGGTCATCAGTATCTGATTGGTGGGGGTCCGACACCCAGGACCCCTGTTCTGGTCCATTCTGTCTTATCACAGGACCAAAGATTTTGTCAAAGCAGCAGCTTTTTCTAATGCTATCTGCTGCATTGTTTTTCATCCTGACCTTGGTTTTAATGCACTGAGCACCGCCTGCCGCCGCCGCCGCTTTTGCTAATTTATCAGCAGTCAGTAGCCGCACAGCCAAGGCCACCGCAAGGACAATGCTGGGCTTTCTGTCAGGATGGGTATTTCTAGAATGTGCGGATTTATAAAGGAAGGAATGCGTTAAATGCGTTTTGTCCTCATGGTATTGAATTGCCTTCTGCTGAACAGAGAGCTCCGCTAGCAACCTCTCTGGCGCCATCTGTTGTCCGGTACCAACGACATCCTCTGCAGTCACCTGAATTAAAAGGAACGGATTGTAAAAATGGACATTTTGGACTGATGTGCTGAAGTGAGCCGTGAAGATGACAGCAATGTTAACCTTTTCATGACTGGACTATTTTCTTCCCTTAATATTTAGTATTTTTTCATATTATTTTTTTATACACTTTTCATTTTGTTGTACAGTATGTGTTGGCGGAGGGGCATCATCATTTTTCATTTTCTCCTCTTGGTGGTGCTACCACAATACGAGGAATACAGTCATGTATAATGAGAAAGTTGTCGCAGTCTGAAATGATCTGGGTGCAGCTGGAGCAATGGCGTTCCCATTCCCTGCGGTCATATGAGCAGGGAGCACTGGAGGTGCCCCAATACCGATCACTTTGTAACACTTTATATAATGAAGAAGAATGCACTGAGCCGCCCAGAGCAGGCGAATCTCTGCAAAATGTATATAGTGAGCGCCCTCTAGTGGCGATTGGAGGCAGCTAACATGTTATTAAATTCCAAGACCGCATGAGAGTGTTGTCTATTTGGGGCACTCTAATGGTAGAATTATTTATTGGGAGCACTGTGCAGGTAGTATTGTTTATTAGGACATTCTGCAGGTAGTACTTTCTTTCTCACTCTCTGGTAGTACTGTTTATAGGGGGCACTCTACTGATAGTGTTGTTTATTGGGGGCACTCTGCAGGTAGTATTGTTTGTTGGGGACACTCCGCAGGTAGTATTGCTTATTGAGGCACTCTGCAGATAGTATTGTTTATTGGCAGCACTCTGCTGGTAGTATTGTTTATTGGGGTACTCTACAGGTATTATTGTTTATTGGGGGCTCTCTCTGGTAGTACTGTATATTGGGGCACTCTGCAGGTGGTATTGTTTATTGGTGGCACTCTGCTGGTAGTATTGTTTATTGGTGGCACTCTGCTGGTAGTATTATTTATTGGGGCACTCTGCTTGTAGTATTATTTATTGGGGGCACTCTTCTGGTAATATTATTTATTAGGGGCACTCTGCTGGTAATATTATTTATTGGGGGCACTCTGCTGGTAGTTTTATTTATTCGGCCACTCTGCAGGTAGTATTGTTTATTGGGGGCACTCTGCAGGTAGTATTGTATATTGGGGTACTCTAGAGGTAGTATTGTTTTTTGGGGGCACTCTGCAGGAGGTATTGGGTATTGGGGGCACTCTGCATGTAGTATTGTTTATTAGGACAGTGCTGGTAGAATTGTTTATTGGGGCACTCTGCAGGTAGTATTGTTTATTGGGGGCACTCTGCAGGTAGTATTGTATATTGGGGGCACTCTGCATGTAGTATTGTTTATTGGGGGCACTCTGCAGGTAGTATTGTTTATTGGGGGCACTCTGCAGGTAGTATTGTTTATTGGGGGCACACTGCAGGTAGAATTGTTTATTGGGGGCACACTGCAGGTAGTATTGTTTATTGGCGGCACTCTGCAGGTAGTATTGTTTATTGGCGGCACTCTGCAGGTAGTATTGTTTATTGGAGCACTCTGCAGGTAGTATTGTTTATTGGGGGCACTCTGCAGGTAGTATTGTTTATTGGGACACTCTGCAGGTAGTATTGTTTATTCGGGCACTCTGCAGGTAGTATTGTTTATTGGGGGCACTCTGCAGGTAGTATTGTTTATTGGGGGCACTCTGCAGGTAGTATTGTTTATTGGGGGCACACTGCAGGTAGTATTGTTTATTGGGGCACTCTGCAGGTAGTATTGTTTATTGGCGGCACTCTGCAGGTAGTATTGTTTATTGGGACACTCTGCAGGTAGTATTGTATATTGGGGGCACTCTGCATGTAGTATTGTTTATTGGGGGCACTCTGCATGTAGTATTGTTTATTGGGGGCACACTGCAGGTAGTATTGTTTATTGGGGGCACACTGCAGGTAGTATTGTTTATTGGGGGCACTCTGCAGGTAGTATTGTTTATTGGGGGCACTCTGCAGGTAGTATTGTTTATTGGGGGCACTCTGCAGGTAGTATTGCTTATTGGGGCACACTGCAGGTAGTATTGCTTATTGGGGCACACTGCAGGTAGAATTGTTTATTGGGGGCACTCTGCAGGTAGTATTGTTTATTGGGGGCACTCTGCAGGTAGTATTGTTTATTGGGGGCACTCTGCAGGTAGTATTGCTTATTGGGGCACACTGCAGGTAGTATTGCTTATTGGGGCACACTGCAGGTAGAATTGTTTATTGGGGGCACTCTGCAGGTAGTATTGTTTATTAGGACACTGCTGGTAGAATTGTTTATTGGTAGCACTCTGCAGGTAGAATTGTTTATTGGGGGCACTCTGCAGGTAGAATTGTTTATTAGGACACTGCTGGTAGTATTGTTTATTGGGGGCACTCTGCTGGTTGGCTACTCTAACCCCAGTTATCTAGAGTCTAGTGACCAGTAATTCAGGAGGCCCCCTGTACTTTATTGTATACTGACCCCCCATTGTTTGACCATTGTACTTTGTCTCTGTTTTTCAGATGCAATCTTCCTCCCATATCTAATAAATACATGGCGGATGTTGGTATGAAGACAGACGTGGTGACAATCAATCCAAGTATTATAACAGAGAGGTCAGTCACGTGATCGGGGCGAGGTGTGGCGCTTTCAGAAAAAAGGGGAGCTGACCGGTGCAGTGAATATGCCAAATACAAACCTACATCAGCCGAAAGAGGCTTCACTGTCTCCTCCTTGCCTACTGTCTCAATGGATTGGGGTATTCTGGATGTCGTCAGAGTCACATCGATATTATATTATGTCAAGAGTGGGCAACAGTCTTGAATTTTCAAAGAAAGTCCTTGTAAATTCAGCTGGTCCCAACCCTAAAAGGGGATGTGCTAATGTAAACCACGCCCATATATGTTTGAGAGGTGCTTGGGGGCGGGTCTTAAATGTCCTGAATTTACCAACAAAAATGTTGTTTGAGTTTGTTTTATCCCTTTCTGCCTACAGAGTAACCTAGAGAGAACCCTCTTTTGTCACCCTTTTGTATTTTCTTGGTGCCATGTACCTTCTCTTATGTCCTATGCGAGGGTGTGGGGTGACTACCTCCTCCGGTGCCTGCCCAGATTAAATCCCTAGTTTTATTCCCCACAAATATAGATTTAAAGTGTGAATTATAACGAAAAGCTACCCACAATTTCCTAATGTAATTTGTTTCAATTTGTCAAGATCTCTGCTTACCGTCAATGAACAGAAACACTCTTGCTCACGTTCAGAGTATGAAACCTCAGTCCTGCACGTACAGCAAACGGTTTGTTACAATGTATCAGTGGGTTAAGGTCTTCTGTCCAAGTTGTACAGAGCCATAACATAGTGACCATAGAGGTTTATAGGGCTCTGTACACCACCGTTCTCATACATGTCGGATTACTCATGAATCCAGAAGAAAGATTTTAAAGCTGAGTTTTCAAAAAAGTTTGTATAATGGCTATGGCTTCTCAGTACAATCATAACTGTGAAGGATTAGGTCTTTTTTAACCTTCCCAAATGTATTTTTCAGCCTAATTATTCCCCTTTTCTGTTGCACAGCTAGATGTATTTCTCTCAGAAGCAGGAGGTGTCTTCCTTCTGTGTAATCTGAAGCACTGTACTGCTGTGACATCCTTTTCTTTACTTCCCACTATGTTTTTTTTAAGCTCCGGAGCTCACAGAACAGATAAGGAGGGAGGCAATCACACTTACAGGAAGGCAGGACTCTCCTGTGAATTCAGAAGCAGTTTAGAAGCAGTTTTATCAGTTTCAGGATCTCAGCTAGCTCTAACACGCCCCCACTTCCTTTCAGCCGTCTTCAGAGTCTCTATTACCAGGGATGGATCTTGCCTGACAGGCAGTGGACTGCAAATTAGGTGGAAGTGAGCCCCCTAGTGGCCTTGACTTTACAGGTTTTTTTTCAGGGGGTTGCAGGCAGATTTTGCTACTTACACCATTCTCTATTAAATGAAACTGTGTAAAAGTATGGTGACTCTTTAAGATATTATTTAGTATTATTTAGTGGAGACATTCTTCCTAATCTGCTACATAGATACATTAGTTTGGAGTCCAGGACAAGAGTGAAATTTATTCTGCTGCGGTAAGTGCCTAAACTGATACATTGCAACAAGCCCATCAGCTGTGACTAGGTCAGACTGGGTTTGCACCCTCCAAATATAATCATTCTATACCACCCCTTGATCATGTATGTTCTTCATCGATAGATTCCAGAAGTTGGAGAAATGGCGGAAACCTTTCTACGACGTGTTACAGGGTTATGAAAACGCTTCCATCCTCCTCCCGGCCTTCTACAACACCCGAAACACCGACGTCTCCATCCGGGTAAAGTACGTCCTCGACGATTTCGCGTCCCAGCAATCCGTGTATTATTTCCACCCTCAGTATCTCATCAACGTCTCCCGGTTTTGGCTTCTCCAAGGCGTGAGGGCCAAACGCATCAGCAGCGGCTTGATCCTAGTAACGGCCGCCCTGGAACTGTGCGATGAGGTCCACCTCTACGGCTTTTGGGGCTTCCCCATGAACCCGTCAGGGATCTTCATTACTCATCATTACTATGACAATGTCAAACCTCGACCAGGCTTCCACGCTATGCCTTCGGAAATCTTTAACTTTATCCACTTGCATAGTAAGGGTATTCTCCGTGTCCATACCGGTACCTGCTTCTAAGAAGCTTCGTCCATGTATACCACGTGCGTGTTGGATGCTTCAACTGAAATTATGCAATAATGCTTCGAGCAGACTACATAGGACGATGCCTCCAAAGCAGCTGGCGGTTGCCAGAGCCACTTCGAGAAATTAGATATTGTCAAAGGGGGAGCAGGGGTTAAGCCAAAAATATTTGAAAAAATTGCATTTTCATCAACACTGGTTTGACAGCTACAATTCCGCAAAGCACACTAGAAGAATTAGCACACGCAGTGCATCTACCAGCATCGACCACTAACCCACCATCCACTCCGGAGTCTGCAGGAGGACAGGAACAGTTGGCGTCCTCGTCGGGACCATAGCATTCCTGTTTTTTTACTGCTTTTTAGGTGTCAATTGGTCACGGAAAGGTTATGGTGGGGTGGAAGCCAGTGAAGCACAAGCAGGAGATGTTCTAGGGTCAAGCTGGTCCATTCTTGCCTTCACCATGAAAGCTATTGCTTATCCAAGTAGGCGCTTATTAGGCACTAATTGGGCACATTGGCGCACAGGTAGACAGGAACTACAAGCGGAAAGTAAAGAGTAAATGAAAATGCAATGTATCTTAATGAAGCCAGACCCTGGTGTGGTACCAGAGGATCTGTCACGTCCTCCAAAAACTCCACCGCCGTCCAATTCTGAGCAGTCTGTGCTTTAATTTTTGGCGCCAGACTGAGCATGTGCTGTTAAGCGGATGGTCCCTGTCGCTCAAGCAGGAGTTAAGCTGAGCGCTCTGACGCCAACCAGCACGGACAGTGTCACACCGGGCCTTGGAGCCTGTGGGCTGCTGTAAAAACAGAGCATGATCTTGGGAGATACAGTCCAGGGTCAGTGGCCCACCAAAGTACCAGAGGATCCTCCGGTGGGCCCAGTCTATGAAGCCATAATGGGCCCCAAAGGTCCAAGAGAAAAATGTATTTTGGAGCCAATCACTGGCCACTAGGGTCTAGGTCTTAGGTTGTTAATTAAATGGACTTTATTCATGATATAGTGGTTTGGGCCCTGAGAGTAATTTCGTCTGGTGGTCCCAAGGAGCCCCAATCTGATGCCGGGTGTAACTTATGAGACCAAGTCGCTCCGAGCAGTGACAGAACACTCAGGTTTACTTCCCCTTGAGAAACGGGTGGTGGTGACGAACCCCTTGACAGAAACATTGGTGCTGAGTGCTCAGAAAATGAGTGGGGGTGTGGTAGAAGAAAAACATAGCCCAATAATCAGTGGAGCAACAGCTATAAATGGATCCTAAGACCTGGAGAGTTTCTTTTAAAAATCATTTTGTATTAGGGAATTGCATTATATGCGATTCTCCATTGTAATGAGAGGCATGTGAAGGCGATCCTGGTGTAAGATGATGGGGTGGAGTTTCCCCGCACTTTACTGTAGGACCTCCTCTCGCTCGTAAAGGAAATTGCTCCAGTTGTATCATTTATCAGACAATTGCTTAGAAAACAATTCCTTAATATCACTTTTACAATGGCTCCAAACCAGAGCTTCCCCTTAAAGGGTTCTTCTCAGGATAGGCCGTAAGTGTCTTGGACCTGCACCTATCTCCAAAACAGGGGTCCCCCTTGACCTGTTCTGCCCGGTGATGGGTCTCCAGTGAGGCATATTTAGACTATGTCCACGGATTTCAGCGCGGATTTCACACCAAAAGCCGTTCGGCACCTGCGCTGAAATGCCTCCCATTCTTTTCAGTGGGCAGCAGACTATTTACGTGTGGTTTTCCACACGTCTTTCCACGTGTTTTTTCTTGTTGTGGTTTCCGCACGGACACCAAGTGAAACTACGGCGGGAGTCTGTTCGTGGTTTTGGCGCCATTCAGGGGGCTAAACAACAAGTGAGTATTTAGCATTGAAATAAAAAAAACAGCTACATAAACTGCGATGGTTTCTGCTGTGGAATACGTGGTGGATTGTGAAATTATCAAAGTCCACCGTGTGAAAACGGTCTAACACCCCCTCCCCCTTTCCCGTCACTGGTACTCAGAGGCGGCCAATCCCAGCACAGCTTTCATTTCTAAAGAGCAGTATGTAAAATGAAAGCTGCGCTGTGATTGGTTGCTAGGGGCAACGAAGACACCTTTTTTATGCAGTTTCAACAGAGATAAATGAAAGGGAGTTGGGGACCTCAATTTTGGAGATAGGGGGTAGATTTGTCTAAACTGGGGTAAAAGAAAAGTGGTTTAGTTGCCCACGGCAACCAATCAGATTGATCCTTTCATTTTTCAGAGCTCCTTTGTAAAATGAAAGGTGGAATCTGATTGGTTGCTATGGGCAACTAAGCCAGGTTTTATTTACACCAGTTTTGATGAATCTCCCCACTAGGTGCGGATCCCGCAGGTGGAAGCTGCAACCATAAGACATTTGTGGCATATCCTGTGGCTATGTCTATGACGCCATTTTATGCCTTTTCTGCTTGATGTAAGGTTAGCGGATTAGCCGCTGCCCCCCTTGTTTTCCCTTTGTCGTCTCGAAAACGTTTTTTTGGAAATCATTTTTCTGTCTTTTAAATGTCATAGCAGGCAATTCGAACGAAAGAGTCAATGTTAATTTGGTGTTAAAACTCAGGAATGGTTCAGAGCTCATTCACGTTTACCAAAGGTGGCCATTTTACCTATGGGGATAATTTATGAAACTCTTTGTTCCCCATAGCGACGAATCACAGCACAGCTTCCATTTACTACAACGCGCTTGAAAAATGAAAGCTCTGGTGATTGGTTGCTATGGGCAACAAGACAGGTTTTTATTTTTTTATGCAGCCTTCTTTCAGGTTGCTGGCCTTCAGACCCTTTTGTCTTTGGCTCCCTCTGCTGGCCATTGGTGGGAAATATGAAATGTTATAATTTTTTATTATTATTTCCTGGTATGTTAAAAAAAAAAATTCAATGTATATAAAAAAAATCAAAAAAAAAAGTGATACATCCCCTTTAAGAATAATGGTTGAACTGTTTATAGTAAATGCGGTACTGGGTGTAAAATAATTTTTCTTTTTCTACCTGGTTTTCCATTTCAATGTGAAAAAAAAATATGCAGTCAAAAAGCATTTGTTAAAGGGGTTCTCTGGCTTTATGTAAATAAAGCTCATTCATTCTGTACTGGAGAGGCGTGAGCTTGTAATATAGTGCGATTTTTGTTTTTTTCAGTTTAAGATCTCTTTTTGCTGTCACTGAATGAAAAACTGCTGAAAACCTAAGAATACCTTTCACAGCTGAGGGTCTGTTACAGTTGTATCCAGTCTAGATCATAGTCTAAACTAAAGAAAATGATGTCCCTATTTCAAAACTGTCTAAAGGGAAACCTTGCCTTGTTGTCCCTAGCAACCGTTCACAGTGTGGAGCACATTAATAATTGAACAGAACAATGACATGGCTGATCAGTCACTTTATGAAGCCCGAAGGCAATGTCTAAAATTTCTCAAACTATATCGAAAATCCTGGAGAAAAAAATGTAATATAAATTTGACATGTTGGGGGCGGGCCCAAGGGTGGGGCTTATAGGGGAGTTCCATCTTTTTGACCTATTCTACGGATAGGTCATCAGTATCAGATTAGTGAAGGTCTAACGCCTAGCACGCCACCATTCAGCTTTATAGTGGATGGAGACGTATACAGAAGGGTGCATGCTGGTGTACCGCAGCTCAGCACTCATCCGTATAACCAGGCGCCACCACTACACGATGGAGTCTTCGGAGCCACACATTCCTCTAAGCTTTTACCCCTCCACCTCCTGGGGTTCAGGATTGGCTGGTATATGTGGCACACGTGGTTGCGGCTTTCCCCATGAAAATCTGTTCTGGATTCGTGCATCCGCCAGCTGTATAGATTCATGGGCAATATCCGGTGACATACCGTATATTCTTTAGGAACTATTAAAGGGGTTTTCCATTTTGCATCAACTTCCTTTAAAGGCTATGTTCACCTTTGGGGTCCATTTTTTTATAATTGCATTTTACTATTTTTTTCAGTTGGTCTTTAATAAAATATATTCAGCCTTTTCATCACAAAGGGTTAACAGTTTTATTTTATTTTTTTGCTGTGCGAATCTTACTTTCACTTTTCACTTTGTGCCGGTCACCTAATAAACCTTATCTCTAATAAACCTTATTTAAGCCACATTTTTATCAGTAATATAAGAACTATAGGAGCTATAATGAGTGTTTATGAGGTCAGAGATGAGCTGCCTAATGGTAAACAGTAAAAACACAGAACATGACACTAGAAAATCTCAGGGCTGTACAGAGAAAGGGGCTCAACATTTTTAATAAAGACCAATTGAAAAAATGAATACAATTTAATCATAAAAATTTGCCCGTAAAGGTGTACATAGACCTTAAAATAATAATTTATGAAGGTCGCTGTAATTTTGTAATGTATTTCTGTTCCCTTTATTGCTCCTATCTCCCGTTCTGGGCTGTGGTCACATGACCATGTCCATGCAGCTCTTTCTTAGTTCCTGTGATGGCATGTCCATGGGCAGGGAAGTGATAGGGAACTGTCTATGTAACTAGCTGGGTGAGAGGAGGAGCAATAAACTAGCTGGGAAATGTTAGGGGGCGGTGCTGGGGCTTTGGCAGAGGAAGGAGAAGTGCATCATGGGTTTGGTTGGATACAACAGGATGTAGAGAAACCTAAGGGATTGGTTTACATGGTGAAAATGGGTCAGGAGAGTCCAAATTGGGAAAAGTATATCTGTTAAAACCCATAGAAATCCTGGAAAACCTCTTTAAGGCCTCATGCACACGATTGTTGCCCCGCCGTGGCCGTATTGTATCACTTGAATGGGTCTGCAACCCAGAGCTCCGGTGCGGAACGGAGGCACAGAACCCCATGGAATCACTACGGAGTGTTCAATTTTTTACGGTGCAGACGGATCACGGACCCATTCAAGTTGAATGGGTCTCGATCCGTTCCGGCCGCCGCACGGATGTTGCCCGTGCATTGGGGACCGCAAATTGGGGTCCCCAATGCACGGAATGGTCGCACAACGGCCATGTGCATGAGGCCTAAGGCATATTGGGGAAGTAGAGGGAGGTCTTTTCTGGAGGACCATAGATGGTCAGAGGAAAAGGAGCAATTACCACATCAAGGACAACAGATCAAGGGGGCGGGTATGACAACCTCCCTCGGTCTCTACAAAAAGTGGGCACCCCCTTTAAATTAAGTGACTAATTATAATGGAACAGTTGAGTAAATAGTATGGGGGTCATTTACGATCAGAAATATGCCTATATTAGGTGTATTTCCGGTGCAGATTGCGGCGTAAAGGTTATTAGCGCTGCAATCTGCGACTTTTCCCCGGTCACGCCAGGTCCAAAAAAGGGGGAGTGGTGTGTGTGGGAAAGGGGACAGGCCCGTCTTGTTCATTATTTTCTACGCCTGTTTAAGGCATAGAAAATGGTCTAAATGTAAGAGAGCTCGGAAGCTGGTTTACATTTAGAACTGGCGCTGGATGCACTGAAGTTATGTTTAGACCGGTGCCTCTTAGCTTCGGCGGATCCACCGACCGCTATAGGGGTTATTATAACTAGCGTTACTTCCTCTACCCCCAACTATGTTTTATAGAGGAAAGTGCAAAAAACTGTACTGTTTATTACATATGAGTGGGGTTGTAAAACCTACAGTACGCTCCTGTGGAAAGGATATACAAACCCTCATTGTGTCTTTTTTATGTTGTAGAACTGCTAGGCAATAGCGATATCTGCAGTGTCTGAACTCACCCCTAGTGTCAAGGTCTAGTTACCCCAAGTATCAGTGTGTCATTGTCCTGTACCCCAAGTATCAGTGTCATTGTCCTATACTCCAAGTGTCAGTGTCATTGTCCTATACCCCAAGTGTCAGTGTCATTGTCCTATACCCCAAGTGTCAGTGTCATTATCCTGTACCCCAAGTGTCAGTGTGTCATTGTCCTATACCCCAAGTGTCAGTGTCATTGTCCTATACCCCAAGTGTCAGTGTCATTGTCCTATACCCCAAGTGTCAGTGTCATTATCCTGTACCCCAAGTGTCAGTGTGTCATTGTCCTATACCCCAAGTGTCAGTGTCATTGTCCTATACCTCAAGTGTCAGTGTCATTGTCCTATACCCCAAGTGTCAGTGTCATTGTCCTATACCCCAAGTGTCAGTGTCATTGTCCTATACCCCAAGTGTCATTGTCCTATACCCCAAGTGTCAGTGTCATTATCCTGTACCCCAAGCGTCAGTGTGTCATTATGCTTTACTCGAAATATCAGGGTGTCATTGCTTTGTCACCTTGTGTTGATGTCATTGTTCTGTAACCCTGAATGCCAAAATGTTTTATTGTTGTGTCAGGGTGTCATTATTTTTTCACCTTAAGTGTCAGTGTCGTTTCACTCTGTACCCAAATGTCAGTGTCTTTTTGCTCTGTACCCCACGTCAATGTGTTTTTGCTCTGTACCCCAAGTGTCAGTGTGTTTTTCGTCTGTATCCCAAGTGTCAGTGTGGTTTTTGTCTGTATCCCAAATGTCAGTGTGTTTTTGCTCTGTACCCCAAGTGTCAGTGTGTTTTTGCTCTGTACCCCAAGTGTCAGTGTGTTTTTCGTCTGTATCCCAAGTGTCAGTGTGTTTTTCCTCTGTACCCCAAGTGTCAGTGTGTTTTTGCTCTGTACCCCAAGTGTCAGTGTGTTTTTTCTCTGTACCCCAAGTGTCAGTGTGTTTTTGCTCTGTACCCCAAGTGTCAGTGTGTTTTTCGTCTGTATCCCAAGTGTCAGTGTGTTTTTCGTCTGTATCCCAAGTGTCAGTGTGTTTTTGCTCTGTACCCCAAGTGTCAGTGTGTTTTTGCTCTGTACCCCAAGTGTCAGTGTGTTTTGTTTCTCTGTAAAAACTAACCCAGCCACTATATTCACAGTGTGAGGGGAGTATAAACATAGAATTCACTTTGGACACCTTCCCACATATAAAATATAACTTTTAAAAGTTATATTTTTATGTGGGAAGGTGTCCAAAGTGAATTCTTTGTTTCTCTGTACCCCAAGTGCCAGTGTGTTTTTCCTCTGTACCCCAAGTGTCTGTGTGTTTTTCCTCTGTACACCAAGTGCCATTGTGTTTTTCCTCTGTACCCCAAGTGTCTGTGTGTTTTTCCTCTGTACACCAAGTGCCAGTGTTTTCTTGTCCTGTAACCCAAGTGCCATCTTCCTCCAAAAAATGTTCTCCTGGGGAGGGAATCAACACATGACACAATGATCAGATTATGCAGGGTTTGTTTGCAGTCTGTAACCATGGAGATGTATAAGTCTGCATTGGAGACTCTCAGAAGCAATAAAATATAGTTGCAAAAGTCTACATACCCTTTAAGGGTCCATTTACACTTTCGTAGAATGGGTTCAGATCCGTTCCGCAATGTTGCGAAACAAATCCGGACCCATTCATTCTCTACACAGTGTGCTGTCCGCATCCTCATTTCCGGAGCGCGGCCTGAACTTCCGGTCCACGGCTCTCGAAAAAAATAGAACATGTTCTATTCTTGTCCGCAATTGCGGACAAGAATAGGCAGTTCTATGGGGGTGCCGGGTCCGCAATACACTACCGACATGTGAATGGACCCTAACGAAAGGAATTATTTGTCCCCGAGCACCAGACTACTACTAAATGTTACTACATTTATTAAGAACGATCTCTATAAATTGTACAGTGCCATAATGTTATGTTCCAGATCTGCCCCTTGGGGGTCCATACTGTTTTTAGTTGTCACGTTTTGGAAGATCATGTCCATATAAATCATATAGTCCCAGATTTAGAACATATACAGTAGGTGCAACAAGGGTTGTTCCAGTTTTTTTTTTCCAAGGTGGAGCTTATCAGGAAAGGAGTGGGGGGGCCTCATGGGAAAGGGTGGGGGCTAAGATGTGAAGTTTTGGCTTAAAAATCTGTCTCAAGCTAAGCCGACCAATATCTGGTACAGAGTCAGAGAACAGTGTCTGTCCCGGCACCGCATGTATCCTCCAGCCTGACCCCTGTGATAGATCTAGACGGCCGGTCTAAGGTTACACCATCTATAGGGATAGTAAATCCGTCCCATTGTGATTTACCTGTCGGGGACAGTATCCTGTATATATCGATCCATTGTTCTGAAGACTTTTGGGGAGATTTATCAAACTGGTGTAAAGTAGAACTGGCGTAGCTGATTTGTACTGTCAATTAAAACCGCTGGGTCTGCTGTGCTGTTAGCCAATCATAATGTGGTGTCTGCTTTGTATACTTACCATTAATACCCTGGGATCCGTCTTGTATACTAGCCATCAGTAATCTGGGGTCCGCTTTGTATACTTTTCATCAATACTGTAGGTCTGCCTTGTATACAAACAAATGATAATCTATGGCCAACACTAGCCATTGAGACTGTGGATCCGTTTTTTTCTGCTTTCCCTAGTAATGAACTGTCTGTCTTGTATACTAGTTAGTGGGGTCTGATTTGTAAGTCCACCATTGGGCAGGGATTTACACAGAGCTGCTAATGAGAGGTTCTAGTCAAGGCTGTATATACAGATCATGCTGACCTTGGCTCTGGGACAGACTCAGCACTCCCAATTGCCGCCCCGTTGTGGCATCACTAAAAATAAAATGCAATTACCCCTGCTGAACGCTGCCCTAGGTCCTGGACCTCCAGTGCCTACAGCAAAATATGCAGCAGATAGAGCAAATAATATAGCATTTCCTGTCTAGTAGTAATTGTCAGCCATGCAATCTTATGGAGAGTAGACGGTCTTATTATTATTCTTTAAAGTAGTAGCAGCCCCCCCCCCCTCCCCCCATGTCTGCTGGTCCCTTATGGAGCTGCACTGATATATGGCATGTCTATCTAGAATGATTGGAGTATGTCAGCTGCCTCATCTGACATCAACAACCAGACAGAAATAAGAAAGTACTGTACATCATCGCGTTTAGAGGTAGTGATCCTCCAGGAAAATGTGCTAATTGAAATAAAAATTAAATAAATGATTATAGTTGCTTAGACAACAGTAGGTGTGTATTAGATGTGCAACAGACGGGATACTACCAGGGGTCCCTTAAAGTGAAAGAGTTTAGTCGTGATGCCAGTTGCAGTTCAGCAACAGGGAACAGAGTCCTCTTAAGTAGATAGTGTTGGTGATAGGTGGTATCCAGGTGTAGGAATGCCAGAGTGGGGCAAGGGTAGCCTATAATGTCCCTTTAGGTGCGGCTTTGCACTTGTCACGGTGCTCCTACCTGGATATCCTGTAACCCCAGGCGTTGTCGTCCAAAGCAGTGCAAACAGGAGGAATAGTTGAGGGATTTGTAGAAATGATTGAGTCCAGACGTTGTATTAATGTTGGAAACAGCTTTACTTCAATAAGTTAGAAGAACTTATTCAAGTTCCATTGGGCAGGGATTTACATGACTAGGGTATTGCAGAGTGCGAGAGCCTATGTAACTGTAAAATAATCAGGCTTGACACCGTGTGACGATAGAAAAAAGGTTTGCCATAGCAGCCTCTTTATTAACTAACATGTTATAAACATCATGAACATCATTAAACATATTAAACCAGACAGGTTGTCAGGAGAGGAGGTCATGGTTGCCCTGACATCCCTAGTCGCAACACACCGACTCAGGGATGATAACTTCCAGTATCCAAAATCGATCCCTTACACCACTCGCTGTTGGGGGGCGCCATCTCTCCAATGGTTCCCCAACTACCACATCAATCCATTCCATGCATGACCTCCTCCTCGCCAGCTGCCGTGACAAAAATGCCACACAAATATAAACAAAGGACCCACACCCACGAGCCTTGTCACCAGAGGGAGGGCGGGTGGGCCGTTCCCAGGTCCTGTTCCAGATGACTAACTGTCTCTTGGCCGGATGTCACGTACCCCTCTCCTACTAACTCCTCACAGGCCCATGTGACCTTGCTTGACCAGTCCCTGACCCCCACAGCCCTAGCACCACTTTTTCAAATTATTAACCCCTTCTGTCCTTGCTCTCCCCTGCAACCCCTGTCATGTCGGGCCTGCAGTAGCCTTGCCCTTTTTGGCCCTCGCTCAGATTATATTTACACGGCCGGCTTTCTCACTGCTCCTGCGCCGAATACTGAACGGGACAGCGCAGGTGCGAGATTTACACGGCAGACGGGGCCAGCAGGAGAACCAACGCTGGCCTTGCCCTGTCAATCAAGACAGAAGGGCGCGGAAATGAGGTGGGCGAACGGAGCCTCTAGGAGCAGGTGTAAAACCCCCCCCCCCCCCCGCTCCTAGAGGCTAATTTGCATATAATAAAAGTTTAAAGGGACACTGACAGGCCAAATCAGCATATATAGTTAGATATATGACATTACAGGTCTTATAGAGTCTTTTAAAAGCATATAAGTATCCCCCCTGTCCACCTTATAAAGAGCGAAATATAACGTTTTATAACCTGCTTCTCCGGTCAGCAATCTGCCCAAGGGGCGGCGTTTCATGTGAAAATGCGCCCAGCCAGCCTTCCCAACTGCCGTTCTTAAGCCCCGCCCAGCTCATCATTATTCACTTTGCTGGGCGGCGGCTAGAACTCTCCCCAGTCCTGATCCTGCGCATGGGCAATTCAATCCTCTGGGACGCACTATTAACTCCTTTGACGATGTGAGTGAGCAGCGCTCTGAAGCGCTGCTCTGAACAGTGCATGGCTGAGGCTGAGGCTGCAGCTGCCTCCAAGACGCAGGCAGGCTGTGTGTACGCAGGCGCGATCTAACCACGGCGGGGCGCAGGCGCAGAAGATTGGGCATGAACGATGCCCAGAGGATTGAATTGCCCATGCGCAGGATCAGGACTAGGGAGAGTTCTAGCCGCCGCCCAGCGAAGTGAATAATGATGAGCTGGGCGGGGCTTAAGAACGGCAGTTGAGAAGGCTGGCTGGGCGCATTTTCACATGAAACGCCGCCCCTTGGGCAGATTGCTGACCGGAGAAGCAGGTTATAAAACTTTATATTTCGCTCTTTATAAGGTGGACAGGGGGGATACTTATATGCTTTTAAAAGACTCTATAAGACCTGTAATGTCATATATCTAACTATATATGCTGATTTGGCCTGTCAGTGTCCCTTTAAATTACACAAAATCGGGGGCATACTTAAAAAAAAGCATTGCAGAGTTAAATTCAGGTGACATTTTCACATCTATAATGTCAGCCTGTTTAATAGCGAAAATTGGGGTGACAGAAACCCTTTAAGTAGAAACTTTTCTTTTCTGCTGAATTGAGCTTTCTGTAGTCTGACTCTGTCTTTATCCTGATCTTTGTCTTCTTCCCGGCTTGTGAGGCTTGCAGCTTGGGCCCCTATACCCAGCAGAGCTGAAGGTGCCCACGACCTTCCCCTTGCAGGGGGTGCTCTAGTCTGACCTTCACTAACTAAAACTCCTCCCTCCCTTAGAGAGTGTCAGAATGTACAGTAACAGTAGCACTGCCAAGTCTGCTGCCACCTCTGGTGAACCAGGCACATTACATGAACATTAACCATTTCAAACATAGGAAATCCACAGTATGGAGGACCTGGACAAAATACACAGAATGACACCGTACCAGCACACACAGATAGGAGCGCGGCGTTACAGATGCTGTGTAGCCATGTGTATAACCTGCTGATTTTGGATATTTCTCCATCCCTCCACTAGTTCATTTTAACCCTGCTGCTGCTCCCCCTCCCCTCTCACAGCATGAGCCTTACAGGAAGAGAGAGGAAGATTCTCTCTGCATCTGCATCCCATTTTGTGGTGCATGTAGGACAGGGATCAGCAATCTTCAGCATTTCAGCTGCTGTGAAACTACAACTCCCAGCATGCAAACATGCTTAGCTCTTCTTCTAACTCCCATAGAAGTGAATAAAGCATTCTGGGAGTTGTAGTTTCTGAACAGCTAGAGGACCAGAGGTTGCTGATCCCTGGTGTAACGCATTCAAAATGATTGCCTGTAAAAATAGCTTTCATTAGGTTTTGGGGGTTGCAGTTCCATCGATGTCTAGCACCTTCACGCCCGATGGCGTATATGTACGTCATAGGTCCGATCTTTAAACATGGCGCCCGATCGCGTGCGCTGTGGGCCATGGGTGGCCGCCTGCCTCTTATAGCAGACACCCACGGCTCATGTCCGCAACCAGCAGTAATGCCGATCGTGGACATTTAACCCCCCAGATGCCGTGGTCAATCCTGACCAGGGCATCTGAGCGCGCTGAAAACGGAAAGTCCTGCTCCGGCTTCCCCGTGTTGGCGATCGGAGGAGTCGGAGCTTGTGTGCAGCAGCCCCTTTCTTTGTGAATGATAGGAGGCTGCTGCATAGTATTTCCTATGGAGCCCTTGTCTGTAATAGGGCTCCATAGGAAAGTAGTGAAATCATCATAGATTCCAATGCAAGTGCATTGGAGTCCATGATAATAGCAATCAGACGATTGATTGTTATAGTTCCCTATAGGAACTATAAAAAAGTGTAAAAAAAAAAAGCAAAAAGTAAAAAAATAAAAATAAATTAAATCACCCTCTTTTCCCAAAATAAAAATAAAAGAACTAAGTATAAAAATATATTCCCCATACGGCAAACGGCAAAATGGAAAAAAGCGTCCAAATGGCCTATTCGCCGTTTTTGGTCGCTTAATTTTCTACAAAAAAATGAAATAAAACATGATCAAAAAGTCATACACACCCCAGAATGGTATCAATGAAAAGTTCAGGTTGCCCCGCAAAAAATTAGCTCCCATACAGCTCCGTACACATAATTACCAAAAAGTAATAGGGGTCAAAATATGGCGGCAAAAAAACAAACGGCTTTTTCCCACTTTTTAATTTTTTTATCATTTTCAAAACGCAAGAAAAACTATACATATCAGGTATTGCCGGATTCGTACTGACCTGTAGAATAAAAGTAACTCGTCAGTTTTATCGCACATCAAACGTCGTAAAAAAATAAATAAAAAAAACCTGTGATGGAATTGCTTTATTTTTGCAATTTCACCCCATTTGGAATTTTTTCCCCGCTTCCCCAGGGCTAGGGAAAGTGTTTAACATCAACAGTGTTGAAAAGTGGTACTGAAATCACAATTATAAACTATTACAGCTCTAGTGGTAGATGATGGGGCATTATGTGTACAGGTGAAACTCGAAAAATGTGAATATCGTGCAAAATTCATTTATTTCAGTAATGCAACTTAAAAGGTGACACTAACATATGAGACTCATTACATGCAAAGCGAGATATTTCAAGCCTTTATTTGTTATAATTTGGATGATTATGACTTACAGCTTATGAAACCCCAAAGTCACAATCTCAGGTCCCCTTTGCTCAGGGGGTATGGGTTAATTAGCTGACTAGAGTGTGACACTTTGAGCCTAGAATATTGACCCTTTAAACAAAATTCTAATTTTAAGTTGCATTACTGAAATAAATGGACTTTTGCACGATATTCAAATTTTTCGAGTTTCACCTGTATGTTCGTTATATTATCCCTTTTGTTCGCTTGTACAGTAGAACATTATACATGTACTCGTCATCTCACACATTAAATATTGAAACCTTATTTGAAGGATAAGACAGTCACACAAAAGTAACCCTTTCCCTACTGTCCACTGCATAAATCTTCAAGATAACTCTTTCTGTTCACGCATACAGCCATCATAGAGGGGCATCTCCTAATTGTGACACCCCCAGCTATTTCATGGATCATGGAAAATATCTCAGCTATGCATGACTACCACTCCATTAACGTTAACGAGAGCTACTGAATCCTAGGATTGCATTATGTGAAGGTTCCTATACCTCCCATTGACTGTAATGTTCAGATGGTATATTCATACAGGGTCGACTGTCCATGAAAATGGAGATCAATGGGGCTTCAACCACTGGACCTGCACCACATGATATCAAGGCGTACCTTCAGCCAGATAGGAAGTTTGACTGAATCCCTATAGTCAGTAATTGTGTCTGCCATTTCCTTGTGAGCTGTTTGCACTCCAGCATGCCTAAACGTCAGCCATATTAGCTCTCACGAGGCTGCTTTTTCTGTCACCTGGTCACCCAGAGAGTCCTTCACTTCCCTCCCCCTCTCAGTTCTCGCTAGCGGTCATTCACAATGAGAACCCACTCTTCCTATCCCCCTCTTACTGTGCAGAGACATATTTGGTTGAATCTATGGCTGTAGAGTGTGGAGCAAGTTCTGATACCAGTGACCAAAGTCCTCATCAGTGAAGGAGGAAGTAGCTAGCTTCTCCCCCTACTTAAATTCCAGTAGGAATCCATACCTCTGGCAGCCCGGGACATAAATGTAAGAAGATCAACAGGTTGCAATTTTATTAGCGGGCTGCATCATGCCAGCGACTTACTTGGTTGCCAGCTTGCCCGCCAGTAAGGTACCAGGGGATAACTGAACTAAATCGTTGTGGACAATGGGCGTGGACCTTGTGCTGAGGAACTTTACACCCCCCGCACCTAGCACCAGACCAGATCCCTATGTACAGACAGAGGAGGAGAGAATGGGTGGTAATAAGAAGCCTAATTAGTCCTTTAGACCTTTTTTTTTTTAAATAAAGAACTTCTTTTGTTTTTTATTAAAAACGTTTAGCCGTTTTTTGGGATATAGGGGCTAAAAATCAGTCTATTTGCTGAGTATCACTTCTTAGTCCTGTAAGCTGACGGCTCATGTGAAGCCTTATCTCAGATATCCTGACCTTATAAACACTCATTTGATCTATTTTCTTATCGGTTTAGCTATAATGAATGTTCAGAAAAAGTCTGCCGAAAACTCTGCAAACAGACTGATTTTTAACCCCTGTTACTCAAAAATGGCAATTTTTTTTTTTTTTTACTAAAGACCAATTGATAAAAAGATTTTTAGCCCAAAATGAATAAAATATAATCATAAGGTATACATAGTCTTTAAATATCTGAAATTGCACAATATAGCTTATTAAAGGGAAGATCCATCCAATGAGCTGACAATGCTTTTCTCAGTCTAGTAGTCTTGGCAGTCCTCATGATTGATGTAAATGGATATACTATGTCACATCTTCCTTGGCCCAAATCTTTCGGCACATCCCTTGTTCCAGGGATCAGAAAAATAATTGCATGGCTTCTACTTATTGGCAAAATTATGATTTTGACAAGAGATGAGTGAGCTCTGGGAGAGGGGTCCTGACCATTCTGCTACATGTAGAGTTATGGCCGCTGTGCTGTGCAGCTAGGCCAATGATAACTGGTACAAGTGTAGGATGTGAAGTGATAGAATTCAAGCCTATGGCCACATTTGTAGCCAATAGCATTAAAAACAAAGCAACTTTGCACACAGCTTATATGCAGATCTATATCTCCGTGGTTACAGACTACAAACAAACCTGTATGTAGTCTGATCCTGCATTCATTCTTCATTTGTTCTCAAATGCACCTTTACCCATGGTACAAATCTCCTATCCTGGCCGTGCCCACACCGGGTGCAGGAGCTCCTGAGTTATGACAAGGAATACAACATTATTTAAAAGGGTATTCCCATCTCAAATTGCTAGGATATGCCATCGATGTCAGAAAGGTGCGGGTCCCACCTCTGGGACTCTCTCCTATCTCCAGAAAAAAGGCCTCTGAAGTGAAGGAGAGCGTACCACGCATGTGTGGCGTGCTGTCCATTTACTGCTATGGGGGTTCCAAAAATAGTCGAGTGAGTGCGCTCAGTTATTTTCGGAAGTCCCATTCAGGCGAATAGAGAGCACACCACGCAAGTGCGGCCTCTGCTCCATTTACCTCTATGGGACTGAGAATGGAAGGTGGCTGAGCTTGTGTGGTGTGCGCTCCTTCCCTTTGGGGGCCCTGCTCTGGAGATAGCAGTGGGCCCTAGAGGAGGGAGCTGCACCTATCTGACATTGATGGCATATGCTAGCGATACGCCATCAATGTCAGAGATAGGAGATATCCTGGAAATAATATTGATGACCTATCCTAGGTCATCAGTATTAGATCGGCAGGGGTCCCGGGTGCCAGCTGTTAGAAGAGGGCGGCTCTTCGTGAGCCCCATTGCCTCTTCCTAGTGTCTTCACCGTACATTGCTCACATGGCCTAGTTGCAGCTCAACCCCTACGAAGTGAATGGGGCTGGGCTGCAATACCAAGCACAGCCACTATACAATATACGGCACTGTGCTTGGTGAGCTCCCTGGAACAGCTGATCAGCGGCGGCGGTGCCAGGACTCAGACCCCGCCGATGTGATAATGATGACCTATCCTGAGGATACGTCATCATTATCAATTCCTGGGTAACCCCTTTAATGCCATTCCCCACTAGAACAAATTGTCTTTAATGGTTAATGTCCAGTATCCTTCCAATGAATCCTCCCCCTTTTTTAAGATCTCTGCTTTGTCCATCAATGGAAACATTCTTGTAAACATTCATTGGCTGAAAACCTTGTCATGGATGGAAGTTAGGGTTCATGCTCCGTGCCCTTATTGCGGACTGCAAACAGAGGGACCGCAACATACGGGCACCGGCCCTGTGCACTTTGTACTATGGATGCGGACTCGTTGACTTAAATGGGTCCGCAATCCTCAGGGAGGCACCAATCAGGAGCCCACGGAAGCACTACGAAGCGCTTCCATGGGATTTCGGTCCGTGCCTCTGCACCACAAACAAATAGGACATGTCCTGTTTTTTTGCGGTGCAGACCGTCTCTTGCAGATCGCGGACGGAGTGCCCACAGACAGCGCCCGTGCATTGTGGACCGCTGTTTGCGGTCCGAAGCATGGTGGTGGGGTACACACGCTCTTGTGCATGAGCCCTTAGCAAGAATTATTGCCATTTTAATCAATCTGGACCCCAGACGGATACATCTGATACATGGACTGTCTCGAATGGATACAATTGTAGCAAATAGTAGGTGTAAATGGTTTTCAGTCACAGACAGCAAGCAGATATTTTATAGAGAATCTAAATCCAAAGTGTATTAGAAAGTTGCAGGAATTCTCATCATGCAATGATTACGCTTTATATACATAAAACCGGAAAAATCACCTTTTAGCTGAAATGTTTTTCGCAACAATTGCACCCCCTGCTGACAGATTCTGGAACTGCGATATTCGAAATGAAGACTAGTGCTGACACCTGGTACCTGGTGATACTCTTTACTCCCATTGTTCCCAGAAGCTCTGCCACCGCTGCACGTCCTGCAGGCGCTGGATGAACTGCCCTACTGTATGCATTTGCCAATAGAGACATCTCAGACTATTTCGGAAGAGAATGGATACACTTTAATTCTCTGTTATCCTGGGGGGACCGATCCTGTACGTCAGTGAATCCCCCCCGTCCCCCCAAATGTACAGCTCTGGAGGTGGAGACGTAAGCCATAACGTGCAGACTGCTATCAGGGTAATACTCGTCTGTCACTGTGTCCGCAGCAAACCATGTGTCATTCCAATAAAGTCAGAAATGATGAGTAGAAAGACACGTCGTGCGGTTTTATTGTCTTGTTACTGTAACATTGGGGGGATTCGTGGCTGCTCCTGACTGCCCTGACTCTGGTCATTAGTGCCCACCCATGCCACCAGAGGAGTACGTACCACGGAGGCAGACCACGCGGGCATGGGTTCTCTCCACAGGAACTGCATTGTTAGCAAGTTAGGGCTGGAGAACTGTCCGAAGGGTCGTGGGAAGTGGCAGACATCACCAGTCTAAAACCATTATGGGGGGCCAAGTCTATCTATCTCCATATCTATCTATTATCTATCTCATATCCAGTGGTGTACCTGAAATATAGGCAGAACACACTACTGCTATGGGCCCCAGGGGAGGGGGGAAGTGGGAGCCACACAGAACTTGCTCTTCTTTTCCACATATGAAAACTCCGCATTTTCACACAGCTGCCACTAGGGGGAGTCCAGTACAAAGCGATTATTATAGCTCCAGATGTATGCATTCCTATTCACTGAGCTCCCCCTAGTGGTGGCTGCAGACAGCTAGCTTAGTAATAGAAGAGAAGCAGGAGATTTAGCAATGTATTTTTGCCATCTGACAGTCTATCTATCTATCTATCTATCTATCTATCTATCTATCTATCTATCATCTATCTATCTATCTATCTCATATCTATCTATCTATCCACTAACTATCTATCTATCTATCTATCTATCTATCCATCCATCTCATATCTATCTATTTCATATTTATCTCATATCTATCTATCTATCTATCTCATATCTATCTATCTATCTATCTATCTATCTATCTATCTATCTATCTCATATCTATCTATTTCATATTTATCTCATATCTATCTATTTCATATCTATCTATCTATCTATCTATCTATCTATCTATCTATCTATCTTTCTATCTCATATCTATCTATCTATCTATCTGCACAGAAAATCACTGGGCGAGCGGCTATATTTGCTGGTCAGAAATTTGGGAAAGCTGGGTTAGAAGACAGTTAACCACAAGGGTCACCATCCTAGAAGCAGATATGACCGGTGAATACCAGGAGGGTCCAGCTCTGGTCCTTATGGGGGCTAAGAAGTATCTCCCAAGGAAAGAGAACCACCTCGCTAGCGCCACCTTGTGGAAGTGTCTCCCTATGTTGTTTTTTTTTAAATAAGCCTTGGGATATGACAAGGCAGATATCAGACAAATGAGCAGATGCAGAACCTGAGTCTGCTGTCATGTCATACCTGATCTGAGCTGCTGGAGGGAGGGTAAGTCTCTGGGACCTACGGTAAGCAGTGATCTGGGGCAGCAAAGTGTAAAAGGACCCTAATCCGGAGTGCATTGTGCTCCAGCCTGTTCCCTGGTGACTCATTCACACCCTGCAGCTGTTCTGGGCGTCCTTAGCAACCCCTGTGAGCGTCTGCTACACAGAATGTGTCTGCACCTGAGATCCCTGCACCTGCCAGAGCCCTGCAGATCCCCCGGACGATCCAGATCCCCGCACCCACACTAGATCCCAACAACACCCCAGATTTACACTGGCTGGAGCCCCTTCTTCATAGGTGTGTGTACCTGAGGAATATACAGTGGGTGCATCCCCTGCCAGTCACCCTATGAAGTGCACCCGATCTGATCGCTGCACTGCACGACTCCTGTCTCCCGGGCACCACTACCGCTCCGATTGAATTGCATTGGAGGTGTGCTTCCTGGAGTTCACCGCTAGGTGTCGCTGCGTATAGGCTCCGTGTATTCTTCCATGCAGTCAGGTGAAATCCTCAGGTAAGATGTGTGGAGGGGGCTGCAGGGGGGGCTGCAATTTCATTTCATTTTACCGTTTTACATGTCTGACTGTTAACATACAAGCCTCCCTTATGAAAAGCAATGCAACTTTTTGATTGCTTTGAATGACAGTTGTCAAGAGATCTGCTTGCTGTAAGTAAATGAAGACAAGCGCCTCAATAAGGGCTCATGAAAAAAAAAACGTATTTTCTTTACGTGTCTATTCAGTTTTTTTTTTTTTTTTGCAGACCGTATAGAGGACCATTTATTTCAACGGGTCCGCAAAAAATCCCAGAAGTTACTCCGTGTGCGTTCCGTTTCTGTATGTCCGTTGCGCAAAAAAATAGAACATGTCCTATTATTGTCCGCATTACGGACAAGGATAGTAATGTTCTATTAGGGGCCGGCTGTTCCGTTCCGCAAAATACGGAATACACACGGACGTCATCTGTATCTTTTGCGGACCGCAAAATACATACAGTCGTGTGCTTGAGCCCTTAGGCTACATTCACACGATCGTATGTGTTTTGTGGTCCACCAAAAATATGGATGACGTCCGTTTGGCATCCGTATTGCATGTTTTTTTTTTCCGGATCCATAGTGACAATGCCTATTTCGTCCGCAAAACAGACAAGTATAGGACATGTTCTATCTTTTTTTGCAGGGCTACGGAACGGACATAGGGCTCATTCAGATGGCTGTATGCTGTTCGCAAAAATGCGGATCAGTTTTTTTGCGGACAGTTCAGCATGTCCGCCAAAAAACGGATTGGATTCAGTTTTTTTGGTGATCCATAGACTTCAATAGGACAGTTTTCAAGAGTTCTGCTTGCTGTTAGTGAATGGAGGCAATCAGAGGCTCATGCACACGACCGTATGTAATTTGTGGTCCGCAAAACACGGATCCGCAAAAAACAACAACAATGGATGACATCTGTGTGATGTCCATGTTGCATACATTTTCCATTGTAACAGACGGACAAGAATCGGACATGTTCTACCTTTTTGCGGAACAGACATTCCGAAATATGGATACAGAATGCACACGGGAGTCATTTCCATTATGTTTTTCAAGCCCCATTGAAGTGAATGGTTCTGCATACAGACCTGTAAAAAAAACGGAACAGAAACGGAAAAAAATAAGTTTGTGTGCATGAGCCCTAAAGGAGGTAAAATTAAAAAATTTGGAACGAGCAAGACTAATATGTTAATTATCAAGATTTCTGCTTGCTGTCAGTGAAGGGAGACAAGGGGCTAAATAAATTCATAGCAGATGGAGACCCTGAATCTGGATCGCGGCCTCGCTCCTTAGTGATCGCCAACAGCAGGAGTTGTCTCATGAAGACCCCCTTCCCCATCAGCTACTTTATTTAGCCTGCCGATTTGGCATTGCATAGAATGGACGCCCATGCCAGGTTCTCCAGGGCACATAGAAGGGGTCCAAGTGTAGGGGGACCTCCATCTCTGATGTCCAAGTCTTCTAATACGTCGTATGGACGGGGCCTGTTCTGATTGAGGACCTGATTAAAAAAAAGATTTTTAGCTCAAAATGAGTACAATGCAATAATACTGTAATAATATTAATAATTAAAAAAAATTGCAGGAGCACATAGCCTTGAAGCCCTTCAGGACCAAATAGTTTTTGACAATAACATTTTGCATAGTAACATAGTTTATAAGGCTGAAAAAAAATAAAATAAATCCATCCAGTTCGGCCTGTCATCCTGCAAGTTGATCCAGAAGAAGGCAAAAAACCCTGTGAGGTAGAAGCCAATTTTCCCCACTTTAGGGGAATAAAAAATTCCTTCCCGACTCCAATCAGGCAATCAGAATAACTCCCTGGATCAACGACCCCTCTCTAGTAGCTATAGCCTGTAATATTATTACACTCCAAATATACATTAAGGCCCCTCTTGAACTCTTTTAGGCTGGGTTCACACTTGAGCGTATTTGATATGCGCGTTTAACGCGCGTTTTTGTCCATAGTCAACGCGCGTATTACGCGCGTTTGTGTGATTGACAGCAGTGTTGTCCAATGAAAATAGGGTGTGGCCTTTTATTGCCTGTTGCTATGTGCCAAACGCGCGTTTCTGGTCACAAACGCGCAAAAGAACATATTTACGCGTTCCTATGCAATCCTATGGCCGCAAACGCGCGATAAAACGCCCCAAAGAAGCTCAAGAACTTTTTTGAGCGTAGGGCGTTTTTCAGCGAGTTCAAACGCGCTGTAAAACGCTCAAGTGAGAACCAGGGCCATAGGGAAGCATTGGTTTTCATGTGTTGAGCGTTTTACAGCGCGTTTGAACGCGCTGTAAAACGCTCAAGTGTGAACCCAGCCTCAGGGCTCTTTCACACTTGCGTTGTTGTGTTCCGGCATAGAGTTCCGTCGCCGGGGCTCTATGCCGGAAGAATCCTGATCAGGATTATCCCCATGCATTCTGAATGGAGAGAAATACGTTCAGGATGCATCAGGATGTTGCGCTTTTTGCTCCGGTCAAAAATCCTGAACACTTGCCGCAAGGCCGGATCCGGAATTAAGGCACATTGAAAGGCATTAATCCGGATCCGGCCTTAAGCTAAACGTCGTTTCGGCGCATTACCGGATCCGACGTTTATCTTTTTCTGAATGGTTACCATGGCTGCCGGGACGCTAAAGTCCTGTTTGCCATGGTAAAGTGTAGTGGGGAGCGGGGGAGCAGTATACTTACCGTCCGTGCGGCTCCCGGGGCGCTTCAGAGGGACGTCAGGGCGTCCCACGCGCATGGATCATGTGATCACATGGATCACGTCATCCATGCGCATGGGGCGCTCTGACGTCATTCTGGAGCGCCCCGGGAGCCGCACGGACTGTAAGTATACCGCTCCCCCGCTCCCCACTACTATTATGGCAACCAGGACTTTAATAGCGTCCTGGGTGCCATAGTAACACTGAACGCATTTTGATCCGTCTTCAAATGCTTTCAGTACACTTGCGTTGTTACTGATCCGGCGGGCACTTCCGGCAAATGGAGTACACGACGGATCCGGACAACGCAAGTGTGAAAGAGGCCTTATTGTACTCACCATCACCACCTCCTCAGGCAGAGAGCTCCATAGTCTCACTGCTCTTACCGTAAGGAATCCTCTTCTATGTTTGTGTACAAACCTTCTTTCCTCCAGACGCAGAGGATGTCCCCTCGTCACAGTCCTGGGGATAAATAGATGATGGGAGAGATCTCTGTACTGACCCCTGAAATATTTATACATAGTAATTAGATCTCCCCTCAGTCATCTTTTTTTCTAACGTGAATAACCCTAATGCTGATAATCTTTTTTTGGTCCCGTTTCCATTTAAGGTTTAAAATGGCTTTTCCGGGATTTAGATGCTGATGGTCTATCCTCGGGATCGGTCAGTAGTATCAAATCAATGGTGGTCGGACTCCCAGCACCTCCACCGATCAGCTGTTTCGGGCAGCTGCCAGTGCCAGACATGTACAGAGCCGGATACAGAAGGCACTGTGCAGCTCAGCTTCCTTATACGCCAGCCAGGGTCAGGAACTACACGGCGGACAGAGATTTCCATTCACTGTACAGGCTGCCCAAAACAGCTGATAGCCAAGGGTGCTGCGTGTTGGATCCCCATTGATCTGACACTGATGACCTGTCCTTAGGCTATTTTCACACTAGTGTTTCTTTTTTCCGGTATTGAGATTTGTCATAGGATCTCAATACTGGAGAAAAACGCTTCAGTTTTGTCCCCATTCATTGTCAACAAGGACAAAACGTAACTGAACAGAATGCTCCAAAATGCATTCCGTTCCATTTGGTTGCGTTCCCATACCGGTGAGCAAACCGCAGCAAGCTGCAGTTTTCTTTCTGTCATGGGATGTGGAGCAAGACGTGCAACGGGCGCCTTCCCCCAGGGCCCCCTATATAACACCCGTCCCAGGTGTAGAAATTGCTAAGTGGTGTAGTGCAGCCTAAAATGTCTCTTTATGTGTGTCACAGTGCTCCTACCTAAATACCGCTGGACCCCAAGCTTTGGCTCCGAAGCAATAAATAGGGGGGAATAATTGAGGGATAAAACAAAAACTTGAGTCCAGACGTTGAGATGAAGTTCAATGGCAGCTTTACTTTGCATAAACGTTCTCCAAAACGGTTTACAGGCTTTGTCTTGGTTCCAGCAGGCTTTAGCATTAAAACTGGCAGGCAAACTCCACTCTGCTATATCTGTTTCTCTCTGACTCTGCTGTACTGACAGGCTGGCTGTATTTCTGTATGCTGCACTTCACTTTGTAGTCTGACTCTAGGTTATGCCAGGGAACTTTCCTCCTGGCTCCTGAGGCTTCAAGCTTTGGCCTCCATGGCCAGCAGAGCTTAGAGTGCTCTGGCTGGCGCGGGCACATCCAGCAGAGATGTGCCCCGGCCCCCTGCACCCCCTTCCCCTAGCTGGGGGTAAAATATACTGGAACTAACTGGTCCCCACCCTTCCTGCAGGAAGTAGGACAAGGCCACTTATCTCCAGAGGGGGGGGGGTTAGAATGGAATGGGAAGTTCCATTCCCTCTAAGTACAGCTCTGCCGTGTTTGCTGCCACCTGCTGGTGAACCAGGCACATTACATGAACATAACAGTTGCAAAGAGATTAGGAATGCACATTGTGGAGGACCTGGATAGACATACATAAGATGACATTATATTAGCCCATTAGAGATAGTAGCAGGGTGCAGTAGTGGTAACACAATGCAAGTCAATGGGGACGGATCAGTTTTTTTCTGAGACAATAGAAAACAGATCCTTTTACCACTTTCAATGGTGTTCATGACAGATCCTTCTGTTAAAAATGATACAACCGGATCCGTTCATAACAGATGCAGACATTTGTACTATCAGTAATGGAAGCGTTTTTGCTGATCCATGACAGATCCAGTAAAAACTCTAGTGTGAAAGTAGCCTTAGATAGGTCATTAATCCTGAAAACTTGCTTAATGACGACAATTAAACACAAATCTGCCGGAGTTTTATGGGTTCCATTTTTATGACGTTCCCTATGTGGTAAAAGCGACCCATTCCCTTCATTCTCCAGGTCACTACGCTTACAGTGATGCCACATTTATATAGTATATCTTGTGTTTTATTACTTTAAAAAAAAAAAATTTGAAAAAACAATTTTTTTCTTTCTATCGCCAAATTTTGATCCCGGTAAATTTTTATACTTTTCTATGGAGTTGTGGAGCGTGGCCACTCTGTTCTTTTTTTGGGGGCTCCATGGGGTATGGGGTCCCTGTTCTTGTGATTGGCAGGGGTCACAACAGTACGGCCCCCACTGATCTAATTGTTATCCCCCATAACTGGAATACCCTTTAAAGGCTATGACCACCACTGACATGGTGTCACGATCGGGTGTGGAAGGGAAACACCACACCGAATGAGGCCTAGAAACTAGGGAAAGGAGATGGACACCTCCTTGTAAAACCCTAATCAAAGTCCTGACTGACTACCAGTATGAACAGACCCCAGAGGTAGGTGAGTTCATACACCGGAATACCTAGTGTCCTAACTCACCCTACAGGACCCTGGTACTAATGTCAGGACTGAGACAACCTGTTCCTCCAAAAGGAAGGACGAACAGGAGTCTCCCTCAGGCCTTAATACAAATGACAGGGAAATGCAACACACAAAATAACCCCAAAAAATACAAAAGGGAAAAAAAAACACTTAACTTCATGTGGCTATGGCAGCACCAGGAACTCAGCCGAGATCCACACACCAGCTATCCACAACTCCAACAGAAGCTATAAACCGCATAGCATAGTGGGAGAAACAACAATAAATAGAGAAGGTTAAATGACCCTAATAGCCACACCTGGGGTAAGAAGGTGCAGCAAACACCAGAAACAACACAGACGTCATTTGATCCAAACGGGAAACATGTTAGATCAAACCACGTGTTGCCAGTCTCACCGATCTCCTGCCACCTGTCGTGGGAACGTCTGTGACACATGGAAAAGATGATTTTTACAAAGGTTAGTGGTTACCATAATAAAAAATAATAATTTTCTGATAAAAAATCAATCATTTTCAGACTTGCTGATATTCAGTTTACCACCTGCTCCTAGTTTGACTTTTCTTATGTGGACGTGTCCCTCCCGGTGATACATGCTGAAAGTAATCTGTGTGTCCAGGATACTGCTGTCTTCCTCCTGTAAATTGCCTTGTGTGCGCTTTTCTCACCTATCTGCTTCCTGTGTGGTAGGCCATTCATGGGTGCTTTTCCCCTCACGATGATCTGATCTGCTGTGTACGACATCGTCTCCCTCCCTGCTGCTATCTTTAACACTAAGAGAAGGGAAGAGAGAGCAGAGAGCTGTCAGCAGCAGTAACAGAGATTAATGCAGCAGAAATAAATTCAGCAGCACCAGCAGCTAGGTGAACGACTTACACACACACTCTGAAAACTATTTAGAAAGTGGCTTCATTTTCCATTTTGGCAGCAGATATGCTCACTATTACAATTCCTTACTATTTTCAAGATATCATCTTGCTGTCAATGAATGGAAACATTCTTGTTTTCATTCAGAGTGTTGCATTGGTGGGCTGTACCTGCTGCCATCTCCTCCTTGGGCATGGCCTTCAGAGTGCTCACTTGGTTGCTTGCTCTGCACCCTCTGTGGGCCAGACCACCGGGGTAGTGATGCTCCATCCGAACCAAGCAGGATAAGGCCTGCTTCTTTTCGGCTCTGCCTCTTACTTCAGGAAGGGCGCACACTCCTCAGACTCTTAAAGGGCCAGTGCACTCACACCTTTATCTTCCCTCGCCTATGCATGATCTCTCTAGGGTATTTATGGAACATTTCCCTGTGGGATGGTGCCTGAGCAATAGGTTCTAGTTGTCTTCTTTCATGTAAAGTTGCGTTACTTGTCTTGTTCACTCTCCTGTGTACCAACTTCTGCATGGCACTGAATTAGACCTGACCTGACCTCTGCCTGATCTCCGTACTGACCCTGAGCTGTCTGAACCTGACCCTTCCACTGACTTTGGATTGCATAACCTGTGCCTGCCCTGACCTCAATTTGTCCCCGACTATGGACTTGCCTGATCCCCCAGTGCTCTGCCCCAGTGTCTCTTGCTCCCCGTGGGTCAGCAGCCTCTGGTGGTTTCCCTGCAGTGCAGTCTAGTTCCCTATATAGAGGTTAACCGGTGAAGAGGTGAAGACCAGGGAGGCCACTTAGGTAGCAACCTTAGGAGTAGCCCCAAGCCAAATCTGTTTAGTAGACACTATGGGTCCACATCTGCTTCATAACATGGTGGCTGAAAACCTGTACAGAACTAATGTGGCTGAGGAACTGTTATGAGTCTACATTTCTCCCAGATTTTGTAGCTTCATCAGGGAATGAATTTAAAGGGCATCTGTCAGCAGATTTGTCCCTACGACACTGGCTGACCTGTTACATGTGCGCTTGGCAGCTGAAGGCCTCTGTGTTGGTCCCATGTCCATATGTGCCCGCATTGCTGAGAAAAATGATGTTTTATTGTATGCAAATGAGCCTCTAAGACCAACGGGGGCGTTACCATTACACCTAGAGGCTTCACTCTCTCCACTTTGATTGACATTTCCAGGCAGTGTAAATGTGATCATGCCTGGCCCTGTCAATCAAAGTGCAGAGAGCGCAGCAGTTGCAGAGAAAGCAGAGCCTCTAGGTGTAATGGCGACGCCCCCGTTGCTCCTAGAGGCTCATTTGCATATATTAAAACATAATTTTTCTCAGCAATGTGGACACATATGAACATGGGACCAACACAGATGCCTTCAGCTGCCAAGCGCACATGTAACAGGTCAGCCAGTGTCATAGGTACAAATCTGCTGACAGATGGACTTTAAAAGAGGCAGATACTTCTCAGCATTAGGTTTAGGTCAAAATCGAGAAATGGGGCCTGGATTGCTGGAGTTGGGGGCGAGAAAGGTTCCCAAGTCCACTCACCATTTTGTGTTGGATTATTATGGGTCACCAGGGTGAGCTCTATAAGGAAAATATCAGCCTCTTAGGCCTTGTTCACATTCTAGTTTTCACCGACGTGTGCTATCCGTATTTTGTCACGGATGGCACACGTACCCATTGATTTTAATGTGCCTGTTCACACACCAGTCTTTTTTCGCTGAACGCGGGTCATTGAAAAAGTCACAGAGATGTGAACTACTTTGGTCCGTGGTGTGGACCAAACATGCCCATTGAAGTCTACGGGTCCTTGAAAAACCACTGACACAACACAGATGGCATCCGCCTTTGGTCCTTTTTTCACTGACCGCTGGTAGGAGATGCTTTGGAAATTACATTTCAGCTGAGCAGTGTCCATGGAATACGGATGAATCATGGAGGGCAAAAAACGGACACACGAACCAAACACGGATCCTTCACGGACATCTTCAGAGATTAAATAGATCTTTCCACGGACGTCAAACAGACACATAAATGGCAACGAGGCCTCAGACAGGAGTCCAGCCTGGGGCAGGGAGGAGGTAGTGTCAGCCTGTGGGAACACAGGCCTATACATATCAGGTTGTACGGACTACATTGTTTATGTTTTGTATTTGGTGCCAGGTAGTAGGTTACGCCAGCTCGGAGCCATTCATGTTTAGTTAGTGCCAGAGAGGCATACCGTAGGTTTTATTTTGCTTGTTTTGCTTTCTATCTGTTATCTTACGGGCACATTCACATGGCCGTTGGACAGCCATGTCCATTTTACTTGGCGCAAATTGCGGCCGCCGACCGTCTGCCCTCTGCATCGTGGTGCGGACCCATTGACCTCGATTGGTCTACGATCAGCAAGATTCATCCTAAGATAGGACGTGTCCTATCTTTTGTGGCACAGAGGCACGGACCGTGTGTTTCCAAGTGCTTCCAGGGCAAAAGATAGTACATGTCTTGTCTTCGGCCACATCTTGCAGATCGCGGACCCGTTGAAGTAAATGGGTCTGCACTGAGATACTGAGTGCAGACAGCCGGTGCCCGTGTTTTGCGGTTTGTGGTCCGCCAAACGAGCACAGCTGTCCAATGGTCGTGTGAATGTAACCAAAGGATGCATGCACGCAACCGTATTTTCAGTCCTCATCCGATCTGCCTTTTTTTGCAGATCGGATGTGGTCCCAATTACTCCGTGTGCCTTCCGCATCCATATGTCTGGCGGCCCAGCAAAACAGATAGAACATGTCCTATTGTTGTCCGATTTGCAGACAAGGATAAGACATTTCTGCAGGAGTTAAAAAAGAAATGGCAGCATGCCCTCGGCCGGGATCCGTGTTTTGCGGATCCGTGATTTGCAGGCCTTAAAACGGATACGGTCGTGTGCAGGAGGCCTTAACCTGGTAATAAAACTGGCTGCGGTCAGTTACAACCAAGCTGCCGTGTGAACTGCCACGTTATTGAGTGCCTGCTGCGGAGCCATGTCTTCCCTAGGAGATGACTATCCCGCTACTTAATCCCTTACAGTAGATTTAAAGAAGCCGTCTTCTAAAGTCCACTACTTTCGGAGTGACATGCCCATGACTTACAATATGCTTTTGTACTAGTGAGGAAAGAGTTAACCAGTCTTGTGTTTGTGCCGTGCAGGCCGCCCTATAGGGTAGGCTTGTTGCCGTCTTGAGGATAAACTGTGTCTCTAAGGAGCGATAACAACACTGCCGCTCATTGTGAAGTGACTAGAACTTTCTGTGTTGTACAAGTCCTTAAATTGTACGACTGAGACATTTCTCCATGTGCTGCCGGCCGCCATGTGACTGGTCACGTCTGGGGTCCGATTTTCCTTCTGAGATTCCTTACTAACCTTCAAGGTAATATATCATCTCAGATGACTGCACCAGCCACCTGCTCCTTAGGCCTCTTGCACAGGATTTTTTTTTTCTGTTTAAGTTCCGTTTTTTGCGTTCCGTATACGGACCGTATACGGAACCATTTATTTAAATGGATCAGCAAAAAAACGGAAGGTACTCAGTATGCCTTCCATTTCCGTATTTCCGTTCCGTTCAAAGATAGAACATGTCCTATTATTGTCCGCATAACAGACAAGGATAGTACTGTTCAATTAGGGGCCAGCTGTTCCGTTCCGCAAAAAAAGGAATGCACACGGACGTCATCCGTATTTTTTGCGGATCCGTTTTTTGAAGACGGCAAAATACTGAAAAAGCCATACGGTCGTGTGCAAGAGGCCTTAGGAGGAGGCCCCATAACTGACTAGAAACGATCCCATTTATATTGTCAGGGGTGGAGGTGCCCATTCCATCTCTATTATTTGGGATCTGCGCCAATTTGGAGTTACACTATGGTCTTGCCGGTTGATATTTGGCTAGAGACAGATTGGATAAATATACCTTTTTGGGGTGCAACAGACACCTCGATTTTGGCCAGAAGTTGCATTTTCTGGTATCCTAAATATATCAGACTAATATATTGTAACAAACTAGAGATTTTATTCTGATATGTTTAGCTCACATAGGATTGTCTACAGTCAAGTGTAACAAACCCTCAGCTGTGAGAAGTATTATTTATAGACATGTTTTTCAGGTAAAACCTGTGAACAAGTATATTCCCATTTACTGACAGCAAGCAGATGTCTTAAATGGTGAGGAAATAAAATATAAAGTGCTATAAAGAAACAAAAATCAAAAGAGACCTTGCTCACCTATCTGATTCTCTGCGGTAACCCTGCTGCGGCTCCGTTGCTCCTATTGGTATTTGTTTCTGGTGCTGCAGCATTGGCGCCGCTGAGTGCTCCATGTGACACCTGCGGCCATTGATTAGATGTAGCGATCACATGGAGTTGGAGACATCATCACTTAAGTGCTGGAAACCAAGACTGGCAGGGAACACTGGGACGAAAGTGCTGAAACGGCAGGGAATCAGACATAAAAGGTTTCTTTTGACAATATTTTGGGAGCCTGAGGAAACCCCATTTAACTGGTTGACAACCTTGGACGTGCCTGTACATTCGAGGTGCGTGAGGTTTGATACAGACAGTGGATATGGAGTCACCCTGACTTTTGACTAGTCCTGAGGGCATTATCCTGGCAAACCAGGGATCTGGCCGTCACTTCCGGGGAGCCCACAGACTGTTACCTCTTGGAAAAGTCCTGGTGTGGTTGGCTGCTGACCCATGGGGGTCAGAGACACAGATGTGAAGCACTCACAGATAAGGCAAAATTTGCTGTCAGTTGCAGGCCAAGGTAAGGGCAAGCAGAATTCATGTGAACCTAAAATCAGTCCAAAAGTCAGAGCAGGCAGCATAGGGTCAGAACAGAAAACAGGCAAGGGTCTGTACAGACAGCAGAGCGTCAGAATCCAGGAATCAGACAGAGGTCAGTGCACAGGCAGACAAATGGATTACAACACTTTTGCAGGATATAACAAGCTAGAGAAACCTATTGCTTAGGCACCTCTCGTTTGGGAAAAGTCCCTTAAGTACCCTAAGGTATCCAGCTATTGGCTGAAGACTGGTGTACAGGTCCACTGGTCCACTTAAGAGCTGTGTGCACCCTATGGGTCAGGGAAGGATCATCGGAGCCCAGATGGTGGGACAGCAGCAGGCACAGAGCACCACAAAGTGGTGTATAGAGTGGGGTCACAAAGTGATTCTGCTCCATACGCTGCTGGCTGTGTATGCAGTGTTCCCACTGCAAATGTTAACGTCACTGTATTCTTACAATGTGGAGCCAAAGGCTGTATATGGAGAGAGTGGGAGTTTCGCTAGTTACTCAGCAGGGCTGGTACCACGCCTTCCCCTAAGCTGTGGATGTGTATACTGCCAAGGAGCAAAACTTACCAGGGAATACTCCAACAACCGCAAAGTGGCACATATGTGCCAGCCCTTGAGAGAAAGAGCAACTGGATTCAGCAGAACGTTCAGTGATCACATAAGGGAAATGCAGGGCATTTGTCAGAGAAAGGTATCTTACCTATAAGGAGGCTACAGACCTCTCTGCATAATGGTGGGAGCAATAAGCTTCAGGTTCCCCATCATATCAAAATGACAGAAGGACCCTTAGTTCAAAGACTGTTTTCCACTGGGAATATAAAGTGGATAAAAAAACACCCCTTTTAAAATGTCAGGTTTCTGTGCTGTAAAAAAATGAGACAAAGATAAATAATTTCAGAACTTTTTCCACCTTTAATGTGACCTATAAACTGTACAACTCAATTGAAAAACAAACTGAAATCTTTTAGGTAGAGGGAAGAAAAAATATAAAAATAAAATAATATGGTTGCATAAGTGTGCACACCCTTAAACTAATACTTTGTTGAAGCCCCTTTTGATTTTATTACAGAACTCAGTCTTTTGGGGTATGAGTCTATCAGCATGGCACATTTTGACTTTGCAAAAACACTCCAAATCTGTCAGATTGCGAGGGCATCTCCTGTGCACAGCCCTCTTCAGATCACCCCACAGATTTTCAATCGGATTCAGGTCTGGGCTCTGGCTGGGCCATTCCAAAACTTTAATCTTCTTCTGGTGAAGCCATTCCTTGGTTGATTTGGATGTATGCTTTGGGTCGTTGTCATGCTGAAAGATGAAGTTCCTCTTAATGTTCAGCTTTCTAGCAGAAGCCTGAAGGTTTTGTGCCAATATTGACTGGTATTTGGAACTGTTCATAATTCCCTCTAGCTTAACTAAGGCCCCAGTTCCAGCTGAAGAAAAACAGCCCCTTGGCATGATGCTGCCACCACCATGCTTCACTGTGGGGATGGTGTTCTTTTAGTGATGTGCAGTGTTGTTTTTGCGGCAAACATATCTTTTGGAATTATGGCCAAAAAGTTCAACCTTGGTTTCATCAGACCATAACACCTTTTCCCACATGCTTTTGGGAGACTTCAGATGTGTTTTTGCAAAATGTAGCCTGGCTTGGATGTTTTTCTTTGTAAGAAAAGGCTTTCGTCTTGCCACTCTACCCCATAGCCCAGACATATGAAGAATACAGGAGATTGTTGTCACATGTACCACACAGCCAGTACTTGCCAGATATTCCTGCAGCTCCTTTAATGTTGCTGTAGGCCTCTTGGTCGCCTCCCAGACCAGTTTTATTCTTGTCTTTTTATCAGTTTTGGAGGGACGTCCAGTTCTTGGTAATGTCACTGTTGTGCCATATTTTCTCCACTTGATGATGTCTTCACTGTGTTCCATGGTATATCTAATGCCTTGGAAATTATTTTGTGCCCTTCTCCTGACTGATACCTTCTAACAATGAGATCCCTCTGATGCTTTGGAAGCTCTCTGTGGACCATGGCTTTTGCTGTGGGATGCGACTAAGAAAATTTCAGGAAAGACCAACTAGAGCAGCTGAGCTTTATTTGGGGTTAATCAGAGGCACTTTACATGATGGCCGGTGTATGCTGACTCCTATTTAACAGGATTTTGAATGTGATTGCTTAATTCTGAACACAGCTACATCCCCAGTTATAAAAGGGTCTGCACACTTATGCAACCACATTTTATTTTTATATTTTTTCTTCCCTCCACCTAAAAGATTTCAGTTTGTTTTTCAATTGAGTTGTACAGTTTATAGGTCACATTAAAGGTGGAAAAAGTTCTATAATGATTTATCTTTGTCTCATTTTTTTTACATTACAGAAACCTGAGATTTTAACAGGGGTGTGTAGACTTTTTATATCCACTGTATATATAGACAGAGTGCACCCCTTAGGCCTAGGAAAGACCAGCTTCCCATATACAGCCTTGGGAAATTGCATATGAAAACGGTAAAGACTGCAGTTAATGTGTACAGTGCTTGTGTGAAGCATCTGGTGAACTGACTAGTGTTAACAGTGGACTTGTTACACTACATCCGGCCTCATCATTGCCTCAAGTTACACGGAATCCTGCCTTGCACCTCGAACCTTCATCAGGGAGGAGGCTTCCAAAAGCTAGTTAGTACCTCAAAGGGAAGCAAGGTGCACCCTTCTCATCACTTCACACCTCAAGGGAGCATCAGAGTGAATAACTACAACTTCTGTTATTGCTACTTCCACTCCTCCTACCCTCTCCTGGGCTCGCTGTGTATAAAACAGCTGACACCCGGCCAAAATGACTGAGATTGGAGATAATTCTGATCATAGTCATTAAACCCCTCAGATGCCGCGGTCACTCAGGTGCTCCCTCTGTACTCCGATTAGAGCCCCCACGGCAAAATCGAACAGTTCCAATTGGTTACTATGCTAGCCTGGGCCTTGTGAAGGCTCCCAGGCCTGTCATAGGAGGGGTGAGTTAACATCATTGTTTAGCTTTCTGTTTTTCTGAACCCTCAAAACAATTTTAAAAAAAAGATCCGTTTATTTTGAGCATCAGTTGTGGTACGTTTGCACTAAAAATAACTGATCTGACTTTTTTGAGTATCAGTTATGACCAGTTAGTGTCACTTCAGTCAGAGATCAGTTATTTTTGATGGGAGAAAAGGACTTTTCCTTCTGTCAAAAATAACTGATCTCTGATGGAAATGACACAAACTGATCATAACTGATGTTCAAAATAACGGATCCTTTTTTTCTTTATTTTTCTGTTCTTCTGAGGCTGAGTTCACATCAGCGTTCAGCCTTTCTGTTCTCCTGCTCCGTTATAGGAGCAGAAGAACGGAAAGGACGGATTTGGCACGTAACTGAGCTGAACGGAACCTAAGGACCCTATAGACTATAATGGGGTCCGTTAGATTTCCGCTCACAGGAAGATTTTTGAACCGGAGACAAAACTCCTGCATGCAGTTATGTGCCGAATCCGTCCAGGAGAACGGAAAGGCTGAACGCTGATGTGAACTCAGCCTGACGGATCAGAAGAACGGAAAGCTAAACGGAGATGTGAACTCCCCCTAAAAACTGACTGAGGCAGGGTTTACCTGTCAAAATCCCATAGACTGTGGTTGTATTCTATTGCAGTCTATGGAATAAATCACTTTAAGGGATTGAGGATTACAGTAAAAAAAAAATATATTATGTTTTTTAAAATATAAAAAAATCTAATCAAACCCTTCACCCAATTTTACATATAAAAATAAATAAGAAAAACTATAATAATAATAATAATATACTGTAATACTATTATAAAATAACAATTTTATAAACATTCAGGGGTTAAAATGCTGGTAGACATTAGATTTGTGTTGGTGTATCCAGAGGATTTCAGTGGGTTCTCAGGTTCTATGGAGGATACCATACACTTCTCAAATCTCATAGTCTAATTTTGGGAGGATTGGGGGGCAGCCTTATGTCTGCTGGCATCCCGTGACCACCCCAGGTTACTGATTTTTAAATGGAAAATGGCAATCTTCCATCCCATTGTCTTTCCTTAGTTAATATATAACCCAGGCTTATGTTTCTTCTGTGAGTTGTGTACAGGCAGTTATGTGGCCAGGCTGGAATGACCAGATATGTTTGACCTCTGGGTGTTGTCGCTTCCTCGGAGATTACAGCTGATGAATTTGTGGTTTGCACTATATGCATTTCAGTTTAGTTGATAGTTTACAAACACAAAGAAGCCTTCTTATAAAGATTAAACGACAGGATTTTCTGGTTAACACAAATCCTGTGAATTAGATTCCTTCTTTAATTCCTGTCTGGTCCAACATAAATCAGTAACTAGAAACAAATCCTGACTTCCTTGGGAGCTCTCTGAATACAGACTGATACAACTCTTAGTAAGGAGTACGCTCCTAAGCTCCCTCTAGTGGTGGCTGCAGGCAATATAAATGGATTATATAACTACAGTATGCAGTGGATTTGGAGCTCTTTAACAAAAAAACACTATGCTATGTCCTTATGGTTGAAATTGATCAGCACACAATAGTTTTGCTAATATACAGCTATGGCTCTCACCTACAATCCATCTGTGTTATATCTGTTAAAGGGTTTCTGTCACCCCAATTTTCGCTATTAAACAGGCTGACATTATAGAAGTGAAAATGGCACCTGAATTTAACTCTGCATTTCTTTTATTTAAGTATGCCCCCGTTTTAGTGTAATTTTAACTTTTATTATATACAAATTAGCCTCTAGGAGCGGGGGGGGGGGGGGGGGGGGGGGGGTTGCACCTGCTCCTAGTGGCTCCGTTCGCCCACCTCATTTCCACACCCTTCTGTCTTGATTGACAGGGCAAGGCCAGCGGTTGGTTCTCCTGCTGGCCCTGCCTGCCGTGTAAATCTTGCGCCTGCGCCGTCCCGTTCAGTATACGGCGCAGGCGCTGTGAGCTCGCCGGCTGCCGACTTCCTCACTGCGCCTGCGCTGAATACTGAACGGGATGGCGCAGGCGCGAGATTTACACGGCTGATAGGGCCAGCAGGAGAACCAACGCTGGCCTGGCCCTGTCAATCAAGACAGAAGGGTGTGGAAATGAGGTGGGCGAACGGAGCCTCTAGGAGCAGGTGCAACGCCCCCCCCCCTGCTCCTAGAGGCTAATTTGCATATAATAAAAGTTAGAATTACACGAAAACGGGGGCATACTTAAATAAAAAAAAATGCAGAGTTAAATTCAGGTGCCATTTTCACATCTATAATGTCAGCCTATGGGGTGACAGAAACCCTTTAACCTGTTTAGGACACAGGGCGTACATGTACATCCTATGTAGTTCCGATCACCGCTTTGCGGCGGGCGGTGATCGGAACAAGGTGCCTGCTCAAATCATTGAGCAGGCACCTTGGGTCAATGCGCGGGGGGTCCCGTGACCCCTCCGTGTCGGCGATTGCTGCAAACCGCAGGTCAATTCAGACCTGCAGTTTGCGGCTTTTACATGTTACGGCGGCGGTGTCATCGGGTCCCCATGCGGCTATAGGGGGGACCCGATGGCATGAAAGGCAGCACGATGCCCCCTGGATCTCACAGGCCGGAAGCTGTATGAGTAATACACACAGTATTACTCATACAGCCAATGCATTCCAATACAGAAGTATTGGAATGCATTGTAAAGGGGATCAGACCCCAAAAATTGAAGTCCCAAAGTGGGACAAAAAATAAAGTGGAAAAAAAGTTGAAAAAATAAAGTCGTCCCCCCCCCAAAAAAAAAAGTTTCAAGTAAAAAAAAATAAAAACGTAATTTTCCCCAAATAAAGTAAAAAAAATTGGTAAAAAATAGAGAAAAAAAAAAAGTTGACATATTAGGTATCGCCGTGTCCGCATCAACTGGCTCTATAAACATATCCCATGACCTAACCCCTCAGATGAACACCGTAAAAAATAAAAAATAAAAACTGTGCTAAATAAACCCTTTTTTTGTCACCTTACATCACAAAAAGTACAACCGTAAGCGATCAAAAAGCGAATCTAACATTCACCTCATCCCACATTCACCTCATCCCACAAAAAATGAGCCCCTACCTAAGACAATCGCCCAAACAATAAAAAAACTATGGCTCAGAATATGGAAACACTAAAACATCATTTTTTTTGTTTTAAAAAAGCTGTTATTGTGTAAAACTTAAGTAAATTAAAAAAAGTATACATATTAGGTATCGCCGCGTCCATAATAACCTGCTCTATAAAAATATCACATGACCTAACCCCTCAGATGAACACCGTAAAAAATAAAAATAAAAACGGTGTAAAAAAAGCTATTTTTTGTCACCTTACATCACAAAAAGTGTAATAGCATGCGATCAAAAAGTCATATGCACCCCAAAATAGTGCCAATTAAACCTTCATCTCATCCCGCAAAAAATGAGACCATAACTAAGATAATCACCCAAAAAACGAAAAAACTATGCCTCTCAGACTATGGAGACACTAAAACATGATTTTTTTTGTTTCAAAAATGATATTATTGTGTAAAACTTACATAAATAAAAAAATGTATACATATTAGGTATCACCGCGTCCGTAATAACCTGCTTTATAAAAATATCCCATGACCTAACCCCTCAGGTGAACACCGTAAAAAAAAAAAAAAAAAAAAACGGTGTAAAAAAAGCCATTTTTTGTCACCTTACATCACAAAAAGTGTAATAGCAAGCGATCAAAATGTCATACGCACCCCAAAATAGTGCCAATCAAACCGTCATCTCATCCCGCAAAAATCATAGCCTACGCAAGATAATTACCCAAAAAACTGAAAAAACTATGGCTCTTAGGCCTCTTTCACACGGGCGTTGCGGGAAAATGTGCGGGTAAGTTACGGGAACATCCGCGATTTTTCCGCGCGAGTGCAAAACATTGTAATGCGTTTTGCACTCGCGTGAGAAAAATCGCGCGTGTTTGGTACCCAAACCCGAACTTCTTCACAGAAGTTCGGGCTTGGGTTCGGTGTTCTGTAAATAGTATTATTTTCCCTTATAACATAGTTATAAGGGAAAATAATAGCATTTTGAATACAGAATGCATAGTAAAACATCGCTGGAGGGGCTAAAAATAAATTTTATTTTTCAACTCACCTTAGTCCATTTGTTCGCGGCCCGGCATCTCCTTCTGGCTTCATCTGATCTCTGTGCAGCAACAGGACCTGTGGTGACGTCATTCCGGTCATCACATGGTATGTCACATGATCTTTTACCATGGTGATTCACCATGGTAAAAGATCATGTGACGTACCATGTGATGACCGGAGTGACGTCATCAAAGGTCCTTGACCTATAATTAATGCTCACCACAGGTCCTATTCAGTAAAGGGGACAGAAGGAGATGCCAACATCGCGATCAAGTGGATTAAGGTAAATGATTTTTTATTTTTTTTTAACCCCTCCAGCGCTGTTTTACTTTGCATTCTGTATTCAGAATGCTATTATTTTCCCTTATAACCATGTTATAAGGGAAAATAATAATGATCGGGTCTCCACCCCGATTGTCTCCTGGCAACCATGCGTGAAAATCGCACCGCATCCGCACTTGCTTGCGGATGCTTGCGATTTTCACGCAACCCCATTCATTTCTATGGGGCTTGCGTTACGTGAAAAACGCACAAAGAGGAGCATGCTGCGATTTTCACGCAACGCACCGCTCATGTGAACAGCCCCATAGAAATGAATGGGTCAGGATTCCGTGCGGATGCAATGCGTTCACCTCCCGCAACGCATCCGCGCGGAAAACTCGCTCGTGTGAAAGGGGCCTTAGAGTATGGAAACACTAAAACATGATTTTTTTTGTTTCAAAAATGAAATCATTGTGTAAAACTTACATAAATAAAAAAATTATATACATATTAGGTATCGCCGCGTCCATGACAACCTGCTCTATAAAAATACCACATGATCTAACATTTTAGATGAATGTTGTAAATAACAAAAAATAAAAACTGTGCCAAAACAGCTATTTCTTGTTACCTTGCCTCACAAAAAGTGTAATATAGAGCAACCACAAATCATATTTACCCTAAACTAGTACTAACAAAACTGCCACCCTATCCAGTAGTTTTTAAAATGGGGTCACTTTTTTGGAGTTTCTAATCTAGGGGTGCATCAGGGGGGCTTCAAATGGGACATGGTGTCAAAAAAACTGTCCAGCAAAATCTGCCTTCCAAAAACCATATGGCATTCCTTTCCTTCTGCGCCCTGCCGTGTGCCCGTACAGCTGTTTACGACCACATATGGGGTGTTTCTGTAAACTACAGAATCAGCGCCATAAATATTGAGTTTTGTTTGGCTGTTAACCCTTGCTTTGTAACTGAAAAAAAATATTAAAATGGAAAATCTGCCAAAAAAGTGAAATTTTTAAATTGTATCTCTATTTTCCATTAATTCTTGTGGAACACATAAAGGGTTAACGACGTTTATAAAATCAGTTTTGAATACCTTGAGGGGTGTAGTTTCTAGAATGGGGTAATTTTTGGGTGGTTTCTATTATGTAAGCCTCGCAAAGTGACTTCAGACCTGAAATGGTCCTTAAAAATTGGGTTTTTGAAAATTTCTGAAAAATTTCAAGATTTGCTTCTAAACTTCTAAGCCTTGTAACATCCTTAAAAAATAAAATATCATTCCCAAAATGATCCAAACATGAAGTAGACATATGGGGAATGTAATGTAATAACTATTTTTCGAGGTATTACTATGTATTATAGAAGTAGAGAAATTGAAACTTAAAAATTTGCTAATTTTTCAGAATGTTTGGTAAATTTGGTATTTTTTTATAAATAAAAAAGATTTTTTTTTTACTCCATTTTACCAGTGTCATGAAGTACAATATGTGACGAAAAAACAATCTCAGAATGGCATGGATAAGTCAAAGCGTTTTAAAGTTATCACCACATAAATTGACACTGGTCAGATTGGCAGAAAATGGCCTGGTCCTTAAGGTGGAAATGAGCCTAGTCCCTAAGGGGTTAATCACTTGTATATTTTCCTGCCATCTAGTAGTCATTGTTATAATTTGTTTATAAAGTTATCTATGCTATAATTTCCATGTTATTAATCTTGTAACTCCTCCTCCAATGTTGCGGACTTGTGCTAAGATTAAAAAAAAAACAGTTTCCCCCATCAATCTGCATGCAGTATCCCAAAATGAGAATGTGAACATAGAATTTTAGAAATTTTTGCAAGTGTATTAAAAAGGAAAAAGATCCTTTCCTATGAAACATGAAATTTAGTTCTGGGGGCCTCCTATTTCTCTCTTTTTTTACATGTTTCTACACCTAGCTTGGAGTCACCTGTGGTAAATTCAGTTGATTGGACATGATTTGCAAAGACACAGCCCTGTCTGTATAAGGTCTCAAAGCAGACAATGCCTATCAGAGCAAAAACCAAGCCATGAGGAGGAAAGAACTGCTTGTAGAACTCAGAGACAGGATTATGTGGTGGCACAGATCTGGAGAAGGGTACAGAACAATATTTGCTGAACTCAAAGTTCCCAAGAGCACAGTGACCTCCATAATTCTTAAATGGAAGAAGTTTGAAACAACTAGGACTCTTCTTAAAGTTGGCCACTCCACCAAACTAAGTCATCAAGGATAAGAGAGGTGATCAAGAACCCAATAGTCACTCTGGCTGAGCTGCAAGCTGTATGGAGCAAAGTACATAGATCTATGTTTCTATGTTTCTATATTATTAATAAAAACTCTGGGCCATAGACTGGGCCAAAATTTTACCTTCCGACATAACAGTGACCCTAAGCACATATCCAAGACAACACAGGAGTGGCTAAGGGACAACTCTGTGAATGTCCTTGAATAGCCCAGTCTGAGCCCTGACTTGTACTCTTAGATAAAACAATTGTAGATAACGGGTGGCTCACCCAACCAATACCGTGTGTAGGTGCTCAGGTTTAGCTGATTCACCCAATCAGAAAAAGTAGGATATATATATAAATGTAATAAAACCGGCACTCTTCACTTGATTGACCACACTGAGAGCAATATAGGTAAATATGATATATATATTTAGACTTTGATCATAAAAGTGTGTTGGGAACGATGACCCTTAGGTGGAGATTTCACTTTAAGAAAAAAGGGGGAGGGAGTAGATGTTACCCTTTCATATTTAAACTAAGGTGTGCACCATAAATGTATAAAATTTGCAGAAATAGTAAAAAATATTCCAGGTAAGAAAATTTCTAAGTAAAAAAGGATTTTAAAAGTAAAAAATTATTTAAAAATTGTAAATTAATGATGAAGAGGTCAATTAATTAATAAAAAAGATCAATTAATTAATAAAAAATTAAAAGAGTGCATGTGATGCATAAGGTGCATATCTTGTTTTCACCCTTTTAATGTAAAGGGAGATTCCTTGTATTTGTAGTCCCACGTCAAAGATGTAGGTATCTTCAATAGTCGTCTATAGTCAGACGTATAATACACTGCTCAAAAAAATAAAGGGAACACTTAAACAACACAATGTAACTCCAAATCAATCACACTTCTGTGAAATCAAACTGTCCACTTAGGAAGCAACACTGAGTGACAATCAATTTCACATGCTGTTGTGCAAATGGGATAGACAGCAGGTGGAAATTATAGGCAATTAGCAAGACACCCCCAATAAAGGAGTGGTTCTGCAGGTGGTGAGCACAGACCACTTCTCAGTTCCTATGCTTCCTGGCTGATGTTTTGGTCACTTTTGAATGCTGGCGGTGCTTTCACTCTAGTGGTAGCCTGAGACGGAGTCTACAACCCACACAAGTGGCTCAGGTAGTGCAGCTTATCCAGGATGGCACATCAATGCGAGCTGTGGCAAGAAGGTTTGCTGTGTCTGTCAGCGTAGTGTCCAGAGCATGGAGGCGCTACCAGGAGACAGGCCAGTACATCAGGAGACGTGGAGGAGGCCATAGGAGGGCAACAACCCAGCAGCAGGACCGCTACCTCCTTTTTTTGCAAGGAGGAACAGGAGGAGCACTGCCAGAGCCCTGCAAAATGACCTCCAGCAGGCCACAAATGTGCATGTGTCTGCTCAAATGGTCAGAAACAGACTCCATGAGGGTGATATGAGGGCCCAACGTCCACAGGTGGGGGTTGTGCTTACAGCCCAACACCGTGCAGGACGTTTGGCATTTGCCAGAGAACACCAAGATTGGCAAATTCGCCACTGGCGCCCTGTGCTCTTCAGATGAAAGCAGGTTCACACTGAGCACATGTGACAGACGTGACAGAGTCTTGAGACGCCGTGGAGAACGTTCTGCTGCCTGCAACATCCTCCAGCATGATCGGTTTGGCATTGGGTCAGTAATGGTGTGGGGTGACATTTCTTTGGAGGGCCGCACAGCCCTCCATGTGCTCGCCAGAGGTAGCCTGACTGCCATTAGGTACCGAGATGAGATCCTCAGACCCCTTGTGAGACCATATGCTGGTGTGGTTGGCCCTGGGTTCCTCCTAATGCAAGACAATGCTAGACCTCATGTGGCTGGAGTGTGTCAGCAGTTCCTGCAAGACGAAGGCATTGATGCTATGGACTGGCCCGCCCGTTCCCCAGACCTGAATCCAATTGAGCACATCTGGGACATCATGTCTCGCTCTATCCACCAACGTCACGTTGCACCACAGACTGTCCAGGAGTTGGCAAATGCTTTAGTCCAGGTCTGGGAGGAGATCCCTCAGGAAACCGTCCGCCACCTCATCAGGAGCATGCACAGGCGTTGTAGGGAGGTCATACAGGCACGTGGAGGCCACACACACTACTGAGCCTCATTTTGACTTGTTTTAAGGACATTACATCAAAGTTGGATCAGCCTGTAGTGTGTTTTTCCACTTTAATTTTGAGTGTGACTCCAAATCCAGACCTCCATGGGTTGAAAAATTTGATTTCCATTTTTAATTTTTGTGTGATTTTGTTGTCAGCACATTCAACTATGTAAAGAACAAAGTATTTCAGAAGAATATTAAATTAACTCAGATCTAGGATGTGTTATTTTTGTGTTCCCTTTATTTTTTTGAGCAGTGTAGTTAATATAGATAGTCACAGGTATGGGGATGTTGTGGATGTGTAGGTGGCAGATTGATCAAGCTGTGATCATTTCACCATATATTTCTATACATTGATCTCCCAATGATATATATCGTTCTGAGATCTCTAGATCAAGGATCTCTTGGTATATCCATGTAGTTTACAGTCAGATAATTTCCTTAATTAAACAGTTAGTAGTACGTTTGGATTTTCTCCTTATTTATATGACAGTTACTGTAGAAATAAGGTACATAGAGGTACAAAAAATAGGTGTATCAGTCAGTTGTTATGCCTAGTGCGGCGTCCCACACGTTTTTTAGGCTCACACTCTGACTGAAGGTACCTTCTCTGTTGGGTCAGCTTGTTACGGCTGCCGATGCGCCTTCCAGGATTGTCTCCTTCGGCGTCCCACGTGTTTATGACGTCACTGGCGTCCCACGTGTCTCGGATCTTGTTCGGCGTTTGCTGTATTGGCCGTCTTCAGGGAAGGTCTAAGAATGAAAAGCTCTTTCCAGGATAACTTGTGAATGATAACTTGTGAATTATGTCCGGTTCCTTTTGTTGCGGGTCTGTCTGTTTCTCTACCATACGCGTTTCGGGGGTCTTAACTGCCTCCTTCGTCAGTGGTTACCCGCTATCTGTTAATTGGCTGGTTTATATACCCTATATCTAATTGAAAATCTGGACTGGATTGTATTGTGGATCTGGTAAATCCTATGATGTTGCTTCTTTTTCTCTATCATTTGTTTTAGTGATTCCATTAAAATTGAGGTTGTCATTTTTTAAAATACAGGGAGTGGAGTCGTTCTTATGGTATTTATTTCAAGACATTTTTTGTTTTGGACGTTTTCTCTCGTTGAATCGCTTATGCGGTAATGGTGCGTTTTTTCATTGTTGATACATTTTTTGTATATGATTTGCAACTGGTGTTTCTAAGTATTTTCCATGTCAAAGTTTCTTTTCTAAGCCCTTATTTTTGAGGAAATATTTTATTTATTGTTCCCCTGATGTGAAAACTGTATGAGTCAGTGTTTGAAGGGGATTCCTTATATCTAGGGATATGGATAAAGCAGAGTGGAGTAAAATACAGAGAGTGGAGTCAATATTATGATGTTTACTTCAAGGTATTTTAGTTTTAAATGTTTTTCTTAATTAAATCGCTGGTGCGGTAATGGTGCGTTTTTTGTGTTGATGATGCGTTTTTTGTATATGATTTGCAACTGATGTTCCCAAGTGTATTCCATGTCAGAGTTTCTTTTCTAATCTCTTGTTTTCAGGGAAATCTTTTATTTCCTTAATATACAAAATCTATGAGTCAGTATTTAAAGGGAATTCCTTATGTCTATGGATATAGATGAAGTAAAGTAGGGTGAGATGAATTGAGTAGAGTGTCACTCTTAAAAATATCGCATGGAATAATCTTAGTGTGGTCAATTATTGTAGGTCACAGATGTGCAATGTTCGGGGCATCTGACTAAATAAATGTATGTATCATAATAGAGATGTATGAAGCTGCATAGTCCGATACTGCTTGAGTCTTCCTTTGTAAGGTCTTTCTTATGGGGAACAGAGACAGATGTTATCTCTATATAGATGCATTTTTGTACTTTATTTGGTTTGCAGAGAGCTGTTGCATTGCATGTTTTGTTTTACAGTGTAGCAACGTGCCCCTGCGCATTGGGATGTGCTGACTGACCCCCTTTTTCTTTGCAGTTATCTCTATATAGGAACTGTATAGTTTATCTATTATACAGGGAGTGCAGAATTATTAGGCAAATGAGTATTTTGACCACATCATCCTCTTTATGCATGTTGTCTTACTCCAAGCTGTATAGGCTGGAAAGCCTACTACCAATTAAGCATATTAGGTGATGTGCATCTCTGTAATGAGAAGGGGTGTGGTCTAATGACATCAACACCCTATATCAGGTGTGCATAATTATTAGGCAACTTCCTTTCCTTTGGCAAAATGGGTCAAAAGAAGGACTTGACAGGCTCAGAAAAGTCAAAAATAGTGAGATATCTTGCAGAGGGATGCAGCACTCTTAAAATTGCAAAGCTTCTGAAGCGTGATCATCGAACAATCAAGCGTTTTATTCAAAATAGTCAACAGGGTCGCAAGAAGCGTGTGGAAAAACCAATGGCGCAAAATAACTGCCCATGAACTGAGAAAAGTCAAGCGTGCAGCTGCCAAGATGCCACTTGCCACCAGTTTGGCCATATTTCAGAGCTGCAACATCACTGGAGTGCCCAAAAGCACAAGGTGTGCAATACTCAGAGACATGGCCAAGGTAAGAAAGGCTGAAAGACGACCACCACTGAACAAGACACACAAGCTGAAACGTCAAGACTGGGCCAAGAAATATCTCAAGACTGATTTTTCTAAGGTTTTATGGACTGATGAAATGAGAGTGAGTCTTGATGGGCCAGATGGATGGGCCCGTGGCTGGATTGGTAAAGGGCAGAGAGCTCCAGTCCGACTCAGACGCCAGCAAGGTGGAGGTGGAGTACTGGTTTGGGCTGGTATCATCAAAGATGAGCTTGTGGGGCCTTTTCGGGTTGAGGATGGAGTCAAGCTCAACTCCCAGTCCTACTGCCAGTTTCTGGAAGACACCTTCTTCAAGCAGTGGTACAGGAAGAAGTCTGCATCCTTCAAGAAAAACATGATTTTCATGCAGGACAATGCTCTATCATACACGTCCAAGTACTCCACAGCGTGGCTGGCAAGAAAGGGTATAAAAGAAGAAAATCTAATGACATGGCCTCCTTGTTCATCTGATCTGAACCCCATTGAGAACCTGTGGTCCATCATCAAATGTGAGATTTACAAGGAGGGAAAACAGTACACCTCTCTGAACAGTGTCTGGGAGGCTGTGGTTGCTGCTGCACGCAATGTTGATGGTGAACAGATCAAAACACTGACAGAATCCATGGATGGCAGGCTTTTGAGTGTCCTTGCAAAGAAAGGTGGCTATATTGGTCACTGATTTGTTTTTGTTTTGTTTTTGAATGTCAGAAATGTATATTTGTGAATGTTGAGATGTTATATTGGTTTCACTGGTAAAAATAAATAATTGAAATGGGTATATATTTGTTTTTTGTTAAGTTGCCTAATAATTATGCACAGTAGTAGTCACCTGCACACACAGATATCCCCCTAAAATAGCTAAAACTAAAAACAAACTAAAAACTACTTCCAAAAATATTCAGCTTTGATATTAATGAGTTTTTTGGGTTCATTGAGAACATGGTTATTGTTCAATAATAAAATTAATCCTCAAAAATACAACTTGCCTAATAATTCTGCACTCCCTGTAGTGTATTGAATGTAGTAGTCGCTTTCAGTACAAACTGTATTCTGATGGGGTGGGAGGGGCGGTGGCCTCGTATCGAGTGGGGGTAGGGGTGCTGGTAAAACAGCCGGACGCCTACTCCCAGTCGAACGGAGGCAGCCGCTCCAATTTTTTTATTTATTTTTTCAATCAAGTGAAAAGTGCCGGTTTTATTACATTTATATATATCCTAACTTGTACTCAATCGAAACATCTCTAGAGAGACCTGAAAATGGCTGTCCACTGATGGTGCTCATCCAACCTGACAGAGCTTGAGAGGATCTGCAGAGAAGAATGGCAGAAAATCCCCAAATCCAGGAAGCCTTATGACATCGTACCCAAGTAGACCAGAGGCTATAATTACTGCCAAAGTCTTGAGTAAAGGGTCTGAATACTTATGTCAATGCAAGATTGTACTTTTTTCTTTTAAATAAATTAGCAAAGATTTTGAACTTTCTGTTTTCTTGTTATGGGGTATAGAGAGCAGAATAACGGGGGAAACTTGAACTTTTTATTATTTTAGCACAAGTTGCAACATAAGAAAAAAGCTAAAGGGTCTGAAGACTTGCGATTGCATTGTTCTTGCTGGCACATTCTTGCTTTTATTCAGATTTATGAAACCTTTTTGACCTAGTATTGTTAACACAGATTTGTTACAATGTATCAGATTAGGTAACATTAGGTATATTAGGGGGTCCAGGGTAAGCAAAATAATACAAACCGGATTCCAAAAAAGTTGGGACACTATACAAATCGTGAATAAAAACTGAATGCAATGATGTGGAGGTGCCAACTTCTAATATTTTATTCAGAATAGAACATAAATCACGGAACAAAAGTTTAAACTGAGAAAATGTACCATTTTAAGGGAAAAATATGTTGAATCAGAATTTCATGGTGTCAACAAATCCCCAAAAAGTTGGGACAAGGCCATTTTCACCACTGTGTGGCATCTCCCCTTCTTCTTACAACACTCAACAGACGTCTGGGGACCGAGGAGACCAGTTTCTTAAGTTTAGAAATAGGAATGCTCTCCCATTCTTGTCTAATACAGGCCTCTAACTGTTCAATCGTCTTGGGCCTTCTTTGTTGCACCTTCCTCTTTATGATGCGCCAAATGTTCTCTATAGGTGAAAGATCTGGACTGCAGACTGGCCATTTCAGTACCCGGATCCTTCTCCTACGCAGCCATGATGTTGTGATTGATGCAGAATGTGGTCTGGCATTATCTTGTTCAAAAATGCAGGGTCATCCCTGAAAGAGATGACGTCTGGATGGGAGCATATGTTGTTCTAGAGCCTGAATATATTTTTCTGCATTGATGGTGCCTTTCCAGACATGCAAGCTGCCCATGCCACACGCACTCATGCAACCCCATACCATCAGAGATGCAGGCTTCTGAACTGAGCGTTAATAACAACTTGGGTTGTCCTTGTCCTCTTTGGTCCGGATGACATGGCGTCCCAGATTTCCAAAAAGAACTTCGAATCGTGACTCGTCTGACCACAGAACAGTCTTCCATTTTGCCACACTCCATTTTAAATGATCCCTGGCCCAGTGAAAACGCCTGAGCTAGTGGATCTTGCTTAGAAATGGCTTCTTCTTTGCACTGTAGAGTTTCAGCTGGCAACGGCGGATGGCACGGTGGATTGTGTTCACTGACAATGGTTTCTGGAAGTATTCCTGAGCCCATTCTGTGATTTCCTTTACAGTAGCATTCCTGTTTGTGGTGCAGTGTCGTTTAAGGGCCCGGAGATCACGGGCATCCAGTATGGTGTTACGGCCTTGACCCTTACGCACAGAGATTGTTCCAGATTCTCTGAATCTTAGGATGATGTTATGCACAGTTGATGATGATAGATGCAAAGTCTTTGCAATTTTTCGCTGGGTAACACCTTTCTGATATTGCTCCACTATCTTTCTGCGCAACATTGTGGGAATTGGTGATCCTCTACCCATCTTGGCTTCTGAGAGACACTGCCACTCTGAGAAGCTCTTTTTATACCCAATCATGTTGCCAATTGACCTAATTATTGTTAATTGGTCTTCCAGCTCTTCGTTATGCTCAAATTTACTTTTTCCAGCCTTTTTATTGCTACTTGTCCCAACTTTTTTGGGATTTGTTGACACCGTGAAAATTGGAATCAACGTATTTTTCCTTTAAAATGATAAATTTACTCGGATTAAACGTTTGATCTGTCATCTACGTTCTATTACAAATAAAATATTGACATTTGCCATCTCCACATCATTGCATTCAGTTTTTATTCACAATTTGTTTAGTGTCCCAACTTTTTTGGAATCCGGTTTGTATGTCATTCTGCGGTGTTTAGAGCTGCTTTCAGCAGCTGCGTGTGGTCTGTGTAACATGGCCTGTGTAAAGGATACATTTCCTGCACCAGATTTAATTGCCTCAGTCTTACTCCACTACATTTACCTCTGTTATAGGAAGAAGATTGATATTAAATCATCAAAAATCTGCAAATGCCTACTCAGATCCAGTATTATAACTCCTCTCCCTCAGTCACCGGCATATTCCAGCCACTAAAAGGTCCTGGTACTTTTGGGGCGATGAGACCCAAAGATGTCTACCCTGCCTCCACTGTGCCACGTATCCGTCCTTCTACAGGTAAGATATAATAAAATTGTGAAAATTGTGAAATGTGATAAAAATGACTGCAGATGCATACTTAACATCGTTGTAAGCCCTGCCCCGTTCAATATGGCTGTATCTGCAGTGGACGTTGTAGATTTCAGCTCAGAAGTCTGCAGAATTGTTAACATACCTCTAGTATAAGGGCTCTGGATCAGTACAGGATAAATATAGTGTAATGTATGTACACAGTAACTTCACCAGCAGAATAGTGAGTGCAGCTCTGGAGTATAATACAGAATATAACTCAGGATCAGTCCAGGATAAGTAATGTAATGTACAGAGTGACTCCACCAGCAGAATAGTGAGTGCAGCTCTGGAGTATAATACAGGATGTAACTCAGGAGTAATACAGGATAAATAATGTATGTGCACAGTGACCCAACTTTTCATGTAAAGATTTCTGTTTTCTTTCTCAGGATTTCAGTTTAGAGATGTTTCCCCTCCCCGCGGGAAACCAGTGTGGAGTGATTCTCGCAAATCAGAGGTTTGGACAAATTCATTACGGAGATATAAAGTCAGCATTAATCACAGACCTGTGGAGTCTGTGCTGAGTAAGCGGGCTCCATTTGCAGGTAATAGAAGAGCAGCTAATCATCACCTATGAATTGAAAAAAAATAATGTTTTGGATGTAACTACAAGCCACACCTATGATTGAATTTAAAGGGAGTCTGTCATCAGCATTTCACTTTTTTAACCCTTCCCATAGCTCCCTAGCATGCTTACATTTAATAAAAACGTTACCTCTGGCATCAATCCTGGACTTATAGAACCATCAAAAACGATCTTTATAACTTATGCGTTACACTCGTAGGTGCCCTGCTTGCTCAGCCTTTTCATTGCGTCCCCCCGCCCCTTCTTACCCTCCGCCCGCCCATCCTTTCCCTCTGACCGCCTTTCTACTAACTTGTTATTCCGCCGAGATCCCACGCCTGCGCAGTCAGTCTGTCGGCCGGCGCATGCTCACTGCGATGCCTATTCCTTGTATGGCATCACAGTAACTATTGCGCATGCGCCGGCTAACGGCGCAAAGCCGGCGCATGCGCATTAATTACTGTGATGCCATACAAGGAATGGGCATCGCAGTGCGCATGCGCCAGCCGACGGACTGACTGCGCAGGCGCGGGATCTCGGCGGAATAACAAGTTAGTAGAAAGGCGGTCAGAGGGAAAGGATGGGCGGGCGGAGGGTAGGAAGGGGCGGGGGGACGCAATGAAAAGGCTGAGCAAGCAGGGCACCTACGAGTGTAACGCCGCCCCTGGGCACTTGCGAGCCCTCATTTGCATAAGTTATAAAGATCGTTTTTTATGGTTCTATAAGTCCAGGATTGATGCCAGAGGTAACGTTTTTATTAAATGTAAGCATGCTAGGGAGCTATGGGAAGGGTTAAAAAAGTGAAATGCTGATGACAGACTCCCTTTAAAGGCTATGTACACCTTCAGGGGAAAAAAATTTATGAGTACATTTTACTCATTTGGGCTAAAAATATTTTTTGCCATTGGTCTTTATTGAAAAATATTGAGCCATTCTGTCACAAAGGGTTAAATGTTTTTCTAGCTGTGTGGATCCTACTTTCACTTTGTGTCTAATAAACCTTATCTCTAAACTACTAAGAGGTCATAAACACTTATTTAAGCCACATTCTTATCAGTAAGATAAGGACTGAGCTTTCATGAGTGTTTCAAAGGTCTGAGAACAGAGATAAGGAGCCGTCTGATAGAGCAGAGAGAAAATTCAGATCCTGCTACTAGAGCATCACAGCTCTGTACAGAAAAAAGGCTCCATATTTTTAATAAAGAGGAATAGAAAAATATTTTAGCTCATAATGAGTACAATGCACTAATTAAAAGAAATTCCCCACAACGGTGTACATAGCCTTTAAGAAACACTGCAGCAAAATGTTACTTGCCGATACAGAATAGCATATTATACTTATGTGTAACTGCTTAGTTGATATGCATTTAATAGGTATTGAATCCTCCTTCACCTCAGATATTGCTTCATAATGCAGCCTATATTTCCCATTATGCCTTTGGCTTTGCAGAGACAGAGCGGTTGAAGTCTCATCACACTAAGGGGAACAAGTAATATATCAGTCTCCTAACTCACACTGCAGAGTCTCAGTGTATTCCTATAAAATATAGCAATGCTGTATGCAGAAACTCGCGTGTATTCCCATGTGATGCAGCTTCAGCCTGTCTCCCCTGCCACCTGCTTGTGATAATTTTTTTCCTAACAGCACTTACATGCAGGAGGCAGGGGCAAAGCAGTGTGAAGCTGCATCACATATAGGATTACCCTGGAGATTCTGCACACAAATAGTTTAGTAGTTACTGTGAGTCAGAGGAGTTTTATAATTCTGCAGCTAGTTATTGTATTGACTCATCAGCTATATCATTGCTCTCCTGATCGGTGCAGTGGAAAGGTGGTTTGAAGAATTCGTTTTGAAGTTAAAGTATAAAAATCTTTCTTTACTAAGTGCAAAATATAAGTTGTAGTACATCCAGAAGTAGTTGGTACAAAGTGCAATTTCTCTCCCCAGATGATGAGATATAGTGGCTGGCAAAGTGACAGATAATGGCACCACTGATATACTATCTTGCTGATGTTTCTCTTCTGAACTTCTGGCTAACAGCTGAAGGCTGGCGCTTGTGGCTGTAGGTGTCCACTGTATAATGCAGGCTTTTTTAAGTTGGCCTAGCCTGGATGTGATCTAGGTGATGGGTGTCTGAGCTGTAGTACCTCATGCGCAGCAGGGTCTGGATTGCTGTGGTTGCTTGTCACTCTGCTGACTGTAAACACTATAACTTTGTAGAATATCTGTAGTATTGTCTTTGAAGTCTCTCTGGAGTAGTTGTCTCACAGATGAGTTAGTTCTCTGGCTTTTAAGGCCCTAGGAACAGGAGCAATAGGACATCCTTCCTCACTCCTCACAGTCCTAGCTAACAATCCCCTCCTCTGGCAGGAAATAGGAGCATCCTACTCCTACCAAGAGGGGAGGAATGGGATGGTTAGCCCCATCCTTATACCAACCATACCTAACCTGCTGATGTACAGTGCTAATGTTAAATACCATGACAAACCAAGCATTTGCACACACCCCTTGTCTTTTGTTTGTAGGTTCCCCTCCTTTGTCTACAAATGGCTTCCAAATAGCATTTGGCGCCATACATGCTTCTTGGCAGTGAAGGTCCAACTTGGAGGAGATCACTTCTCTTTTCTGTAGGTGGTGTCCACAAAATCGCTCTGACACTGTCCAATCATAGTGGACAACTTCAGAGTGATCATGAAGCACAGCTCGGTATCACATGATTAAGTACACAATCTCGCGAGACCAGGCTGTGCTTCAGTATTACTCTGAGGCTGTCCGCTTTGATTGGACAACCTCAGATCAATGCTGTGGACACCACCTACAGAGACCAGATCTCCTCCATGTTGGACCCTTGCTGACGATAAGCATATGTGGCTCCAAATTGAAGTGGCGGCCATTTTTAGAAAAATAGGGTGGTTGTGGGGGGGGGGGGGGGTTCAAAGAAAAAATACAGAGCTGCAATCCAGGGAACAGAGGGAATGATGGCAGTTTCTCTGCCGATAGGTCCTCTTTAACTGGTGTTACCCATATTATGTGCAGAGTGGATCCAGAGGGTGGGCGTGCAGAAAGTCTGTGAGGAGCTGCTTCAGCCAATAGCCACAGAGCAGGAAGTGATGTCAGAAAAAGGAGTATCATTTTGAAAACTCCTGCATAGCCTAGTAACATGTGGCCATTTTGGAGAGCACATTGAAAACCTGCATTTAAGAGACCAGTGTAAAATAATGAATGGGCCTAATTGAAAATTTGCCTGGAGTTTCATCTTAAAGGGTAACTCTCATTTTTTTTTATTTGCTAGTTTATTAGAGCTAGGCATGTATACCAGTTAGTCTGTCAATGATTGTCAAAAGATCTGTAATTACCTTATAATAACAGCTTTCATTAATGTCCTCTGTCCCTTTCCACTGCTCCCTTAAAAGACCATTGCTAGGGCTCATCTGTCTCCCAACTTAATGTAAACAGAAGACAGAGGGGTGGTCCTTCACACTGCATGCCCGCATTAGGCTTCAGAGTGAGGAGGCGTGTCTCTTAGTAATCCAATCTGATTGGCAGGGAGCTGCTGGCTACAGCAAGTGTGTATGGGAAGTGAGGGAAAGCAGTTTTGGCCTCAGAGAACTGGCAGAGGAGCCATCTTGAGAAGGTCCTCATATTGTAAATGTTTAAACAGCTGTAACTAAGGGAAAAACTCAAGGAAAACAGTGGTATGTGAAGAAACTAAAGATTGCTTTATGCATAATGCTGCTGCTGCATGTCACGTCATATTGGTGTTTGACCGTGATACGGTTGCCATGCAGACTGGTTACTGGTGGCAACGTGTTGTTGGCAGTTTGCATGTGCTCTTCCCATTTAAGGTTTGCCTACCTGCTGTTTGGTGAGCAAGGGGTTAATCTTCTTGCTAGTGGGGATTAAGGTGTTTCCTGGGTGTGGCCACGAGCTTCATATATACCTGTGGCTTGCTGGCTGAGTGCAGTTGTACTACAGCCTTACTTGGTGTTGGAGCTTTGCTCCTTGCCTGGGTGTTTCTGCCCAGTCCTTGAGGGCCACCTTATGGAACATAAATTGTCCTCCTGTATGTACCCTCCATGTACCCTTACCCTCACTTGTATGTGTGGTGTGGGTTTATGTTCTGGGTGTGTGAAGCGTTTTGTTGGTTGTTACATGTCTGGGCTGTTGGTGTTGGTCCCTGCATGTATGCTATACGTCACCCGGTATGTTGATACCTCCGGAAGGGGGCTGGTTTCCCGGAGGGGTGAACCATAAGTCTGGATGCAGTGCTGCCTGGGGTTGCCGTGCACCTTGCTGTATAGGGCCCATGCAGTATCAAGTGTGATGGATACCTGTGTGTGGTGTTGTTTGTACTGTGTCCTATTTGGTGTGTGGGCACCTGTACTTTTGCACGGGTTCCAGTTGTGGTGGCTGCGGCAGGTAAGTGTGTTTCTAGTGTTCTTACCTGCCGACTCTGTTGCTGTATTCAGTTGTCCACTTTTCCCTGCAGCTAGGCCTGTGGAGACTCTGGTTCATCCATGTCTTGGATGAACCTGGTTGTCTCTTGTCCCTGTCTCATAACCTCAGGGATATTCAGGGTTCTGAGGTTTCCAGTGTATGGGCCCTCCTACCTTACGGGTCATCTCATACAGTTAGGAGAACAGGGCCAGATTTAGGGATGCTATAGGAGGTGACCAGCTCCCTTTTCTTCTTAGCCTGGTCTAGCTGGCTACCCCAATCCCTTTTACATTGTACGGTGGGGGGTTTCCCCCACTCCCCACGTGACACTGCAGCAGTAACATATGCTAAAATAGGAAGCACTGGTTTCATTTCTGTTTTATTAACCATGAAGGATTATGGGTAGAGCATGCATTTTGTTTGCTTTTCCCCTCCCACATGCAATAAACACACTGGTTGTCAAGTATTTGTTTGCTGGATGTGAAGAAGTCGTTCAGACATTGGAGTAGTCAATATTTGCTGTACATCAGAAATATGCTATCGTCGGACTAATGAGGAATAGTGTTAAGTTTGTTCTACTAGTTTGAATATGTGTGGAAGGAATTGCCGCACCTCTGTGCAAAACCTGGATTAATGAATCCGAGGAACAAAGAGTGGTCAAATGTCATAGGATGTGGGAATGTTGTATTACACAAGTTACAATAGTTTCACACTAGTTTTAGACATCTCTGGCAGGCTGTTCCGACAGGGAGCTGTCTGGATCCGGCACTGCCAGACGCTACCTGATACCCGTGGGCCCTATTCACTATAATGGGGACTGGTGGTTTTCGTATGGCTAATTCTCTGCATATTTGCTGGGTTGTGGCTGGATCTCCACTGGTCCCTATTATAGTGAACTAGCAGAAGGACCAGGCATCGCACTGGTATATTCAATCTATTTCATTTAATGTTTCTATGTGTCGTTAAAATATATAAACAGTATCCCCCATAACAGTGATCTTTACAGCACCCAGCCCCACTGTCTGCTGAGCTGTGTATCTAATCCTATCCTGTGTGATACTGTCTGCTGAGCTGTGTATCTAATCTTATGTTGTGTGATACTGTCTGCCGAGCTGTGTATCTAATACTATCCTGTGTGATACTGCCTGCTGAGCTCTGTATCTAATCCTTTCATGTGTGATACTGTCTGGTGAGCTGTGTATCTAATCCTATCCTGTGTGATACTGTCTGCTGAGCTGTGTATCTAATCCTATCCTGTGTGATACTGCCTGCTGAGCTGTGTATCTAATCCTATCTTGTGTGATACTGCCTGCTGAGCTGTGTATCTAATCCTATCCTGTGTGATACTGCCTGCTGAGCTGTGTATCTAATGCTATCCTGTGTGATACTGTCTGCTGAGATGTGTATCTAATCCTATCCTGTGATACTGTCTGCTGAGCTGTGTATCTAATCCTTGCTGAGCTGTGTATCTAATCCTATCCTGTGTGATACTGTCTGTTGAGCTGTGTATCTAATCCTTGCTGAGCTGTGTATCTAATCCTATCCTGTGCGATACTGCCTGCTGAGCTGTGTATCTAATCCTGTCATGTGTGATATTGTCTGCTGAGCTGTGTATCTAATCCTATCATGTGTGATACTGTCTATTGAGCAGTGTATCTAATCCTATCATGTTAGATACTGTCTGCTGTGTATCTAAGTCTATTGTGTAATACTGTCTGCTGAGCTGTGCATGTTGTCATGTAGCCATAGCCTAAAGCTGACTTACAGCAGTGAAGAAAAATGGCTGGGTTGTTATGGAAACCTGGAGTAAAACTGTGTGTATGTGGAGACTAAGGGCCTGCGAGCTTCTATTGGCTGATAAACATGTGACTGTGTGCATGGCAGTTGGGGGCATGTATTGGTTAATGCAGGTCCTTTTTTGGGAATATCTCAGGAACGGTACATCCTAGAGAGCTGAGACACAGTCTAAAACCTTCCCGGACACCTGATGTACCTGTGTGCCAAATATGGTGAAGATTGGTCCAGTCGTTTGGTCGGGTGGTTCAACTGAGAGCTTCTGTCTCCTCATTTAAGGGAGTGGTGGGGGGTTCAGTACTTGGATCCCCATCGATCCAAACCTTTTTGATATGTCACTAGGACATATCAAAGGCTTTTTTTGAAAGCATTGTTACTCTTTCACATTGAACATGCAGACTAGGGATGAGCGAACCTGAACTTCACCGGGTTCAGGTTCGGGTGGGTTAGGAATTCTGTTATAACTGAACCTATAACGGAATTCCTAACCCACCCAAACCCGGTGACGTTCGGTTTCACTCATCCCTAATGTAGACTAATTTGCGGGAAGAGCTGAACAGTTTGGTTTATAGACTGGAAAAGATTCAGTATAACTAGTTTAATGTTTGATGTTACTTTACTCAAATCCTATGGTACAGCTGATAAGCAACAGTTCAGATTCAACATACGGTAACTATGAATGTGGAATCCTGCGGATCCATGAGGCAATGCAACAAAAAAACAGGCAGGTATAAACAGAGTCAAAGAATTAACATAAACATTATAACAAACGATAGGATCCCTCAGGAGGTTGCCACGCTATTTGATACAGAAAAATGGAGTTAAGTGGTCACTTGGACCTTAGCGTGTCTCTGCAGCCTCTCTGACTAGTATTACTAAAACTAAATCTTTATTGAGAATACATTAAAACACATATACATTTCTATTCCTAAAACTCTCAGGAATGGGTTAGATCCGGGATATAATAACTTGTGCTTATGTGTAGGTTCACATGTCAATCCATGTCGACCCCGAGGGGTTAACTACTCTCTGAGAATCTCTTGCTTCTTAGATTATAATTCCCTATCTATCCTTCCTGACCTAAAAATTTAAGAGCCTGTATCCCTACATGTTTCGCCAAGCGATTCAGCGTCTTCAGGGGATACTATACAGGTCGTAAAGGTTTTGATTGGTGGGGTATAGTATCCCCTGAAGACGCCGAATCGCTCGGCGAAACATGTAGGGATACAGGCTCTTAAATTTTTAGGTCAGGAAGGATAGATAGGGAATTATAATCTAAGAAGCAAGAGATTCTTAGAGAGTAGTTAACCCCTTGGGGTCGACATGGATTGACATGTCAACCTACACATAAGCACAAGTTATTATATCCCGGATCTAACCCATTCCTGAGAGTTTTAGGAACAGAAATTTATATGTGTTTTAATGTATTCTCAATAAAGATTTAGTTTTAGTAATACTAGTCAGAGAGGCTGCAGAGACACGCTAAGGTCCAAGTGACCACTTAACTCCATTTTTTTAATTTATTTTTTTAAAAGAATGAACACAGAGTCCAGAGGAATAGTAGAGTCATACTTGCAACACAACAGGCTTGACTTGAAATAGGCCGGGTTCACATCACCACTTCCTTTTCCATTCTTCTGATTCGTCAGGAGAACAGAAAACAAGACCAAAAAAATGGATCCTTTTATTTTAAGCATCTGTAGTGCTCAGTTATGCTCATTTTGCATCCAATTTAACCTTCGTGGAGGACTATTTCTACTGTCTCAAATAACGGATCTCAGACAGAAATGGCTAAAAAGGATGCAAAGTGAGCATAACTGAGCATAACGGATGCTTGAAATAAAGCAGGGATGCCCAACCTGTGGCCCTCCAGCTGTTGCAAAGCTACAACTCCCAGCATGCCCAAACAGCCTACCGCTACCAGCCTACAGCAGGGCATGATGGGAGTTTTACAACAGCTGGATTTTTTGTTGTTGTCTTGTTTTATGTTCTTCTGTTAGGCTCTGGTTCATTGAAGGGCACAGGTAGATGGTAGAAAGTGGGACCAGACATGGAGCTTTGTAAGTAAGAAACAGAACATGTTAAAAATAATAATGATCGACACACAATCCTGATACAGATATGATAAAACGGTGAGGAGCCCTTAACTCACGTGATATTTCTTTCAAATCATCAGCACGGACCATGAGCGCCAACTCGGGTGGTTATCGGTATACAAATGGCCACGTGGACACCCTCCCTACCTACAGCTCCATGAATGACCCTCACTTATACGACTATTATGCCAAGAAATTTGGGCTGCAGGTTAACACTTGGTCCCCCACTAGTGTAAGTATTCTTCATCGAAGGAGGATTTCATTGGGAGGGTGATCTTTTATATTTAAAATCGTTGATTGAAAACTAAAAAGTTCCAGTTTCCTAAAGGGGTTTTTCCAGGCGTTCAATATTGATGAATATACTGTATATGACTATCCGAATATCCGACTCCCAAACCCACCATCAGCTGAAGAGGCCATGGTGCTCCTGTGAGTGCTGCAGCCTCTTTCCTAGGCCAGTGATGTCGCATTCATCAGTCACATGGCCTAGTGAATGGGCCTGGGTTGCAATACCAAGCTCTGCCACTATACAATATGTGGCGCTGTGCTTGGTATGCTGCGAAGAGGCCACAGTGCTCACTGGATTGCCACGGCCTCCTTAAACAGCTGATCGGTCGGGGTGCTGGGAGTCATACCCCTAGCCGTCAGATATTGATGGGTCATCAATATTTAACTTTCGTAAACCCCTTTAATGGCTTCCAGTTATTTATTTTCAAAATGTCTCCCCGAAACTTACAGGACTTCTACTGTAAGTACACACCACATATTTTCTGTACTTTATCCCTCTTGTTTGGTATGTTGTCATTATTTCTTTATCTTTCCTTGACCAATTTTCTTATATCGCTTGTTAATTGAATGGGTGGGGCCTAAAACAAGTCGGTAGAGGCAGTCAAATGTATAGCAGAACTTCCTGTGACCACTATAGTGCATGCAGATAAATGTGAGTCACCCAGGCAGATACTTACATGGTTTGCCATTCAACCTGAACTCACACATCCTACAAAATGCATTAAGAGAAAGCTTGACCTAGTTCACATCTCAATGGTCTGGTCAGTGATTTCCAGCAGTGATTGTGAGATAAAACCAGAAGTTGAGCCTTCACAGCTGTAAAGTAAAATGGAAAGATCTGTACCTCTTCTGTGTGATCTGCACCTGGTTTTGGCTCACAATCACTGATGGAAATCACCGACCAAAACACTGAAGTGTAAACTAGGCCTTACAGGATTCCATATGGTGAAATGTTCTTCATGTTTGAATTTTGTAGACGCGTGCTCTCAGCCCCCCATCCACCAGATCCCGACCTACCTCAGTAAAGAAGGTGCTGTACAAGGTGGTAGTAAAGACCGGGGATAAGAAGCAATCTGGGACCAGTGCCAGGGTAAGACATGGCGAATGTCATTATAGTCTTAGAGAGGCACATACTGGATCAGTTGGTGATTCATTTGGGGGAAGTTCACATCACCATTATTTTTCCTTTCTTCTCATCCATCATAAAAACTGAAAAATAAAGAAAAAAATGTATCCTGCACATGCCAGACTTTTTTTTCTGTCTGAAATAACGGCTCTCAGATGGAAATGGCTTAAATGGGAATCCGTTTTTTCTTTATTTTTCAGTTCTTCTGATGGATCACATAATATCATGTAAACTTCCCCTTACTGACTTTTCCTCTATAGAGCTAACCATGACATGTAAAGAAGATACAGAATTCTGCTCCAACTGCTGATGAATTTTTGGAATCTTTTTCTGCTTGTTAAAAATATTTGGAAATGAATTGCACGCGATGCGTGAAGAACATTAATACTATTGTTCTGTCCCAGGTGTATATACAGATGAAGGGAACCAAAGGAAAACTTAACAAGACCCAATTGTATAAGAAATCGGGTCCTGACAAAGAATCCGAATTTAAATTCCCTAAAGGATCAACCCACACGTTCAAAGTTTATGGCTCTGATATTGGGGACATCAAAAACATCACACTGGAGGTAAGTATGGGAGAAGTCACCAGACTGCTGGCTTATCTGGATGGGAGAACTTGCAAGGGGAAAAGGGAAATGAGAACCTCTCTTGGTGGCCAAAGTGACACTCTGAGCAGATGCCTTTTCTTCCCTCAAGGTTGTACAGTATGTACAGTAGAAGGCCTATGTGACCCCAGGGCCTTTTTTAGAGTTCATGCTGCCCTAGGCCCATTGATGTCCATACCTTTTTGATAGCATGACATCATGTCACGGATGGTGTACAGGAAACAAGACAATACAATATGAACAATGACTCACTGGATCCACAACTAAGGAACAAAAGGGAGACCCCTGCAAGAGACCTGCCGCTCTCCCTTATTGCTCAGCCTATGCGACCACCCCAAAGGTGGATGGGCGCATATCCACGTACCTCGACTATCTTACACCTGATGACCCTACAATAGTGAGGGGACACGACCACCGGCTCCCTACACAGACACGGAGGGAGTCAGGGTCACATGGATCCAGAAAACAGAAAATCATAAATACATAAACAGAACTTATCTTGCAGACGACTGGGGACTGTGGACTGAGAACTAGGAACAGCATGCACACACACTCCAGGAAGTTGTATAAGCCGCACACTACTGCATTCTGGGGAGGAACTTAAAGGGCAGCAATCAGTCCAACTGCATGACAGCTGAGATAGACTAACGAGATGAGGAACTTAACCAAAACAAAGAAACTCAAGGAGGAGGATCTGGAAAGCTCCTGTCAGAGCTTCTCAACTGTCTGGTTGTGACACATCATCACAGGTCCTTTCTGACTTCTCCTATCCACTGCTGAACTCTGTCTTCTCCTGCACTGATCACACAATGGAGACATCATCACAGGTCCTTCACCAACAATTTCACTGCTGAGCTGATCCCATGAAAGTGACATCATCACAGTTCCTTTAGCTATGGAGTGCACAACAGGCAGCAAATACAGGGTAATTCCTGGTCAGAGCCCCCCCCCCCCAACCTGAATAGTAAATACAGTCCTGTGTGACCCCAGTTTTCTTTGGCCCCATCTTCCTTCACCTTTGGAAGGGAAGCTTGAACCTACAAGAAGATTCACTTCTCCACACCCACCTCAAGAATAGCCAGGGGAGCCAGAGTGAGATTAAAACTTTCCTTCTGGGATGGAAGGAAACTGCACATTCCGTCCAGAGCACTGTGGGTCGTTCAATCGGTTAATCAGTGGGGTTACCGGGGGGTCTGACCCCCACCAGTCTGGTATTGATGGCCTATCGTGAGTCCTGGAAAACCCTTATACGTATTACACAATTATATAGTTGATAAGATAGAAAAGAGACAAAGTTCCATCAAGTCCAACCGATACTCTACAGTGATGGGTACATATCACCCATTGTTATCAATAGGTGACCAATAAATTTATTGTAACTATACACCTCCCAAACCAGATCTGCCCTTAGCAGTGCCACTGTTCAAGGTAATGAGATGTTCCCAAAAGGAAGAAATGTCCCAACAGGGCATACTAAAGGGGGTTTCTGGGAAAAAAATAATTGATTAAAAGGTGATTAATGTGGGAATGGTGGACATCAGGCAAGATGAAGGGGCCCCGATGCTCTCTGGAGCTTCACAGCCTTTTAATTATTTATCCATGTGCCTTGATACATGAGGCTGTTCCGGGTATTACAGCTTGGACTCTTACTTGATGGTAATGAGCTGCAGTATTGAAGGTACCATATGTACTGGTATGGTCAAGTTGGTATACCTGCTTAAACTTAAAAAGGACTATCCATTATGGGGGTACCAGCATCTTATCAGTGGTGGTCCAAGCTGGCAATGTTTCCATTTACAGAAAACTGCCTTAATGTTATCTACAGTTGCAATTCTCTTAAGGGTCTGCAGCAGGTTTCTTACGGGTTTTCCTTATGTTTTATTATATTAGGTTTACAGATGAATTGTGAAATATTGGTAAACGGGGGTCTGAATTCGATAAACTCTTCTGCTTGCATGCTTACTTATGAGATTGTGAATTCTGTGTTTTTGTGCAGCATGACGGGCTGGAACAGCAGCACGCCTGGTACGTGGATGAAGTCTTTGTTACCAATACAAACCGAGACAAGACCTGGCATTTCCCTTGCCGGAGGTGGTTTTCTCTATACCATACAGATTGCCAGATCAACCGAACATTAACACCTAGCAATAAAAACTCCGCTCATCAACTGGATGGCAAACCAGGCGATCACACGGGTAGGATGATGCTTCGCCTCTTGTTTTAATCTACTTAGATAAAGGTCAGACTTACACCACCATTAAAGGGCAACCCAGCCAAAATGCGTTACCAGGTGGTTCAAGTGTACTTTAAGTGTAGCTCCATGTTTGAACATCTGGTAAAGTACAATATGGGAGATACCGTTTTATTTTTATATTATCTGTATACATGCACCACATTAGGGGGCGCAGTAAAAATATGAGGACCATGAATTCGGTTCTAGTTGGGACTACACTGAAATGAACACTTTTAATGGGGTTGTCCATGTTTGTTTTTAAACTCCCTTTTCGACTCAATGGTACCTGTCAAGGAAACTATACTTACCTGTGCCTTGCTGCTCTGTTCCACATTCATGGCTCCTGGGCTGTCATTGGACTTCCGTTCCCCAACTGTCAACTTCCTCATGGGTGGGGTCAGGTGAACCTCTGCAGGCAATGAGTGCCATTGATGTGACGTGTCCCCAAGCAGCAGGACACTGCCGGGTCATGTACCATTTGGAAACACGTCACCAACTTCTGCACATGTGGAGACCAGAAATCCAGTGAAGACAGCCCGGGAGTCAAGGAGCTTGAACAGAGCGGCAGGGAGCAGGTCAGTATAGATCTCTTCACAGGTACTGCTGGGTGGGAAGTGGGGGAAGTTTTAAAAAAATCCTGGACAACCCCTTTAACCCCTTAAGGACTCGGCCCTATTTCACCTTAAGGACTTGGCCATTTTTTGCAAATCTGACCAGTGTCACTTTAAGTGCTCATAACTTTAAAACGCTTTGACTTACCCAGGCCGTTCTGAGATTGTTTTTTCGTCACATATTGTACTTCATGACACTGCTAAAATTGGGTCAAAAAAGTTAATTTTTTTGCATAAAAAAATACAATTTTTACCGAAAATTTTGAAAAATTAGCAAATTTCAAAGTTTCAGTTTCTCTACCTCTGTAATACATAGTAATACCCCCAAAAATTGTGATGACTTTACATTCCCCATATGTCTACTTCATGTTTGCAGCATTTTGGGAATGATATTTTATTTTTTGGGGATGTTACTAGGCTTAGAAGTTTAGAAGCAAATTTTGAAATTTTCAGAAATCTTCAAAATCCCACTTTTTATGGACCAGTTCAGGTTTGAAGTCATATTGTGAGGCTTAGATAATAGAAACCTCCCAAAAATGACCCCATTCTAGAAACTACACCCCTCAAGGTATTCAAAACTGTTTTTTCAAACTTTATTAACCCTTTAGGTCTTCCACAAGAGTTAATGGCAGATGGAGAAACAATTTTGAAATTTAAATTTTTTGGAAAATTTTCCAATATAATCAATTTTTACCAGGAGTAAAACAAGGGTTAACTGCCAAACAAAACTCAAAATGGGTTGCCCCGATTCTGTAGTTTGCAGAAACACCCCATATGTGGTCGTAAACTACTGTTTGGCCGAACGGGAGCACATAGAAGAAGGGGAACACCATATGGGTTTTGGAAGGCAGATTTTGCAGGACTGGTTTTGTTTATACCATGTCCCATTTGAAGCCCCCTGTTGCACCCCTAGAATAGAAATTTCAAAAAAGTGACTCCATCTAAGAAAGTACACCCCTCAAGGTATTCAAAACTGGGTTTACAAACTTTGTTAACCCTTTAGGTGGTCCACAAGAGTTATTGGCAGATGGAGAAACAATTTAGAAATTTCAATTTTTTGGAAAATTTTCCAATATAATCAATTTTTTCCAGGAGTAAAACAGGGGTTAACTGCCAAACAAAACTCAAAATGGGTTGCCCTGATTCTGTAGTTTGCAAAAACACCCCATATGTGGTCGTAAACTACTGTTTGGCCAAACGGGAGCACATAGAAGGAGGGGAACACCATATGGGTTTTGGAAGGCAGATTTTGCAGGACTGGTTTTGTTTATACCATGTCCCATTTGAAGCCCCCTGTTGCACCCCTAGAATAGAAATTTCAAAAAAGTGACTCCATCTAAGAAAGTACACCCCTCAAGGTATTCAAAACTGGGTTTACAAACTTTGTTAACCCTTTAGGTGCTCCACAAGAGTTATTGGCAGATGGAGAAACAATTTAGAAATTTCAATTTTTTGGAAAATTTTCCAATATAATCAATTTATTCCAGGAGTAAAACAGGGGTTAACTGCCAAACAAAACTCAAAATGGGTTGCCCTGATTCTGTAGTTTGCAAAAACACCCCATATGTGGTCGTAAACTACTGTTTGGCCAAACGGGAGCACATAGAAGGAGGGGAACACCATATGGGTTTTGGAAGGCAGATTTTGCAGGACTGGTTTTGTTTATACCATGTCCCATTTGAAACCCCCTGTTGCACCCCTAGAATAGAAATTTCAAAAAAGTGACTCCATCTAAGAAAGTACACCCCTCAAGGTATTCAAAACTGGGTTTACAAACTTTGTTAACCCTTTAGGTGCTCCACAAGAGTTATTGGCAGATGGAGAAACAATTTAGAAATTTAAATTTTTTGGAAAATTTTCCAATATAATCAATTTTTTCCAGGAGTAAAACAGGGGTTAACTGCCAAACAAAACTCAAAATGGGTTGCCCTGATTCTGTAGTTTGCAAAAACACCCCATATGTGGTCGTAAACTACTGTTTGGCCAAACGGGAGCACATAGAAGGAGGGGAACACCATATGGGTTTTGGAAGGCAGATTTTGCAGGACTGGTTTTGTTTATACCATGTCCCATTTGAAGCCCCCTGTTGCACCCCTAGAATAGAAATTTCAAAAAAGTGACTCCATCTAAGAAAGTACACCCCTCAAGGTATTCAAAACTGGGTTTACAAACTTTGTTAACCCTTTAGGTGTTCCACAAGAGTTATTGACAGATGGAGAAACAATTTAGAAATTTCTATTTTTTGGAAAATTTTCCAATATAATCAATTTATTCCAGGAGTAAAACAAGAGTTAACTGCCAAACAAAACTTAAAATGGGTTGCCCTGATTCTGTAGTTTGCAGAAACACCCCATATGTGGTCGTAAACTACTATTTGGCTAAACGGCAGGACATAGAAGAAGGGGAACGTCATATGGTTTTTGGAAGGCAGATTTTGCTGGACTGGTTTATTTACATCATGTACCCTTTCAAGCCCCCTGATGCACCCCTAGAGTAGAAACTCCATAAAAGTGACCCCATCTAGGAAACTACGGGATCAGGTGGTTGTTGTTTTGGGACTATTTTAGGGGTAAATATGATTTTTAGTTGCTCTTCATTACGCTTTTTTGAGGCAATGTAACAAAAAAAAAATTAAAAATTGTTTCTACATTCGCTATTTAGTTTTGTGGAACACCTAAAGGGTTAACATAGTTTGTAAAGTAACTTTTGAATACCTTGAGGGGTGTAGTTTCTTAGATGGGGTCACTTTTTTGGAGTTTCTAGTCTAGGCTACATCAGGGGGGGCTTCTAATGGAACATGGTGTCAAAAAAAAAACTGTCCATCAAAATCTGCCTTCCAGAAACCGTATGGAGTTCCCTTCGTTCTATGCCCTGCCGTGCGGCTATATAACCATTTACGACCACATATGGGGTGTTTCTGCAAACTACAGAATCAGGGCCATAAATATTGAGTTTTGTTTGGCTGTTAACCCTTGCTTTATTACCGGCAAAAAGGATTCAAATGGAAATTTTGCCCAAAAATGGGTGTTTTGGCACCGTTTTTATTTTATATTTTTAACACCGTTCATCCGAGGCGTTTGGTCAAAAGTTATTTTTATAGCGACGACTTTTACGCACGCGACGATGCCCAATATGTATGGCTCTCAGACTTTGGAGACACTAAGCAGGCATCCTAAAAACTGCGGCCCTCCAGATGTTGTAAAACTACAATTCCCACCATGCCCTGCTGATGGCTGTAGGTTGTCTGGGCATGCTGGGAGTTATAGTTTTACAACATCTGGAGGGCCGCAGTTTGAGGATGCCTGCTCTAAAACTAATATTTTTTTGGGGAAAAAAAATTGTTTCCGTGTCTCCAAAGTCTGAGAGCCATAGTTTTTTATGTTCTCTAGTGGACTGTTGGGGATTATAAAAATTTAGTACTCCATGGAAGTGTGATACTCCCTGAAGCAATTGATAATGCAGAGGCCCGGATGATCGGGGCACGTGTCACATTGAGTAGTGGTGTCCTTCCGTATCCCCCTCTTGTGACACACTCTGCATCTTTTTTGGGTTCGTCCCTTCTTTCCAGTATGGGGGACCACACCTGGAAAGTGTTGGCCAGGGACGATCCGGGCGCCTCCAATTCCCGAGGTACTCCGGCCTGCTCTTTCCCGGTCCGAAAAGATCAGGTCTTTGAGGACTGCCTCATAGAATTGGAGGAATGTCCCTGTGCTGCCAGCGCTTCGGGATAGTACAAAAGAGTTGTACATGGCAACCTGCACCAAGTAGACCGCAACTTTTTTGTACCATGCCCGGGTTTTGCGCATGGCATTATATGGCTTGAGGACTTGATCAGAGAGATCAACTCCTCCCATATACCGATTGTAGTCGACGATACAATCGGGCTTGAGGACCGTTGCCGCGGTACCTCGCACAGGGACTGGGGTGGTGCTGTTACCGTGGATTGTGGACAGCATAAGGACATCCCTCTTGTCCTTATATCTGACCAGCAACAGGTTTCCACTGGTAAGTGCACGGGTCTCACCCCTGGGGATAGGTACCTGGAGGGGGTGGGCAGGGAGGCCGCGTTGATTTTTTCCGCACGGTCCCACAAGCGAACGTGGATCTGGCGGCAAGGGACCTGAACAAGGGAATGCTGGTATAAAAGTTGTCCACGTACAAGTGGTAACCGTTATCCAGCAGTGGGTACATAAGGTCCCACACGAGTTTCCCGGTAACACCCAGAGTGGGGGGACATTCTGGGGGTTGAATCCGGGAATCTCGCCCCTCGTACACACGAAATTTGTAAGTGTACCCTGAGGTACTCTCACAAATTTTGTATAGCTTCACGCCATACCTCGCCCGCTTTGTGGGAATATATTGGCGGAAACTGAGTCTCCCCTTGAACGCAACGAGAGACTCATCAACCGCGACCTCCCTTCCAGGTACGTAGGCCTGCTGAAATGTGGCCCCAAAGTGATCGATGACCGGCCGTATCTTATACAGCCGGTCATAGGCAGGATCACCTCGGGGTGGACATGCTGCATTATCGGAATAATGCAGACATTTCCGGATGGCCTCAAACCGGGGACGTGTCATAACCATACTGTACAGTGGGGTCTGGTATAGGACGTCCCCACTCCAGTATTGTCTGACACTGGGTTTTTGGACTAGACCCATATGCAGCACGAGGCCCCAAAATGTCCTCATCTCGGCTGCACTGACCGGCGTCCAGCCACCGGGTCTAGCCAAAAATGAGCCTGGGTTTTGAGCGACGAACTGTTGGGCATACAGATTCGTCTGCTCCACCATCAGATTCACCAGTGGGTTACTGAAAAAAAAACTAAAATAGTCAATTTCAGTAAACCCCACTGTGGGAATCTGGATTCCAGGATTGCCAGCAAAATCCGGAATCTCAGGCTCAAAGTCCACTGGGGGACACCAGCTAAGTTCATCGGCAGGGGGCTCCGGTGGACTTATTTGGTGGGCCGGGAAACCAGTACGAACCCCAGGGCGGCTCGTACTAGGGTGGGCCACAGGATCCCTAGCATGTGGGGCCCCTGGCTCCGCCTGGCGGCGTCTCCGCCGCCTTGGTGGCTCATCGTCATCCGATGATGATGAGGAGGATGCGGATGACAAAAGGAACGTGGGGTCATCCTCATCCTCACTGGGGCTCTCGGAGTCGGAGGCAATCTGGGCGTATGCCTCCTCGGCCGAGAACATCCGGCGGGCCATGGGTGTGTGTGCGTGTATGTGTGCGTGTGTGGCAAACTTTATTATATGTGCGTGTGTGTGGGGGCAACGGGTGTTCGCGTACTAAATAAGGAAAAAAAAGGGGCAAGTGTTTAGAAAAAAAAAAAAGTTCAAAGTTGCTGATCAGCGGTACAACGCTGATCAGCGGTGGGGCGGTGAGGCGGGCGATGCGCTAACAGTGGCCGGACAAAAAAAGAAAAGTGCCGGACAGTCAGCGCACGCAGAAAAAAAAAATAAAAAAAAAGTGGTGGTAAGGGGGGGGGGGGGGGTGGGGGGGGGGTGGTAAGGGGGGGGGGGTGGTGAGGTGGGGGCTGGTGGGGGGAAGGGTGGGGGGTGGGGGCGCTGGTGGTGGTGGGGGGTTGGTGGGGGGGGGCAAGTGGCAGGGGGGGGTCTGGGGATTAGATGGATCAGAAAGAAAGAAAGAAAAGAAAGTTTAGTAAAAGTTTTTTTTTTTTTCCCTAACTTTTCCCTTCTTTCCCTTCCTAACGGTGCCTCTCCCTCACTGACCCTAACCTACCTGGGTGGCGATGGGTGCAGGAGGGTGATGGACTACGATTAGGGGGACTCAGGAGCTGGACGCTGGACGGTGCTGCACGGTCAGGGTGCTGGACAGGAAGAGGAGGGGAGAGAGGAGCGCAGGAAGTTTGAATCTCGCGCCTCTCTCCCCTGCACCAATCAGCACCCTGGACAGCAGCGTTCAGCACCAGGGCCAGCGCCGCCTCTCCAAATCCTCGGACTGCGATAGGTGGTGTATAATTACGCCACCGATCGCAGTCTTTTTCCGGTTCATCGGGTCACAGGACACCCGAATGGACCGGAAACGCAGAAAACCGCAGGTCTGAATTGACCTGCGGTTTTCTGCGATCGTCGATACGGGGGGGTCAAATGACCCCCCCCCTGCATTGTTACGGGATGCCGGCTGAATGATTTCAGCCGAAATCCCGTTCCGATTAACCCCCGCGGCGACGGAATAGCAAATTAAAGCCATGACGTACCGGTACGTCATGGGTCCTTAAGGATTCGGGAACCATGCCGTACCGGTACGTCCTAAGTCCTTAAGGGGTTAAGGTCTGAAGCGCTAATGTTATTCTTTGTGGGTTTCTGTATCTCCATGTGATGCCATATTTTTGGATGGCGTGTTTTATATGCCATCTGTGGAGGCTAAAAATGGAGACATGTTTCATCAGATGCCTCAAGGTCTGTCCTAGAAGTCAATGGAAACTGAAAAATCTAAAAAAGTTATGTTTTTCATTCCTAATGAAAGGCGTATATAATGGAATAATGAATATGAACTCAAAGAGACTGCATGTGCTGCCATATGATATCTCCATGGGGTATCTCTGTATGCCCCCATATAAAATCCAGGCATACATAGGTACAGGATGGGCCCATGACAGTCTATGGATGCTGTATTACGGATCTATACATGAGCCCGTCAGTATATTCAAGTGTTCACATGTCACGAGAAACATGAGCTCCGATACATCAAAAGCTGTGTAGCCGCAGGTCAGATTACTACAGGAAAGGAGATTCTGCTTCATTATAATGAGGATTTCTGCTGGGTATTTATCTCTTCTGTCCATGATATCTTTACAGCCACCTAAATGTATCCCTGTGTTGCTGATCTCCCTCCATAGCAGGGTTCTCTCTGTGTAATAGGAAGCCTGGTATATTGGAAGGGTCATAAAAATAAAATTCAAGGACCAGCAAAATATCTCCCCCCGAAGTTAACTCCCACCCACACTGCACCACAGTAGTACGACATAGGGGAGAAGGTAGTAGCCATTAAACCCCACAGTCAATGTCGGTGCATGATCGCTACATGAATCTATTTGTAGTAAGCTCCCCCTAGTGGTGGCTTTAGGCAACCAGCATTTTATCATACAGCTCTATGATTATGCGAAGGAAGCTCGCTATGAGCCCCACAGCAGTGGTCTAGTCTGCCACCATAGTGGGTATGCCTGTAACATGGGATTTCATGAGTGGTTCCCTTCTGCTGCATGTGACAACCTTTCAGGCCTAGTTTAGTGAAGCAGCCAAACCACTTCTTACTAACGGCCAACTCTACAGTAGATAAGCTGCTCTGGCTTCCAGTTCACCGCAGCTTCCCGGGTTGACAGGCCTCAGGCCTAATTGTTTCACTGGTCAAATCCTCTCTTTGGCTCTCCTTTTTATCTCCTCCTAACTGTTTTATACGAGCAGCATGGTGGTGTAAGGTATGGGCATCACTACACACACCTCGTGGTTCAGGATATTCCAGGGCCTATGCTGATGTTCGGACCTCTCCCTGTGGCTAATAGCTAAGAAGACTGTCTTTCAGCTACGTAGTTTAGTGGCTCCACAAAATATTGTGATCCACCATCGGGGTGGTCTGGACAGAGACCCTACTGGGCCCAAGCCCTCCTCACAGTTGCTGGCCGGGTACATAATGATCTGTCACTATCTACTAGGGCTGCTTTAATTAACACTGGGCGTGTCAGGAACCTATGTTCTCGGCTGGCGGCCTCTGGTCCCCCTCTTGAATTAAGGTGCATCGCCAATGGCTCCCTGGGCACTAGGGTGGCCATTTTCATAAACTCAAAGAGGAGGACATCACAACCCCTAAAAGGAGGGCATAATACCCGGAGAACGATAATACAATACACATCATCATATAGAATACCCTTATATAATATCCTGGATTGAAGGGACTCACCGATAACCCACCCAATCGCTCTGGCTCCAGCATCAGGCTCAGCACTCTCCATGTACTTAGCAAATGAGGTCTGACTGCACAAAGAGTGATGGGTGGGACCTCTGCTCGCTCTGTGATTGGCCGAAATTTTCTATGGACATGGGTGCAGGGCCCTCTAGGACTGTAGTCTCCCCTGCCTGCACCAGGATGCAGGCATCTCAGACAGCAGGCCAGAAGAGGACATGCAGCCTGCAGACGATCACACTGAATGGGATTTAGATGAGTATTATTATTTTTTAATTGGCCACTTGAGAGCGTATAGGACACTATCGGGGACATTACTGGGAACATTATTATTACTGGTGGCACTGTAGGGGGCATTATTATTACTGGTGTCACTATAAGGAGCATTAATATCTCTGGTGGCACTATTGGGGACATTAGTATTATTACTGGGGAGCACTGTTAGGAACATTATTATCATTGGTGGCACTATAGGGGGGAGCATAATTTTGATTACTGGTGGCACTAGATGGGGCATTATTATTTTTGGGGGTATTACTAATACTGGGTCACTATGGGGTATTATTATTTCCTGGGGAATTTATGGGGAAAGTATTATTACTGGAGGTATTGTAAGGAGCAATATTATTACTGGTGGCACTACAGGGGAAATTAATATTATAACTGGTGGCAATATAAGGGCCATTATTATTACTGGTGGCACTATAAGGGCCATTATTATTACTGGTGGCACTATAGAGGGCATTTTTATTTTTGGGGGGCATTATTAATTCTGGGACACTGTGGGACATTATAATTTCTGGGGGCATTATTATGCAATTACTATTGCTGGGAGCACTATAGGGGGGATTATTATTAGAGGCACAGTAAAGGGGCATTATTATTACTGGGAACATTATATGGGCATTTTTATTAGCGGGGGCATAAAAAGTAAGAAAAGTGCGGCAAACTCTGCAAAAACGAGATGTGGCTGAAAGAAGTCGTCCTGTCTGTCTGGGCCGAATGGAGAACATGAGAAAAGAACTTCTACATCAGAGGAGACATCACTAGATGCAATAGGTACAGTATGTCGTTTTTTGATTCTTCAGTATGTTTGCTAGCACTGGATGACCAGGCAGCATACTGAAGGTAGGGCTCTCTCTGTCCTGTGGCCCACATCTCCCCTCTTTCAACACTTATTGTATGTGCAAGCAGAAACAAATCACTGAGCAGGCTCTCAGATAACCCGTCAGTCCAAATCAAGCCCATTTAAACCGACAGAAAAACATTTTCAAAGAATAGAAGGTCTTATATGCAGGTCTCTGGGCTGCCAGGTCCCTCAGCTGCTAAATTTCAGTCTAGCAAAACCAAACAACGAGATTTTAGCCTAATGATGAAGAAACTGTAAACGAGTTCAGAAGGTAGATGAAGCATCTCCAAGCTGGAATGCAGTTTCAGTCATGAATGCAATTAGTCATAATAAATAAATCAATACGTATGCCAACGTCAGTAGTCACTGACCCATGATGCTCGATTTCCTGATGGCAAAAGTCCTAGAAAGTAATTCATGCCGAGGAAGGAACCTTAGCTGAATTTTTCCCGCCTTCTATTGTAAACCCTCAACAATAAAAGGTAACTTTAGCCATTTCCTTGAGGTAGAGGTGAAGATACAGCAAAGGTTGTAATCCAGGGTTTCTCCAGGCCGCTCAATCCGACCCACTCTCTCCACGCTCCCTGTGAGCTTCATATTTTTTTAAAGAATTCATTAAGCCTGAGAGGCATCTTATTTCGCAAGCACTGTGGTTAGATACCATACGTCAGCCTTCAGGACCTTTCTCTTCCTGGGCTCTCCTGAGAGAACTACCTCAGCTGATTTGACTTGAGCAATATATCTAATGGCTTCCACCAACGTTGTCTGACGAATTCACTTGACCTGTTCAAAGAGGATACGTTACTGACACCTGGGATGTGGAAGAGGAAGAGACGGCAGAGTCGGGAGACCGGTAGGAGACAACAATTTCTATTAATGTGAACTTGGAGGAGACTTCTTTAGTCCCCTAATACGCCAGAGGCAGAGGCGTAACTACCATAGCGGCAGACGATGCGACTGCTATGGTGCCCAGGGCAAGAGGGGGCCCAGTTGGGATCATCTCCTCTTCTACTGGGGATAAAAACTTGGTCAGGTCTCTATCCTCTAAATAAACAACTTTTAGCAAATGAGGCAGTGGACGAAATGGCCCAAGGGTCATTGAAAGGGGTTTAGGCGGAAACCCTTCTGTCCTGTGTGGGGGGGCCTGGTTTGATTCTTGCTATGGGGCCCTTACTTCTCTATGTACGCCACTGGCCTTAGGGGGTCTCCATTTACATCCTCATATGCTGCTTTCCATGCTTCTATCTGCTACGCATGTTGCAGGTCATTCACTAGGAAGGTGCGAGACATATTGGGGGGAATTTATCACATCCCACAATCTGGAATTCTGGCTTTAATATTTTTTTTGATATTTAGCATTTTTATACCACTCATGCCAGTTTTGAAATGTGGGTGGGGGGAATGGGCATGGTTAGTTGTGTTAATTAGTCGGAGTCCAGATTTATCAGTGCAACTTTTTAAATAGTCCCAGAAATTTTCTCAATCTTACTTCCATGAATGAATGACGTAGAAAGTGGAGTAACATGTTGAGACAGAAGTGTTAGACTTAAAGATGCAACAAATTTACCAAACATTGTGCAGCATTTCATAAATGTGGTGCAAATCACGCCAATACAGGGAGCTGCGGCAGAAATGTGGAGTGTTTTAGCCCGTTTTGTTGGTAGAGTGGGCATTTGTGACAAATTTAAAGTGTTTGCAACATTTTCCATGTGGTTTGAGCCGTGCCTGTCGGTTTCTTTCACACAACCGTTTTTTTTTACGGCCGTTTTTTGCATTCCGTATACGGTCCATTTCTTTTTAGTGGAAGGAAGAGGATAATGCCGCAAGCCCCGGAGGAGTGGAAGATAGGAGTGGTAGTGGCTTTGGCTGTAATTATTATTGACAGTGGAATTCCTCACACCAATGCTTCCTAAGGCTAGGGCAGTGATAGGAGAGTGCCCCCTGTCTTCCCTTGGGGCACACCCTAATATTAGGAGATGTAGGAGCTGTGGCCGATGAATGGTGATAGAGTCAGTAACCAGGCCAGTTGTAGAAGATAAACCTTTTTCTTCACTTTAGTGCAGAATGGTAGTTGTGGTACATCCAACAGTATCAAAACACAGTTCCAAACAATTCTCAGTGCAAATCTTCCCAGATAGCAATGTATGGATATAGGCCAGGATGGGGATTGTATTACTCCTTCCTCTCTATCTTCCCAAGGTCTCTCTCTTCAGAATCTAAGGTCGGCGAAATTACTCTTGCAATGGTGACTGTACTTCCCAGCTGAGGGGTACAGGATAAAGATACGTTGAGCCAAACTGTGTCCAGATGTGAAGGGTGTTTTAACAATGTCGCTCTCACTGCAGTAAAGTCTCTAAAGGCCTTAAACAGCAAATGCCTTACTGACTGACTCCAGTGCTTGGCCATGCAGATTCTGGACCTTCTAGTTCTCTCTTTCTCTATCTTTCTGGAGTGCTTTGTAGTAGAGATAGTATTGTCCGAGGAGTTTTCTCCGAAGCCCTAGTTCTCTGAGGAGTGAATACATGTAGTTTTATCTCACTTCCTCCACTGACTGAGCTAGGGGCGGACCTAAGTCCACACCTCACTTCCTGCAGGGGCAGAGTCAGGATTGTTAACCTCGACTGATCCATACAGAGATATGCTGGCCCATTACAAGGCATTACCATATTAAATAACATTGAATAATATTGCACAACAAGAATGGTTTGCAAGTACCCTGCTCTCAGGTACTGCAATAACCCTTCTGGTCACACATTGAAGAAGGAGTACCCATAGTGGTGGTTGTGAATATATATATATGCAACATTTAAATATCGGTGAGTTACAGTGACAGTTAAACATCCAACGCTACTTTAGATTGCTAAAGTTGCTAATACTGCTAAAATGTTGATTAATACTCAGGGTTAATGTATGCTAAATCAGCACTTTCAGTGGTACAGTTGGTTATTGTGGCTTTATTACGCTCTTGCATTTCAGAAGGCTATATATGGGAAGGGAATAGTTAACTGACAGACAGTTGACAGAGGCAGTTGCTGCGAGGTGGGCTGGCCCCACCCCTCTGGTTAGTGAGTTGCAAACGAGAGAGAAGCTGTGTATTGTGTGAGTAGCATGCTGTGAATGTTTGGCTGTAATAGAAGTGAAGGAAAATCCTTATCCAGGGAAACGCCATCCCTGTGAGTGAAAAGCTGCCAGAAAAAAAGCAACTGTGCCCAGAGCTAACCTTTTTTAGAGAGGCATTGAGCCTCTACAGAAGGTTGAGGACCATTAAAAGTGACAGTGTGTGGACAAGAAAGCCAGTGAAGGCAACAGACATCACTCTATGTGGTTTGGATTATATAATGCTTCAGGTGCCCACCACACTACTGAGATCTGTAAAATAACTACACCACGTAGTTGGGCAATGTAGTACATATGACTGAGAGAAAATTGTATGCCTTTGGTAATTTGGGAAGATTTTTGGGAATCTTCTGCCCTGTGATATAAATAAGGACTGTACCCATGTTTTGTACTGTGCCACCCATCATCCACTCATTAAGAGAGATGCAGGGGGTGAGTAATCAAAACTGGTGAAAAGGAAAACTGGCTTGGTTGCCCATAGGAACCAATCAGATTCCATCTTTCATTTTCCAAAGGCGCTCTTAGAAATGAAAGGTGGAATCTGATTGGTTGCTATGGGCAACTAAGCTAGTTCTACTTTACACCAGTTTTTATAAATCCCCCCCATATCTTGCTTTAAGCAAGTTGGCCTGATCGTTAGCATTTCTGACCCAGACCCCTGTTCTCTTACCTTGCACCCTACTGCTTATCTAACGTCAAGGGTACCCCAGACATGAGCCCCCAGTTTCCAGGGTGCACCCTGAGGAGAAGAAAGGGTGCATCCCTCCCAACCTGGGGGAGCAGTGTGATGACTGCAACCAAAAACCAAAAAAATCATGGAAGTGGGCAGATTTTGAGTTTTTTTATGGTCAGGTCCAATGGTAGTTTGAAATCACAGACATTACCAATGTGACCCTTTAACATATACACGGGAATTGTACATCAACAGTGGCCACAGCACTCTTTCGGGGCTTTTTGTTGGGTGCACGTCCCTTTATGGTCCCTCTTCCCCCAAGGACCAATATAAAGTATATAAACAACTTCAGACGGTCACACGGCAGCCGGCATCCTGATCAAGTGCACCAAGCATGCTTCAAAAAGGGTCACACATTCTTTAAGCCCGAAACGTTGCTGTATTGGTGGTGCACCACATTGTGGCTGAACAAATAAAGATTTTTATGTGAAACTGCATATTTTCGAGTGCCGTCTGAAGTTTATATACACGGGAATTGCTAGAGTGTTGAAAGATCAGGACACAAGCCAAAAGACATACGTTCCCCCACTCAAAAAGTATTGAAGACAGCAGGGGTGTAGCTACAGTGGAAGCAGGGGAAGCGGCTGCTACAGGGTCCAAACTCAGTAGGGGCCCGCCCTGGAGGAAGACTGAAAGATTTTATTGTCAGGGCCCCCTCAACAGTATTATACAGTGACATTATATACAGTGACAGTATATACAGTGAGATGACACACACATACCTCCCAACCTTCCCGGATCTGGTGTGGGTGAGGGGGGGCAGTCCTGGATTTTGGTGGCTTTCCCACGGTCCCAGAACAGCTATGTCCCGCTATCAGCTCATTCAGTAGTGCTGCTCCCTTAGTGTGCCCCTTACAGTAGCACTGCCCTCTTAGTGCCCCCTTATAGTAGCACTACCCTCTTAGTGCCCCCCTTACAGTAGTGCTGCCCCCTTACTACCCTCTTTTCTGTAGTGTTGCTCGCTTAGTGTGCCCCTTACAGTAGTGCTGCCCCCTTACTGTCCTCTTTTTGGTAGTACTGCTCACTTAGTGTGCCCCTTACAGTAGTGCTGGCCTCTTAGTGCCCTCATACAGTAGTGTTGCCCCCATACTGTCCTCTTTTTGGTAGTACTGCTCCCTTAGTGTGCCCCTTACAGTAGTGCTGCCCTCTTAGTGCCCTCTTACAGTTGTGCTGCCCCCTTACAGTAGGTGCCCCCATTACAGTAGTGAAGCCCTTTAGTGTTAATAAAATAAAATAAATACACACCTAAGCCCGTTCTCCCAATGATTAGAGCTCATCCTGCTCTCCCCAGCAGCAGGCATGATGTGGTGACGTCACTGCACCTACTGAGCTGATCAGGTGAGCGCACAGGTCGATTCCTTGGCTGGGAAATGATCCTCGTCCTTTGCTCTCTCCTCTACAGCTCAGCAGGCGCGATGACATCACAACATCCCATCTGTTGTTGGGGAGAACAAAGCATACCTCCCAACTTTTTGGATGGTGAAAGAGGTGAAAGATCAATATTTCCTGCATATTTATACACTTCAATAGCGCATAGTAGTGCAAAAATTATCTGAATATAGAAATTTCTAAAATCCAAGTTGCATCAAATAATAAATTAATATACAAGGCGGGCTCTAATAAATAGATAGGAACCAGGCAAACACTTTCCGGATCAATATTGTAAATGTAATAATGCAAATCTATACCTGAAATAAAAAAGAGGGACATTTAAATAGCAAAGTGGGACAGAGGGACTTGGGTCAAAAAAAGGGACTGTCCCTCCAAAAGAGGGACACTTGGGAAGTCCTTTGCATTCCACTGTATTTGCACCCTCAGGATTTGCACCCTACAGTATAAACTGGGACATACTTCCTGGGACTGCAGGACAGAATCAATCAATCTGTCTGTGTATGAGAGACAGACTAAAACTAGTCTAAAGCTGGACTGTATGAGAATTCTGTATGAGATGAGCCTTGCGCGGGTGCAGGACACACAGTAGCAGATATTCTTCTATGTTCCCTGTATTCATATACAGCACCACCGAGATTATCTGCCGCTCGCGGCATCTCTGGCAAACAGCTAATTTAGCTTGTGGAAACCGCAATTAGTATTGTAGAGCTATATGACTATGGCAAATTCGTAGTACTTATACAGTGCCATCTAGTGGCAAAGGATGGTTATTACTGGTGCTACATCCTATGGGTTTTTCAAAAGTCAGGAAACCCCAGTAAGCGCCACAAAATATCACAGTAATCAATTTATTAGGATCCTAACATGAGGAGATGTCGTCCACAATGATACCATGTGACGCCGGAAATCACTGGCAGATGCAGAACATTTCTTCCATAGTTATCTCCCATTTTCTTCCCCATGTTGCCAGCTTATCAAGGTCCTTCCAATCAAGCTGAGTTTTCTCTCTTTCTCATTTCAGCCATTTCTCATTTTTCCTCCCCGCCTTCTAAGGGCTCATGCACTCGACCGTTGATGTTTTGCGGTCCGTTTTTCCCTGATCCGTTGTTCCGTATCTGAGTTTTTTGTTCTCTGATTTAAGTCCGTTCCGTTATTGCGCAAAACATATCCATATAGTTTCCGTATTTGATCAGTTTTTTGCGGATCGTATACAGAAACAGTAACTTATTAATCATCAAACACATGAGCAATATGGGCTGGACATAGCATTTATGCAGTATGGATCCGCAAAATACGGATGAAATACGGATGACATACGGATGTGTTCCGTATTTTTTGCTGACCCATTGACTTGAATGGGGCCTCGGACGGTGATTTGCGGACAATAATAGGACATGCACAATTTTTTTGCGGAACGGCCATGCGGACAAATGGAAACGAAATGCACACGGAGTAACTTCTGTATTTTCTACAGCCCCATTGAAGTGAATGGTGCATACGGTCCGCAAAAAAAAAACGGGACGGAAGCGGAAAGAAAATACGTTTGTGCGCATGAGCCCTAAGGGTCATAACATTTTTTTACTTTTCTTTTGGTGTAGCGGTATATAGCGGCACTATTGTTCCATAGAATTTATTGAGAAGCTGTAAAAATATTTGTTGGGATGTAATGGAAAAAGCATAATTCTACCATTTTTGGGTTTCATTTTTATCGTGTTCACTGCTCTAAAAATGAAATGTTATATTTGATTTGTTTTGTTTTATTTCAAAGTTTTTAAAGGGAGGATTCTTAAATCTGTCATCAGCGACCTCACTATCCAGCTGTCTGCATAGACTCATAGCTGTGGTTCACCTGATTAAAACGCTGGTTTTCTTTTGTTGATCTGAGGCTCTGTTAATAGTGTTGAGCGCGAATATTCGAATTGCGAATTTTTTTCTCGAATATCGCAATTTCGAGATTTCGCGAATATTTAGAATATCGTTCTATATATTCGCGAAATAGAATATTCGTTTTTTTTCTTTTTTTTTTTATTATATTTTTTCTTTCCCACTTCCCTAAAGTTGTTCTTACCTGTCCTTTGGATTCCTGGCTTCCTGGCTGCTCCAGTCAGTGGCGTTTTCAACTTACTGCTATATTCCATATTAGCTAAATTACAATCTAATCTATATGTGTATTTTACGAAATTTCGCAATAGTCGCAATTGCGATGCGAGTAATATAACACGAAATATTCGCATGAAGATTTCAACTTAGCACTGCTATACTCCATATTCTAGCCTAATATGGAATATAGCTGTGCTAAGTTAGCACTGCTATATTCCATATTAGGCTAGAATATGGAGTATAGCTGTGCTAAGTTGAAATCTTCATGCGAATATTTCGTGTTATATTAGTCGCATCGCAATTTAGACTTTTTCAAATGTTCTTAATATTGCTCTAACTTCGTCTTTTAGAAATTTCGTAATATTGCTCTAACTTCGTCTCTTAGAATATTACGAATATTCTAAAAGACGAAGTTAGAGCAATATTACGAAATTTCGTAAAATACACATATAGATTGTAATTTAGCTAATATAGTGCTATAATCCCTTTTTTTTCCTGTAATTTTTTTTGCCTCTTCAGAACTTAAGTTTTGTAAAATATGTACACTATTAAAAATTATTACTATAGCAGTATATTAGCTTAAATACAATCTATGTGTATTTTACGAAATTTCGTAATATTGCTCTAACTTCATCTTTTAGAATATTACGAATATTCTAAAAGACGAAGTTAGAGCAATATTAAGAACATTTGCAAAAGTCGAAATTGCGATGCGAGTAATATAACACGAAATAGTCGCATGAAGATTTCAACTTAGCACAGCTATATTCCATATTCTAGCCTAATATGGAATATAGCAGTGCTAAGTTTAAATCTTCATGCGACTATTTCGTGTTATATTACTCGCATCGCAATTTCGACTTTTGCAAATGTTCTTAATATTGCTCTAACTTCGTCTTTTAGAATATTCGTAATATTCTAAGAGACGAAGTTAGAGCAATATTACGAAATTTCGTAAAATACACATATTAGCCTAGCCATAGTCATTAGCATAGGAACGTTGCCTTATACTATCAAGATAAATTTTCGCAATATGCGAAAAAATAATTTCGCGATAATTGGAATAATTGCGAATATTCGATTTCGACGAATATAACACGAATATTCATGCGAATATTCGCGAAATATCGCGAAACCGAATATGGCACCTCCCGCTCATCACTATCTGTTAACAGGTTATGATACTTTTTCTTAATAAGCAAATTAGGCCTTTGGTGCAATGAGGGTGTCACCGTTGCTCTTGTTACCAGCTCCGCTTCTTTCTGTGACCAGCCCCTCTATGACTGCTTTGATTGACAGGGCCAGGCAGTGTCAAAGCAGCTTTGACTTGGCCATTCCAAAACTTTAACCGTATTCTTCTTTAACCATTCTTTAGTAGAAGGACTTGTGTGCTTAGGGTTGTTGTCTTGCTGCATGACCCACGTTCTCTTCAGATTCAGCTCCTAGACAGATGTCCTGATATTTTTCTTTAGAATTTGCTAGTATAATTCAGAATTCATTGTTCTATCAGTGATGGTAAGCCATCCTGGTCCACATGCAGCAAATCAGGACCGAACCATGATACTACCACTACCGTGTATCATAGGATGATGTTTTTATGCTGGAATGCAGTGTTTTCCTTTCTCCAAACATAACGCTCCTCATTTAAACCAAAAAGTTCTATTTTGGTCTCATGCGTCCACAAAACATTATTCCAATAGTCTTCTGGCTCGTCCAGGTGATCTTTAACAAACTGCAGATGGGCATCAATGTTCTTTTTGAGAGCAGCGGCTTTCTCCTTGCAATCCTGCCATGCACATCACTGTTGTTCAGTTTAGTCCTGATGGTGAACTCATGAACACTAACATTAGCTAATGTATGAAATGACTTTAATTGCTTAGAGGTCACCTCAGGTTTCTTTGTGACCTCATGGACGATAATACGGCTTCCTCTTGGAGTGATTTTTGTTGTTTGTCCACTCCTGGGGAGCCTAATGGTTTTCGATTTCCTCCATTTGTACACAATCTGTCTGTGGATTAGTGGAGTCCAAACTCTATAGAGAGAGTTTTGTAACTTTTCCCAGTCTGATGAGCATCAACAACTCTTCTTCTGAGGTCCACAGAAATCTCTGTTGTTTGTGCCATGATACACTTTGACAAGCATGTGTTTTGAAAATCAGACTTTAATAGTACCCTAAATAAAACAAGTTGCCACTCACACCTGATTGTCATCCCATTGATTGAAAACACCTGACTCTAAGGCTGGGTTCACACGGGCGAGATTTCCGCACGGGTGCAATGCGTGAGGTGAACGCATTGCACCCGCACTGAATCCGGACCCATTAATTTCTATGGGGCTGTACACAAGAGCGGTGATTTTCACGCATCACTTGTGCATTGCATGAAAATCGCAGCATGCTCTATATTGTGTGTTTTTGACGCAATGCAGGCCCCATAGAAATGAATGGGGCTGCGTGAAAATCGCAAGCATCCGCAAGCAAGTGCGGATGCGGTGCGAATTTCACGCATGGTAGCGAAGATGAAAGTCTATTCACTGTATTATTTTCCCTTATAACATGGTTATAAGGGAAAATAATAGCATTCTTTAATACAGAATGCTTAGTAGAAGGTCAATTGAGGGTTAAAAAAATAAATAAAAATTAACTCACCTCCTCCAATTGATCGCGTAGCTGCCGGTCTCCTGTTCTTTCTTCAGGACCTGTCAAAAGACCTGTAGTGACGTCACTGAGCTCATCACATGGTCCATCACCATGGCGATGGATCATGCGATGGACCATGTGATGAGCACAGTGATGTCACCACAGGTCCTTTATTTTTTAACCCTCAATTGACCTTCTACTAAGCATTCTGTATTAAAGAATGCTATTATTTTCCCTTATAACCATGTTATAATGGAAAATAATAAAATTTACAGAATACTGAACCCAAACCTGAACTTCAGTGAAGAAGTTCGGGTCTGGGTACCATATTCAGTTTTTTAACACGTGCGTGCAATACGCATTGCACCCGCTTGAAAAAAACTGAACAACGGAACGCAATCGCAGTCAAGACCCTACTCGCGCGGGTTTGCCGCAATGCACCCGGGACGCATACTGAGCCAAAACGTGACACCCGTGTGAACCCAGCCTAAGGGTACTTTCACACTTGCGTTGCTGGATTCCGGCAGGCAGTTCCGTCGCCGGAACTGCCTGCCGGATCCGGCAATCAGTATGCAAACGGAAACCATTTGTAGACGGATCCAGATGCGTCTCACAAATGCATTGCAATACCGGATGCATCTCTACTGTGTCATCTGGAAAAACGGAATCGGTATTTATTTTTTAAAATTTTTTAAAGGTCTGCGCATGCGCAGACCGGAAGACTGAATCCGTCAATGCGGTAATTTTAATGCCGGATCCGGCACTAATACATTCCAATAGAAAAAATGCAGGATCCGGCATTCCGGCAAGTGTTCAGGATTTTTGGCCGGAGAGAAAAATGCAGTCCAAATACCGTAAAAGGACTGAGCTGAAGACATCCTGATGCATCCTGAACGGATTGCTTTCCATTCAGAATGCATGGGGATATACCTGATCAGTTCTTTTTCCGGTATTGAGCCCCTAGGACGGAACTTAATACCGGAAAACTTTGACGCAAGTGTGAAAGTACCCTAAGGCCCCTTTCACACGAATGATACAGAATGAGTCACAGTCTGTTCAGGGAAAAACTGATGGTTTTGCATGCAAATTTAATCGGTTTGTCTGCACTTGTGTTCAGTGTTTCAGAGCGGATTTAATCATTTTTTGATGTTTTTCACGTGTGTGAAGGAAAACTGAAGAATAACCCTTAAAGGGGTATACCCATCTGAAACAATGGGGGCATATTGCTAGGATATGCTCCCTTTGTCTGATACGTGCGGAGCGGGGAAGGTAGTAGCTGGAGGATACCAGGTTTCCCGGGTCCGGCCACCACCAAGTGCTCTCCCCATAGTAGTGAAAGGGAGCGCACCGCGCATGACTAGCCACCACTCCCATTCATTTCTAAGGGGCTGGCGGAAAAAGCTAAGCCAGGGCTCGGCTATTTTCGGCAGCCACATAGAAAAGGAGGGCGGCCACGTGTGCGCAGTGCGCCCTCCACAACTTTCGGGGCTCCATTCTCGGTGTAGGTGCGGGCACCTATCAGACAATGGTGGCATATCTTAGCGATACGCCCCCATTGTCTGAGATGGGAAAACCCCTTTAACACAACATTCTATCTGGATGCCTTCCGTACTTCATGCAAGCCTCATTCTCTTCTATGGAAACAGAGCTGCATGAAAAACGCACAATATAGAACATGCTGCGATGTAGCCTAATTTTTTGCCTAATTTTTTGCGGCTCGGGTGCGGATCCATTCACTTCAATGGGGCCGCAAAAGATGCGGACAGCATCCGAAAAAACGGAACGGTCGTGTGCATGAGGCCTCAAAGAAATGTTTCACATGGTGTGATGTTGTTATAAATGGTGGCACCTAATGGTAGTTTTGTGGTCCAGCCCCAGTGTCCCCATAACGGTGAATGTCCCAGAGCTCCCCCAATATAATTAGCCTCAGCGGTCCCATAACTTTGACATTTATCGAGTACTAAAATTGTGACAGTCACTATGTCCTATAACAGTTACATACAGAGTGCCCCCATTACTCTCGCAACCACCATGCCTTATAACACCTGCAGCCGGAGAGCCCCCATAACTTTGACAGCCACAATGCCCTATAATAACTTCAGCCAGAGTACCCACATTACTTTGACAGCTATAATGACCTATAAGAACTGAAGCCAGAGTGTCTCCATAACTTTGACAGCCACAGTGACCTATAAAAACTACAGCAGTGTGCCTCCATAAACTTGACAGAGACAGTGCCATTTCATGGTGACAGCCACAGCGTACCCAGTCAGAAAACCAGCGTACTGTGGTTGTCATTTATTGGGGCATTGAGGCTGGCACAGAGGGAGGAGTACCAAGACTTATGGGGGAACTGTAGCTGACAACTTTGAGACTATGAGGACACTAAGGATGATTCTTATAGAGTTACCTTGGCAGCCTGACCCTAATTAGGGCTCTATCGCTAAATGTTATTAGTGCAACACACAGTGTATCGTGTTGCAAAAAATGCCAGTCACAGTGCCCCCATAGCAGAGTGGTTCCCATGTTGACCTACGACTTGCAGTCTATATATTGTAATATGCACATTGGCCACCAGAGGGCCTCGCAGCACCACCACCAGCAATGCAATGAAGGTGCTATAACACTGCTTTATTTTAGGAAGTGTTATTGGGCTCACAGATTAGATGACATCCTTGGAACTTAATCCATTCTTTCCGCAGGTTCACAGAAGGGCTAAACACCCAATATTTTCTCAGTAAAGGCTGATATCTCCTATCAGTGCATTTGGATAATTAGAAGCCGGCTGAATTTAATAACATCCATCATTATGGAGACTGAACGCGCAGCAATAACGGCAGGTCTTTGGGGGGGCATTTACTTATTGGAAAGGCAGCAGAAAATGAGAGTGCAGCCCTGGAAAGAGACGTGGAATTACAGCTTTCAATCACGTAACTGGAGCAGGCGTCCTGAGGGTTGAGCTCGCTCTGCGAGGGTATTGTAGTCCGCCTAAGCTGCGTGGGGCACGCGTATCAACACGCAGGCGGGTCACGTCCGAAGAGCAACACGTGATGTTGGCTCAAAATTAAGTCACCAGAACTGCGTCACATTTGCCAACCCCTTTGATAGGAGTAAGGTTAAAGGGGTTGTCTCATCATAGACAATGGGGGCATATAGCTAGGATATGCCCCCATTGTCTTATAGGTGCGGGTCCCACCGCTGGTACCCGCACCTATATCAGGAATGGAGCCCCGCAAGGTGGTGGCTGGAGGACTTCGTTCCGACCACCACCAAGCCGTCTCCCCATAGAAGTGAATAGGAGCGCACGGCGCATGACCGGCCACTGCTCCCATTCACTTCTATGGGCTCCACGAAAATTACCAAGCCAGCGCTCGGCTATTTTCGCCGGCCCCATACAAAATTAATGGAGGTCGGCTTTCTGGGCACCGTTCTCTATATAGGTGCAGGTCCCAGCGGTGGGACCCACACCTATAAGACAATGGGGGCATACCCTAGCGATATGCCCCCATTGTCTATGTTGAGACAACCCCTTTAAGCTGGGGGGCGTGGCTTAACACAGGCCCCAGTAAAATGAATGCCCCGTTGGTGCCTCCTAGTATTAAAAATGTCCAATTAGTGGCCCCTAGTAATAATAATGCCCCAGTGTTGGCCCCTATTATTAATAAGGGAGTGACAGCTGGAAGAAACGTTGTGATTAAGCTAAAACTTAAATTTATTAGATATACACTAAAACTAGGGAGAAGTGTGAAGATCCCTAAATCTACAAACAAACAAAAATTATTATATACTATATGTTGACACTAGACGTATAAGAGATGCGTAAAGATCCCACCAGCACATATGGCTGTACAAGAGGTGCGGAGCAACTACAGCATCAGCTAGTCATACAACATATGTATAGTTGCTGGATAGACAATGGTAACCTCATGCAATGACAGTCCCTGTGTGAAGAACCACTATGGCATGCTCAGATCACAGGTAGTCATGTGCTATGACAACAAGTACAGGGTTACCAAGTTTAGGACTAAAGAGTTGCCAGGGGGGAGGGGAGTAACCACCTTTGTATAGGTGACCCTCAAAAATGAACACCAGGTGAGAAAATCCTCCCTACAAACCCCTCCATGCAACAAAAACTCAAAGTCCTAACTAATCCAGCTGACGGCTATCTGCCTTAATTAGCATGTGAATGCGCTCTGTCCGTGCCCTAAACCTATTGTTCAAGCTCAACATTTCACCTTGTAGAGGCTCATCAGGAGCTAGGTTAACTGTTGGACAAACAAACATGTAGGTGCCGTCAGCCTCTGGTGGTGAGGCGACAGCTCCGGCGCTATGATGGCCGTAATACGGCCGCCGCTCTCTGCAGTTTAAATAGGGAGAAAACCCCTCCCACGGCTGGGCGGATCCAGCGGCAGATGGCGAGTCACGTGAGGTGGGTGTGTGAGAGACCCGCCCCTCTTCATGCCGCGATCCTGCACGGAGTGTCAACACACTCAAAAGATATATATTTAGCAGGGAACAATCGGCGATTCATTTCAGTATAATGCCCATGAAAGAACACAGATGGGGACAGGATAGAAATAGTGCTGAAAGAAGCAGTATTACATATCGGCGACCAGTCATCCAAGTACCTGGGTTCCCTGTCAGATACATTAACCCCATGTGTGCTGAGGTAATAAAAACACATACACATGAGCTCATATCTAAAAAATATAGAGAATCATGACTCTGTTCAATTGGGACAGAGACCAATAGGACGGACAGTTAGGTGTATTGGATCCGTGGTATAGTCACATATATATATACACACTCACCTAAAGAATTATTAGGAACACCTGTTCTATTTCTCATTAATGCAATTATCTAGTCAACCAATCACATGGCAGTTGCTTCAATGCATTTAGGGGGGTGGTCCTGGTCAAGACAATCTCCTGAACTCCAAACTGAATGTCAGAATGGGAAAGAAAGGTGATTTAAGCAATTTTGAGCGTGGCATGGTTGTTGGTGCCAGACGGGCCGCTCTGAGTATTTCACAATCTGCTCAGTTACTGGGATTTTCACGCACAACCATTTCTAGGGTTTACAAAGAATGGTGTGAAAAGGGAAAAACATCCAGTATGCGGCAGTCCTGTGGGCAAAAATGCCTTGTGGATGCTAGAGGTCAGAGGAGAATGGGCCGACTGATTCAAGCTGATAGAAGAGCAACGTTGACTGAAATAACCACTCGTTACAACCGAGGTATGTAGCAAAGCATTTGTGAAGCCACAACACGCACAACCTTGAGGCAGATGGGCTACAACAGCAGAAGACCCCACCGGGTACCACTCATCTCCAATACAAATAGGAAAAAGAGGCTACAATTTGCACGAGCTCACCAAAATTGGACTGTTGAAGTCTGGAAAAATGTTGCCTGGTCTGATGAGTCTCGATTTCTGTTGAGACATTCAAATGGTAGAGTCCGAATTTGGCGTAAACAGAATGAGAACATGTATCCATCATGCCTTGTTACCACTGTGCAGGCTGCTGGTGGTGGTCTAATGGTGTGGGGGATGTTTTCTGGGCACACTATAGGCCCCTTAGTGCCAATTGGGCATCGTTTAAATGGCACGGGCTACCTGAGCATTGTTTCTGACCATGTCCATCCCTTCATGACCACTATGTACCCATCCTCTGATGGCTACTTCCAGCAGGATAATGCACCATGTCACAAAGCTCGAATCATTTCAAATTGGTTTCTTGAACATGACAATGAGTTCACTGTACTAAAATGGCCCCCACAGTCACCAGATCTCAACCCAATAGAGCATCTTTGGGATGTGGTGGAACGGGAGCTTCGTGCCCTGGATGTGCATCCCTCAAATCTCCATCAACTGGAAGATGCTATCCTATCAATATGGGCCAACATTTCTAAAGAATGCTATCAGCACCTTGTTGAATCAATGCCACGTAGAATTAAGGCAGTTCTGAAGGCAAATGAGAAATAGAACAGGTGTTCCTAATAATTCTTTAGGTGAGTGTATATACCCCTAAGGTATTATGCTGGGGGCCACTGTATAATTACAGAAAACAGACATATGATATATGTTCATTCAGGCCCTCAGGACGCACAGTGCGCAACCTGAACGTCCACTCTGCCTCCCTTTGCAATAGTCTCTTATCATGGTCCCCACCTCTTGCAGACCAATTGACCACTTCAATACCCTGGAACTTAATAGCCCCCACATTGCCAGCGTGTTCGGTGGAAACATGGCGTGCGATGGGAGTATCCGCACCATTGCGGATATCGTTGAGGTGCTCACCTATCCTCCGCCTGAACTCCCGTACCGTCTTGCCCACATATTGCAGACCACACGTACACGTGGCTAAATAGATGACCCCGCTGGTCCTGCAATTTATGAAGGATAGAATTGTAAATTGTCTCTGTGTCACTGTGCTGGTAAAGTTTTGCCCCCGTTGGATCGCCTCACAGGCGACGCAGCCGCTACAACGAAAGGTGCCCCTAGGCTGCCGATAGAGCCACGTTCCTGGCTGTGGGGTTTGCAAAAAACTGTGGACCAGCCTATCCTTAAAATTTCGGCCATGGCGGAAAGTAATCGTGGGAGTGGTCCCCACCAGATGTCCCACATCTGGGTCTGATTTTAAAATACCCCAGAACTGAGTGAGAACATCTCGCACACTTTTGTGTGCTTCATCAAACGTGGCAATGATACGGATTTGATTTGGCTCATCCTCTCTGGCTCGTGGTTTCAGTAGTGCATCCCGGTTAACCGCCAAAGAGTGTTGATATGCACTTTTCAGGACCTGACATGGGTATCCTCTCTTTTCAAAACGACCTTGAAGGTCCCTTTCTTGCTGCCACCTGATAGTCAGTAAGCCTGGAGCAATTTCTGCGCAACCTCAGATATTGCCCTTTTGGTATACCTTTTTTCAAGGCCTGAGGGTGGCAGCTGTCCTATTGGAGGAGGCTGTTTGTGGCCGTCGTTTTACGAAAAAGACGTGTGCAGAGATTCCCCTCCATATCTCTGAATATTGTGAGGTCCAGGAATGTAATCTGATTTTTCTGAATCTCAGACGTAAAATTCAGACCCCGGTCATTTTTATTGAGGTAGGTGACGAAGTTCTTAAAGTCACCCTCACTCCCTGACCAAAGGATCAGCACGTCATCGATATAACGTAGCCACAACCCTATGTATTCGGTCCATTCATTTGTTTCCTCCGCAAAGACAACCTCCCGTTCCCACCAGCCCAGGTAGAGGTTGGTAAAGGTCGGTGCACAGGGGCTCCCCAATGCCACTCCCTTGAGCTGGTGGTATAGTCGGCGGTCAAACAGGAACACATTATGTTCCAAAATGAACTGCAGCAGTTGTAGTACAAACTCGCCATGTCGCCACAGATAGGTACCTCGTTCCTGTAAGAAGGTCCCCACAGCCCCACACCCTTTTACATGGGGTATGGAGCTGTAGAGCGCCTCCACATCCAGGCTAGCGAGTAAGGTCTGATCATCAATCTGGATACCCTCCAATTTATTGATCACATCCGTTGTGTCTCTCACATATGACGGAAGGGCCAACACATATATGCTTATCCATGTATATGCTTATGCCCTCCGTAAGACTACCAATTCCTGAAACTATAGGTCTCCCTTTCAAGGGAGTAACCCCTTTATGGATTTTAGGGAGGCTATAGAAACAGGGAACTACCGGGTGTTTAGGGAGCAGAAAATCAAATTCCGCTTGATTAATAAAATTCTCCGCCAGCGCTGACATAAGAATGTTCCTCAGTTCACTCCTAAACTTATCAGTAGGATTGATGTCCAACACTTTGTAACAACTACTATCATTCAGGATGTTGAGGCACATAGCCCTGTATTGTTCCCATCCCATGATTGCGATGTTCCCCCCCTTATCAGATGGCTTCATCACAATTGATGAATCACGTTCAAGGGATAACAGGGCATCCATCTCAGAACGAGAGAGATTGGAATTCCCAGTTCTGCATCCCTCTAGATTGCTCAACTGATCAGTGGTGACTTTAAGAAAAATGTCCATCGCCGTATTGTCACTTATTGGTGGATTTATGGTGAATTGGGATTTTAGATTAGTGAAAGGCCCTTCACCAGGGTGCCTCTCACCCTCTTCCAGCAATCCTGCTAGAACACGGACGTCCTCCAGCTCATCTGGGTTAATTCCAAGACCCGCACACTGCACTTTATCATGTGTGGCAAAAATTTTTTTCCACTTCAACTTTCTTACAAAGAGAGTCAAATCCTTGACCCACTTGAATAAGTTGAATTTATTGGTCGGGACGAAGGATAAACCTTTTTTCAGGACCCGTGTCTCAAGTGCATTGAGGGGTCTATCAGGATAGATTTATAATTTGCATGTCATCAGAGGATGTTGTCTCTCATGACATTATGCCCCCCATCCTCGACCAACAGGACCCCATGTTGTAGCTTGGTACTATTGATTCTTTCTGTCCCTGAGTGAGTACGCTGTCGGCGGTACCCCTAAAAAAAACCCACGTTGGCGTGGTCTTCTGCCTCTGCCACCTCTGCCTCTATATCTTCCCCTAGATGTAGAGAATATGGGGAAAGTTGTGGTGGTCTGGGAAGGACCCTCTAGCTCAGTCTCCCCTTCAGAAGAGGAGGGCTCAGTTTCACCTTCTATCACCTTTGTTGTTTTACCCGCAAAGTCCAGAATACGGCCCTCTTTAAAATCTGAGGTATCCCGTAGATATTGAGTATGTTTGTGTGTCTTAATTTGTGACGCAAACCGCTCAATTGTTCGTTGGAGAACTAATTCCTTGCGGGAAAACTCCGGGCTATCAACAAATTTTTAAATAGCTTCAATCTGTTCTTGTAAGAGACGATCTTGCGACCGTTTGTGTTGGCCTTTCCGTCATATGTGAGGGACACAACGGATGTGATCAATAAATTGGAGGGTATCCAGATTGATGATCAGACCTTACTCGCTAGCCTGGATGTGGAGGCGCTCTACAGCTCCATACCCCATGTAAAAGGGTGTGGGGCTGTGGGGACCTTCTTACAGGAACGAGGTACATATCTGTGGCGACATGGCGAGTTTGTACTACAACTGCTGCAGTTCATTTTGGAACATAATGTGTTCCTGTTTGACCGCCGACTATACCACCAGCTCAGGGGAGTGGCAATGGGGAGCCCCTGTGCACCGACCTTTGCCAACCTCTACCTGGGCTGGTGGGAACGGGAGGTTGTCTTTGCGGAGGAAACAAATGAATGGACCCAATACATAGGGTTGTGGCTACGTTATATCGATGACTTGCTAATCCTTTGGTCAGGGAGTGAGGGTGACTTTAAGAACTTCGTCACCTACCTCAATAAAAATGACCGGGGTCTGTATTTTACGTCTGAGATTCAGAAAAATCAGATTACATTCCTGGACCTCACAATATTCAGAGATATGGAGGGGAATCTCTGCACACGCCTTTTTGTAAAACGACGGCCACAAACAACCTCCTCCAATAGGACAGCTGCCACCCTCAGGCCTTGAAAAAAGGTATACCAAAAGGGCAATATCTGAGGTTGCGCAGAAATTGCTCCAGGCTTACTGACTATCAGGTGGCAGCAAGAAAGGGACCTTCAAGGTCGTTTTGAAAAGAGAGAATACCCATGTCAGGTCCTGAAAAGTGCATATCAACACTCTTTGGCGGTTAACCGGGATGCACTACTGAAACCACGAGCCAGAGAGGATGAGCCAAATCAAATCCGTATCATTGCCACGTTTGATGAAGCACACAAAAGTGTGCGAGATGTTCTCACTCAGTTCTGGGGTATTTTGAAATCAGACCCAGATGTGGGACATCTGGTGGGGACCACTCCCACGATTACTTTCCGCTGTGGCCGAAATTTTAAGGATAGGCTGGTCCACAGTTTTTGCAAACCCCACAGCCAAGAACGTGGCTCTATCGGCAGCCTAGGGGGACCTTTCGTTGTAGCGGCTGCGTCGCCTGTGAGGCGATCCAACGGGGGCAAAACTTTACCAGCACAGTGACACAGAGACAATTTACAATTCTATCCTTCATAAATTGCAGGACAAGCGGGGTCATCTATTTAGCCACGTGTACGTGTGGTCTGCAATATGTGGGCAAGACGGTACGGGAGTTCAGGCGGAGGATAGGTGAGCACCTCAACGATATCCGCAATGGTGCGGATACTCCCATCGCACGCCATGTTTCCACCGAACACGCTGGCAATGTGGGGGCTATTAAGTTCCAGGGTATTGAAGTGGTCAATTGGTCTGCAAGAGGTGGGGACCATGATAAGAGACTATTGCAAAGGGAGGCAGAGTGGACGTTCAGGTTGCGCACTGTGCGTCCTGAGGGCCTGAATGAACATATATCATATGTCTGTTTTCTGTAATTATACAGTGGCCCCCAGCATAATACCTTAGGGGTATATATATATATGTGACTATACCACGGATCCAATACACCTAACTGTCCGTCCTATTGGTCTCTGTCCCAATTGAACAGAGTCATGATTCTCTATATTTTTTAGATATGAGCTCATGTGTATGTGTTTTTATTACCTCAGCACACATGGGGTTAATGTATCTGACAGGGAACCCAGGTACTTGGATGACTGGTCGCCGATATGTAATACTGCTTCTTTCAGCACTATTTCTATCCTGTCCCCATCTGTGTTCTTTCATGGGCATTATACTGAAATGAATCGCCGATTGTTCCCTGCTAAATATATATCTTTTGAGTGTGTTGACACTCCGCGCAGGATCGCGGCATGAAGAGGGGCGGGTCTCTCACACACCCACCTCACGTGACTCGCCAGCTGCCGCTGGATCCGCCCAGCCGTGGGAGGAGTTTTCTCCCTATTTAAACTGCAGAGAGCGGCGGCCGTATTACGGCCATCATAGCGCCGGAGCTGTCGCCTCACCACCAGAGGCTGACGGCACCTACATGTTTGTTTGTCCAACAGTTAACCTAGCTCCTGATGAGCCTCTACAAGGCGAAACGTTGAGCTTGAACAATAGGTTTAGGGCACGGACAGAGCGCATTCACATGCTAATTAAGGCAGATAGCCGTCAGCTGGATTAGTTAGGACTTTGAGTTTTTGTTGCATGGAGGGGTTTGTAGGGAGGATTTTCTCACCTGGTGTTCATTTTTGAGGGTCACCTATACAAAGGTGGTTACTCCCCTCCCCCCTGGCAACTCTTTAGTCCTAAACTTGGTAACCCTGTACTTGTTGTCATAGCACATGACTACCTGTGATCTGAGCATGCCATAGTGGTTCTTCACACAGGGGCTGTCATTGCATGAGGTTACCATTGTCTATCCAGCAACTATACATATGTTGTATGACTAGCTGATGCTGTAGTTGCTCCGCACCTCTTGTACAGCCATATGTGCTGGTGGGATCTTTACGCATCTCTTATACGTCTAGTGTCAACATATAGTATATAATAATTTTTGTTTGTTTGTAGATTTAGGGATCTTCACACTTCTCCCTAGTTTTAGTGTATATCTAATAAATTTAAGTTTTAGCTTAATCACAACGTTTCTTCCAGCTGTCACTCCTTTAATGATTGTGAAACGTAAATTTCCTAGCAGAGTTTTCCAGAAATATTTACCCTTATTATTAATAAGGCCCCCATTAGTGGCCCCCAGTATTAATAAGGCCCTATTAGTGGCCCCCAGTATTAATAAGGCCCCATTAGTGACCCCCAGTATTAATAAGGTCCCCATTAGTGGCCCCCAGTATTAATAATAGCCTCATTAGTGACCCCCGGTATTAATAAGGCCCCATTAGTGGCCCCCAGTATTAATAAGGCCTCCATTAGTGGCCCCCAGTATTAAAAATAGCCACATTAGTGACCCCCGGTATTAATAAGGCCCCATTAGTGACCCCCAGTATTAATAAGGCCCCATTAGTGGTCCCCAGTATTAGTAAGCCCCCCATTAGTAGCCCCCAGTATTAATAATAACCCCATTAGTGACCCCCAGTATTAATAAGGCCCCATTAGTGGCCCCCAGTATTAATAAGGCCCCGTTAGTGGCCCTCAATATTAATAAGGCCCCATTAGTGGCCCCCAGTATTAATAAGGCCCTGTTAGTGGCCCTCAATATTAATAAGGCCCCCATTAGAGGTCCCCAGTATTAATAATGCCCCAGTAGGGGCCCATTGGCCCCCAGTATTAATAATGCCCCATTAATGGACCCCAGTAAAATTAATGCCCCCATTAGTGCCCCCCTAGTATTATTTTTTCTCCATTAGTGGCCCCCCAGTATTAATAATAGCCCCAATAGAGGCCACGGTATTATTAATGCCCCCTTCCCTATTCTTCTTGTGCAAAAAAAAAACAACTCACCTCATCCATTTGATGGCGCCGCGGTGAACAATCGCTGCTCACTGGATGCGCAGAACAGGACCTGTGCTCCATCGTGATGACTTTTCGCAGGTCCTGGTGCTTCCAGTCAATGCTGCGAAACGTCATCACGCTGGAGTGCAGGTCTTGTCCTCTGCATCCAGTGAGTAGCTAATGTTCACCGCGGCGCCATCAAATGGATGAAGTGAGTCTTAAAAAACTACAATGGTGTTCATGAGCCCTAAGACATGACCTTTCACGTTAATGGGCCGGTGCTACCATGTATATGTTGACTATATCTTTGTTGTGCCAAATATAGTTTTTTTTAGGGACATTTACTTATCCGACAGGTAGGAGAATACTGGCACAGTGCTGGAAAGTACATACTGTACCATCAGCAAAACTAGTGCCAGACTGTCAGAGAAATCCCTGCTAATCTGCATGCAATTATCCTATGCTGGATTAGCAGGGATTTCTCTGGCAGTCTGGCACTAGTTTTGCTGACGGTACAGGATCTCTGGACCATGTCGTCGGTGGAATGGTAGCTGTATGTGCAACGAGCAGCCGCGCCCCAGGGCCCTCTATGTCGCGCGTCCCAGGTGTAGGAATGAAGAGTGGTGTAGTGTGGCCTAATTGTCTCTTTATGTGTGTCACGGTGCTCCTACCTGGATACAGCTAGACCCTAGGCTTTTGTTCCAAAGCAATAAATAGGGAGAATAATTGAGGGATTTGAAGAAATAACTGGAGTCCAGACCTTGAGATGAAGTTCAATGACAGCTTTACTTGAATAAACATTTCTCCAAACCGTTTCAGGCTTTGTCTTGGTCCCAGCAGGCTTTAGCATTAAACTGGCAGGCAAACTCAACTCTGCTATATCTTTCTCTCTGACACTGCTGTACTGACTGTAACGGCACCCCGGGCATAAAAGGGGTTAAAACCGTTTAGGCGATCTTCTCCTTCCAGAGCTACAGGCACAGCTACTTACAGAACACCAAACTCCCGAACGGCATACAAGGGAATGCTCCAAACTCCCGAACGGAATACAGCATAGCACTCCAAACTCCCGAACGGAACCTCACGAATAGCTGCTAGCAGACGAATAGGAAATGCACCCAAGTGGCTTACACTCCTAGCAATCAGTCTCTAACCGCATACAGTGAATCCCCCCAAGAACAAGACCAAGCTCTGTGTTGAGGGTAAAGCAGTGGACAGCCAGAGCTATGTGTTTATTGTTCTTATATACACATTCTTACACATTAGTACCACCCACAGGGTTTTGTAAAACAACCAGTAACCACGTACAATACACTCAGATACTCCCACACAAAATCACCCCCTCTGCCTGTGATACAATTACCTTACACAATGGGTTAATATAATTATCACAGGCAGGAGAATACACAGTTTTACACAATGTCTTCTGTCCTGGAGACAATTGGGAAGTAATCCAATTTATCTCCAAGGGCAGAGGCAAAACTTCATTAGCCACATGGTAGCAAAAGACAATAAAAGACATAAGAATATTTAACTGTGCAGCAATTGCATAAAACATAGACATTTAACATATCCCCAGATGGCTTGGATCTGAGCGCTCAATATATCCGAACAGCGCTCAGATGCCACAAACACAGTCAAATCGCCAGGGGGTTTAAGTTTAGCATGGGCTGATGAGAGGGCCCATAATCCTGGGGCAAGAGGCTGGCAACCAGGCTTCTCCAGCACCCAGTGGCATGGTTGGTTTCGCCACACTGACAGGCTGGCTGTATAACTCAGCTTCTTCTGTATGCTGCACTTCTTCTCTGTAGTCTGACTCTAGGTTATACCAGTGAACTTTCCTCCTGGCTCCTGAGGTTTTAAGCTTTGGCCTCCATGGCCAGCAGAGCTTAGGGTGCTCTGGCTGGCTTGGGCATGTCCAGCAGAGATGTGCCCCTGCACACCCTTCCCCATCTAGGAAAGACCTAAACTGGAACTGGTCCCCACCCTTCCTGCAGGAAGTAGGGTTAGCCCACTCCCCTACAGAGGGGGGTTTAGAATGGAATGAAGAGTTCCATTCTATCTAAGTATAACTCTGCCGTGTTTGCTGCCACCTGCTGGTAAACCAGGCATATTAAATGAACAGTTATTACAACATTATTAGGAATGCACAGTGTGGAGGACCTGGAAATAAATGCATAAGATGACATGAGGTTAGACCAATAGAGATAGTAGCAGGGTGCAAGAGTGGTAACACCACTCTGGGGTGTTACATATGTCTGGATTATTCCTCTGGAGACATAAACAAGCAGACAAGTGACACCCCAATTCACCCCAAAAAACAAAAGGAGCATTTTATAATCAGGGGAATTTATAAAGTCTGTTTTTCAGGAGTCTGTGCTGATGTAATTTGTACCAAATTTATCAAATTTGGCACAAAGTTTGATAAATTTGGTGCATTTTTAAAGGGATTATTACACATTTGATATGAAAATCAGACATCACATAGTACATGACAATCTCTTTCTAACATAGAACCAGCCCTGTACCTCACATGGACCCAGAGATCTCCACGTTCACTGCTCCAATTGCTTTAATAGATTTATTTCAAGCTGGCAGCTCAGGGGGGAGTGTCTTTACTGCTGGAGCTCTCTCCCTATTACAGCTCAAGGGCGTGTCCATTCTGCTGCAGGTCTTTTTCCATATCACAGCTCAGGGGATGGCTCCTTTCTGCTGCAGCTCACTCCATATCATAGCTCAGGGGGTGCGTCTATTCTGCTGCAGCTCTTTTCTTTATGACAGCTCAGGGGATGGCAGGCACCTTTCTGCTGCAGCTCACTCCATATCACAGCTCTGGGGGTGGGTCCTTTCTGCTGCAGCTATCTCGTTATAACATCTCAGGGGGGACGCCCCTTCTGCTGCAGCTCTCTCCTTATTGCAGATCAGTGGATGTGTCCTTTCTGCTGCAGCTCTCTCCTTATTGCAGATCAGTGGATGTGTCCTTTCTGCTGCAGCTCTCTCCTTATTGCAGATCAGTGGATGTGTCCTTTCTGCTGCAGCTCTCTCCTTATTGCAGATCAGTGGATGTGTCCTTTCTGCTGCAGCTCTCTCCTTATTGCAGATCAGTGGATGTGTCCTTTCTGCTGCAGCTCTCTCCCTATCAGCTTAGTGGGCGTGTCTTTTCTGCAACAACTCTCTCCCTGTAACTGTCACAGGATCTAGCAGTAGATATGACCAGTGGCAGTTCAAGCATGGAATTGAGCTGATAAGACCACCTCAACAGGAGGACATACATATTACTATACAGAGTTAACACCAGGGGGCGCCATTATAATGAAGTAAAGAGAATATTTCCCAACTGGAGCCTTCTTGTAATAGAATATAGATAACAAAAAGTAACTCGTCTTTATGCTGAATTAAATATAAAAATAACATTTGTTGGTGGTACAACCCCTTTAAAGAACCACTCCTACAAACATTTGTATTCTCCGACTGTTTGAAAGGTACATGATGTCAATTGTAGTGAACGTAATCTTCTTACCAGTGGCTGTGGTTATGAGGGAACTAATTAGCATAGTTAACCACGCCCCTTTCACAACCACTTTTTAAAAGTGGAGTGAGCGGTATAAAAAAAGTTATATTTTTTTATATTAAAAATTATATTTTGTGTTACAACATGTTATTCGCATTTATTAAGTGTTGCAGACCCTTTTTTTTCCTTTTTTCCTTGGCCGACAAGGGGAGGGGAAAGGGTGTGGGCTAGTGATAAAGGGGGTGTGGCTTAGTAGTGGAGGGAGGGGTGTTTGTTTAGATGCACCAAAATTCAGGTGCACAACTCTGGTGGTGCACGCCAAATTTATCATCTAGCATCAGCCGCTATGCTAAATCTAGTGTATTTTTTATTAGACTGCCTAGTCTTAAAGGGCACCTGACAGCAGAATCATCCCTATTAAACTAAGCACACTACCTGGCAGGGTCGATCCTGCTGATTAAAATGATCCCTGTCTTGTGAAAATCGTTTAAAAAAAACTTTAGATCTTTCTGCACATGAGAGCGTCAGTGCATTGAGGGGAGGGGCCTAGTCCCTCAGTGCAGCCCAGTGCTGGCCACGCCCCCCACCCTGGTGCGCTGAAGCCTTCATTTGCAGAAATAATAAAACGTCACAACCGATTTTCACAAGACATGTATCATTTTAATCAGCAGGATCAACCCCACCAGGTAGCATGCCTGGTTTGATAGGTGCCCTTTGCACTTACACAGGATTGGTAAATATGCTCCTAATCGTCCCCATTTATTCCTAAAATAAGTCTCTTTTGCTTCATCGGGTGATTTCTCTCTCATTCTTGGCAGAATCTTGCTTAGTGCTCACCCCGCACCTGTTATCAGCAATAAGGACATAATAAGCTCCTATAAATACACTTGACAACTTTAACTAAGGTTTGCAGCCAGTATCTTGGTCGTTTTCCCAGTTTTCCTCTATGCACCAATACCTTCTATTGTTATCAGCCATCTGCCTGTAAAAGGGCGATCCTGAGAGCGAGCGCTCAGTGGGCCTCCCCTGGTATTTCAGGTGACAGTTATACAGGTGGGGTCCCTTCCCTTTCATGTCGGCATTCACCCCGTGGCATCAGGTTGGGAGGACAATTTGATTTACAGGGTGACTTTTCTTCATGATGATGTCCGGCTATACTTTATATCTTGGTGCAGGCAATCCTGTATATTCCACGTGATGGTAAATGCAGGGTGCTGCCTCATTATCTGTCAGGGAAGGGGCATCATATGGGTTTAAAATGAAAGGGGTTTTCCATCTTAATCAGTTACTGTAGATTGAAGATGGGTCCGTGTTGCAGAATGGACATATGGATGCAGAAAGCACACGGAGCGACTATACGTCCGCGCTGCAAACTCTGTAAAATGCAGAACAAGGACCTATTGAAGTCAATGGGTCCGCAAAAACATGCGGACATCACACGGACCTCATCCATATTTTGCAGATCCGCGGTTTTCGGAGTACAAAATGGACACGACTGTTTGCATGAGGCCTTAATGGACATTGTGCAAAGCTTCATTTCACCTGTGGTGGAGCTGTAGGGAAAACTAACCCTTTAGGCCTCATGCACACGACCGTAGTTCTGGTCCGCATCCGAGCCACACTTTTTGCGGCTCGGGTTCGGACCCATTCACTTCAATGGGGCTGCAAAAGATGCGGACAGCACTCGGTGTGCTGTCCGTATCCGTTGCTCCGTTCCGTGGCCCTGCAAAAAAAAAATAACATGTCCTATTCTTGTCCGTTTTGCAGACAAGAATAGGCATTTCTACAATGGGCCGCCCGTTCTGTTCTGCAAACTGCGGAAGGCAAACGGGCCTTACTGACAGGGTTTCCTAAAGATTAAACCTGATCACAGAGGATCTCAGCAGAGAGACACTTTGTGATCAATTTATTTTCAGGGACTCTTCGAACAACTGTGGTTTGTCCATAGTGGATACCAAGAAAGGGACCCTCAAAACCTTTTTGTCTGAGCACCTGTACCCCTCTTGATCTGTCCCTCGGTCCTCTTACACACTAGGATCAGGGTATGGCTAATCAGACTTCTACAGCTCCTATGGATTTGTCTCCAACAGCTGCCCTTGGACCTTCTGTAGGGCTATAGATTGAGGGGTGTTCAGCCCAAGATCAGATGGTTTCTTCAGCCATGGGCCTCACAGTATCATCCACCTAGTCTGGACAGATCTAGGGGTGGTCTGGTCTGGGGTTTGACCAGCATTGCTTGGTATGGGGTGGCAGAGACAGGGTTAACCACCCCCTTCCTTGGCAGGAGTGGGCTCGTCCTGCTTCCTGTCTGGAGGGGGAGTTGTAGTCTAGTGAGCGGGGAGAGAGGAATCAAGTCTATGTGCTCCTTCTCCTCTAAAACCCATATCCCGCAGTGGACACTACAGTCACAATTCCCAGATTACAGTTGCTAGCCAGAGATTCTAGAGAAGGAGACTTTAGCAAGACAGCATACCATTACTTGTCACTTTGCCAGCCTCCATGCCTCGCCATCTCGGAAAAGGATTTGCACTGTGTAGGGATTATTGTTGGATGTACTACAACTCATATTTTGCACTCAAGTAAAAAAGATGTTGATTCTTCTACCTTTGACCTGGTTTCCTGACTCCTACCACAACATACGCTGGCCATTGCACTACCTCACCATCAGACAAGATCCCCAACTACAGGGAGTGCCCCAATAAAAGAAAAAGAAAACTTGCACCCTTGTCCCCCTAGAGAGCAACCTTCTGAGGAAAACCACTGTGACAGATTGTATAGTTAGAGCCACTACCACTCCCATCCTCCAGCCCGGTTCCACAAGGGTTTGCCACAACGTTATAACAGAATTTGCCCTGATGTCCTTATATTGGAAGTTCCACTACCTTCTTCAGGAAGCCTCTTGAGTGACTTTATGGTGCTTCTGGCGCATGCCAGAGGACGCTGGTGGACATGTCTGGTCACATCAATGGTCATATCAAGGACATAATGCCATCTAGTCAGTGAATAGACTTCCTGAAGAAGAGGGTGGAACTTGTGATATGAAGACATTTGAGCAAATTCTATTACACTGTTAGATGAGTAAGTCACTTGTGGTGCTAGAAAAATTTTGTAATGTGGCCAACCCCTTTAGCTTTAAAGTTTTTTCATGTTGTTTCAATCATTTGGCCCGCTTCTGCTTAAATAACCCTCCTCCTTTGCCATTTGTTAGCAGCAAGTTTTAATTATTGCTCCATGCTGTATTCACGCTTTGAGTTTCTCCATTGTTCCATGGAATTTGATCTCGGGATAGTCTATAAATGCATCACATAATAAGGAACAGTGTCACATTTTGGCATCAACTACACCAAATAGTCACCTTACACAAGTTTATGATGAGGCGAAGGAGAGAAGGTGGACTGCCATATATAAAAAACGTAGAGCCACTTTTAAAAAATTGTGGGTCTGGTTTTCTATGGCCCTAGTATAGAGTATAGTCTACAGAGGGGTTTCCTAGAATCGTCTATGATCTCCTCTATCGTTCTCGCTTTTGTTTTTTGGACTCTTCTCCCGGTCAGTCATTTGATGATAGCTGGACCGGCCTGCAAATGTTGAGGTAAAACTGAGACATCCCTTATCTGTAAAGCGATCCTGACACTATGAATAATGAAGAGGAAACTCAGTGCAGTAAGATAAGCTAGCCCACAGGATCTCTTTTTTCATGTTGCTTTCTCTGCTGGTCACATGACATATGAAGCAGTAAGTAATTTTTCATGAGGTTTCTCCCAGCAGGACACAGTATCAGGGACAGGTAGAAGTAGAGACAAGATCAGAGTTTAACCATGTGTCCCCTCTTAGGTCTTTTTAATTAAGGGGCCTGGATTTGATTGGCTGGTTTTCATTACACTGCCTATATCGTTACTCGATTCGGCCAAAAGGGGTGATAGTGAAGGTTAAAAAAAGGGTACATTTCCATAAATAAGTGATGGCCCCGAAAAAGAATAAAACACGGAGCCAAGATGAAATCCAAGAGGGTAATGAGGACGAGGACTTGAAGAAGAGGTCAGCTAATGTGAAGAGCAAGAAGAAGAAGAAGTCATTGAGTAGCACAGCTAGTCACAGTAAGGAGAAAAAAGGAGTAACGAAAAGAGAGCATCTATTGGAAGAAGAAGAGGATAACAAAGGAGAACCAGTAAAATCCTCGCTACGCAAGTCAACAAAGAAGGGAAAAGGCCAAGAAAAGTTATCAAAACACAGAGATGAAGAACTGCAATTTGAAGAGGAAGAAGATTTTTTAGAAGAAGATAAAAAAGCAAAACCAGTAAAATCTTCGCTACGCAAGTCAACAAAGAAGGGAAATTTCCAAGCAAAGTTATTGAAATACAGAGAGGAAGCCCCCTATTATGAAGAGGTAGAAGAACTTTTAGAAGAAGATAAAGAAGAACAGGATAACAAAGCAGAACCAGTAAAAAGCCCACTACGCAAGTCAAAAAAGGAGGGGAAAGTCCATGTAAAGTTATCTAAGTTCAAAGAGGAAGCTCCGCTTTACGAAGATGAAGAAGAACTTTTAGAAGATGAAGATGACTTTATAGAACCTGACCTCAAAACAATTAAGGAAAAAAATAATAATGACATGAAAGAGAAACGTAAAAAAAAGAAAGATGAGGAGGAAGAAGAGGAAGAGGAACTTGACAACGAAGAAGATGAGGAAGTTTTAGAGAAGAAAAAGAAGAAGAAATCTGGAAAAAATGATGATGGGAAGAAGAAGAAGAAAAAGAAAAAGGAAGATGACGAGGAAGAGATCTCAGATGAAGATGAAGAGGACAGGAGCTCAAAGAAGAAAAAGTCCAAGAAGTCCGGCAAGGAATCGGACAAGAAGAAAGAGAAGGGCGATAAGTCGAAGAAACCTAAAAAGTTGAGTTACCTTGAGTTGTATGAACAGGAACTTCTTCAGTACCACTCTGAATCTTCAAATGAAGAAGAGGATGACTACAACAAGAAGAAAGGTTAGTGATATAGGTGTGAACACTTTACCAGAAGCAATTTCATTGCTGAATCGTCTTATTGTATACATCCCCCAAATACTATTGGTGACCTGTTACATGGCTATGATCACGTTTGTTGGTAACCCCTTAAACATTTGTACTGGGAGTTGCTATTTCTCAATTGTATTATTATAGCCTTTTATAATCTATGGCCAGAGACTGAGGCTGTGGAGGATCCTGGGTTTCCATTTGAATTAATTGACCTCCATTGAGTTTTAGGGGTGCTATGTTATAGTAGGACATGCTGTATGAGGTCCATACCATCATCTTTCTCCTGTGGAATGGCAACTTTAAAACTTGTTGTCAGAGGACTTTAATAACACATTCCCCTTCATTGTTATTGCAGTTTCCTGTTCACTACCTCCCAAAAATGGAGCATGGACTTAATGTGGACATATATGTTAACAGATGGACAATTTTGACAGTGAAAATTATCAATATGTCTGACCCCAATCAGCAATTATTTTGACTATGACCAGTAACAGACTAGAAAGTTTGCCGCCATTGACCCCAGTGTTATTAGGTGGACACTTCTCAGTAAAGGGACATTCATAGAAGAATGATGACATGATGGAGCATCTTCTTCTGCATGTGTCCATAATCTCTGCTTGCTGTCAGTGATTGGAAATATTCTTGTTTTCCAGGAGAGACTGAAATCAGCAGGTCATATTATACTTTTCACAACTGTGAGTTTGTAACAATGTGTCAGTGTAGGTAATTTCTTTTAGCTAAATGCGGATCTCACTCACATCCTGGTCTCCAGGCTGATTGTTTTTACCTGCACTGATACACAGTATCAAGCCCACATCAACCTTTTTACAACTGTAGGCAGTTAATAATGGAGGCCAGCTTGTCAGTTCTTCATGCATGTATTGTATATAAATTCATATTTCACCAACTCCTTTTGGGCATTGTTCCGCCATCTACAGTGGTTATCGCCATATCTGGACTCTTCACATGTGTATACGATAGGCAATATTTGTTGTTTGGATGCTCTTCTAAGATGGGATTGGTTTTACCATCTCTGTTTATAACTTTCCTGCATGCAAATTGTTCCAGCTGTGAAATGTAGAGCAAATCTATAATTGTAGTGTCACCCAGTATTCATCTAATAGTGGCAGTGTCCACGTAGTAGTGCCACGCAGTGCTCAGATTCATAGTGTCATACAATCCAAATTATTAATATTCCAAGGTTCAGCAAGCAGCATAACTCCAGCTGTTGTGAACCTATGACTCCCAGCATGCTCTATTCACCTGCTTGCCTGCTTGGAGTTGTAGTTTTGCAACAGCTATAGTGCTGCAGGTTGCTGATCCCAGTATTCCAATAATAGTTCTAAAACAATGACTGATCCTAATGTGCAAATTATATTTCCATAAAATGCTCAAATACTGGCATTGATTTGCCAATAATAGTGTTATATCCTATCCCAATAAAAGTGCCATGTGATACTCAAATAATACCACCATAAAATATACAATTCATAGTACCATGCAGTGCCTAAATAATAGTGTTATATCATATTCTAATAATGGTGCCCTGCAATATCCAAAGGATACCACCATAAAATGAGCAATTAATAGTGCCACACAGTGCAAAATTAATAGTACTATACAATAGTGCTCTGTGATATTCAAATAATACCTTCATAAAATGTACAATTAATAGTGCCATACAGTGTCCAAATAATAGTGTTATATCATATCCTAATAGTGCCCTATGATACTTAACTTATACCATCCTAAAATGTACAATTAATAGTGGCATGATGCCCAAATAATAGTGTTATATCATATCCTAATAATAGTGCCCTGCAATATTCAAAGAATACCACCATAAAATGAGCAATGAATAGTGTCACACAGTGCCCAAATAATCGTGTTATACAATACCCTAATAATAGTGTTCTGTGATACTCAAATAATGCCACCATAAAATGTAAAATTAATAGTGGCAGGACGCCCAAATAATAGTGTTATATCATATCCTAAACATAGTGCTCTGTGATACTCAAATAATACCATCATAACATGTACAATAGTGCCATACAGTGCCCAAATCATAGTGTTATGTCATATCCTAATAATATATCCAAAGAATCCCACAGTAAAATGAGCAATTACTAGTGCCACACAGTGCCCAAATAATAGTGTTATATCATATCCTAAACATAGTGCTCTGTGATACTCAAATAATACCACCATAACATGTACAATAGTGCCATACAGTGCCCAAATTATAGCGTTATATCATATCCTAATAATAGTGCTCTGTGATACTCAAATAATACCACCATAACATATACAATAGTGCCATACAGTGCCCAAATTATAGCGTTATATCATATCCTAATAATAGTGCTCTACAACATGCAAAGAATACCACCATAATTAATAATATACAGAAAATAGGTGCTTAACGAATCGTCCCTGTACAGAACGCGTGCAGATCCCTTCTTTCAGACCATGTGTTGGTGTGATGGCTCAGCGCCCTGCACTGTGTATAGTTAGTGCCAAGTACCTGACCTGGCACAGCCTAATCTCTTGTGTCAAGGCTGTACCAAGATTAATCACTAGAGATAAAAAAGTTCATTTTCCAGGAAAGTGACACATACAATGCCAGGCGCCATCACACAATGTCCTTTCTAGCCTGAGGGTTAGCCAGAGCTACCTGGCTGTTTGTGCCTCTTGTCCCATAGGGATGTGCTGCTTTGTGCAATGGATGTGGTGTCTCTGATGAGAATAGTATTCCATAGAAAACAATGGAATAGGGGTGAGCGAGATTCATTAGCATGACTGTCCCCACAGGTAAAGAAGCGCCCACCTGTCTGTTGATTAACAGGGTGAGATATTTCACCAAGCCCTGACATTCACGCGCCTGGGCAACTGCTCCGAGTAGCTCAGGTCCCCCCCCCCCCCCCCTCCCAAGTAGCTCAGAACCCCCTCTCTATGAGCCAGAAGGGAGACTTACCCTAAGACAAGCACTTGCTTTGTAAGACCCATCTCCTCTATGCGTTACATGTCAGCCATCTAATTGAGTGAGCAACATGTAATACTGCATTTCACCTGCAGTGGCTGCTGTAGGGAAAGTGTGTAGCTAGAGATGGCTACTCCCCGATTGCTGAAGAATACAGAAGCTGGACCTACAAAACTATGATTTTGTTTCTACTCAGTCATTCAGATTTGCTTTGGCATTTTGGGACTCTTACATATCATCAGCAATTACATTTATTACTTTTTCACATGAGTGAAATGGGTGTCGGGTTATCTCTCAGGTTCCTTTTTTTTTATATTAATTTAAAGATGTTCACTTTACACAGTCCCTTTTGGTCAGAAGGGTGCCCTTAATAATAAGCTGATCATAGGGTACTGCAGGGAACCCCACTGATTGACTGGAATCTATGTGGAAATCTTCAAGCCAGTGTTCAGTTTTCCATCAGCGCCACCACAGGGGAAATGAAGCATTACACATTTTGCTGTGAAATCAGTGGGCTGTCCATGTACATAATATACATTCTGGGTCCTCCAGAGTAAGAGATGCTCTCTGTAGGTGCTCTGGCTAATAAGAGAGGCTTCTGAAATGGGGATCCCCATGTAGTAACTCAGATGTATTGACTCTACTTTGACATTTGTATAAACCTTTTTAGAGATTTTGATTGTGTGTTTTTTCTTCTTCTTACTTTCTAACTTTGTACTGATGTGCACATAACTGTTTTGTTTGGGTTCTCCACCTTTTGTTGTACTGATATGACTTTTAGACCCTTCCTGACATCCGCAGTACATGTACGGTGGATGTCAAGTCTTTAGAGAAGGCGCTTGGTCAGGAGCTGAGAGGGTGCCATAGCTGGTGTGTGCCTGCTGTTTCACACTTCAAACATCTGCCGTCTGTGCCATGATCGCAGAAAACTCCGATCATAGGCATTTATCTCCTCAGGTCAATTGCGACCATGGCATCTGAGTAATCTTTAACTGTTAGCGGGCTGCTTCTGGTGACTGAAGACCCTACAAGATTGTGGGAGCCATTTGGTTGCTATGGCAGCCAGGAGCCTTCTGAAGGCTCCTAGGCCCACCATAGTAAAGGCAGGGCTTAATAGGAACATCGCAGTTAGCCACAGAATGTGATTCTGAACCATTACAGTTTATAGTTTAAGGCAGGAATTCCCAACCTGCGGCCCTCCAGCTGTTGCAAAACTACTACAACTCCCAACATGCCTGGACACCCTACAGCTATGTTTGGAGTTTTACAACAGCTGGACAGCCTCAAGTTGGGTATCCCTGGTATAAGTGATCTAATGATTGTATGCTCAAGTCCCTAGGATCCAAAAATAAAGTGAAAACATTTTTTTTTTATTCGAATCACCTCCTTTCCCCATTTTACATATAAAAATAAACAAACAATAAACATCATTGGTATCGCCGCGTGCAAAAAAGTATTTATCCCATACAGTGAATGGGAAAAAAAATCTAAATGGCTGAATTTTTTGGTCAGTTTGCCTCCCAAAAATTTTTAACGAAAGGTGATCAAAAGGTCATACATGCCCCAAAATTTTATCAATAAAAACTAAATCTCTCCCCTCTAAATAGAGCCTTTACATAGCTCCATTGACAGAATACACGTGTCAGAATAATGAGATGCGAAGATTTTTTTATTTTTTTATTAATTTTTTTAAGTATTATAACATAACAAAAACTTTATAACTTTGGTATTGCTGTAATTGTATTGACCATTGAAAAAAGCTAATGTGTAATTTTTACTGTACAGTGAACACTATAAAAAACTAAACCCGTGCAATCCTGGCACAGTTGTGTTTTATCCCTTTGTAACCCATTAATAATATTTTCCATCTTCTCATTACATCATATGAAATGTGAAATATATAATAGGCATAACTTGTCCCACCTAAAAACAAGTCTTTATATGGTTATGTGAATGGAAAAGTAAAAAAGTTATGGAAGGCAGAGTGTAAAAGATAAAAAAAAAAGCAAAATTGTTGTGTTGGGAGGGCGTTAAACAAGTTACGTTTTTAAGCCATTGCTTTAAGCCTCATGCACACGGACTATTTTTTTGCGGTCCACAAAACGGATTTCCGTTGTTCCGTGATCCGTGACCGTTTTTTCGTCCGTGGGTCTTCCTTGATTTTTGGAGGATCCACGGAAAAAAAAAGTCGTTTTGGTGTCCGCCTGGCCATGCGGAGCCAAACAGATCCGTCCTGACTTATAATGCAAGTCAATGGGGACGGATCCGTTTGACGTTGACACAATATGGTGCAATTGCAAACGGATCCGTCCCCCATTGACTTTCAATGTAAAGTCAGGAGTTAATATACCATAGGATCAGAGTCTTCTCCAATCCGATGGTATATTTTAACTTGAAGCGTCCCCATCACCATGGGAACGCCTTTGTGTTAGAATATACCATCGGATTTGAGTTAGATCGTCAAAACTCAGATCCGATAGTATATTCTAACGCAGAGGCGTTCCCATAGTGATGGGGACACTTCAAGTTAGAATATACCAAGAACTGTGTACATGACTGCCCCCTGCTGCCTGTCAGCACCCGATCTCTCACAGGGGGCTGTGATCAGCACAATTAACCCCTCAGGTGCCGCACCTGAGGGGTTAATTGTGCGTATCATAGCCCCCTGTAAGAGATCAGGTGCTGCCAGGCAGGAGGGGGCAGACCCCCCTCCCCTGTATTTAACTCATTGGTGGCCAGTGCGGCCCCCCTCCCTCCCTCCCCTGTATTTAACTCATTGGTGGCCAGTGCGGCCCCCCTCCCTCCCCTGTATTTAACTCATTGGTGGCCACTGCAGGCCCCCCTCCCTCCATCCCTCCCCTGTATTTAACTCATTGGTGGCCAGTGCGGCCCCCCTTCCTCCCCAGTATTATATTCATTGGTGGCCAGTGCGGCCTCCCCTCTCCCCCCCTTCCTAATTAAAGTCACCCCCCCATCATTGGTGGCCAGTGCGGCCTCCCCTCTCCCCCCTCCCTAATTAAAATCACCCCCCCATCATTGGTGGCCAGTGCGGCCTCCCCTCTCCCCCCCTCCCTAATTAAAATCCCCCCCCCATTATTGGTGGCCAGTATGGCCTCCCCTCCCCCCCCCTAATTAAAATCACCTTCCCCCATCATTGGTGGCAGCGGAGAGTTCCGATCGCAGCCCCAGTTTAATCGCTGGGGCTTCGATCAGTAACCATGGCAACTAGGACGCTACTGCAGTCCTGGTTGCCATGGTTACTTAGCAATTTTAGAAGCATTATACTTACCTTCGCTGTCTGTGACCGCCCGGGCTCTCCTCCTACTGGTAAGTGAAAGGTCTGTGCGGCGTATTGCCTATAGCACAGACCTGTCACTTACCAGTAGGAGGAGCGCCCGGCCGGTCACAGACATCGCAGGTAAGTATAATGCTTCTAAAAATTGCTGAGTAACCATGGCAACCAGGACTGCAGTAGCGTCCTGGTTGCCATGGTTACCGATCGGAGCCCCAGCGATTAAACTGGGACTCCGATTGGAACTCTCCGCTGCCACCAATGATGGGGGAAGGTGATTTTAATTAGGAAGGGGGGAGAGGGGAGACCGCACTGGCCACCAATGATGGGGGGGTGATTTTAATTAGGGAGGGGGGAGACGGGAGCTTTTATGCAGACGGATCTGCGATCCATCTGTGTGAAAGTAGCCTACGGCCACGGATCACGGACGTGGATGCCAGTCTTGTGTGCATCCGTGTTTTTTCACAGACCCATTGACTTGAATGGGTCCGTGAACCGTTGTCTGTCAAAAAAATAGGACAGGTCATATTTTTTGGACGGACAGGAAACACGGATCACGGCCGCGGATAAACAACGGTGCATTTTCCGAGTTTTCAACGGACCCATTGAAAGTCAACGGCCACGGATGCACACAACAGTCGTGTGCGTGAGGCCTCACTTTGATGTAACAGTATGTTGAGGCTTCTTGTCCTAATATTATGATTGTGTGAACTCCGATCCCAGCAGTTAACCACTGTACAGCATGATAGGATCTCATTGTTGCCTATAGGAGGTCAGCAATGAACAGCGTACAAAAAAATTGTGAATTGTTACTAGTTCCCCTAAGATCACATATATAAAAATGAACACTAAAAAAAGTAAAAATCATAACTTCTGCAAAAAAAATAAAAAATTTGTCCTATAACTGAATTAAAAAGTTTATAGTTCCACAATGACGAGGTCAAAAATCCAAAAAGTTTGTGTAGTCTTAAAGGCCAAAACTGTCTAGGTCCTAAAGCAGCTAATTTGAAATGACTAAAAGGGACACTACAATCAAAACAATTTTCATCACATCTTAGCAACCTACATGTAAATATTTCCAAAAACAGGTAGATGGTCTTCTGGGTATAATTTTTTAGAATGACAGACAGTCTCCTTAAACTCTCTCTATCAGACCATCATTGTGACCAGAGGGGGCCTCCTTTAGAGCATACTTCAAAAGACTCATATTGGTGAGGATATAACCTTTATGTCTTTTTGATGATAAAACAAATTGTTTTAACCTTTTTTCACTCTATCAACAATATACATCAGAATAAATATAATTCCCTAAAAATAAACTTCCAAGGGTAAAAAGATAATTTGAACTGGGTATTAGAGGGTTTTGTTTTAGGTCATTTTATTAAAAGTTACATTCTATATTGCTGTATAAATTTGTTCTGTTATAATTTACAGCATCACACATAACACTAATCAATTCAGTGCTCCTCTGCAGGCTTCTTTATCTAGGCCTATCAAGAGAACAATAGAGCTGTCCTACTGTTATACTAATTCTACACCTACTATTATTACAAAGATTACCCTTCAGATAACATCTTCCCCTCACAGCAGCAATATACTAACAATGGCTTACCGGTCTATTTAGAAGGTCTTACTATTTATGCTGACTCCTTCAGAAGGGCAATGTTTTTGTGTTTTATTTTTAGTGGTACAGTACTGCCAAAATGAAACAAAAACAGCCAAAAACTCTAAACAATAGATTTATTGAGTTTAAAAATAGCCCTTTTTAATGAAAATGTCCTTCTAGTAAAGTTGCAGTTTTAAATCATTATTTACTAGTCTGGCATTGGGTATGTTTTTTTATTTTAATATTGCAAGATTAAAAAAATAAGTAAAAAGAATGAATTCCTTTTTCCGATTTTGGGTGATTGAGTCAGGCTATGAGTGTGGCTTGGGTTGGCCTTCTTGGTGTGTTTTTTTTTAAACTTAGTTTTTTTTTTTTAACATTTAGTGCTCTATGGGTCATTTATCAAACTGGTGTAAAGTAGAAGTGGCTTAGTTGCCGATAGCAACCAATCAGATTCCACCTTTCATTTTGGACAGCTCAGCAAATGAAAGAAGGGATCTGATTGGTTTCTACTTTACACCAGTTTGATAAATGACCCCCTATGTGTATATACAGCATGATTAGATATATAGATATGAGATAGATGATAGATAGATAGATAGATAGATAGATGTGTCCCAGTGGTCAGAGGAATACCTGGGTGGCATACGTTTTGAAAGGGAGGATAATTGGTTTCTTCCTGCACACATTAGTGACAGACAGAATTATGTAGCGTCCTATCTGGAAAAAAAGTGGGAACCTAAAGGACCATCAATCAACACAGCGAGATATTTGCTAAATTACCAGGAAAAATGCACTAGTATGTTGTTGGAAAATGCGCCAAAGTAAGTGGAGTACATGCATTGCTCTAAATTTATGTGTTTTAGAAGCTTTTTGTACCTCCTTCGGCAGTTTTCAGAAAACAGGGAATGGCCCAAAAGAGTAAAAAAGAGTAAAATGTGTTATGCTATTTTGGTGCAAAAATTTGGTGCACCTAAACCATAAAGCTGTACCAAGTTTATCATGCCCCCAAAAAGTATTGATTTTACAACAATACTGATACATCTCCATCGTTCTCAATTGTAAAGGTCACGGCTCCTGTAAAAACCGTGGCCACGTCTCAGTGTGAACACAGCCTAATTCTATTAATGGTTCATATTTTGTCTTCTTTGTAGTCTATGAAGTTGTCACTATAACCGGAGATGTGCGAGGAGCGGGAACCGACGCTAATGTCTTTGTTACCCTGTTTGGAGAGTTCGGGATTACTCCAAAGATTCATCTCACCAGCAAGTATGTATTAGTAAGAAGGAAGAGGAAGGTGTCAGGCCTCTGTAGGCAGCAGAAAGGGACATGTTTTTCATATACATATGTTTAGAATTTTGGTCGGTGTTTATTTTGTCATGTCATTTAAAGGGAGTCGCTAGAAAATGTACTTGCTCCTCCTACTTCCTCTGACAGCCCCTCCCTCTGGAGAGGGAGGGGCTGGTAGAGGTAGCAGGAGGAGCAAGAATGCACAGAGTGGTTTGGGCCCGCCCTCTGTGCACTTACCTAATCATTTGCATACGGATTAAAAGTACTTTTTCTACTAGAATGAAGCTACAGATAGCTAAGTGAAAGGTTTCATTACATTCAGCAGAGCTAGCCCTACAAGGCACTGGATTTGTTAGAAAAGTTCCTGGTGGTAGACTCCATTTAAAATAAATTAAATGTAAAATATGCTGACATCTAGCGGCCAAAAAAACATATTTTTATCACTTTTCCTTACCGTTAGTTGGCAAAGAATTCATGGCGGATTCAGAAATCTATGGTACTGCCTGAGATTAGATGGAAAAGAGCAAGTTTAGTGGGATGGTTATCTGAGGAGGGCTGGTGAAGTCACTGTCAAAATCATGTGTTAGTTTCTGTTAACTTGACGGTATAGCACCCTTCTTTTGCTGTGAAGGGGTTCAGTAGTGGGAGGGGCATCCAGAAAATAAAATAAAAATTATAATAAAAAAAAAAAAATGCCATTAAAAGTTTAAAGATGCCATTAAAAGTTTAAAGATCTTCTTTAAACTAAGAGATTTTTTATTTTGCAAATCAATATATCTCCACAAAAATTAAATTAAATATTTCCCACTGTCTATACAATGATCTAAGCAGGGGCGGAGCTATAGGGGCGTAAAGGTAGCAGTCACACACAGGCTGTGGTTCCTGAGGCGGCCCTTGGTCCTTCTGCCACATGAGAAGATACAGTGAGGAAGTATTTGAACACCCTGCGATTTTGCAAGTTCTCCCACTTAGAAATCATGGAGGGGTCTGAAATTCACATTTTAGGTGCATTCCCACTCTGAGAGACAGAATTTAAAAAAAATTCAGGAAATCACATTGTATGATTTTTAAAGAATTCATTTGTCTTGCACTGCTGAACATAAGTATTTGAACACCTGAGAGACAGTAAGAATTCTGGCTCCGAAAGACCTGTTACTGTGCCTTTAAAAAGTCCACCTCTACTCCACTCATTAATCTAACTTAGTAGCACCTGTCTGAGCTCTTTAAAGACACCTGTCCACCCCACAGTCAGTCAAACGCCAACTACTACCATGGGCAAGACCAAAGAGCTGTCAAAAGACACCAGAGACAAAATTGTGGACCTCCACAAGGCTGGAAAGGGCTACAGGGCAATTGCCAACTGCAATGAGCAGGACCGTGGTACGGTTAGGCAGACGCCAACATATGCAGTGGGTCCGGATATGGGTATAATAGTCTATGTTTTTTGTTTGTGACGCCAATTGCAGCGTGCGCAGGGTACAGTCTCAGGGCCATTTAAGGTGTTGCAACTCACGTACCAGGTTAGGAATGCCAGAGTGATGTAATGTCTCTGTGTAGTATAAGATAGAGTGTCAACGGTGTCTCCTACCTTGGTACGGCTGGACTCCTGGATCCTGGCTCACTTGCAATAAATTAGTGTGTTGCTAGTAGGAGTAATTGAGGGTTTTAGTAGCAATGAATGAGATCCAGACTTGTTATAAAGTTCAACTTGTCTTTACTGGAGGCAGCATTAATCCATATGAGGTACAGCAATAGTCTTTGGGTCCCAGCAGGTATTGGCAATGTATGGCAGGGATCAATATCTCTTCTGCTCCTATCATGTGCCTGGAGAATATGGCAGGAATCTGTCTTCTGCTCTGTCTATCTTCTGATTGGTATGGGACTGAGGAGGAATTTGGCTTCTCCTGGTCTCTGGATGTTACTCACAGTTATGCTCACAGGGAATGGTTCGTCCTGGAGGTGGCTGCTTGCTGGTCACCAGTTGAGGCTGAAGGGCTCAGACTGAGAATGAAGATCTTTGGTCTCAACCGAGACAAGATCCTGGTTTGGGATCCCTATTTCTGGGAGCTCCTACCAGCACAGCCTTCTCCTAGCTGGGGTGGCTGGCACACTAACTGTAACTTCCTTTCCTCCCCATGAGGCAGGACATGGGCGAGCCCACTCTGCTCAAAGAGGGGGGAGCTAAACTGAAATGTACTATTCCAGTCTAGATATGCTAAACTGTTCTAAGACCTTGCTAACCATTGCTGCCACCTGCTGGTGTACATGAAAATTACAGCAAAATACATGTAACAGGCTTAGAAAATGCACATTTGTGAGGATGTGATGTTAAATTACACAGGATGGTAATGCAGATACACTTAACAGGTTGTAGCGGGGTAAAAGAGATTAGTAAAATAACTCTGGGATGTTACACAAGCAGCTTGGTGAAAATTGATCAGCTGTTGGAGCAATTGTTAGAAAATGGAAGAGGCTAATGACGACTGTCAGTCTCCCTCGGACTGGGGCTTCATGCAATATCTCACCTCGTGGGGTATCACTGATGATAAGAAAGGTGAGGAATCAGCCCAGAACTACAAGGGAGGAGCTGGTCAATGACATGAGAGCTGGGACCACAAAGGTCACTGTCGGTAGAACACTACGCCGTCATGGTTTCAAATCATGCATTGCACAGAAGGTTCCCCTGCTCCAGTCATCACATGTCCAGGCCCGTCTGAGGTTTTCCAATGACCATCTGGATGATCCAGAGGACGCATTGGAGAAAGTCATGTGGTCAGATAAGACCAAAGTAGAACTTTTTGGTCTAAACTTCACTCGTCGTGTTTGGAGGAAAAAGAAGGATGAGTTGCATCCCAAGAACACCATCCCTACTGTGAAGCATGGGGGTGGTAACATCATGCTTTGGGGGTGCTTTTCTGCAAAGGGGACAGGACGACTGCACTGTATTGAGGAGAGGATGAATGAGGCCATTTATTGTGAGATTTTGAGCAACAACCTCCTTCCCTCAGTCAAAACATTGAAGATGGGTCGTGGCTGGGTCTTCCAACATGACAACGACCCGAAGCACACAGCCAGGATAACCAAGGAGTGGCTCCGTAAGAAGCATATCAAGGTTCTGGAGTGGCCTAGCCAGTCTCCAGACCTAAATCCAATAGAACATCTTTGGTGAGAGCTGAAACTCCGTGTTGCTCAGCGACAGCCCCGAAACCTGACAGATCTAGAGAAGATCTGTGTGGAGGAGTGGGCCAAAATGTCTGTGTGTGCAAACCTGGTCAAGAACTACAGGAAACGTTTGACCTCTGTAATTGCAAGCAAAGGCTTCTTTACCAAATAGTAACACAGATTTTCTCAGGTGTTCAAATACTTATGTTCAGCAGTGCAAGACAAATAAATTCTTTAAAAATCATACAATGTTATATCTCTCAGAGTGGGAATGCACCTACAATGTGAATTTCAGACCCCTCCATGATTTCTAAGTGGGGTGTTCAATCGCCTGGTGTTCAAATACTTCTGTTCCTCACTGTATGAGCGTTATTAATACATGTATGATTGGGACCTTTTCGCAGATTTTATATTGGAACCCAAAACCTCTAGACCGGAATCAGTTCTAGTAAATGATGGGACAATGGAAACGGTGTAATAGGGAATTTTTTTTTATTCCTTTCTCATGATGCATCTTGCTGATGGCATGCCGATTTCAAGAACATGGTGGCAAAACAGATGTAATTTGACAGCCGCTGCTCCATCATTACAAATAGTGTAAACCACTTCCCACTTGTGATTGGGAGCAGTGCTCAGTAACTCCAGGAACTCTATGTGGCTGCTACTCAAGTATTATCCCCGCCCCTGAGGGGCACTGTAAGTTATTATTGGATAATAATAAATTCCAAACCTACCATTTGCAAACCCGTTGATATAAACTGGTGAAGGGACCATGAAACCTGGAAAGTAGAAAAGTTTTTTTGAGTTCAGTTTTTTTTAAAGTTCACTTAATATCCTTGTCATAGAGCATCTTCCTGATGGCTTGCTGATTTCAAGATCATGGTGGCAAAACGGCTGTAATTTGACAGCCTTTTCATCATTTCAAACAGAGTAAACCACTCCCTGTCTTGTGATTGGGATCAGTGCTCAGTAAATTTGCATGCTATCTTACTCCATGACCTCTGTATGGCTGCTACACACACATTCATTAAGCCCGCCCCTGAGGAGTGCTGTAAGTTCCTATTAGATAATTAATGACATACCTGCAAGCTGCAAAACCCATTGATATGAATGCTTCTAAAGACAACTTGAAGTTTTGAATTTTTTAATCTGTCACTTCACGCATCATGATAAATTCACAATATCACATTTTAGCGATTGATAAATTGTACTTGCAGCACCATATGTGACCACATGGTGCGCTGTTAGGGGAAACATGTCCATTGAGGACACAAGACAAACAGCATTTCTATTGAGGTATATGAATGCAAATGAGCTCTTAAAAAGCTCTGCCTCTAATGCCACCAGATGTAAGGCAGCTATCCTATAAGTCAATGTTCAGCTCTTTAACTAAGCCTTGAGACATGACTTTGATATTAAATAAGCCAGCACCTCATCTGCAGACAGCTGTTTCAGGGTGATTGCCCCTCATCAGTGCAGAGCAGAGAGTACTAGCTTGACTGGGTGAGAGGCCTGCCAGGGTTAGGGGGGTACCAGCTCTCCTTAGGGAGAGAGCACCTTGATTAAGGCGCTCTCTCCCTAAGGAGAGATAGTACCCCCCTAACCGTATTGAGGTATATGTAATTTAATATGTTAAGCTAGTGGCAGAAATGTCAACTTCAGCAATTTACATTTTCTCACTTTTCATGTGTGATAAACTGTGATGTAATTTCCATAACTTGCATTATTAAAGCTTGTATATTGTGTTTTATCCTTGTTACAGCACTGACAAGAGGTAACCGCACTGTCCTGAGTGTTAGGAGCAGTCAAGCGACCTTAACACTCTGTACAGAAACCGAAGAGGGACTGGTAAAGAAAATACATGGGGTTTCTACAGCCATCTTTTTTTTGCCATACACTCAGCATTTAGAGTTTTTTTCTGTAATCTCTATCTGCAGGAGGCCTAGCTTGGGTGAGCCGACACAATAAGACGCTCGCTCATTGCCTTGCATGAGAATAAGGCATACGATTAGTCAGGTTGAGGATTAGGAGGCTGGACGCTCCCTGGGACTGATAACGCCATTTTCTCATTAAAACCCCTTTTAAATTATATGGTTTTAATAAGTTTTCTGGTCGGTTTCTTGACTGTAAAGTGCCACTCTGGAGCGGTTTAATCCTTGAAATGCTAAGAAATGCGCCTTAAATATTTCACAGGGGCAGTAAATGGAAGCATGAATATTACGGGAGTCTCTCTGCTGGCAGACAACCTCATAGGAGGCAGCATTCACGTGCAGATATGGAGGATACTGAGGAGGATTTAAAGGGCATCTGTCAGCAGTTTTGTACCTATGACACTGGCTGACCTGTTTCATGTGCGCTTGGCAGCTGAAGACATCTGTGTTGGTCCCATGTTCAGACGTGCCCGCATTGCTGAGAAAAATGATGTTTTAATATATGTAAATGAGCCTCTAGGAGCAACGGGGGCGTTACCTTTACATCTAGAGGCTCTGCTCTCTCTGAAAACTGCTGCACCCTCTGCACTTTGATTGACAGGACCAGGTGTAATGATGTTTTCACTGTCAATCAAAGTGCAGAGGGCGCAGCAGTTTGCAGAGAGAGCAGAGCCTCTAGGAGTAATGGTAACGCCCCCGTTGCTCCTAGAGGCTCATTTGCATATATTAAAACATCATTTTTCTCAGCAATGTGGACACATATGAACATGGGACCAACACAGATGCCTTCAGCTGCCAAGTGCACATGTAACAGGTCAGCCAGTGTCATAGGTACAAATCTGCTGACAGATGCCCTTTAAATAATGAACTTCAAAATGTACAAGACATAAAAAGAAATAATTGTTTTTTCATAAAATTATAAATTCTAGGTGGCGCTGTTGCTATTGGGCGTTGGTCACATTTATTTTTTCATTCTGAAAAATTTGGTGCCGGGAAAAGAATAACACTGGACCAGACAAATGGTCCAAGAGAGCTGATTGCATGGGGAATTGATTGGCTCATCTTCTGTAACTTTGTTTTTCTTGGACAACCCATGAAATAAAGGTAAAAAAAACTTGGCTGCCTATGGGGTCACAGGGGTACACGCCATAGGCTGCTCTGTAACACAGGTGAACAGTGAGGCTATTAGTGCACAGTGCAGTGATATAGCATGCTACAGTAATTGCTCGCTAGATGGCGCTGCTGAGCTGTATGAATTAATTTGTTGTTTTTATCATCTACAATAGGGGGATAGGTTCCATATCTTCGCTCCTAGAATCCCAGGAGACTCCTCTGCTATGTCTTTTATGTACAGAAATCTGAAACCCATTGCTAAACCCACAAGTAGTTCAGCAGCAGGACTGATTTTTTTGTATGGCAAAATAAAAAAAGGAAAGAAAATCCATGTATTTTCAGAGTAGATGTTGACTTCATATAAGCATGCTACCTAATATTTTCTTCTTTTGTACAGGGAGATGTTTAGACTACCATGTACTGTACTCAGTAAGAGGCCTGGATTGGCAGCAGTGTCCTGGTGCTTAAAGGGATTCTCCACCTAAATTAAATATTAGAAAAATCTGATACCAGAGCTTGAGATGGGGACAGTAGTGGCTGCTGCTAAGCTGCTTTCCACCATTCTGTACCTCCCGGCAACTGGAAATGGGGCAGGAGCAGGCAGTGGGCTTACTGGACAAAAAACATATATGATAGCCCCCCCCCCAATCCCCCATCCTGATTATGTTACTTGTAAGTCACCCCCCCCCCCAGCCAAAACCAGCCATATATATGTCCATAAAAATGTGGCAGCCAATGCAGAACTTGTACATGGTGGCGGTGCCCATACAACAGTGCCAGCCACAGGGCAATTGCTGTAGTGCTTCACTGATAACTACTGTTATTACAATTAATCGTCAGCCACTGTATGGCAATGAGAGTACCAGGCACACTGCTCTTACATTAGTGACAGCCAAAGTGTCCATACAATATGAGTTCTGCTAGTAGTAGTACCCTCATAATAGTGTCACCCACAGTTCTCCTATAATAGTGTAAACCATAGTTTCCCCATAAGAGTACAAACCACAGTACTCTAATATTGGTGTAAGCCACAGTGTACTATAATAATGTGAGTCACAGTGTCACCATAATAGTGTATTGTACAGTGTCACCATAATAGTGTATTGTACAGTGCCTCTATAATAGTGTATTGCACAGTGCCTCTATAATAGTGTATTGCACAGTGCCTCTATAATAGTGTATTGCACAGTGCCTCTATAATAGTGTATTGCACAGTGCCTCTATAATAGTGTATTGTACAGTGCCTCTATAATAGTGTATTGCACAGTGCCTCTATAATAGTGTATTGTACAGTGCCTCTATAATAGTGTATTGTACAGTGCCTCTATAATAGTGTACTGCACAGTGCCTCTATAATAGTGTATTGCACAGTGCCTCTATAATAGTGTATTGCACAGTGCCTCTATAATAGTGTATTGCACAGTGCCTCTATAATAGTGTATTGTACAGTGCCTCTATAATAGTGTATTGTACAGTGCCTCTATAATAGTGTATTGTACAGTGCCTCTATAATAGTGTATTGTACAGTGCCTCTATAATAGTGTATTGTACAGTGCCTCTATAATAGTGTATTGTACAGTGCCTCTATAATAGTGTATTGTACAGTGCCTCTATAATAGTGTATTGTACAGTGCCTCTATAATAATGTATTGTACAGTGCCTCTATAATAATGTATTGTACAGTGTCTCTATAATAGTGTATTGCACAGTGCCTCTATAATAGTGTATTGTACAGTGCCTCTATAATAGTGTATTGCACAGTGTCTCTATAATAGTGTATTGTACAGTGTCTCTATAATAGTGTATTGTACAGTGCCTCTATAATAGTGTATTGTACAGTGCCTCTATAATAGTGTATTGTACAGTGCCTCTATAATAGTGTATTGTACAGTGCCTCTATAATAGTGTATTGTACAGTGCCTCTATAATAGTGTATTGTACAGTGTCTCTATAATAATGTATTGTACAGTGCCTCTATAATAGTGTATTGTACAGTGCCTCTATAATAGTGTATTGTACAGTGCCTCTATAATAGTGTATTGTACAGTGCCTCTATAATAGTGTATTGTACAGTGTCACCATAATAGTGTATTGTACAGTGCCTCTATAATAGTGTATTGGACAGTGCCTCTATAATAGTGTATTGCACAGTGCCTCTATAATAGTGTATTGTACAGTGCCTCTATAATAGTGTATTGTACAGTGCCTCTATAATAGTGTATTGTACAGTGCCTCTATAATAATGTATTGTACAGTGCCTCTATAATAGTGTATTACACAGTGCCTCTATAATAGTGTATTGTACAGTGCCTCTATAATAGTGTATTGCACAGTGCCTCTATAATAGTGTATTGTACAGTGTCTCTATAATAGTGTATTGTACAGTGCCTCTATAATAATGTATTGTACAGTGCCTCTATAATAATGTATTGTACAGTGCCTCTATAATAATGTATTGTACAGTGCCTCTATAATAGTGTATTACACAGTGCCTCTATAATAGTGTATTGTACAGTGCCTCTATAATAGTGTATTGCACAGTGCCTCTATAATAGTGTATTGTACAGTGTCTCTATAATAGTGTATTGTACAGTGCCTCTATAATAGTGTATTGTACAGTGCCTCTATAATAGTGTATTGTACAGTGCCTCTATAATAGTGTATTGTACAGTGTCACCATAATAGTGTATTGGACAGTGCCTCTATAATAGTGTATTGGACAGTGCCTCTATAATAGTGTATTGCACAGTGCCTCTATAATAGTGTATTGTACAGTGCCTCTATAATAGTGTATTGTACAGTGCCTCTATAATAGTGTACTGCACAGTGCCTCTATAATAGTGTATTGTACAGTGCCTCTATAATAGTGTATTGCACAGTGCCTCTATAATAGTGTATTGCACAGTGTCTCTATAATAGTGTATTGTACAGTGCCTCTATAATAGTGTATTGTACAGTGCCTCTATAATAGTGTATTGTACAGTGCCTCTATAATAGTGTATTGTACAGTGCCTCTATAATAATGTATTGTACAGTGCCTCTATAATAGTGTATTGCACAGTGCCTATATAATAATGTATTGCACAGTGCCTCTATAATAGTGTATTGTACAGTGTCACCATAATAGTGTATTGTACAGTGCCTCTATAATAGTGTATTGTACAGTGCCTCTATAATAGTGTATTGCACAGTGCCTCTATAATAGTGTATTGTACAGTGTCTCTATAATAGTGTATTGCACAGTGCCTCTATAATAGTGTATTGTACAGTGCCTCTATAATAGTGTATTACACAGTGCCTCTATAATAGTGTATTGTACAGTGCCTCTATAATAGTGTATTGCACAGTGCCTCTATAATAGTGTATTGTACAGTGTCTCTATAATAGTGTATTGCACAGTGCCTCTATAATAGTGTATTGTACAGTGTCTCTATAATAGTGTATTGCACAGTGCCTCTATAATAGTGTATTGTACAGTGTCTCTATAATAGTGTATTGCACAGTGCCTCTATAATAGTGTATTGTACAGTGTCTCTATAATAGTGTATTGTACAGTGCCTCTATAATAATGTATTGTACAGTGCCTCTATAATAGTGTATTACACAGTGCCTCTATAATAGTGTATTGTACAGTGCCTCTATAATAGTGTATTGCACAGTGCCTCTATAATAGTGTATTGTACAGTGTCTCTATAATAGTGTATTGTACAGTGCCTCTATAATAATGTATTGTACAGTGCCTCTATAATAGTGTATTACACAGTGCCTCTATAATAGTGTATTGCAATAAATAGTGTATTACACAGTGCCCGTATAATGGTGTACTGCACAGACACAGTGCCTCTGTATTAGTGTACTGCACAGTACCCATGGTAGTGTTAGCTATTATTCTCTTATAATAGTGTAATCCGCACTGCCAGAGCTTGCATGAATCTGTCTTCTCCTGTGCCATTCTTTGCCATCAGATGTGACTTAGAACGAGGTCCTACAGAACGGGCACTGAGCTGGTGGCATGGAGAACTAGGAGGCTGGGCAGTGCACCAACCCCACCTTCTCTTATTGCCTTATTAATCAGATTTTTTTTAAGGTGGAGAAGCTCTTGGCCGTGAGAACAAGCCCCCCTCTCAGCGCCCCTGGTAGTCAAATACATGACAGTTTACAGAATAGCTTTACTGTGTATTACAGGTGAGGTATCGCTTGACTCTGCAGCTGGGGCCGGAGTACAGGGAGCCCTCCATCCGCCACCTCACTGTGCGCAGCAACAGCCGCAAAGCCAATCTCTACTGGTTAATTAACTAAAAATAAAAAATATATATATTTTCAATGATCATGTATTTAAAAAAACATTGTGTTTGATAGTTTTGCCATAAGGAGTCAGATACAGGAGCGTCTCTGAGGCTGGAGACACCTGATGCCTCTCTGATATCCAGACTTTCTTAGCAGCCAATCACAGTGCAGCTTATAGAACTGAGGTGAACTCTGATTGGTCACTAGGAGCAGCTAGTGCTGTCTTATAAAGCCCATTGTGTGGATTCCAATCACCATCCATATCGCCATCTGCCTGTATACACCTCTACATGTATGTGAACAGTGATGAGGATGGTGACATGTCCCTATGACAACACTAAAGTACTGGGAATAAACTTCTGTATTTATTTTTTTTTCTACACTTTTTATATATTTTTATATACAGTGAGGACCTTTTCTAACTCTTTTAGTCGATCTTTTCTGAGTTTATACGATACATTTTGCTGGCTTGGGTGACATTTTAGTTCTTATGGCAAAATTATTAAGGCAAATGATTTTTTTTCACCGTGTTCCCTGGGTTAGATTACTGGTAATGTATTTGCTTGTGATTGGTTTAGAATATTGAGTACTGCGGGAATTTTTTTTCATATACTTTCATATAATTTTAATTATATATATATATATATATATATAATACCTGGTGGTATTAGTAAAACATCCCCCGTCCCTATTCACACCCCTCCATTTACAATCGAAAAAAAAGTGCAGTGTAAAAATGGCGCCCCCTGCTGCAGCTCCTGGTTTTTATAATGAAACCCGCCATCCTAGCACAGCTGGGATGGCACTTGTTGCCCCCTCGTCTGTTTGCATATGTTGCTGTGCTTAGGGAGCCCTCTGCTGGTTAACATAAATAATACATACATATGTAGAGTAAAGAAGGATGGGCTGCCGCCACTCTATTTATGCCCTGGGGCGGTGTGCACCCCTGCTTTGAGGCCTTGCACCTTAATGGCTACCTGTCACAGAGCGGGAGGAGCTGAGCAGATTGATGTATAGTCTTATGGGAAATGATTCAGTAGAAAATCTACTTTTTAATGCTTAGGAGTCCAGTGGGCGGTTCTACTCATTGATCTTCGTATGCACATACAGGGAAAGCTGCCAATCATTGAGTCACTCCGCCCACTGGACTCCTAAGCATTGAATGAACAGGGAATTGAATCTTTCCCAAAAAATGAAAAATCTATCTGCTCATCTCCTCCTGCTCTGTAGCATTTTCATGGCGACAGGTTCCCTTTAAGACATTTATTCAACTACAGATTCATACAGGGTTAACACCTTGCATTCAAGATGGATCAAGCCACCCTGTCCAACTACTTACTGAGCTCCAGTAGCCCACTGACTCCATACTACTAACTCAAAATTTTGTTTAGTAAGTGGCGCCACTGCATGGAGATGAACGGTAGTGCAATCTCAAATTATTCTCATAGTCAGATGTTCAGCCCTAAGCAATATTGGGGAAGATTTACCAATCCTCTAGATGGCATAAGCTTAGACAGGTCAGATGTATCACAGGGAATAAATTTGGCGCACGGATAGACACTGTTCTCTGACTGCATACTAACTATTAGCTGGTTAGGATTAAGACAGAATATTACACCAGAATTGTAGCACACGCCTCTTCTAATAAGTCATGCCCCTGCCTAGGTGAACCCCACCCCTGCAGAGCATATCTTTAAACTAGAAGGCCCATGTTGCACCATAAAGGTGCCAAATTGCCCCAATTTGGGCCAAATTGTGTCCCAGGTCATGACACGGACTAGATGCACTCACATTAGTCAATGTAGGCCGCTGTTGTTTAGTTTATACTCATCAGCTTGTAACAGATTACGCCATTCATTTCCTATGCCTCCATGGTATAAGGATGCCATTGTTAACATATGTCAGAGTGAATAGAATAAAAAAATACCTGCAGTACTCCTATACTAATCCATGGGGGATATGTATGAAACGTGCTTGCAGAGTATACAGACTGCTGTGGCCAGTAGTGGCTAATCCAGCCTGAAATAGTCATATTGCAGCTGATAGCAGGGACCTGGCTCGTTGACCCTGCGGACTTTGTCCTTGTTGCCTCCATGCTAAGAGCATCATCTGTGATCAGTTGCTTACTTTTTTACATTGCACCTGCTGAGAACCGGTGGAGTAAGGCGTCCACCATTGCACTTAGCTCTTAAAGGGCATCTGTCCGCAGATTTGTACCTGTGACACTGGCTGACCTGTTACATGTGCGCTTGGCAGGTGAAGGCGTCTGTGTTGGTCCCATGTTCATATGTGTCCTCATTACTGAGAAAAATGATTCTTTAGTATCTGCAAATGAGCCTCTAGGAGCAACGGGGGCGTTGCCATTACTCCTAGAGCCTCTGCTCTCAATGCAACTGCCGCGCCCTCTCCAGTTTGATTGACAGGACCAGGCAGTGAAAACGTCATCACGTCTGGCCCTGACTTCTCCTAAAGTCCAAAGTGCAGAGGGCGCGGCAGTTGCAGAGAGAGCAGACTCTGTAGGTGTAACGGCAACGTCCCCGTTGCTCCTAGAGGCTCATTTGCATATAATAAAACATCATTTTTCTCAGCAATGTGGACACATATGGACATGGGACCAACACAGATGCCTTCAGCTGCCAAGCGCACATGTAACAGGTCAGTCAGTGTCATAGGGACAGAACTGCTGACAGACACCCTTTAAGGTGGACAATCCCTTTCAGCCACCATTTTTAGTGCTGTGGACAATGAATGCAATCTGCTGATTAGTTGCTATGGGTTACAGCACATTATATATATATATATATATATACCTCTGCACCGGATTCTGTCTATATCCCCCATGTATATAAGGTAATAAACCTCTCCAGCTCTTACATACAGAGAGGATTCTGGGGCTTAATACGTCCTGGAATTCTCATGGACTTTGCACTTTTTACAGGTGTTTCGTGCACAAGAAACACATTTGGAAGCAATGTATAAATCGGCGATCAGCGCGGCCTCCATGACAATAATGACATTTCTTCCAAAGATCCTGAACTCCGGTTTTCTTCCTCTGTGGTGGCATGTACCTGACTAGTGGACTCAGCGACAGCCAAGTCTTTTTTTTCCCGCGCTTGTTAGATGAGTTTTTGTCATCGCTTTTGTGCATAATTTCATGGTATATGACTGACCGATGTACCTACGTTATAGGAGCAAAACAGCTTTCGAGAGGACGAAGACGGACGTTTTCCGAGTGAAAACCAATAATGTTGGACCCCTCAAAAAAATCAGGTAAACCGAATGTGTTGCATGTGCAGTACCCTCTGACAACCAGTAGATGGCGACATACATCCTTTTAGTTTTCAGAAAGATGAGAAATAATTTGATTACTCACAGTGCACTGTATGGTTCCTGGCGAGCAAATAAACAGCTTTTTATTTGTTTAGTATGAATAGCAGTAAAATCACATTTATTTTCCTTATCAAGTCAAAGAAGTGAATAAAAAATACAATAAAATACAAATGCAGAAGAAAGTGAGCATCTGACTATAATGTTATATCTAGATGCTAAAAAATATATTATAAAAGTAACAATAGACTTAATGAGAATCACAATACAGTGTTTAAGTGAAAACAGAAAACTGCTCAATGGATATAGGACCATCCCCCACGGAGCACTTCAGATCTATGCCCCGCCCAAGAGGAACTTTGATAGTTCATGTTGGCCAGATTTTCAAGCCAAAACATGCAATCCGATGTATTCTCGCACAACTTCACTTGTGCTTACTCTTGGGTAGAGTTTTCCTTTAATATGTCCGTTTTTACTAGCACCCCAGCTTTGATAATGATGGTGAAATCCAACCCTGCTATTTTGTTCCCCCTAGAATTGAGCATGATAACACAGGGATGAATGCAGGTTGGTATCTTGATCGCGTGATCGTCACTGACATGAACAGACCTCATCTGCGCTTCTATTTCCCGTGTAACAACTGGCTGAGCAAAGAAGATGGCGATGGGTTGTATGTCAGAGATCTGCTGGGAAGCCTCAACCCCATGGACGTGCCCAAAAGTAAGTACATGGACCACTTCCACATCCTAATTCAACATGTCGCTCTTAAATTTGTACATCTTTTATCTTACACGCCAACATTTGTATCCCAAATGATGGTATATTACTAAGCCCCCTCCCTTTCTGCTCACAACCCCCAACATTTTGGAAACACCCATCTAAATGTAATGTAAGCCCCACCCCCTTTAAAGTTCTCTATATGGTTCAGTCTGGCGGTTGGCAGGTATGTTTTTCTTAAAGGGGTTGTGTCACTTCAGCAAATAGCATTTATTATGTAGAGAAAGTTAATAGAAGGCACTTACTAATGTATTATGATTGTCCATATTGCCTCCTTTGCTGGTTTGATTCATTTTTCCATCAAATTATACACTGCTGGTTTCCATGGTTGCGACCACCCTGCAATCCATCAGTGGTGGTCGTGCTTGCACACTATAGAAAAAAGCACCAGCCTATGTCTGCTCCCATGGTCCCGGCCGCCAGAATGGCAGGCAATTTTTCCTATAGTGTGCAAGCACGACCACCACTGATGGATTACAGGGTGGCCGTAACTATGGAAACGAGCAGTGCATAATACAATGGAAAAATGAATCCAGCCAGCAAAGGAGGCAACACGGACAAGCACAATACATTAGTACATGACAAATGCCACTTGCTGTTGCAATTTTCATGTTGCATTTGGGGCTACTTTCCAATTTGTGTGGTTGCCGTTAGAAACAGACAGCAATAATCCCCTCCCCCACTGTCAGACATGTGACCTGTGTAACTGTAGCTCCCATATTTATAGGAAACCATTAGAATTTTGAATTTAGATTTGGATGTGAATCGAGAAGAAATCATCCAATTAAAGGGTTTCTGTCACCCCAATTTTCGCTATTAAACAGGCTGACATTATAGAAGTGAAAATGTCACCTGAATTTAACTTTTATTATATGCAAATGATAGGAGCGCGGGGAGGGGGGGGGGGGGGCGTTGCACCTGCTCCTAGAGGCTCCGTTCGCCCACCTCATTTCCACGCCCTTCTGTCTTGATTGACAGGGCCAGGCCAGCGTTGGTTCTCCTGCTGGCCCCGTCTGCTGTGTAAATCTCGCGCCTGCACCGTCCCAATTCAGTATACGGCGCCGGCGCCGGCTTACTCACTGCGCCTGCGCCGAATACTGAACGGGACGGCGCAGGCGCGAGGTTTACACAGCAGACGGGGCCAGCAGGAGAACCAACGCTGGCCTGGCCCTGTCAATCAAGATAGACGGGTGTGGAAATGAGGTGGGCGAACGGAGCCTCTAGGAGCAGGTGCAAGGCCCCCCCCCCCCGCTCCTAGAGGCTCATTTGCATATAATAAAAGTTAAAATTACACAAAAACGGGGGCATACTTAAACAAAAGAAATGCAGAGTTAAATTCAGGTGACATTTTCACATCTATAATGTCAGCCTGGCCCTGTTTAATAGTGAAAATTAGGGTGACAAAAACCCAAGTGACCTACAATAGTGGCAGACCATGCCATTGATATGAGGCAGTGAGAGGGATCCTGGCACTGACCTGCTTCTCCTGCTTCGCAGTGATTCCTGCAGTCACCACTAGGGGATGCTCTTTGCATAGAGTTTTGTTGTTTAAGTGTGAAAAATCAGGGCTGCAATCCCAATAATGATATGTCATAAAATTGAGGATTTTACTAAGTCATGACGTAAAGTCAAGATTTTATGAAAGACACGGAGGCGAGTATTTGCTTAACTCTTTCTTTACTGTACATTTAGCAGCAAAGATAACTGAAGAAAAAATATCAGTGTAACCATGGCAACAACTCCACCCCCATAGCCCCTATATAAGGCGCATCACCACATGAACACTTCCTCTTTCTTTGTGGACTTCAACCGACGAGAACCTTGAACTTGGACCGGTCAACAAACAGCCCGAACTTCGACTGCGAACAACAACAGTGGATTGCAGCAAGGAGAACACCTGGAAGCAGCTGACAGGGGCGATCAACCTGAAGAGAAAATAAGACATCATGGTAATATGGATACTAACTAACCGAGTGTGGCAAAACCAAACCCGGACTCATTCCCTGCGAAAACAATAAAGCATTCAATAAATAAATACAAATAAATAACATTCCAAAAGATCACGAGACCCCACAGACCAGATGGGTGGGCATAAAACAAAGGGTGGGAAATACTCGCCTCCATGTCTTTCATAAAATCATGACTTTACGTCATGACTTAGTAAAATCCTCAATTTTATATCAAGACACAGAGGCTCATATTTGCAAGTTTAAAGCTGAGCAATGACTGAGGTAAAAACATGCGGATTAGGTCTGAAATAGAATTCCCGAAAGGTAGAGACTCGGGACCAATCCGCCAGCTTCATGACATCCTCTAAACGGGCTCCGGCCACCGACATTGAGGTAGCCGCTGCTCCACGTACCGAATGCGCGGTAAATATGGAAGTGTCAATCCCAGAGAGAGAAAGAATCCACTTCACCCACCGGGAAAGCGTAACGCTGGTTACCGGAGCAAAAGGGCGCCGAAAAGAAATAAACAATTGAGGGGAATCTCCAGAGCGAAAAGATAGGGTGCGAGACTCGTATTCCTTTAAGCATGCAACGGGGCACAGTTGCAGAGAAGAAGGAAAAGATGGAAAAGTAACCGACTTAATACCCGTTTTCGAGCGACGAGATATGTTGAACATAACGCCATGAGGAGTAAAATAACGCGCGTCAATGTCCAAAGCTCGGACATCCGAGACGCGCTTACAAGCCACCAAACAAAGAAGGGTCACTAACTTGGCTGACAGTTGTCGCAGAGACAGTAAAGAGTTGAGAGGACAATCCTCCAAGAAACGGAGGACTGTAGCGACATCCCAAGTGGTAGAGAAACGAGGTCTAGGAGGACGCGACAGGCGAGACCCCCGTAACAATCTACAAACCAAAGGGTGTTGGCAGGCGGGGCAACCGTCAAAACCGGAATGTCTGGAGGAAATAGCGGAGCGGTACACGTTTAATGTATGGTAAGCTTTACCCACCTCAAAGAGAGAAGTGAGGAATTGAAGAATAGCGGCTACAGGGGCTTGCAGGGAATCCAAGTCCCGTGAATCGCACCAACGAACCCAGACGTCCCACGCAGACTGATAGGCTCGTCTAGTGCCTGGAGCCCAAGCTGACTCCAACAGCTGCCTGGTTGCAGCCGAAAATTGTGAGGAATCCCAGGAACCCCTGAAACTCGGCAAGCTAGAAGCTGCAAGGATCCGTCCAACAGGAGTGGATGGTGGCCACCGTAAGGGTCGAGTAGCAGCTGAGGAAAAAACGGCAGAAGTCGAGGTACCTCCGTGAGAAGACTCAGTAACTGTGGAAACCACGACTGTGTCTGCCAAAAGGGAACTAACAGTACTAACTGCGCTTGTTGGCGGCGAACCTGAGCGAGTACACGAGGGATGAGTGTGAATGGGGGAAAAGCATAGTGGAGAGAGTCGCCCCAGTTCTGAAGGAAGGCATCTACGGCTTCCGCATGCGGATCCGGACGCCAACTGAAGTACCTGGGTAGCTGAGTGTTCAGGTGTAACGCAAACAAATCGATGCAAAACGGGCCCCAGAGAGATACAATATCTCGGAAGACCCTCGGATCCAACCTCCAGTCGCTGGAGTCCGAAATGTAACGAGAACTCCAGTCGGCTAAGGTGTTGTGGAGGCCTGGAATGTATTCCGCCACCACCGAAATTCTGTTGGAAAGACAAAATTCCCAAAAGTCTTTGGCCAGACAAGACAAAACCCTGGACCGAGTCCCCCCTAGGCAGTTCACGTATCGGACAGCCGAGACATTGTCCATACGCAGGCGAATACACGCCCGAACTGAACCCTGAGCGAAACTGCGGATCGCAAAGGAACCCGCTAAGAGCTCGAGGGCATTGATGTGAAGACGAGACTCCTCGGGAGACCACGCTCCACTCGTGGAGACTCCCTGACAGTGTGCTCCCCACCCCATCAGACTGGCGTCGGACTCGATAACCATATCTGGATGCGGGCCGAAAATAGCCCGGCCGTTCCATACTGACAGATTGTGTATCCACCAAATTAACTCGTCTCTGGTCTCCGAATCCAAGACCAGAGTATCTGAGTATGAGGCTCCCGCTCTCAGGTGAGCAATTTTTAGTCTCTGTAGAGCACGATAATGGAGGGGAGCAGGAAATATCGCCTGAATGGAAGAAGTGAGAAGACCGATCAGGCGAGCCAGGTGTCGGAGGGATAACTGTGGGAGCAATAACGCATGACGAATCTCTTTGCGGATTGACTTGACTTTGGCTAAGGAAAGACTGAGGGATAGATCCAAAGAGTTTATGGCAAAACCCAGGAACTCTACCGTGGTGGCTGGTATGAGGCACGACTTCTCCACATTGAGAATGAAACCTAGCCCCTGAAGAAGGGATTTGGCCATTTCCAAATGATCTAACAGAAGGGAAGGATTCTGGGCCATGATCAGGATGTCGTCTAAATAGATGATTAGACGCACCCCTCTCGCTCTGAGCCAAGCCACTACCGGTTTCAAGAGTTTTGTAAAACACCACGGAGCGGAGAATAGGCCAAACGGGAGGCAAGTAAACCTCCATGTCTGACCGTTCCATAAAAACTGAAGGAGATTTCGGGACGAAGGAGCTATCGGAACCGTAAGGTACGCATCCTCCAGATCCAACTTGACGAACCAGTCTCTTGGAAGAAGCATATCTCTTAGAAGATGGATGCCCTCCATTTTGAAATGTCTGTAGCGAACGAAGACATTCAAATGTTTGAGATTTATGACTGGTCGGAACTGGCCACCTTTCTTCTGTACCAAAAAGATGCTGCTCAGCACCCCCAAGTGAGGATCGGGAGACAACTCTATAGCTCCTTTGAATAGAAGGGACGAAAGTTCTGCATGTAAGAGCGTTTGGTCTGAGACTGGACCCCATAGAATAGCGGGAAGGTTCGTTGGGGTGGATACCAGTTCGATGGTAAAACCCCGGACCGTAGAGAGAACCCACTGGTCTGAGGTGATCTTTGACCACGCATGGGAAAAGAGACGGATCCTTCCCCCAACCTGTTGGGGAATCAGAGACGACACACATGGACGACTTACCATAAGGGCGTCTAGACCCAGAAGCGCCTCTGAACCCTCTGAAGCGAGAAGGACCTTCGCGGGATGGGAAGAAGGTAGGTTGGTACTTGGAATCCTGCAGCGACTGGCGGTAATTGAAGGAGCCACGGCCCGTACCTCTGGGCTGGAAGTTGGTTCGGCCGGACAGTCGGCTCCTAAGATTGCCGGCCCTGGAGGAAAAACGCGTCTGGAAAACGCGGCGCATGGAGCTTTGCGCTTTATCAAGGGCCGTGAAGGCCCCAACATATTTTTCTAATTCTTTTATGAATGGGTCCCCAAAGAGGAGACCTTGGGCCTCTTTCCCAGATTCTGACAGGGATAAATTGGCCAATTTTGGCTCAATTTTCAATAATATGGCCTTTCTTCTTTCAATGGCAATTGAAGTATTTATATTGCCAGTCAGACAAATAGCCCTTTGGGCCCAACCACTGAGGGTCTCAGGGTCAACCTGTGTGCCCGCTGCTTTAGCACATTCAGCAAGATCAAAGATTTTTGCCAATGGCCCGGTCAAATCAAGCAGCTTGTCTTGGCAAGCTTTCAATGCCGAGTCCAACCCCTTGCGCGGGTTGAACCCTGTTTTAGCAAGAAACTGAACCACTTTAGGGTCTACGCTGGGGGTCTCGCATATTTTGTGCGGAATTAGAGGTCGCGGACATTCCGCCCGTAATTTACTGCGAGCCTCTTTGGACAGGGGAGTACGGATCCTTGCTTCCAGATACTGAGCCACATGAGTGGCGGGAAGCCATTCAGAGGACCTCGGATGGTGCAATTGGTCGGGGTCGAACAGAGGGTTCCCCATGGGATCCAGGATAGCATCTTTGTCAGACACTATAGGGTCAATACCTGTCCCCGTTGCATTAGACGGGTCATCCTCAATAGCAGGATCAACTGCCCCATCAATTAAATCATCCTCCCCAGACTGGTGGGGGTAATCATCATAAGCCTCCTCAACAGACTCTGCGTCTGAATCAGAAACCGGCTCCGGTTGAGACGTGCGGTTTTCCAAGATCGCACCCTTTCTGCCGGGCGCGGGTTAGCTCTTTTGCGCGACTTAAACGCGCATTCATTAGATGGGACAGAGCCCACATTCACATGTGTTCTGGAGGCAGGAGGGGGCATGTCAGTGATAGGTTGAGCCCTCAGGGCCTGGGAGATAGATTGAGATAAGGACACTGACACTGAGCCCATAGCAGCTACAACAGCTTCAGAAATAGACTGCTGGAGGTTAGCAGCCTGTAACTCATGAGCCGAGACCTCATTAACCCCATGGGGAGGGACTGGTGACACATGACCAGAGTGCCTCACCTGAATAGAGCTGGCCGGGGACACAGGGACGTTAGACATGCTGGAAGGGACTATCTAGAGGAGTAAGTCACCCCTATAGACAGAATATAACGGCGCTGAAGGAAGAACTGTAAGGAAGAACTGTACTGTTGAATCCGGAGATGTGAACTGAGAGGAAGGGAGCCGCAGCGATGCAGAGCAGCGACGAGACTCCTCCCCTTCACCCGAAGCCAATGAGGTGAACGGAGACAAACGACTGCGGCCGAGAATCTCGCTCAGTATCGCGAGATCTCGGCGCCTGAAGAGAGCTGCGCCGCAAAAGCCCGGGAAGACGGAGCGGGAACAAGGACAAAGGTAATGAAGAAGGAGGGGGGGGGGGGGGGGGGGATGAAGGGGAACAAGTAAAATGGCCGAGACACCCCTAAGGGAAAAACAGCCCAAAACGGAACGCCGGAATGGGGAAAAAACCTAACAATGCGCCGACAGCGCAAATAGGCAGAGAAAACAGATAACAGCAAAGCGATTAACCCCCGAAGGAAGGGGAAGGAATATATAAATATATATATAGGATATAGAGAAAAATGGAGGAAGACAAGTCTTCCAGCAAGGGACTAGGATAGAAATACAGCGTAACTAAGGTATTAATAAAATATAAGTACAAAGAAGTATAGATATATATATATGAAACCAGTAAATGAAACAGCAAGTAAAATCATCCACTTATCTGAGCTGAAGCAGCAAAGAAAGAGGAAGTGTTCATGTGGTGATGGGCCTTATATAGGGGCTATGGGGGTGGAGTTGTTGCCATGGTTACACTGATATTTTTTCTTCAGTTATCTTTGCTGCTAAATGTACAGTAAAGAAAGAGTTAAGCAAATATGAGCCTCCGTGTCTTGATATAAAATTATAGTTTACAGTAACTTAATTTTTTTTTAAAAAGCAGCATATTTCTCAGAGCTCAGCAGGGGTGGGGCCCATCCTAAACTTTGCAATAGGAACCCACTGGGACTTTCCAAAATCTAAAGATACTCCTCAGCATTGGTCTTAAAGCGACCTTCTGGTTCAAGAAAAGAACTTCACATTAACTGGGCAATGAACAGAACGCCTACACGGTGACCTCCTTTCATCTTTTGAGATACAGATCTGCCAATTCCTAGGATCCTCTTCTACCATCCAAGATGGCCGCACCGCTTCTTTGACTACCTGATGCATATTGTGCATTTGGCAGCACAAGACACTTCCTCCTGCCCTGGGATTGGTCAACACTGCTCACATGAACATTGCTGGCCAATCCAAGAGCAAGTAGGAAGTGTCTTGGGACTAAGAAGTGGTGCGGCCATCTTGGATGGCAGAAGAAGAGCCCGGGAACTGGTGGATCTCACCAAGGTTGGCCCATGTCATATGTTGGGGGCATATCGCTAGGATATGCCCCCACTGTCTTATAAGTGCGGGTTCCACCTCTGGGACCTGCACCTATCTGTTCTGCAAAGTAAAGGAGAGTGCACCGCTCATGCGAGGCCGTCTTCCATTCATTTCTATTGGAGTGCCGAAATCAGCCGAACTCTGACTCGGCTATTCCTGTCAGCCCCACGAACGGAGCGATAGCTGCACTTGTGTGGTGCGCTTCCCATTCATTTCAATGGGACTAGGCTATTTTCGCCACTCCCATAGAAATGGATGGAGGACGGACACGCCCTCCTTTATTTTGCAGGCTCTGTTCTAGAGATAGGTGCCACCTCTGAGACCTATCAGACATTGGGGGCATATACTAGCGATACACCCCTAATGTATGAGATGGGCCGAACCCTTTGATGAGATGTTTTTTTTTTTTGAATCGGACAAATGAATAAAATGATTGAAAGAAGAAACAAATACATTATAACATATTCTAAGAAATAAATGTATCTCACTGGAAGATATTCTTTTTCCTTTTTGATTTTCTTGCAGTGAACAAATATATTGCCCGTGTGTTTACTGGCTCCGCCAATGGCAGTGGCACAGATGCCGATGTGTTCCTGAATATTTTTGGTGAAAATGGAGACACAGGTAGAGTAGATCTCCTTGACGTGGTTGGTTGGTATAACGTTATTCCTGGACTGACGTTCAGGCTGTTGGTGGTCAGACCCAATTGATTTATGTCACATGTGTCTGACCGGCACAGTCCCATGCATTGTCGTTCTTTAGTATTTGCAGTGTGGATATTGCGTCCACCATCAGACAATGGAGGGAAGTGATAGTTAATATACAAGTAGTGTCATGTATGTACACAGTGACTCCACCAGCAGAATAGTGAGTGCAGCTCTGGAGTATAATACAGGACGTAACTCAGAATCAGTACAGGATAAGTAATGTAATGTATGTACACAGTGACTCCACCAGCAGAATAGTGAGCGCAGCTCTGGAGTGTAATACAGGATGTAACTCAGGATCAGTACAGGATAAGTAATGTAATGTATGTATACAGTGACTGCACCAGCAGAATAGTGAGTGCAGCTCTGGAGTATAATACAGGATGTAACTCAGGATAAGTAATGTAATGTATGTACACAGTGATTCCACCAGCAGAATAGTGAGTGCAGCTCTGGAGTATAATACAGGACGTAACTCAGGATCAGTACAGGATAAGTAATTGTACACAGTGACTCCACCAGCAGAATAGTGAGTGCAGCTCTGGAGTATAATATAGAATGTAATTCAGGATCAGTACAGGATAAGTAATGTAATGTATGTACACAGTGACTGCACCAGCAGAATAGTGAGTGCAGCTCTGGAGTATAATACAGGATGTAACTCAGGATCAGTACAGGATAAGTAATGTATTTACAACACTCATTGACAAAAAAAAGTAAGGTACCAAGAAGGATTTGTTGGAATAGGATGAAACTTTATGTGAATGTAATGATGATAAATGTAAGTGATTATGATATAAGAGTGGAAGGAGAAGTTTACTGGGAATAAATGTTCAATAGAATGGAAGTTCTAGGAGCCTGTTTGACTGCCTGTGTTCTAGACACAAGATGAGATACAGCCTCTAGCCTGGATACAAGATAAGATACGGCCTCCAGCCCGGATACAGGATGAGATACGGCCTTTAGCCTGGATACAACATGAGATACGGCCTCTAACCTGCATACAAGATTAAATACGGCCTCTAGCCTGGATACAAGATGAGATACGGCCTCTAGCCTGGATACAGGATGACATACGGTCTCTAACCTGGATACAAGATGAGATACGGCCTCTAGCATGGATACAAGATGAGATACGGCCTCTAGCCTGGATACAAGATGAGATACGGCCTCTAGCATGGATACAAGATGAGATACGGCCTCTAGCCTGGATACAAGATGAGATACGGCCTCTAGCATGGATACAAGATGAGATACGGCCTCTGGCCTGGATACAAGATGAGATACGGCCTCTGGCCTGGATACAAGATGGGAAACGGCCTCTAGCCTGGATAAAAGATGAGATACGGCCTCTAGCCTGGATACAAGATGAGATACGCCCTCTAGCCTGGATACAAGATGAGATACGGCCTCTAGCCTGGATACAAGATGAGATACGGCCTCTAGTCTGGATACAAGATGAGATACGCCCTCTAGCCTGGATACAAGATGAGATACAGCCTCCAGCCCGGATACAGGATGAGATACGGCCTTTAGCCTGGATACAAAATGAGATATCGCTGCAAGTCTGGATACAAGATGAGATACGGCCTCTAGCCTGGATACAAGATGAGATACGGCCTCTAGCCTGGATACAAGATGAGATACGGCCTCTAGCCTGGATACAAGATGAGATACGGCCTCTAGCCTGGATACAGGATGACATATGGTCTCTAACCTGGATACAAGATGAGATACGGCCTCTAGCATGGATACAAGATGAGATACGGCCTCTGGCCTGGATACAAGATGGGAAACGGCCTCTAGCCTGGATAAAAGATGAGATACGGCCTCTAGCCTGGATACAAGATGAGATACGGCCTCTAGCCTGGATACAAAATTAGATACAGCCTCTAGCCTGGATAAAAGATGAGATACGGCCTCTAGCCTGGATACAAGATGAGATACGCCCTCTAGCCTGGATACAAGATGAGATACGGCCTCTAGCCTGGATACAAGATGAGATACGGCCTCTAGTCTGGATACAAGATGAGATACGCCCTCTAGCCTGGATACAAGATGAGATACAGCCTCCAGCCCGGATACAGGATGAGATACGGCCTTTAGCCTGGATACAAAATGAGATATCGCTGCAAGTCTGGATACAAGATGAGATACGGCCTCTAGCCTGGATACAAGATGAGATACGGCCTCTAGCCTGGATACAAGATGAGATACGGCCTCTAGCCTGGATACAAGATGAGATACGGCCTCTAGCCTGGATACAGGATGACATACGGTCTCTAACCTGGATACAAGATGAGATACGGCCTCTAGCATGGATACAAGATGAGATACGGCCTCTGGCCTGGATACAAGATGGGAAACGGCCTCTAGCCTGGATAAAAGATGAGATACGGCCTCTAGCCTGGATACAAGATGAGATACGGCCTCTAGCCTGGATACAAAATTAGATACAGCCTCTAGCCTGGATAAAAGATGAGATACGGCCTCTAGCCTGGATACAAGATGAGATACGGCCTCTAGCCTGGATACAAAATTAGATACAGCCTCTAGCCTGGATAAAAGATGAGATACGGCCTCTAGCCTGGATACAAGATGAGATACGCCCTCTAGCCTGGATACAAGATGAGATACGGCCTCTATTCTGGATACAAGATGAGATATGGCCTCTAGACTGGATATAAGATGAGATACGGTTGGTCATGGACACATACAGTTTCCTGGTATCCTGCGGCACATTTGCTCACAGATGTTACAGCTGGACCTGTAGATCCTGCACACTGGTAGGTTGCTGTCGCTGGCGTCCCAGCTGGTCCCATAAATGCTGGATTGGTGATAAATCTGGTGACCGGGCAGCCAAGGAAGTGCTGTAATCTGGAGGAGACATGGGGCACTTGGGGCAGCGTGTTGCTCCAAAGCAAAGGCAGGATTGAAGCTCTCACCACAAAAGACCTCTATACTTTAACTCAACTGCTGTGGAATCCCAAACAGAACCTGGATTAATCGTAAAAGACTATAAGTTTCCAGTCCGTAGCAGTCCAGCAGCAGGCTTCTCGTTCACAACAGCACTGCAAATGAAGGTGATGGTGGCTGTCTGTCAATGGCAAGGCACGTAATGGGCGCTGTGACACAAAATGTCCTTCTGCTGGAAATGGTTCTGGCAGACAGGCGTGTGTAATGAAGGTGCCACCTACTGGTGCTCTGTCTGTCCGCGACCTATTTACTGTGTGTGCCCTCCACTGCTCCCAACACCTCCTAACTGCTAGGTCACAACGGTCCAGATAGTGGGCAATTTGTTGAAACAACCATCCTGCTTCTCTCCAGTGATGCACCCCCTGTCAAAGTCTATCAACTGGCAAAATGTCTTCAAGTGCATTGTAGAGGCATGTCCAGCAGTCAACGATCTCTCACCAAAAGGTACACTACCCAAATGTAGCCTCTGAGAGCATTTTTATAGGGCAGCGGTAGAAGCACTTTTGTGGCAAGACCCAGTGTCTAATCAGACCACACCTGTAATCATCTACATATTTGCTGAGATTTGCAGCAGTCTGACATTTCTGCTATTGATAACCCTGCCCATAAGTGGCTGTTTCCTGGGGCAGGGTTTCAGATGCCTTGATTTTACCAACCTAAATGTTGGTAAGTATACCCTAGGTGCGCACAGAATGGCGCTTCTTACTTCTGAGTAGAATAAGCTGGCTAAATACTGCCCCCTGATTGGCTGATCAGGCTATCTATCCTATTTGCCGCCCACCCTTCTATGGTCATGTGATCTCCCATCTTCATCCTTCTTGTTGTTTCCCCCACTAGTTTTCACAGTAAAATGGCGCTGTGCACCATGTTTGCGTAATTGATCTGAAGCGAATCGCCAAAACTACAGATTTGTTTGGAAGACGAATTTTTGTGAAATTTTCATTTAGAATCAATTTGCTTATCGCTAATATACTGTATATATATATACTAATCCTGTATGTGAAGTATAAAGTATTTTAAACTCGAGCATTCCTCAAATGACTTTTGTCTGCAGTACCACACTCTGCCTGTACTATTGGTGGAGCTGTTGCACCTAAATACAGCAGAACGCTGGCTGATACTGTACTGTAAGTTTTTATACATTTTGAATCACTTTATACTTTTTGTCTTTAATTATTGATGAAGGACATTTTATTAGATCTATGATCCCTTACCTACAAATATTATGATGGAAAATGTAATGACTGTTTTAGTAATGAAAGTGTGCGTATTAACAGGGGAGGAACGTGTAATCACTCATTAATGGTGCTGATATTTTTATTTCGTTCCATCCTGCCAGGAGAGAGAAAATTGGACAACGATAAAGACAACTTCGAAAAGGGAGCGGAGGACAAATTCACCATTGATGCGCCAAATTTAGGAAAAATTAGGAAAATTACAATTGGTCACAACAACAAAGGAGGGTCGGCTGGATGGTTCCTAGAAAAGGTCAGTAGAGGGGAAGGCCTTGGAATTTTTTTGTACTTTCTACTGGTACTTAAACATTGATGACCTTTTATTAGGATACGTTTTTTTGTAAGTAATTGTATCTTAAAGAGGCTTTCCTGAACCAACATAGGATAGGTCATCATTTTCAGATTGGTTTGGGTCCAACAACTGGAACCACGACACGATATGCTGTTAGTAGGAGCTGCAGTTCTGGAAGTAAACAGCGCCGCACCTTGTGTAGTGTTCAATCTTGGGTACTGCAGCTGATGTTCCTATTCCACAGATTAAAAAATATAGAACAAGAATAACAATATACACAATAAAACAACATGTGGCCTACTAGTAAAGGGGTTATCCAGGACGTTCGTATTGATGTCCTATCCTCAGGACAGTCTATCACTACCTGATTGGAGACCCTCAATCAGCTGTTATCTTGTAGCTTTGGTGCTGGAAGTCTGTGCCAGAACCACACAGCTCTGTCCATTGTGCAGTGGATTGAGTTAGTAACTGCAGCACTGCCCCCACTGAAGTGAATGGGAGCAGTGCTGCAGTTACAAGTTCCATCCACTTCACAATGGACGGAGCCGTGTAGTTCTGGCGCCAGAGCTACGCGGTAGCAGCCATTCAACGGAGGTGCAGGGTGTTGGCCCATTAATCTCAACAGAAATAGATATATAACAATAGTATAGGTGTCTGCAGTGTGAAAATAAGTATTAGCATAGAGTATATGGACCCTTTAAAATATAACTTTTATTAATTATAGTTAATATAAAATTAATCACCCTATGATACCTGGGTGACCTCAATGAATATATAGGGACAAAAGATATCGCCCAGCTACCACCGTGAATGGTGAATTCAATGCCGTATAGATAGTACAAGAACTACATAGGCACTTATGACATAGGCTATGGTATGGACCGAGGGAAGGCTAGGGGCACTTAGATGGGTGCTAGGGAATATCTCTCCCTGTACCAGCCCTAAATTAGCCTTTGCCCAGGGATACTCCCTGATAGTGGGATTTCCCTGTCCCCGTACCTGCCCTGTCTGGCCCTGTACAACCCTATATGTTGGGAAGAAAAAACAATGATATCACAATATTTATAAACCCGACGCGTTTCCCCCACCCGGGCTCATCAGGGGGTTGGTTAGAGATGGATATATATAATCAATACATGTGTATCACATATTAGATACAAAAAAAAGATAAATAAATAAATAGAAAATGTACTATGTCCTGGATGAGACAACCAAGGCGGACCGTGCTCCCCTATTGTTGGAGAGAGATATCACTGGTGATGTGCCCCTTTCACGTCCGCACTGCCTCCTGCCAGGTTATGTATGGCATTGGGTTTGGAAAATGGCAGTCAATTAGATATTAAAAGGGGTTGTCCGGGATCAGAAAAATATGGCTGCATTCTTCTGAAATGAGCACCGCGGCTGTCCACAGGTTGTGTGGCATTTCAGTTCAGCCCCATTTACTACAGTGGAGCTGAGCAGGAATACCAAACACAACCTATGGACGGGTGGGGTGCTGTTTCTGGTAGCACACAGAAATATTTTTCTATCCCTTTAAATGGCGTGTCTCAGACTACTATAAGAAAATTTCGACTAGCACATTCATGGTCACAGGTGCATATCCATAAAGCAAGCATACAGAGAACTAATAAAAGCATGGCGGCACAACATTTCACATGCAAACAATAGAACTGAGAAATGGGGATCATTCTAAATGAAAGTGGTATTATACCTACTATAAATGAAAAAATAGAAGCTCTTTGCGCACATTTTTGATCAAACGTGTGTCGGGCCCATCTACCAGGCGTCAAGGTGTCTCAGACCCCCTGTAGGCACTGTAGCTATGCTGTAGTCGCAGATCACAGCTCTGCCGTGCTAAAAAACAGCCAAGCGGCAAGATCTGAGGAAAGTATAGAAAATAGATAGCAGAATTTTACGTATATGTTTTGTACAGTCCCTTTAACTTGGCATGTTTAAATTTGGAGCTGTAATGTGACCCCCTTAAAGGGATTCTGTCACCAGGATTTCACTTACTGAGCTGTTGACATGACCACATCAGTCTCCGTGATTTATATTACAATGTACTAGTATTACTGCCCTGTGTCTTGTAATTTGTCTATAAAATCACTTTTATTAATATGAAAATTACCTAAATAAGGAGCCCAAGGGGCTGTCCCTCTGTCCGGTGGAGCTCAGCCGCACCCCTTCTCCTTGAGCCCAGCACCGCCGCCCCACTGCTAATTTATTTACTCCTCATCGCCGACCTCATATGCCTGGTGCGCCGTGATCTCGCGCATGCGCCGTGGATAGACCTGTCAGCGCCCTGGCATCGGCCTCACAGAACACATCGCGCATGCGCTGACTGGTCTTTCCACGGGCGCATGCGAGGGGCAGCCCCTTGGGCTCCTTATTTAGGTAAATTGCATATTAATAAAAGCGATTTTACAGACAAATTACAAGACACAGGGCAGTAATACTAGTAGATTGTAATATAAATCGTGGAGACTGATGTGATGATGTTAGCAGCTCAGTAAGTGAAATCCTGGTGACAGAATCCCCTTAATAGATACAGCCGTTTTGCATTATGCTTTTGCTAACCTGACCTGTGCGTCATATACTGTATGTACAGCGCATGGCGGGTGAATCCTCCAGCTACAGAGAACATAAGATGTAGGTCCAACTAATTATTAAATGAAAATGAAGATTTATCAAAACTGATGTAAAACCTCATCGCAACCAATCGGATTCCACCTTTCATTTTTCAGAGCTCCTTTGGAAAATGAAAGGTGGGATCTGATTGCCAGTTTTCCTTAACACCAGCTGTGATAAATCTTTCCCATAGACTGTAGCTCTTCCAATGTCATCTCCAGTCCCTCCCTCCCCACTGTGACGCGGCTGCTGCTGCCACCAATGGAGAGATAGCAGGGAGGTGAAGGGGAGCGGCTGTGGCCACTGCACCACCAATGAATGTAATTAATTCAAGTATAGGAGGCAGCGGGTGCCGGAGGCGGTATTACATACCCGGCCTCAATAACAGGGCATGCGATCCGCCGAACTGCGGAAATTAACCCCTCAGGGGTTAATTGGTGCGGTTCGGCAGATCGCATGCCCTGTTATTGAGGCCGGGTATGTGATACCACCGCCGACACCCGCTGCCTCCTATACTTGAATTAATATGTTAATTACATTCATTGGTGGTGCAGTGCGCCCCCCCCCCCCAATATTATAAATTCTAACCATTGGTGTTATTGGTGGCAGTGGCCACAGGGTCCCCTCTCCCCTCTTCATTGGGGGCAGTTCCGATTGGTCCCCAGCAGTGTAATCCTGGGGCTCCGATCTGTTACCAAGGCAGCCAGGATGCTACTGAAGCTCTGGCTGCTATGGTAATCTCCCTGCTGCTGTGTGTACTATGCACAGGGCAGCAGGGAGAGTGTGAAGTCCTATTCACCCTGATAGAGCTCTATTAGGGTAAATAGGACAAGGGTTCTAGCCCCTAAGGGGGCTAATAGTAAATAAAAATAAGTAAAAAAAATCACCAAAAAACTAAAAGTTGAAATCGCTCCCTTTCCCAATTTTACATATAAAATTTACAAACAATAAAAAATAAACATATTACATATTGCCATGCCCGAAAAAGTGTAAACTATTAAAATATAAAAATATATTTTCTATGCGGTGAACACCGTAACAAAAAAAATAAATCAAAAACACGCGATGTATAGCTTGTGGCTCCTGGTAGTCATACGTTTATTTTTCTGGCTCTTTGGGTCCGTAAGGTTGGCCACCCTCGGTCTATGTCATGGTTGGACCCATTTTCATGATCTACAAGATAAGACACAGGACCTCTAGAGGTCCACTCTCATCCTGTATTTGGGGATAAACACTTGTGCATTCATTGTTCTCTGCACAAAAAGCAACCAAAATAGTTGAGCGCCTAAAGCTCTATATATCCAGAACCTGACAGGTCGTAATTAATCGCTAATTAGTTCCTTTTTTTATCGTATAATGATGTGTTAATTGTATCTGTTCCTCAATTCACAGCCTGTGGTTAACCGACCACCGGCTGGGAGACTTTTTCATTAAAGGGGTTCTACAGGAATTAATAAAAAATGAAAAGTTTTAGCCTAATGCATTCTGAATGGAGAGCATTCCGGTCAGGATGTGTCATCTCAGTCCCTATTACGTTTTTTCGACGGAGCATGCAGCATGCTGCATTTTTCTCTCCGGCCAAAAATACTGAACACTTGCCGGAATGCCGGATCCGGCATTCATTTACACTGAAGTGTATTAGTGGCGGATCCCGGATTAAGTGTTCCGGCAAAACGGCTCCGCATGCGCAGACCTTTAAAAATGAAAAAAAAAAAAATAAATACCGGATTTGTTTTTCCGGATGACACTGGAGAGACGGATCCGGTATTTCAATGCATTTGTCAGACGGATCCGCATCGTCATTTTTTCATTGCTTCACTTACCAAATTTTTTTGGGGAAAAATGTGATCAAAAAGTCACACCTGTTCCAAAATGGTATCAATAAAAACTACAGATCATCTGTCAAACAATGAGCCCTCACACACCTCAGTAGACATACCGTAACTATAAAAAGGTTATGGCATTGTAAAGAAAAATGTTTTCAAAGTTTTTATTCCCTCCCCCCCCCAAGTATTAAAACACATAAAAACCTATACATATATGATATCGTTTTAATCATACTGACCAAGAGAATAAAGGGCTAAAGTCTATTTTGCCGCATAGGGAACGCTGTAGGGATCAAACCAGTAAAACTGTGGCGGAATTGCATTTTTTTTCCCCAATTCCACCCCATTTAGAATTTTTTTCCCGCTTACCACTATATTGTATGCCATATTAAATGGTGGGATTATATAGTACAACTTGTCCCGCAAAAAAAAATTTCCTTCATACATGTGAACGAAAAAAAAAAAAATTATGGCTCTGTGAAGACAGGGAAGAAAAATGAACGTAATAAAAAAACAAAACTCTGGTATCCAAGGGGTTAAACGTCTATTTTTGTTAACACTGTTAGGGCTCATCCACATCTGCGTTGAGATTTCCATTCTGCTGCTCCGTCAAAAGAATAGAACATTTCCCCCATTTTATGTAGTTGCTGTTGATCATCCTCTACGCTCGGTTAGTCGCTGTTCTCTCGTGCATCTGTTTTTTGTTTTTTTGTGGAAGAAAAAGTCCCGTCTGCAGGACATGACGGAAAGGAGCTTTTTTTATTTTATTTTTTCATGTAAATCAGCGGATGACGGATACAAATTGAATATTTTCTGTTTGCATCCATTTAATTAATCCATTTTGATCACTTTTTCTATTCTTCTGATGGGTCACAAGAACAAGAAGCTGAACGCAGATGTGAATGAGCCCTTTACTGAATGTCTGACCATTTAAAGGGAGAGTGATCATTTGTCAGATACTGGAGCCTTATGTATACAATCACTGATGACCTTTAATTCCCCATCTTTTATCAGGTCATCATTGAAGACATTGGTAACAAGACAATCTATGAATTCCCATGCTCTCGCTGGTTCGCCATTGATGAAGATGATGGAAAAATCCAGAGGGATCTTCTTGTCGGGGGAAGTGAGGCAACAGGTAGGGAGGTTGTTCTGGAATAGATTGTAGTCTCTGTTAGGCCTCATGCACACGACCGTAGTTTAGGCCCGCACCCGATCCACATTTTTCTCCTCTTCAATGGGGTCGCAAAAGATGTGGACAGGACACCGTGTTCTGTCCACATCTGTGTGTCCATTCCACGACCTTGCAAAATAAAAAAAATATAGAACATGTCCTCTTTTTGTCTGTTTTGCAGACAAGAATGGGCATTTGTAATATATTGCGGGGCCTGCGAATGGGGAAGATGGCAGCATGCACACGGCTGGTATCCGTGTTTTGCGGATCCACAATTTGCGGACCGAACAAAATGAATATGGTTTTGTGCATTAGGCCTTGGGGCCCATGCAAACGACTGTATGTATTTTGCCGTCTGCAAAAAACGTATCCGCAAAAAAAGCTGGTCCCTAATAGAACAGTGCTATCCTTGTCCGTAATGCAGACAATAATAGGACATGTTCTATTTTTTTCCGGAACGGAAATACGGACATACGGAAAGGAAATGCAAATAGGGTAACTTCCGTTTTTTTTGCAGATCCATTGAAATGAATGGAACAGTTACGGAAATAAATGATGTTGGTGTGCATGAGGCCTTATACTGTTGTTTAGCCATAATGTTGGGGATCCGTGGTGGGGAAGGGAGACGCTCCCAGTTTACAGTTTTCCATCCACAGAAGCTTGTCTTGTATCGGTAACATCAGTATTCAGGGACCGAACGAGGTGAAGGATCTGTCAGAATAGTTCTAATGGGACATTGCTTGAGACTGGTTTCCACCATGTTGAAAAGACCTAAAACGAACTTGTGTAGCAAAGAGAAGCCGTTGTATAGAAGAGGATGTAAAAGAGTTACCCCCTGATTAATGTAAAACATTAAAACCACACATCATTTACTACATGATAATCTAACTCCTGAGGAAGCAACTGCGAAACACACGAGGGGTCCTCTATCACCACTCTGGTCGGTATTTACTTGACTTTGTATTGACTGTTTTAGTTCCATACTCTCCATTTTATTTAGGTTATTGAGATACATTTGAGTTGGAACATTAATGCGGATTTATATATATTAATAGCTCCTGTATGAATGTATATGTATTATCGTGAATTCTGAGATTCGGGAAAAAATAGGCTTAACACTACTTAGTTGCATAAAAGTTTACTAGACTATGATAAAAAAAACATATGCAAAAGATAACATACAGAGTAAAGTAAGTAACAGTCACCAAAAGCCGTGAACAAATGAGGAAGCTCCCATTGACCAGTGCCCAACATGGCCCATATGATACAAAGAGAGGTAGTGGTAGCAAGACACATCTTACCCTGATGAAGTCCTCAATGGAACTGAGCTCCTTGTTACATAGCTAGATGTTTTGTAGCTTCCTGGCCTCTTATTGCCCCACCTAAAGTTCTTCAGTGTACAGTATGCATGTGTAGATACTTCCTTCTTCAGGAACGCTGCCAGGTATCAAGCACCAATAATTACATTACAAGGAATTAAGACCTTGCTATGTAACTTTTGCACTTACTATTATGCTTTATATTATACCATACCGTAGTAGTGGATGACATTATGGTATGAGGTTTATGTGTCTAATATTTCTAAAGCTGTATGTATCATTTTAATGCGATGGATTCATAAACTGTATCGTTTTTACAAACGGCAGTAGGTAGTATTTTTAATTGGTGGTTGTACATAAAAAGATAAAATAAAGTATTTATAAAATCACACAGCTCAGTAGGTAGCCATCGCAGAAGAGGCAGGTTAGGTAAACGTGGCTTTATAATCCATCCCCCGAAGGAACTGAGCAGAAGGAACGTTTCATGCCAATTCTGTTCTTTCATTATCAGGAATTGTCTATAATGTTTCCATCATGACCGGAGACATCCGGGGTGCTGGCACCAACTCCAAAGTTCACATCATCCTCCATGGATCGAAGGGTTTAAAGAACAGCGGGAAGATCTTTCTGGAAGGCGGAGAGTTTGAACGAGCGAGAATTGACATCTTCAATATAGAGATTGCGGCCCTGCTCAGCCCCCTCAGCAGAGTGACAATCGGGCATGACGGAAGAGGGGTCAGCTCCGGCTGGTATTGTGAGAAGGTCTGTCAATCAATGATATTCTTAGATTTTCACTCCAGCATTAGGCCTCTTTCACACTACCGTTTTTTGTTTCCGTTTTGCGGGCCGTTTTTTGCGTTCCGTATACGGTCCGTATACGGTCCGTATACGGAACCATTCATTTCAATGGGTCCGCAAAAAAAACGGAATGTACTCTGTAGGCATTCCGTTTCCGTATTTCCGTTTTTCCGTTCCGTTGAAAGATAGAACATGTCCTACTATTTGGCCGCAAATCACGTTCCGTGGCTCCATTAAAGTCAATGGGTCCGCAAAAAAACCGGAATGCATACGGAAATGCATCCATATGTCTTCCGTATCCGTTTCGTTTTTTGCGGAACCATCTATTGAAAATGTTATGCCCAGCCCAATTTTCTCTATGTAATTACTGTATACTGTATATGCCATACGGAAAAACGGAACCGAAACGGAAACACAACGGAAACAAAAAAACGGAACAACGGATCCGTGAAAAACGGACCGCAAAACACTGAAATAGCCATACGGTAGTGTGAAAGAGGCCTTAAGGAGATATGTCACTTTTTTTTTTTTAAGTTACATATACAGTATAGGGTATTCTAGAGTATACATATAGAGGGTTACATATATAAGGTATGGTATAGGGTATGCTGGAGCTTGCCTTGTTACATTGTATGCATTGCTCTATATTGCAGATAGGAGATAGATCACTTCTTCCCTGTCACCAATGCAAATTATTGGCAGGTGCGGGTTCTCCTTGTGGACATCCAGGTAGCGTAAGGAGTCTTAAAGGCAATGGTCCTTGGGGAGAAAGTATGCAAATTAGCTCTCCTCAAGAAGAAAGAAAACTGTCTCTAGTGCCACCTTCTGGTAGCTACCTTCTAAGTCAAGGCCCTTTAACCCCGTCCCCACATTTAATGTACATGTATGTGATAATGACTGCTCAGGAGCTGAACCTGCTCCATACAAGGTGGGTGCCCACTGATTTTACAGCTGACACCCCCCTACAGTGACCAGGATTGGAGATAACTCTGTTGCCGATCATTTAACCTCTCAAAAGCTGGGGCCAATAGTATCCACAGCATCTGAGAGGTTCAACAGAGGGAGGGGACTTCCTCTGCTCTCCAATCGCCTTCCATTGCAGGAGGAAGGGGGTGGGGGCAAATGGTTGTCATTGAAACTGATTGGTCAGAACACTGTATTGCAGTTTATAGTATAAGTGATCAAATGTTGACAGGTTCATATCCCCTTAGGGGACTGAAAACCAAAAAAATTTAAAAATCAGCTTCATAAAGATTTTAAGAATATTAGAAAACAAATATATAAAAAAATTTAAAACACCCCCTTTCCCATTTATCATACAAAAAATTAAAAAAATATTGGCGTATCCATAAATGTCTGATCCTTTAAAATATTATGTTGTTTACCCCACATGGATCAGACATTCACTTACAGGGTAGCTGCCTAAAATTGATACACATGCACCCCTGTGCTCATGCAATTTGCTTAGAGGCTGCACACACTTTGGTACCAGGACATACTGTAGTTCAAGACTCATCTATGGAATGTTTTAAAGGTTTCAATCTGTTTCCTGTTTCCACTGTTGCTCTAGAGTACATGATGATGTGTTCACCAGAGTGACAACATGTCTATGGAGGTGACATCACTGAATGGTAGTCATGTGACATGTCATTGCTTAGACCTTCTTAAATAGCATCATGCCCATAGAAATACAGTTGTGCATAAAAGAAAATTCCCTTTAAGTACAGTGGGTATAGCTCACAGATCTCAGGGCATGAAGGGAGTTGTAGGGTCCTGGTAACAGTGCATTTTTGGCACTGTACATGGAATGTAACCTACAAATCAAAAAGTGAAACTGAATGCTGGGAATATGGGCAGACACGAAGCTCTATCTTGAAAAAGTTCTGTAAAGATCAGTATTCCCTGGAGAATTCTGAGTCAATTTCATCTGCACTTTGTCACCTCGCACACTGCCTGGTCTGCACCGCTTCTTGTAAATGCATCCATCTTGTCTTTTTGTTCTGTCAAAAATAATATCAAAAAAGCATCTAGAGTGCCAGAACTTCTGCACCCTCTATATACAATGCTATCTACTACCCCCTCCCTGAGCTCCAAGTCTCTAAGTGTCCAATATACAGCTTCTACAAATATATATATATAGTATATACAGTGGGATGCGAACGTTTGGGCAACCTTGTTAATCGTCATGATTTTCCTGTATAATCGTTGGTTGTTACGATAAAAAATGTCAGTTAAATATATCATATAGGAGACACACACAGTGATATTTGAGAAGTGAAATGAAGTTTATTGGATTTACAGAAAGTGTGCTATAATTGTTTAAACAAAATTAGGCAGGTGTATAAATTTGGGCACCACAATAAAGAAATGAAATCAATATTTAGTAGATCCTCTTTTTGCAGAAATGACAGCCTCTAAACGCTTCCTGTAGGTTCCAATGAGAGTCTGGATTCTGGTTGAAGGTATTTTGGACCATTCCTTTTTACAAAACATCTTTAGTTCATTCAGGTTTGATGGCTTCCGAGCATGGACAGCTCTCTTTAAGTCACACCACAGAATTATATTCAGGTCTGGGGACTGAGATGGCCATTCCAGAACTTTGTACTTGTTCCTCTGCATAAATGTCTTAGTGGATTTTGAGCAGTGTTTAGGGTCGTTGTCTTGTTGAAAGATCCAGCCCCGGCGCAGCTTCAGCTTTGTCACTGATTCCTGGACATTGGTCTCCAGAATCTGCTGATACTGAGTGGAATCCATGCGTCCCTCAACTTTGACAAGATGCCCAGTCCCTGCACCGGCCACACAGCCCCACAGCATGATGGAACCACCACCATATTTTACTGTAGGTAGCAGGTGTTTTTTTTGGAATGTTGTGTTCTTTTTCCTCCATGCATAACGCCCCTTGTTATGGCCAAATAACTCAATTTTAGTTTCATCAGTCCACAGCACCTTATTCCAAAATGAAGCTGGCTTGTCCAAATGTGCTTTAGCCCACCTCAAGCGGCACTTTTTGTGCTGTGGGCGGAGAAAAGTCTTCCTCTGCATCACTCTCGCATACAGCATCTCCTTGTGTAAAGTGCGCCGAATGGCTGAACGATGCACAGTGACTCCATCTGCAGCAAGATGATGCTGTAGGTCTTTGGTGCTGGTCTGTGGGTTGACTCTGACTGTTCTCACCATTCGTTGCTTCTGTCTATCCAAAAATTTTCTTGGTCTGCCACTTCGAGCCTTAACTTGAACTGAGCCTGTGGTCTTCCATTTCCTCAATATGTTCCTAACTGTGGAAACAGGCAGCTTTCTGTATCCTTCCCCTAAACCATGATGGTGAACAATCTTTGTCTTCAGGTCATTTGAGAGTTGTTTTGAGACCCCCATGTTGCTACTCTTCAGAGAAAATTAAAAGAGGAGGGAAACTTACAATTGACCCCTTTAAATACTCTTTCTCATAATTGGATTCACCTGTGTAAGTCGGTCAGGGGTCACTGAGCTTACCAAGCCAATTTGAGTTCCAATAATTAGTTCTAAAGGTTTTGGAATCAATAAAATGACAACAGTGCCCAAATTTATGCACCTGCCTAATTTTGTTTAAACAATTATAGCACACTTTCTCTAAATCCAATAAACTTCATTTCACTTCTCAGATATCACTGTGTGTCTCCTATATGATATATTTAACTGACATTTTTTATCGTAACAACCAACGATTCATACAGGAAAATCATGACGATTAACAAGGTTGCCCAAACTTTCGCATCCCACTGTATATATATGTATGTATACTGTGTGTGTGTGTATATATATATATATATATATATATATATATATATACAGTACAGACCAAAAAGTTTGGACACACCTTCTCATTCAAAGAGTTTTCTTTATTTTCATGACTATGAAAATTGTAGATTCACACTGAAGGCATCAAAACTATGAATTAACACATGTGGAATTATATACATAAACAAGTGTGAAACAACTGAAAATATATCATATTCTAGGTTCTTCAAAAATGCCACCTTTTGCTTTGATTACTGCTTTGCACACTCTTGGCATTCTCTTGATGAGCTTCAAGAGGTAGTCCCCTGAAATGGTTTTCACTTCACAGGTGTGCCCTGTCAGGTTTAATAAGTGGGATTTCTTGCCTTATAAATGGGGTTGGGACCATCAGTGGCGTTGAGGAGAAGTTAGGTGGATACACAGCTGATAGTCCTACTGAATAGACTGTTAGAATTTGTATTATGGCAAGAAAAAAGCAGCTAATTAAAGAAAAACGAGTGGCCATCATTACTTTAAGAAATGAAGGTCAGTCAGTCAGCCGAAAAATTGGGAAAACTTTGAAAGTAAGGGCTATTTGACCATGAAGGAGAGTGATGGGGTGCTGCGCCAGATAACCTGGCCTCCACAGTCACCGGACCTGAACCCAATCGAGATGGTTTGGGATGAGCTGGACCACAGAGTAAAGGAAAAAGGGCCAACAAGTGCTAAGCATCTCTGGGAACTCCTTCAAGACTGTTGGAAGACCATTTCAGGGGACTACCTCTTGAAGCTCATCAAGAGAATGCCAAGAGTGTGCAAAGCAGTAATCAAAGCAAAAGGTGGCTACTTTGAAGAACCTAGAATATGACATATTTTCAGTTGTTTCACACTTGTTTGTTATGTATATAATTCCACATGTGTTAATTCATAGTTTTGATGCCTTCATAGTCATGAAAATAAAGAAAACTCTTTGAATGAGAAGGTGTGTCCAAACTTTTGGTCTGTACTGTATATATATACTGTAATACTGCTCCTATGTATAAGAATATGACTATTATAATACTGCCTACTATGTACAAGAATATAACTACTATAACACTGCTCCTATATACAAGAATATAACTACTATAATACTGCTCCTATGTAAAAGAATATAACTACTATAATACTGCCTCCTATGTACAAGAATATAACTACTATAATACTGCTTCCTATGTACAAGAATATAACTACTATAATACTGCTCCTATGTAAAAGAATATAACTACTATAATACTGCTCCTATGTACAAGAATATATCTACTATAATACTGCCTCCTATGTACAAGAATATAACTACTATAATACTGCTCCTATGTACAAGAATATAACTACTATAATACTGCTCCTATGTACAAGAATATAACTACTATAATACTGCCTCCTATGTACAAGAATATAAATACTATAATACTGCTCCTATGTACAAGAATATAACTACTATAATACTGCCTCCTATGTACAAGAATATAACTACTATAATACTGCTCCTATGTACAAGAATATAACTACTATAATACTGCTCCTATGTACAAGAATATAACTACTATAATACTGCCTCCTATGTACAAGAATATAACTACCATAATACTGCTCCTATGTACAAGAATATAACTACTATATTACTGCTCCTATGTACAAGAATATAACTACTATAATACTGCCTCCTATGTACAAGAATATAACTACTATAATACTGCTCCTATGTACAAGAATATACAACAATAGACAATCACAGTCTGCTTAAACTAATAACACACAAATAATTAAATCTCCAGTTTGCTGACACCTCACTCCAATTAGCTCTTGGAGATGTCATTAGTCTAGGGGTTCACATACTTTTTCCACCTGCACTGTGAATGTTTACATGGTGTGTTCAATAAAAACATGGTAACATTTAATTCTTTGTGTGTTATTAGTTTAAGCAGACTGTGATTGTCTATTGTTGTGACTTAGATGAAGATCAGATCACATTTTATGACCAATTTGTGCAGAAATCCATATCATTTCAAAGGGTTCACATACTTTTTCTTGCAACTGTAGAACTACTATAATACTGGCTCCTATGTACAAGAATATAACTACTATAATACTGGCTCCTATGTACAAGAATATAACTACTATAATACTGGCTCCTATGTACAAGAATATAACTACTATAATACTGCCTCCTATGTACAAGAATATAACTACTATAATACTGCCCCCTGTATACAAGAATATAACTACTATAATACTGCCTCCTATGTACAAGAATATAACTACTATAATACTGCCTCCTATGTACAAGAATATAACTACTATAATACTGCTCCTATGTACAAGAATATAACTACTATAATACTGCCTCCTATGTACAAGAATATAACTACTATAATACTGCTCCTATGTATAAGAATATAACTACTATAATACTGCCTCCTATGTACAAGGATATAACTACTATAATACTGCTCCTATGTACAGGAATATAACTACTATAATACTGCTCCTATGTACAAGAATATAACTACTATAATACTGCTCCTATGTACAAGAATATAACTACTATAATATTGCCTCCTATGTACAAGAATATAACTACTATAATACTGCCTCCTATGTACAAGAATATAACTACTATAATACTGCCTCCTATGTACAAGAATATAACTACTATAATACTGCCTCCTATGTACAAGAATATAACTACTATAATACTGCTCCTATGTACAAGAATATAACTACTATAATACTGCCTCCTATGTACAAGAATATGACTACTATAATAGTATCACAATGAAAAATACATTTTTTAACACTATTGCACTTCTTGTGTTTTTATACTGTGCGGTAAACGGCGATGCTGTGGGGTATTGGCTGAGGACACTGCTGAGAGAGAAGTTCTTTACTGTAATTTTGCACTTGGCGTCACCTTTTTTCCTTTGCCACACAGGTTGTTGTCTACTGCCCATTCACAGGCATTGAGCAGACCTTCCCATGCGGCAGATGGCTGGATGTAGATGAAGGAGATGGGCTGATAGAACGGGAACTCTACGAAATGGTTTCCTTGCGCCAGAAAAGGCAGAAAAGTGAGTAAAAAGAAATTACGGCGCATGTGCCGTCTCTGCAGTCTCCCAAAGCTGAATTAGAGCTTCAGCGCTTGTGTCGCCTCCCGAAGCAGCAGCGCAGGATCCAGATTGTCAGGGCTGGGCTAGATGTCCGGCCCTGTCAATCAACAGGCAGGTGGCAGCTTCTTCTTCTGGAAGGACAGCCCCTCACAGATAAAAAACTCTTGTTAATGAGACAACTCGATGTTCTCATCCTTAGTAAGTAGTAAGTACCTACCAAAAGTGGCCCAAGGGAGGACAACTGGTCAACGAGCAACAGGGTCAAGGCCCATTGATGTGTTTGAGGAGTGGAACCCACAGAATGTCTACTGTAGTAGAAACTGCTGAAAAGAAATACATTTTAGTGAATAAGTCAGTGGCTATTCAAATTGTTTAATTACATTATTACATTCAGATTCAGGTGTAGAATATTTTTCATGGGACACCCCTTTAAATCCTCAATTCCATTACAGAACACCCATGGTCTCTTTGGATCTGGACAAGTGACATAAAAAATGCCGGGACAGATGCAAATATCCTTCTCCAGATCTATGGGGAAAAGGGGAAATCGGATGAAATGAGACTGGACAACAACTCAGACAACTTTGAAACTGGACAAGTAGACAAGTTCATGGTAAGACGTGGCATGATGCCATCTACCTTGTCCGTGTAGACTGTTTCATGGCTTCTGTGCTCTCAACCTGCAGCTGTTTAGCTGCTGAGGAAATACAAGTCCCAGTAAGCCTTCCCGTCAGTCCTAATGGCAAATCTGGGAATAGTATTTTTACAATAGTTGGAGTGCTTTTGATGCATTTTTACATCATGATATGGGCACCCACTGGATGTAGAGTTATATACAGGAGGCGTGAGCCACCAGGAACCTCAATACTGTATTACTGGGAAATATTACCCTTTTTATTGCATATAAAGCCACTTATTATTTTATCTTTTACAGATCGAGCTCCCAGACCTGGGAATCCTTTATAAACTCCGGATTTGGCATGAGAAGAGAAATGCATTCAGTGGCTGGCATTTAAATAAAGTAAGACCTCAATGCTGGAATATCATTCAATGGGGCAGTTCAAAAAGAGCTCCACAATTCTAGATTTTGGAGCTCTGTTTTTTTCAGATACAGAGTACCAAAGACTTCTTTAGAACTATCATGTGCTAAAAGATACAATTATGACTGCCTTTGGCTGCCACAAGGGGGAGCTCACTCCATTGCAATTAATACAACGCCTACTGAACTCCATGTGTAGTGAGCTCCCCTAGAGGTGAAGTAAAAACAGCTCATTTCTACTTCAGTGTCTACCGCAGACCCCCTTTTTGATAACCTCCACTTTTACGAATCAACTCATCTTACATTTACTACATGAGATAGTTCACCCCGTTCATAATAAGCCAATGTATGAATCTTCTGAATGTATTTCTGCACCATCACAGGTCACCCTGCTGAAAACACTCACTAAAGAAAAATACACCTTTAAATGTGGTCGCTGGCTGGACCTCAATGAAGACGACAATGAGATTGTGCGGGAGCTTCCAGCTGAGGGTCCATTGGTGGCGGAGGTGTCACCAGGTGAGACTTTATGTGTCGCAATTCTTATCTAGGCCTACAGAGGGTGCTAGGATCAAGGATTCAGCAGATAGATGTATCTTATTCTCATCTCATAGCGGATTACCTAGATGGATGCAAGCAGTGGTAGGGTTTTCAGCCGGTATGTATTAAATTTGTATCATCTCATAGCGGATTACCTAGATGGATGCAAGCAGTGGTAGGGTTTTCAGCCTGTATGTATTAAACTTGTGTTTTTCACTGACAGAAAGCAGGGATATTGAAATACTTTTAAAGGGAACCTGTCACCATTTTTATGGTGTCCTAACTAAGGGCAACAAAAATAAGTGACTGATTCTCTTAGCAAAATGCTGGGTCACTTTCTTTAATTGACCCAGTCAATCTGCCAACATCTTGTATTAAAAAACTCCAGCTGATAATGATGAGTCATGAATATTCATGAGCTCCTGACTCTCCCCGCCTACCTGCTGCTGATTGACAGTTATTTTCCATATAAATCAGCAGCAGGTGGGCAGGGGAGTGGCTATATCTCTGAATTAAATATACGCTGGACTCAATGACATCACGCTGGACTCAAATCAGCTCATTAGCATGCGGCATGCGGCATCTTTGTGTGTATATTATGAGGTAACCATCTGTTACACCAGTAAGTGAATACATCTAAGGTACTTTTTAGTAGTTAATGATTGTATATAATTAGTTAGATTATAATCAAATATCCACATGACAGGTTCCCTTTAAGTATTCAATCTAACTTTAACGTTATTTCATTTTTAGGTCCAAAATTTTATGATGATTAATGTCAGAATATATCTTTCCAGGATCAGTCTGGTACAGAGGCCCCAAATCCCTACTTCCCATCCCATAATCATAAAGATGCCTTCTTCTGTCTCCACTAGGGGGAGCTTACCAAAGACAGATTTATTATTGAGTTCAATGTAAGCTGTATACAGTGAGCTCCCCCTAGTGGTGGCTGCAAGCTGACAGAATTTTTTCTATGTGATGGGAAACAGGTATTTGGAGCTACGTATGAGAGGAATGGAGCTCTGGGCATTGGAAAGGTGTATTATGAAATTTATCAGTGCTTGAATTTGGACCTAAAAACACATTTATGTTCATAGATGGAGGTGCTCATTAAAGGATACCTTCACTAGTTACTGAAACGTTATGTAGTTATGTAAAGCTAAGTACTTGTATTTTCCTTTGCACATTCGTAAATTGCAGGTGAACGTTGACCTTCTAGCTTTCTCGAAGTGAAAGTCGATCCCCAGTGTGAATTGTCCATGGGGCGTTCACCAGCTGTCGTTACTGAATAATGTATCACATGGGGTGTTTTGTGCGGTGTAGCCCCAATTACTACCAGAGCAGATATTGGGATCCTCGTGTAACTGATGTGTTTTGTCCTCCGCAGTGGTGAAGTATCGAGTGACTGTTCACACTGGGAGCGTGAGTGGAAGTGGAACGGATGCTAATGTCTTTATCTGCCTCTTTGGAGATCTGGGAGATACAGGGGAACGCTTCCTCATCGACTGCAAGAACAATATGAACAAGTTTGAAAAAGGCAATGTAAGTACAGGGGGCAGGAGGGCTGAGAGATGTGAGAGAGAGATATTAAATAGATCTGAGATAAATAGATATTAGATAGATATGAGATAGATATGAGATAGATAATAGATATGAAATAGATAGATAGATAGATATGAGATAGATAGATAGATAATGATAGATAGATGATAGATAGATAGATAGATATGAGATAGATAGATAGATAATGATAGATAGATGATAGATAGATAGATAGATAGATAGATAGATAGATAGATATGAGATAGATAGATAGATAGATAGATAGATAGATAGATATGAGATAGATAGATAGATAATGATAGATAGATATTAGATAGATAGATAGATAGATAGATAGATAGATAGATAGATATGAGATATATAGATAGATAGATAGATAGATATGAGATATATAGATAGATAGATAGATAGATAGATAGATAGATAGATAAATTTGGCCTAAAACTACATCAGATTTTCACACAAGTCCTAATAGTAGATAAAAATAACAAACCAACAAATTAGTCAAAATTATTATACTTGGACATTTACTTATTGAGGAAAATGGTCCAATATCACATGTCTGTGAGTGGTAAAAGTATGTGAAGTGGTATCAAGGTCCTTCTCTTATCTCCAGGCAGATGAGTTCATCATTGAGGCTGTGACTCTGAAGCAATTGAGGAGGGTCCGCATTGGGCATGATGGGAAGGGTGGCGGCTGCGGATGGTATCTGAACAAAGTGGTAGTGAAGGAAGAAGGAAAACCTGAGACTGAAGCGATTGAGTTTCCTTGTAACAGGTAGGAGCAAAGGAAAAATTAAATCAAATACAACAGTAGTAGTTTTTATACTAAACATATTTTTAAATAATTTTTGGCAGCTTTTTTTTTTTATCCATATTTTTAAAAATCCTATAAATATTGTAGAGTTCAGTCTGGCCACTGAACCTCATAATAGATTGCTGATTCCTGTTCTGTAGTGATCATATCACAGCAGTCCTCTCATTATCATCACAGTAAGGATTACAGTGAGAGGTAATATCTATATATAAGCTCACCTCCTCCCCCTCCCTGCACAATGATCTCTGCCCAGGTCACAGAGCATGCCCACAACACTCTTCCATTGACAGCAATGAGTCAACGAGTTCAAGTGGCTGCTGTAAAGCATATCTCATATGCTGTCAAAAGAAGCTCAGGCAAATTAGAATTTAAAAATATACAACCTGAAAATAAAAATAAGACTAGAAGAAAAAAAAAAGTATCACTTTTTGGTTTTAATTGGCAGAAAAAGTGCAGGTGACACTTTCCCTTTAAGGGGTGGCATGAACCCCATTATTCTTATGGCCCTCCCGGTCCTATGTCTACACCTATGATTCCGTATGTTATGTTGCATTGTTTTAATATCTCTGTCTGACAGGTGGTTTGATAGGAATGAGGACGATGGTCACATCATTCGAGAGCTGGTCCCAGTGGGAGACTCGCAGAATCTGAGAAGTGAGTTTGTTCAGAGATTGTGAGGCCCCGGAGGATGAAGGCTCCTGGATGCTCTTATTAACCCCTCTTCTGCCCCTGTAGCTATCAGTTACCACTTCCACATCAAGACGGGAGACGTTAGTGGAGCCAGCTCTGATTCCAGAGTCTTCGTCAAGCTGTATGGAGAGAAAGGAGATACCAATAAGCAGTTCCTGCTTGTCTCTGACAACGACTTGGCTGACAACTTTGAGAGAGGAAGGGTGGACAACTTCACTATAAACACGATAGACATTGGGAAGGTAAAACCCCTTTTTCATTATCTCATTTCTGTGCAGCGAAATCATTGAAGTTACTTCATTGCCCCCATGACGGCACTTCCTGCCTTATACAGTTCAGCACAATGAACATACAGGTGAAACTCCGAAAATTTGAATATCGTGCAAAAGTCCATTTATTTCAGTAATGCAAATGAAAAAGAATTGCAATAAAGCAGCTTAAAATTTAAATTTTGTGAAAAGGTTCAATATTCTAGGCTCAAAGTGTCACACTCTAGTCAGCTAATTAATCCATACCCCCTGAGCAAAGGGGACCTCAAAATTAAGACTTTGGGGTTTTCATAAGCTGTACGTCATAGTCATCCAAATTATAACAAATAAAGGCTTGAAATATCTCGCTTTGCATGTAATGAGTCTATCTCATATATTAGTTTCACCTTTTAAGTTGAATTACTGAAATAAATGAACTTTGCAGAATATTCAAATTTTTTGAGTTTCACCTGTACTATAGACCATGTAAGGCAGTGTAATTTACTACAGTGGCTTATGCTTTCACACTTTTGTCCAACTTTTTACCATTTGTCGGTTCCCTTATTTTGCAACAGAACTTTGTGCCAAAATTTTGGTGCTGTTTTGGCGTAAAATGTAGCATCTTTGGCTACGTCCCTTTCCCATTTAGCCATACCCTTTCCTCTTAAGCCACACCCTTCGATGAGTAATGTGCAGTGTTAGGTGAGTTCGATACTAGTTTAGCACCTAACTTCGGTAAGTTATGTGCTAAATGTGCCAAATTGTGCCAAAAAAATGTGCCAAGTTTTGCCAAAATTTACCAGTTTCCAGAATTTTGGTGCATTTTTCTAGGTGCCCCAAATGTGGGCAAATGTCTGCATCCTGATTGTATCTGGTTTCAAATCCAATGAGAAAGCTGACATGGGAACATAAAAGCGGGATTTCCACCTCCTAAAGTAAACGTAGTGGGCTAAAATATCCGATCACCTCATGATGGGTGGAGGTTCGTCCTCTGGGACCAGCACCGATCCTTAGCATTCATTCATATCCGGTTGTTGTCTGATTGTAGAATGGACGGCACCCAAACTGGACATTAACGAGTCATGGTCAATGGACCATTTCACATTTGAGACAGAGGAGCTGGCAGAGGTAGCTGGAAGAGCAGGGGTGCACAGAGTGGTTTATTTCCATTGCTGAATTATTACTCCACTGTATATAAGCTGCAGTATAGAAAGCTACTTGTTGTTACATAACAGGCTCTAAATGAGAACCTCCAGGGTGGGAAGCAGGGGCGGGGCATATTTAGTAAGTCACACCTCTGCAGAGCTTAGAACAGGCAGCATTTCTTTCCAGTGGCTCTCGGGTTGTTATTCTCTCTGTAATATGTGTCTGTATATCCAATCTTGTCTTTATTGATCTCATAGTCTTTTTGAATACCAGTGCATACCGTTCATATAGTATATGATCATGTCTGTTTTGTGTCTTCATCTATATTGGCATGTTGGCTGGATTTTACAGCCTGTCCCCACTGAGTTTGGCGCAGGTACAGCTTCTCTGCCCATGCCATCCACTGGATCTAACTATATTTACGGGAACACACCGCTTACTTGAACCTGCAGTAAGGAGTTAAAGAGTCTATTATGTCCCTATACTGTGCAACAAAAAAAAATTCTGAAAACTATCAACATGTAGGCTACCCAATATTGTCAGATATCAATATGGCCTAGACCCATGATGGCTAACCTCCGGCACTCCAGCTGTGAGGAACTACAACTCACAGCATGCTCCATTGATTTCTATAGAGTTCTGAAAACAGCCAAGCAAGCACACAACTTGGGAGTCATACCTAGTTTTACCACAGCTGGAGTGCCGGAGGTTAGCCATCACAGGCCTAGACCATAACAAGGAGCACATAAAGAAAACAAGATGGCGCACACCAAATAATCACATGATTAAATCACAAAATGTTATTAATATCGAAAAACATAATCACAAAAACTCATTAAAACCCATTAAAAACATCATTATATACTTACACCTCCCTCCTCCGACAACATCTACCCCCGGTAAGGTCCTATCTATGTGTGAGACAAAGTGCAAAACCAATAAAGTGAGAAGTGCATATAAAGTGCAAAAGTATAAAGCGAGTGACACCAATATTTTGTGTTTGATTTTTAGCTTTACCAATGTTTCTGCGTTTCTATATTTCTCCCTAGATACTTTGCATCTCAAATTGGCATCATCGATCATTTATTTCACTCACTTTATTTGGCTCTTTATATGCACTTGTCCCTTTATTGGTTTTGCACTTTCTCTCACATATAGACTTCTCATGAACTGTTGTTTTTAATGTTTTTTTTGTGATCATGTTTTTGGATTTGAATTCCATTTTTGCGATTTGAACATGTGATTTTCTGTGTTTCGCCATCTTCTTGTCTTCTTCTGCTCCTTGTTATCGTCTAGTGTATGAGTTTGTGCACCATCTTTTCTTTAAGAATGTTTTGTGATATATTTTTGTCATATACTACATTAGATCTCGTTATGTTGAGAAAAAAATTTTCCCATTATTTTTTTTGCCTTCTGTTTTTGTATTGCATCTGGACTTTACTGATTCTATCTTCCTTGCCTGATTTTAGCACCAGATAACTGAACCTTTTCCTTTACTAATATTTCTGGAAAGAGCCGTCTAGAAATTACCCTGCATAACTATGGACATTACGGCATTCCCAGAATGACCATTTAAAATACCAATACAAAGATTTTCAAATCCCTACCAGGCTAAGCTACAGCGCCCCCCGCTGCTCTGACTTTTAAAAACTGCATTTATTTGCCATTACTGGAATCACTTTAGCTTTTATTGCTTCGGGTTTTATTTGCTTGGTTTCCAATAATGTGATTCTGCACGGCGCTCCAAAGCTTTCCGACGTCAATAGCCCCGCTATATTGTAGCATAAGATCAGTAAAGCAGAGATGGGTCTAATCTATCGACCAGAACCTCACAGGACATGCTGAGACTTATAGTACTACATCAATCGATTGCTGTAAATCGAGGGGATATGCTTTAGATGGCAAGCTCTGGGGATCAGAATCCCTTATAGTTTTAGCATAAAGTATTTCACGTAAGTTATAAGAATGGCGTCTTCTTCCCGCCAGATCAATAAGCTGCTCATCGGACACGACAACGTGGGGATCCGCGCCGGATGGTTCCTTGCTAATGTGGTGGTGGAAGTTCCGGCACACGGCAAAAAGTACATGTTCCCCTGCAACCGCTGGCTCTGCAGGGATGAGTGCGACGGCAAAGTGGAGATTGAAGTCTACGCCAGTGAGGTGGTCGACATTGAGAAGCGTAAGTTGGGCGTTTTGGAGTGTCCCCTGTGGAAGACAGATAATCAATTCATTCTGGTTTTCAAAATCTTTGCTTGCAGTCTTTGAATGGTAACTTTCATTGTTTATTTTAAAGGGGTTGTCTCATGTAAACAGCCACTGTCCATATGCCCTATTAGGGCATTTGGACACCATGGATGGGGGCGTCACCTGCTCGGGACCCTCCTCTATGAGTCAGAATATGGAACCAATCTGTATGAGTGCTCCTGTTCTGATGAACTCTAGTGGTCCTTGCGTCATAAGGGCGGGCTATTTATCTGAATGGCCGTCATGCCCTACTACATTTCCTCTACAGAAGAAATGCCTGGCTGGCCACAGGTGTCACACTTTGAATAGGGTTGTCTTTGATGAGACAGCCCCTTTAAGAGGCCAAAAATCTGAATTGTATTACTGAGAGAGATTTCTAACCTCTGGTACACTGCTCCAAGTCCCCCATATAAAAATAATAAAAAAATCAGTTTGACTGCAGCCACCACTAGAGGGAGCTTGGGAGCTGACTACATACTGTTTTAGTATTGAGGTCATTGTGTAAAAAGAAGTTCCCGCAGACTGACGGTATTTTATTTCTAGGACTATGCAGAGAATTTGGAGCTCTGTATCAGAAAAGTGATTCCCCGACCGCTATAAAGATATAATAAGAATTTATTCAGCACAGAATTTTGGATCTTTTTAGGTTAAGAGAACAAAATGAGGTGGACATTCCCTCGAAGCTTTATTTACTAAAACCAGATAACCCCGTTTAAACCATGGAGACGAAATGCTAAGCAATAGCTACCAATGAGTCCTGTCACAGATTTTGCCAAATGTGTGAAGAACTTGAAGAACATAGCGTGCACCAAATTTATACACACTTACAGTGCACACTTTTTACTCCTGCCTTGATAGTCTTTAAAAAAAAACAAAAAAAAACAGAAGTCATGAAATTTACTAAAGCCATGCGGATGGGCGGACTGGGAACTTAAGGTGGCCATGAAAAAAACTAAAAGTGGCCCCCTGTTATATGTGGATCCAAATTGACAAAAGGCGGGGCAACACAAGTAGGCAGGGCCAACATTTGTAGGCAAGGACAACAGTAGTAGGTGGGGCCAGAAATACCATATTTTAGAACAAAATACCGTCCCCACAGAACCAAATACCACAGTGAAGCACAAATACCGCCCCTGCAGAACGAAATACCATAGTGAAGCACAAAATACTGCCTCAGCAGAACCGAATACCACAGTGAAGCACAAAATACTGCCCCAGCAGAACCAGGTACCATAGTGAAGCACAAAATACCACCCCATGAGAACCAAATACCATGGTGAAGCACTAAATACTGCCTCAGCAGAACCAAGTACCACAGCGAAGCACAAAATACCACCCCAGCAGCACCAACTACCACAGTGAAGCACAAAATACCGCCCCAACAGAACCAAATACCACAGTGAAGCACAAAATACTGCCCCAACAGAATCAAATACCACAGTGAAGCACAAAATACTGCCCCAACAGAACCAAATACCAGAGTGAAGCACAAAATACCGCCCCAGCAGAACCAAGCACCACAGTGCAGCACAAAATACTTCCCCTGCAGAACTAAATACCATAGTGAAGCACAAAATACCGCCCCAGCAGAACCAAATACCACAGTGAAGCACAAAATACTGCCCCAACAGAACCAAATACCAAAGTGAAGCAAAAAATACCGCCCCAGCAGAACCAAATACCACAGTGAAGCGCAAAATGCTGCTGCCTGCGCCACAGTATTCAAATGTATTGCTGCGATGCAATTGAATTCCCCTAGCCCAATTCTTCCTATTATATCCAGTGCATAATGTTTCTTAGTTGCCTTTATATCTCTTTCTCCCCAGTTGTCAATTTTGAAGTAATCGTGACCACCGGCAACGTGCGAGGTGCGGGCACCAATGCCAATGTCTTCATGCAGCTCTACGGAGACTGTGGGAAGACGGAGGAGGCCTTCCTACGAAGCCGCTCAAATGACTTTGAGAGAGGAGCTGTCGACATCTTCAAGGTTTACAATATTGAACAATATTTTAGCAATCTGATATACATCCTTAATTATGAGCCGGTATATACAGTATATAACCAGTATGGTTGTAACCACTCTTCTGATTATTATTCATTAGGTACTGGTTATAGATTCATTCTGGAAGTACTGTATATTGCTTTATAATAACTGCTGGGCCTCATTATTTTCCCCAGCACCAGTTTTTGGGGGTGGCAAACTGGGCAGTTGCCTAGGGATCCCATCTAGAAGAAGGTCCCTGAGGACAACAAACCCAGAAACAAACTAAAACTTACCTAATACTATTAAGGGTGGGTTCACAGTAGCGTTAGGGATTCCGTTATGGCTTTCCGTTATAACAGGGTTATAACGGAATCCATAGACGGAAGGGCGGATCAGTTTTGCTGCCCATAGACTTGCATTATGACGGAATGCCAAACGGACGCCTTTAAGAGGCATTCCGTTTTGCTCCGTCCTAATAGAAGTCTATGGGAAAACATAACGGATCCGTCTGGTTCCCGTTATGCAAGACGGAAAACAAAGTCCTGTCGACAGGACTTTGTTTTCCGTCTTGCATAACGGGACCCAGACGGATCCGTTATGTTTTCCCATAGACTTCTATTAGGACGGAGCTAAACGGAATGTCTCTTAAAGGCTTCCATTTTGCATTCCATCCTATGAATTCCGTTATGTTCCGTTATAACGGAAAGCCATAACGGAATCCCTAACACTAGTGTGAACCCACCCTAACAGAAGTATGGTGGTATTACACAGTTGAGTCACATTATTATAACCACCAGCTAATATCCAGAGTAACCAATTTGTGCAACACGGACAGCAGCTAGACAGACTGGGAGTGACTCAGTAAGGTTCTGGTAGGTTGTCACAGGTATCTGGAGCCATGCTGACTGCAGTGCATCCCACAGCTGCTGGAGGGTGCATGGGGGAGGATCCATAGAGCGAACGTGATGATTGAGGTGGTTCCACAGCTACTCAATTGGGTTTAGGTCTGGGGAATTAGGAGGACAGGGTGATACTTGGAAGTCTTGGTCATGCTCTTCTAACCAATGTCAGACATTTCTAGCTGTGTGACATGTCGCATTGTCTAACTGGAGGATCCCATTCCTCCCCAGGGAAGACAATCAGTATGTATGGGTGTACGTGATCTGCAATGATGGATTCAGACCCAGATCGTTTGAGAGTGCCTTCCTCATGGATGAGTGGCCCAGAGAATGCCACGAAAACCTTCCCCAGACCATAACACTTGTGCTCTTTCCACCACCTTGTGCTCTTCCCACCACCTTGTGCTCTTCCAGCAATGGTTGCAGGGTGTTTGTTCTCTGATGTTTCTCGCCTGACACGCCAACGTCTTCGATGAAGCTGAAAACGTGACTCATCGGAGAAGACAACCCTTTACTAATCAGCAGAGGTCCAATTCCGATACTGCCGTGAAAATTTAATATTTTTCTGCTGATGCAACTTTATTAGTAGAGGTGCAGTAACCATTGTCTGCTCCGGAGCTCCATACACAGTAGGGTTCTCTGAACTGTTGTGTTAGACACACGTTTGGTGGCCCCTGATTCATTTTGGTGGTGAGCTGCTCAACCTTCCTAGCCGATGTTCACCTCTCGCATCAATGGCACATGGTGCTCTGCAGTTTCCATGTCATTTATTCACAATGGTGCCATATGTCCTCTCATGATACACTTTTACCACAGCAGCAGTGTACAGTTCACACTGCACAGTTTCAGAAATACCGCCACCCTTGACACGAAACGCAAACAATCATTCTTTTTTGCAACTCTGATAACTCACCCCTTTTACCTATGACAGCAACAAGGGATATGTGGCAGACAGTCTATCGCACACCTTACATATCCACGAGCCAGCTCAGCACACGTGACTTCCTTCATGAGCTACGCACTGCAGACATCGAAAGTAGGAAGTGGTCATAATAATGTGACTCGACTGTGTATAAACAAGTAGTATCAAGTTTGGTTTATGTCTTGAATGAATGGATATGTTTTAACCCATTCCTATAATGTGACCTTATCTGCTCACAGATAGAGGCATTGGATGTCGGCAAGATTCTCAAGCTCAGGATTGGACATGATGGTACTGGTTTCGGGGATGGTTGGTTTCTTGAAACTGTTGAGATTAAACGTATCGGGGTACAGATGTTGCCAGTGGCCCAACCACCTGACAAGAAGAAGACGAAGACAAACAAGAAGAAGAAATCCAGCAAAGAAGAAGATGTGGAGCTTATGGCGCAAGAAGTGGTGGAGTTGTACAAGTTTGAGTGCAATAGGTGGTTGGCCCGAGGTGAAGCTGATGGAGAAGTGGTGGTAGAACTTCTTCCACAAGATGCTGGACTTGAAGGTAACTGTCTTCAGACTTTTCAGAAAAGTCAGATAATCACTTTCACATTGGGCTCTATACTAATTCCATGTAACATCATTCTTAAGACTCTATGTTGTGCCATTGCTATTATTCCTACTAGACGTTGGGGTGTGTACTTGCACAGTCTGACACTATCCAGTCAGTGCTCTCAATGGCTGACTGTGCAGGGACATCCTCCCTCTCCCAACTGGTAACAACCAGAAGGACCTTTATGTCTGATGACAATTCATTCATATATTTCTAGCTGTAATAATAGAGGAATTACGCAACATTAAGTTATTATAATAGATGGTCCAGAATTGTTATTGCATGGGAAATACAAGTAGTTACTAAAACAGAGATGTCAGGAGAGGTGGTGGGTCCTTTCCCTCATATACGGTTACTTTAACATAGCCTAAATTTCCCATGGTGCCTCAAGCTTTGCAGAGAGGGCAAATACTCATCACACTACAATTAATCTGCTCTGACTCCTGTCTAGGGGGAGCAATTAATAGACCAGTGATACAGATTCAGCCTGTTTCCCCTGCCTACTGCTTTTTATAGGTCTCTCCCTGCCTGCACTTACAGGCAGGAGGCAGGGAGAGCAGTGTGATGCTGCAATGCATAGGATACACAGAAAATTCTGCACACAGAACACACAGGTAGTATAGACAGGCAGTATTCAATGTATGGACTTAGTATATCACTGCACTCCTGGTCTCCTAGAAAAAGGATGAAATTATATATTTAACAGCACTCCATGCACAGAAGTGTAATCTATGGGTTCTTTTAAATGGCAGACAGAGGCACTTTTGTTACGTCTTTACAAGACAGCACTCCACAGGAGGTCATGGTACAGTAGCAAATGTTGCAAACACATATTTAAATGGTCTCTTAAAGGCACAATACACTTATTGGTTTCTGTCTCTTAAAAGGGTTGTGCCACCATCAAACGTTATTTTAATATAATTCAGTATGAAAAACTAGTTACTTTTGTAATTTCATAGCAGTTAAAAATGCTGTAGTTGTGAGATATTCTCTTTACTTCATTATAGGGAATTATCTGCAGCAGAAAGGACACCCCACATGTACTGGGATAGGGAGAGAGCTGCAGGAGAAAGGAAAGGGCCCTTGAGCTGTGATAGGGAGAGAGATGCAGCAGATAAGTCACGCCCCCTGAGAAGTGATAGGGAGAGAGCTGTAGCTGAAAAAACAGGGCCCCCGAAATGTGATAGGGAGAGAGCTGCAGCAGAAATGACACACCCCATGACCTGTGATAGGGAGAGAGCTGCAGCAGAGAGGAAAGGGCCCCCTGAGCTGTGATAAGAAGAGAGGTGTAGCAGAAAGGACACACTCCCTGAGCTGCCAGACACGGCATAAACCCTTTAAAGGACACGTTAGTCTTGATGGTTACACACCTGTAAGATGGCACATTACAGGGGCACATTAAGCTTAACTGCACTCATGTAGAGGTTGTAGAGGCATAGTCCTTACAATTAGATACAGCCCATTTACAGTTACCATCCAATCTTCAACCACCCCTGAGTATGAGACCCATCATCCCATCTTTCTTGCAAAGTATTGTTCCTTTCAGATTCATGGGAGGCCTCTGTTGCCCTTATATACTTACTGAGGTCAGCACAGCAGTCCCAGTTATCATTCAGATACGTGGAATACAAAGCAACGTGTGACCTTGAGGCCTTTACATTTGTTCCTCCAGAGAACACTTATGAAATCCACGTATTTACCGGAACTGTTTGGGGAGCTGGAACTGATGCCAATGTATACATCACTATTTATGGGGAGATCGGGGACACCGGTGAACGGCACCTGAAGAAGTCCAACCGCCTAAATAAGTTTGAGAAGGGACAGGTATTGTATCATTTAGAACCATCGCTCTATGGCATGGTGGATGATGGATGAGTTGTCAAGTTTAACTCTATCCAGTTTGGCCAGTATGTCAGAATGGTAGCCCAGTAATGGGGCCTTGGGTGAAAATATGACTTTGGCAACACCTGCATTAAATCGGTATGGTCAACCCCTCCCTGTGGGAGTTTTTTCCACGCTCCATACCATCTGTAACCTGCTGTAAGTGACCACTAAGCATTACACAGAGGATAACAGAATTTTTTGCTGGATCCAGAGATATACCTACCATATTGGCAGACCATGCGACCTCTGTGGAGCCCTTTTAGAGAGGGAGCCCAGCCCTGGTAGGCTGGGAGAACATGTGAAAGATTCTCCTCACCAGAGGAACTACATTGTGTTCAAGCTAGAAGATGGGGAGTTGGTCATGAAAAGGGTGTGAAGGGTGAGACGAGCAACAAATCTTCTGTTATGGGTTACAACACAAGGTACTATAATGGAGGCCCTTTTTTTTTTTTTTTTGCTGTTGGGCTCTTTTTGTTTTATGTGCCCTGCATGGTGGGCCTTCAGGACCTAATTTTTCTAGAAGATCTAAACTCTACTAAAGGGATCCAAATAGCGGTCCACCTTCTATTACATCTATTCGCTGTACTAAGACTTGGAAACGAGTAGCATAATGTATACAATCATGTCTTTCTTTTCCATTTACTGTAGGAAGATGTTTTCAGCATCAGCGGCATAGAGTTAGGTGAACTGAAAAAGTTGAGAATCCGTCACGATAACTCAGGGGCGAACGCTGCTTGGTTTCTAGAACGAGTCGAGATTATGGATATGAAAGATGAAACAAAGTAAGTATTATTAACGATTTTGAAGGCCTCTCCAACCATGGTATGGATCTTTGTTGAACATCTGCAACTGCAAAATGTCTAGTAGTCTATCAAACTTGGGATCTGGGGGAATAATAGATGAGCAAATTTTCTGGACTTTCTGGACATCTTCTAGGAACTTAGGAGATATTGAGACATTTGTGTAATGTTGTAGCCCCAGACTGTGGGACCCTGGAACCTAAGAGGACTCAAAATGTCCCTCTACCACATAGGAGATGACCTCCTATAAATGACTAATTAGGGGGAACCCAGTTAGAGATTTGGAACTGGGGTCTACAAATTTACCCCTCTGGATGTCTGACAATGATACCAGTCTATGCTACTTTGTCCATGCAGATACTTTTTCCCATGTCAAAGATGGTTGGCAGCGGATGAAGATGATGGACAGATTTCTCGGATGCTTGTTCCAGTTAATGAAGCGTTTATGAAGAAAGATGAAGACGGGGAAGAGCAATCTCTTGCAACGCTGGGATTGGAACAGAAAGGTTTGTGTACTTTTGTCTTAGCCCAAAAGCCCCCAACATCCCCTTCCTGTAATGGTTATGTTAAAGGGATTGACAGAGATCACAATATTGATGGCCTATCCTTAGGCACCACCGCAGATCAGCTTTTCAAAGAGGTCCATTTTAGTCTTGAGCGAACTTGTGGTTTCAAGTTCGGTATCCAAGGTTCGGGTTATCTAAGAATTCCGTTATGGATTTTGCTACCGTGGTAGAAGAATCCATAACGGGATTCTTAGATAAACCGAACCTTGGACGCCGAACTTGAAACCACAAGTTCGCTCAACACTAGTCCATTTGTCTAAGCCCCAGCTCTCTGTAAGTACATGGTCACAGATGGAGGGGACAATTTCTCTTCCAGATTTGTGTTCTTGCTTCTCTTATTCAGGTTTCAGTGCTGTTTTAATGACTTTCTCATCAGTGTCCCACTTACCCGGACCCACCCGTTCCTGCGATTCATCCTTGGAAATTCATGTATTTTAATGATGCTGTCACCATTTCGGCAGCAGCGCTCTCCCAAGACTCCAATTTACAGCAGTAACATATGGTCTGTGATCTAAATATGGCTCTGAGGGGACTTACACTGATTTCTTTATGCTCCGAGTCTGTAACTACAAGTCTGAGCATTGAATTCACTTACTGCTAACACCAACCTCGAGCCATCTGGCGCAATGGTCGACACGCGTTGCCTGGGCGGATGTAGTCCTATATTAATTTTCCATAACATTGGTAATAAATATGTTAGGAAATCACATCTGTAACATGAATATTATGACTGAATGATTTTTGTATGTTAGAATGGACGATGGTTATATTTGTAGAATCCCCAACTGGATGAGGCTGTGATAGAATAAATTATATGTAAAGTCCCATTGGTCTGGAAGTCCTGCTTATGCAAAAGGCCTAGTCATTATATTAGAGTGCGCTTTTGCAAGGTAGGCCAAGAGAGAATTCTTTACCAGGAAAACACCATTCCTGTGAATAAAAGCTACCAGAAAAGCCACTTGGCTAAGAACTAACTTCTAAGGGTAAGAAGTGTTGAATTATTACAGAAGGTTGAGGACCATTTAAGGGCCATGCTTTGACAAAGTTAGTAAAATTAATGCATGCCTACCACCGTAGACTGTACTGCCCGTGGTTTGTATAATACAGGATGTAACTTAAGATCAGTACAGGATAAGTAATGTAATGTATGTATACAGTGACTCCACCAGAAGAATAGTGAGTGCATCTCTGGAGTATAATACAGCATGTAACGTAGGATCAGTACCTAGGTGCTTTGGTGCGCACAGTAGAAGAAACAAAATATAGAGTTTCCCAACTTTCTACATATCTTAAATTATATGTTTTCCTTTAGCTGCTAATTTGGGGGGCTCCCTGATTTTTACATCTCTAATTGAGCTCAATAATAAGTGCAAATGCAGTGAGCTCCCCCTAGTGGTGGCAGAAAGGATAAAAACTCACTGGATTTTTTTCCTGAATTGCACTGAGGGTTTCAAGGACCTAAGTTGCTCCTGAAAATGTCCATGTATTTTATACACTGCAAAGTGGTGCTCATGGTGGAAATTACTTTAAAATCCATGTGATTCCACAGCTGTTGGTGGTGTGGGCAATATAAGGCCAGTGGGTCTCAGGTGCTTAGCTTAGGGTTTCCACTTAATGTGCACCCATCACACTTGCCTTGGGCATTTCTCCTCCTGTTGCTCCAGTGTTCCCAAGGGACTGATGCACAGACCAGGGCTTCTGGCACTCCTGTTCCTCTTTCATACAAACTGCACAAATATTCTGGTGCACAACCCTGGTAGGGGGGTGCACACAGCATCCCCGCACGACAGTACCAGTTCTCACAGGGGACACTCTGACTGGTACTCACCCCCAGTGGCGTAGTTTGAGTGTATGCCATGCGGCTCATGTCTGCACTCTTCATCGGGCTGGCACTGTTGTCAGGACCCCAACACTGTCCTCTATGAGCAGGTGATGCTCCTACTGCATCACCGTTTGTCAAGGGGGTCCCCACTATCTTCACCGCACTACGTCTCCATAGAGCAGTATTGTATTTCCATTGATGGCACCATGTAGTGGCCAGATCGCGCCACTACATGTAAGCAGACATTATCTTTCCTGCTCACTCTCCTGGCAGACAGAACAGTACAGCATTGGAACGGGTGCGCCACTCAAAAATTTTGGGGAACAGGGGTCATGTTAAGGTGGGTGCAGCGCCACCATCTTACACAGGATGAACATTTAGTTGATAATTATCACCTTGTCTTGTACGCTGATAGCGGTATTGTTGGGGCGGACAGAGGAGGGCTCTCTGTCAGTCAGTATGTAGTCTATTGGATATTATATCAATATGTTATGTTTTTCTCTCACAGCCAAATCTACTACATACACCGTCCGAGTGAAGACCGGAGACAAGAAGAACGCTGGGACAGATGCCAATGTATTCATAATTCTGTACGGAGAGAAGGACGACACTGGTACGCAGCACCCATGCTAACGCGTTTTCTGTATCTCTGTATGCTGTATTACCCTATAAACCTCAGAATGTCAGCTCGGCGGGGAAAGGGGAGAAATATTCCGGTTTTCTAGTCTTCTGCTATTTTTATCTCTGTCTCCCTCTGGTCATAACTTAATGCACGTTCAGCCAGCAGCTATCTCTTCTGACCCCCGCATACACGCACCCTCGGCTCATCCGAGAAAACGCGTTCTCAGTTTGAAAAGGGGAAAGATAGTGTCTTTTTACAATGGGATGCAATCGAGGCTAAAGCAATTAAGTTGGTACTTGTATGAAAAGCCTTGTACACAGACCGCTGGATGGTGAATGGGGGCTGAATGATCTTTGCTACGATCATTCATCCCCCATAATTGAACAATATTATACACGGTGAGATGTGTCACCAGCCAGTGATCATAAAACAATCGGATCGCCTTGTTTTTCGGCTTGCTGATTTACATGGACCAATTATGTACGAATGTTCATTCCCGATAATTGGCCTGACCATCTGAATGTATAAGCCACAGCCTATGAGTGGATAATATAATCATAAGACCTGCAAAAATAAATGTAGTGAGAAAAAAGTGTAATAGCCGTAGATTGTATATCACCCTGGGGCCCAGGAAAGAGCCCTCGACCTATATTTTGCCTATAGCGTCTTCAACAGAAGTATCTATTATATCATATATACGGTTCACCTATTGCTTTAAAAAGCTATATTTGAAACGTATGACGAGGGCTCAGTCTCCTAAACCACAAGCTAATGCTGTGTAATGTTTACTGCAGTGAACAGTAGGTATATGGATGCAACTGTAACAAACCTTCAGCTGTGAGAAGTATTAGGTCTGCATTGAATTTCAGCCTCTGGATATAAACATGAATGTTTCTTTATTGCCACTGAAGCCAGAAGTGCTACAATACGGCTCACACTGTGCTGTGCTTTCTTCTTAGGATTTATGAATCTAAAAGCCTCCAAAACCAACAAGAATAAATTTGAAAGGGGGAAAATCGATGTATTCACAGTGGAGGCTGTAGATATTGGGTCACTGAAGAAAGTAAAAATTGGCCATGACAACAAAGGTATGAGAAATCTATCTACCTATCTCCTATCTATCTATCTAACTGGTCATTATTGGTTATGCGTCGGTATACCTTGGAACTGTATAACTCCTTATAGAAGATTTTTACCTATAATTTATTTTATGGTCAGCAGCAGACATAATACTATTTAATTCACTAATATGGAACTTGATAGGTTGCTGTCATCCTCCACAAGACGGACGTCTTTATAGCAAGTCATCAGTTTAGTACACCAAAAAGACGGGACTTGATATGTCGCTAAGCAGCTATAGCCATTTATCAGGAAGTTATTCATTTTAAGACCATTTATTATATGTTTTGGGAATTTTTTATTTACTATTTTTTTATTTGTAAATATCATATACACGGTATCTGATTCTGGGATGAGATAAGGTACAACATTTATGAATTGCTGGTGACATAATCTTGTTATATTAATGTGTATACAAATCTATTGGGATTGGAATTTTGGTTTCAATTGTTTTTTAATAAATATAGTTTATACTGATCAAATCAGTCTACGTGTTCATGCCACACCAGAGAATAGAGTGCCTTCCATAATACACTGCCTGTCCCCCCAAAAAAGTTGCCACCTGGATTTAACTAAGCAAATAGTTTTGAGCCTCCTATTGGATAATTACTGCATGGGCGATTATCTTTCAGCTGGCATCAAGTTATTTAACCCCAACTGGTGCAATGAGTTGCTTCTCATTTCTTAAACAACCATGTGGAAAGACACATCTCGTGGTCGTGGAAAAGATGTTAGTCTGTTTGAGAAGGGTCGAATCATTGGCATCCATCAAGCAGAGAAAACATTGAAGGAGATTGCAGAAACTACTAAAATTGGGTTCAGAACTGTCCAATGCATTATTAAAAACTGGAAGGATAGTGGGGACCCATCGTATTCGAGGAAGAAATGTGGCAGGAAAAAATAATCCTGAATGATCGTGATTGGCGATCACTTAAACGTTTGGTGAAACTCAGGGCTATGTTTAATAGTGAAAGTAAGAGCATTTCCACAAGCACAATGCGAAGGTAACTCAAGGGATTGGGACTGAACAGCTGTGTAGCTGTAAGAAAACCACTAATCAGTGAGGAAAACCAGAAAAAAAAGGCTTCAATATGCTAGGGAGGATAAAGATTGGACTCTGGAGCAATGGAAGAAGGTCATGTGGTCTGATGAGTCCAGATTTACCCTGTTCCAGGGTGATGGGCGCATCAGGGTAAGAAGAGAGGCAGATGAAGTGATACACCCATCATGCCTAGTGCCTACTGTACAAGTCTGTGGGGGCAGTGCTATGATCTGGGGTTGCTGCAGTTGGTCAGGTCTAGGTTCAGCAACAGTATGTGCTCCAAGAATGAGGTCAGCGACTACCTGAACATACTGAATGACCAGGTGATTCCATAAATGGATTTTTATTTCCCTGATGGCACGGGCATATTCCAAGATGACAATGCCAGGATTCATCGGGCTCATATTGTGAAAGAGTGGTTCAGGGAGCAGGAGACATCATCATCACCCATGGGATGGCCACCACAGAGTCCTGACCTTAACCCCATTGAGAATCTTTGGGATGTGCTGGAGAAGGCTTTGCGCAGCAGTCAGACTTTACCATCATCAATGCAAGATCTTAGTGAAAAATTAATGCAACACTGGATGGAAATAAATCTTGTGACATTGCAGAAGCTTATCGAAACAATGCCACAGCGAATGCGTGCCGTAATCAAAGCGAAAGGCTTTTATTTGGTGGCGACTTTTTTGGACAGGCAGTGTATTATCTATCTATCCATCTATCTAAAGCAAAAATCTGGCAGCACTACATCCAACTTGAACAAAAAAGGGTGCACGCCCGAAGGGACTAGACTATTGCCCAATACACAAAGTAAGAAAAAGGCAGCACTTCAAAAAATCTATCTATCTCATATGTATCTCACTTGAGAAAGGCCTTATTGTGCTGGGATGAAACTCCGCAGTTCACCTATCTCTATCTATCTATCTATCTATCTATCTATCTATCTATCTAAAGAAGTCCCCTTTTGGTGCTGTTTAATGCCGCCACAATGGTCCGTCCTCCCAGCGTTTACCAGTTCCTGGCAGGATAGAGGAGCGAAGTGACCCTGGGCCCTTTGTGTGTGAGGGAGCCCTGTGCAGGCTCATATCACTCAGTGAGAATGGGGGATGTCTGATGGGACCTTTCTTTCTCATGGGCTGTAGACAGGAGGCCAGCAGATCAGCTCATTGCATTAAACATCCGGATGAACAGGTATCTCCTAAGATGTTCCTGATCACCCCACATTCCCTTCTCCCCTTGCCTCTTGTCTGGAGTGTTATTTACCATAAATTCCAGGGACAGACCAGTTTCTTCTACTTTGCTTACAATTCTGGTTTTAGTGTCCTGAAGTGTGAGGTAATGTATTCCTGCAGGTTATTTCAGGTAATGTATGGGTCCTGGGTCACATTTATCAGCTACATTAATAGTGGCTTTGAGCAGCTGCCTGGGGTGGGAGAGTGTTTTGGAAGCGACGCCCTGTCAGCTCCTCGGACACTTGCTCAGCTAAGTTTATCATGTTGGGTTTGGCTGATGACTCTGGATCTGACTTCTCTAACCGCCTCGTGACTTGTTATTTTAGGCAGCTCTGCTGGGTGGTTCCTTGATTGGGTGGAAGTTGATGCCCCTTCACTTGGACAACGTTTGAAATTTCCGTGTGGGCGGTGGTTGGATAAAACTGAAGATGATGGAGCCATTGAGAGATACCTGTTTCCTTCAGATCTCCAGACTGAACAGTATACGCCTTGTATGTAGAGTCTTAAGGATTTGTGTTGACCTCTGAGATGTAGAACCTTCTTGATTATCTGTTAGAGAAGCCATCCTGTCCATGGGCACTGTGTGACCTACAGAAGCAATAATTTCCATGGGCACTATGTGACATAGAGAAGACATACTGTCCATGGGCACTGTGTGACATAGAGAAGCCATACTGTTCATGGGCACTTTGTGACATAGAGAAGCCATACTGTCCATGGGCACTGTGTGACATAGAGAAGCCATACTGTTCATGGGCACTTTGTGACATAGAGAAGCCATACTGTCCATGGGCACTGTGTGACATAGAGAAGCCATAATTTCCATGGACACTATGTGACAGAGAAGCCATACTGTCCATGTGTGCTGTGTGACATACTGTAGAGAAGCCATACTGTCCATGTGTGCTGTGTTACATAGAGAAGCCATAATTTCCATGCGCACTGTATGACATAGAGAAGCCATAATTTTCATGGACACTATGTGACAGAGAAACCATACTGTACATGTGTGCTGTGTGACATAGAGAAGACATACTGTCCATGGGCACTGTATGACATAGAGAAGCCATACTGTCCGTGGGCACTGTGTGACATAGTGAAGCCATACTGTCCGTAGGCACTGTATACTGTATGACATAGAGAAGACATACTGTCCAGGGGCACTGTGTGACATCAAGAAGCCATACTATCCGTGGGCACTGTATGACATAGAGAAGCCATACTGTCCTTATGTGCTGTGTGACATAGAGAAGCCATACTGTCCGTGGGCACTGTGTGACATAGAGAAGCCATACTGTCCATGGGCACTATGTGACATAGAGAAGCCATACTGTCCGTGGGCACTGTGTGACATAGAGAAGCCATACTGTCCGTGGGCACTGTGTGACATAGAGAAGCCATACTGTCCGTGGGCACTGTGTGACATAGAGAAGCTGTCCTGTCCATGGGCACTATGTGACATAGAGAAGCCGTCCTGTCCATGGGCACTATGTGACATAGAGAAGCCATGCTGTCCATAGGCACTGTGTGACATAGAGAATCCATAATTCCCATGGACACTATGTGACAGAGAAGCCATACTGTCCATGTGTGCTGTGTGACATACTGTAGAGAAGCCATACTGTCCATGGGCACTGCGTGACATAGAGAAGCCATACTGTCCGTGGGCACTGTATGACATAGAGAAGCCATACTGTCCATTGGCACTGTGTGACATAGAGAAGCCATACTGTCCATGGGCACTGTCTGACATAGAGAAGCCATACTGTCCGTGGGCACTGTATGACATAGAGAAGCCATACTGTCCATGGGCACTGTGTGACATATAGAAGCCATACTGTCCGTGGGCACTGTATGACATAGAGCAGTGTTCCCCAACCAGTGTGCCTCCAGCTGTTGCAAAACTACAACTCCCAGCATGCCCGAACAGCCTTTGGCTGTGCGGGCATGCTGGGAGTTGTAGTTTTGCAACAGCTGGAGGCACACTGGTTGGGAAACACTGACATAGAGAAGCCATACTGTCCGTGGGCACTGTGTGACATAGAGAAGACATACTGTCCATGGGCACTGTGTGACATAGGGGAGCCATACTGTCCATGGGCACTGTGTGACATAGAGAAGACATACTGTCCATGGGCACTGTGTGACATAGGGGAGCCATACTGTCCATGGGCACTGTGTGACATAGAGAAGACATACTGTCCATGGGCACTGTGTGACATAGAGAAGCCATACTGTCCATGGGCACTGTGTGACATAAAGAAGTCATACTGTCCGTGGGCACTGTGTGACATAGAGAAGCCATACTGTCCATGGGCACTGTGTGACATAAAGAAGCCATACTGTCCGTGGGCACTGTGTGACATAGAGAAGCCATACTGTCCATGGGCACTGTATGACATAGAGAAGCCATACTGTCCATGGGCACTGTGTGACATAGGGGAGCCATACTGTCACATGTGTCCATACATAATTAAAACACAATAGTGATAGATATAATCGTCCAGAATTGGATTTTTCCTGTGGATTCCCAGGATTCCTCTGCAGTATACATGTTTGTATTTCAGTAATGGCTCTTCGATGGCAGTGCTGATAATAAGAGGCCGACATTGTACTTTTATCTCCCCAGTCGTTCCTTATGAGATCACAGTTTATACAAGTGACATATTTGGTGCTGGGACGGATGCCGATGTTTTTATCGTTCTTTATGGCAGAGATGGCATCTGCACTCAGCAGAAATCCCTGTGTGTCAACAAGAGGGAGCGCCGGATGTATTTCGAGAGGAATTCCGTGGACCAATTCATAGTGGAGGTACATTTTCCTATATGATGACCTGTATTTAAATTAAAGGGGTTTTTCTTTTGCCATCCACATCCTTTAAAATAATAATCTATGAAGGTCGCTGTAATTCTGTAATGTGTTTCTTTTATCTTTATTGCTCCTATCTCCCGTTCTGGGCTGTGGTCACATGACCATGTCCATGCAGCTCTTTCTTATTTCCTGTGATGCTATGTCCATGGGCGGGGCAGTGATAGGGAAGTGTCTATGTAACTAGCTGTATGGGAGGAGCTATAAACTAGCTGGATGTTGTTAGGGGGCAGTGCTGGGGCTGTGACAGAGGAAGGAGAAGTGCATCATGGGTTTGGTTGGATACACCAACAGGAAGTGCTACATACAGGATGGAAACAAGGCAGAGTGATTGGTTTACATGATGAAAACGGGGGAGGAGATTCAAAATTAACCCTTTGGATACCGGAGGTTTTTTAGTTTTTCTTTCTTGTCTTCATAGAGCAATAATTGTATTATTTTTCCGTTCTAATGCCATCACTTAATATGGCATACAGTGTAGTAGGAAGTGGGAAAAAAATTCCAAATGGGTTGGAATTGGAAAAAAAATGAAATTCCAACACAGTTTTATGGGTTATGTCCCGATGGCGTTCCCTATGTGGCAAAACTAACCCGTGCCCTTTATTCTCTGGGTCACTGAAAAAAAATGTTAACTTTGAAAAAAAAATCTGACCCCCATAACTTTTTTACAGTTATGTCCACCGAGATCATTGTTTTGCGGGACGATCTGTAGTTTCTATTGATACCATTTTGGAGTGTGTGACTTTTTGATCACGTTTTATTCTTTTTTTTGGGTTAAAGGGGTTATCCCATTTCACGAACCCCCCCCCCTTCACATGTGCCGGGCCCCTCACCAGTAATATACTAACCCCACTCCCCGCTTCCAGTGCCTCTCCTGGTCCCCGCACCACTGCTGCTGCTTTTCCCTGTACATGGATGAAAACATCGGGTATCGGGGGGGAGCAGCCAATGGCAGGCGGGGATGGGGACGAGCCTCCCTAGTGTCACCCCCGATGTTTTCATCCGTTTACAGGGAGAAACAGCAGCAACGAAGTGGGGACCATGAGCGGCGCCTAGAGCGGGGTAATTACACTGAACAAAAATATAAACGCAACACGTTTTGCTCCCATTTTGCACGAGCTGAACTCAAAGATCTGAAACATTTTCTACATACACAAAAGACCCATTATTCTCAAGCTGAAAACATCCCAGTTCTTGCATGGCCAGCATACTCACCGATTGAGCATGTTTGGGATGCTCTGGATCGGCGTATACGACAGCGTGTTCCAGTTCCTGCCAATATTCTGCAACTTCACACAGCTATTGAAGAGGTGTGGACCAACATTACACAGGCCACAATCAACAACCTGATCAACTCTCTATGTGCCGGAGATGTGTCGCACTGCGTGAGGAAAATGGTGGCCACACCAGATACTGACTGGTTTTCTGACCCCCCTCCAGTAAGGCAAAACTGTGCACATTTCAGAGTGGCCTTTTATTGTGGGCAGTCTAAGGCACACCTGTGCAATATTCATGCTGTCTAATCAGCACCTTGATATGCCACACCTGTGGGGTGGGATGGATTATCTCGGCAAAGGAGAAGTGCTCACTAACACAGATTTAGACAGATTTGTGAACAATATTTGAGAGTAATGGGTCTTTTGTGTATGTAGAAAATGTTTCAGATCTTTGAGTTCAGCTCATGCAAAATGGGAGCAAAACTGAAAGTGTTGCGTTTATATTTTTGCTCAGTGTATATTACCAGTGAGGGGTCCGGCACATGTTGTTTTTTTTCTTGAAATTGGATAACCCCTTTAAGTGAAATGATGAAAAAATGGCGAATCGGCCATTTTGATATTTTTTTTCCATTACACCATTTGCTGTATGGTATGAATATTTTTATATTTTCATAGTACAGGTGTTATCGAACATGGCGATGCCTATGATGTTTATTTATTTATTGTTATTGTAGGGAAAATGTTTATATCTTTTTTCCACTTTTTTTTAGCCCCTCTAGGAGGCTACACTTTTCAGTACTTAGATTTATTTTAGCTTACACTGTAGTTCCATAGAACTACAGTATAAGGTCAATTTGCAGTTATCCTACATTGGCTTGCCACCTGCAGGCCTCCATATGAACTGCAGCTGTAATATGCTGGGTCTCTTCAAAGAGACAGCGTATTAGAACGAAGGACTGGCCTCATCGATCGCCACACGGGGAGCTGGTCCTCACGCGGAAGAGTGGTCGCGTTTGGTCTAAAGGATTAAATGCCAGTGATTGGCTTTATTGCCGGGCGCAGACATTTTGAAACAGCAGAAACTGGCCGGCTGAGGCACCTGCTGCGCTCGCGAGTGCGCGCCATATTTAAAGACCCTCCCAGCACTGTACATGTACGGCACTGGGAGTCTAAGGGTTAAAAAACATGGGGAAGATGTACATGACGTAAGCAACTACATGAGCAAATCTGTTAAAGACCATAGTAATCCCAGAAAAAACCTTTTAAGGTAGAAATAAAAAGTTTAATTGCTGTGCTCAGACATGGCTGACATTGTGTGGGGGCCCAGTTTTACCTCCTGTCTAATGGACTTTAACCCTCTGTGTACCTTATACCCTAGCCTGTTTAAACCACCTAAATTGCAAATTATGTATGGGTTCACAAGCCATAAAGATGCAAATGTCTCCATCGAGTATCATGCTGGGAGTGGTAGTTGTAATGAAAGGCTGCCAGGACATGCTTGGAGTTGTAGTTGTAACAACAGCTCCGCCCTCCCTACTTCCCATTGCCAGAGTGGTAACATCCACATTACACTATCCGACCCCCCACACGGCTGAGAATATGTGGTGTATATTTAATCATCTGGGGGAATTTCACTTCACAGATTCGGATGTAAAAAAAAAAAAAAAAAAAAGGGGGGGGGGGGGTCATTATCAGAGTCAATATTGTATGAACATGTCACAGCCGAGCACCCTCATTCCTCTTCTGTCACCATCAGCAGACTTCCCGCTCAGCTGTGTTTCCATCTCCTCCTGTAAATATTTGACTGGATGCAGTGGGGATATGTATATCCCATGTGAAGAATTTCAGGAATTCCAAGCTAATGGAAATGGACATCGGCTATGTGGTAGCCATTAATAACAGCGTGTTCCTCCTCACTGACCTAAAACTACATCAGATGTTCACAAAAGTCCTAAAAGTGGGTAAAGATAACCGTATAAAACAAACGAGTCAAAAATATTAGACTTGTCATTTATTTATTGAGGAAAATGATCCAATATGTGAGAGGCAAGAGTATGTGAACTTTTGCTTTCAGTATCTGCAACTAGATATTCCCAGTCCTGCACATCAGCTTGGAGGACTTTTAGCCCATTCCTATGTACAAAACAGCTTCATCTCTGTTATGTTGGTGGTTTCCTACCATGAATTTCTCTCTTCAGGTCATTCCACAACATTTCTACTGGTTTAGAGGTCACAGATAGGATGCTATTTTTATGCTAGAATGCAGTGATTTTCTTTCTCCAAGCATAACGCTTCTCATTTAAACTGAAAAGTTCTATTTTAGTCTCATCCATCCACTAAATACTCTTCCAAATGCCTTTTGGCTTGTCCAGGTCATCTTTAGTAAACTGCAGATGAGCAGCAATGTTCTTTTTGGAGAGCAGCAGCTTTCTTCTTGCAATCCTGCCATGCATAACATTGTTGTTCTGTGTCATCCTGATGGTGGACTCATGAATATTAACAGTAACTAATGTGAGAAAGGTCTTTAGTTGTTTAGAGGTTACCTTGGGTTCCTTTCTGACTTCACAGACAATTACACACCTTTCTCTTGGACTGATCTTTGTTTGTTGATCACTACTAGGGAAGGTAATAATGGTCTTGATTTTCCTCCATTTGTACACAATCTGTCTGTCTGTGGATTGGTGGAGTCCAAACTATTTAGAGCTGGTTTTGTAACCTTTCCCAGTCTGATGAGCATCAACAACTCTTCTTCTGAGGTCCTCTGAAATCTACTTTGTTTGTGCCATCATACAGTTCCACAAACCTGTGTTGTGAAGATCAGACTTTGACAGATCCCTGTCTCTGTACAACAAGTCACCCGCTCACACCTGATTGCCATCCATTGATTGAAACACCTGACTCTAATTTCACTTTCACATTATCTGCTAATCCTAAAGGTTCAAATACTTTTGCCACTCACAGACATGCAATATTATACCCTTTTCCTTAATAAATAAATGGCCAGGTCTAATATTTTTGACTCATTGGTTTTATTTGGTTATCTTTATTTACTTTTAGAACTTGTGTAGAATCTGATGTAGTTTTAGGTCGAATTTATGCAGAAATATAGAACATTTTAAAGGGTTCCCAAACTTTCAAGCCCCGCTGTAAATTAGGTATTGTTATGTAGATATTGGTCATTTTGTTTTTATCAAACTTGTTATAGTTATGCCTGCTAATGTCCATGTGACAACCTATAGTTACCAATCCTTCCGCATCACAGGTTATCACTTCTCCTGTGCTGCACCTATATTCTAGAATGTGTTACCTTCATAAAGTTTCACTGACACCCTTTGCTGTGGCAGGGCAAGTCTCTCAAGACTGTCCAAATATAACTAAATAGTGTAATTTCTGAGGTTTTCTTGTCTTAAATTATTAAAGAGGTTGTCTCAGGACAAGTCCTTTTCCAGACATCCACCCTGAGGACGGAAAGCATTACATGCTGGCCTAAATGAATGGCTGATCATGCAATAAATGGATAGGCCAGGTCCACTAGAGGCAGAGCCACTCTCTTGTATAGTGTCTCTCTGATCTGGATCACAAGTGTTATTGGAAACAGTCAGCAAGCTTGCTATCAGGTGTATCTCTAAAAGGCTTAAAGGGTAACTGTCATGTTTTCATAAAAAAAAAAACTATTTTAGCATATGTTACTGCTGCAGCAGCATTATGCATAAAGCAATCTTCAGTTTCTTCACATACCACTGTTTTCCTTACTTACAGCTGTTTAAACATTTACAATATGAGGACCTTTTCAAGATGGCTTCTCTGCCAGTTCTCTGAGGCCAAAACTGCTTTCCCTCACTTCCCATAAACACTTGCTGTAGCCAGCAGCTCCCTACCATCCAATCAGATCGGATTACTGAGAGACACGCCTCCTCACTCTGAAGCCTAATGCAGGCATTCAGTGTGAAGGACCGCAACCTAATGTGCCCTATATTACATGATTATTGCTGTACATTTGTGCTCACCTTCGAAAAGCCACAGATAACAACACATCGTGATGTCACCTTGACTTTTTCCTAGATGACAAACTCAGCTCTGCTACATCCATATGGATTCAGAGCAGATCAGTGTAGAAAGCTTCTGTCACAGTCAGACGGAAACCCAGTAACGCAGTGATAATAGGCTGCCTGTTGAATTATTCAGCGCTCCCTGCCAGTGATAATCGTGCCCGGAATGTAATACGAGTTTACACGTGGCACGACTGACACCTTCCCGTTACTTCTGTTCTTATACTGTGCTGAAATCAACTTCCACTTGACCCATATAGTGCCCAATATCTGCCTCATTGACTCCTGTTCTCATCTGTCCTGCAGCTCGAGGACATTGGCGATGTGATTGAAAAGATCCGTATCGGGCACAATAGCACGGGCATTAACGCTGGGTGGCACTTGGACAGAGTGGAGGTTCGGAGACTTTTGCCCAATGGAAAGGTGAGTTATAAAGCACTGACACAATATTGTACTTTTCACTTTTATTATTTGCCTTTATGTTATTTTTTGTTACTTTGTATCCTCTTTTGTTGCCGTGTTTGGCTCCTTAGTTGTATAATATTTTCATGTTTTCAATGCAAACTACTCACTATGCAGTGTAGACAGGTCCTAAGTCTAGTACTGTATATCCACCCCTGAATGTAGTGTACTTATAGATTTTTTGTAGGCTGTATGTTATTTTTCATAATTTTATGCAAAACATATCATTGTGGCCACTAGATGGCGCTCTGAATATATGAATACATATGTAAGTGGCCCTCTGTAGTTTCCTGCAGGCAGTGTTTCTGGAAAGAGGGTTGTCAAGCTCTGTGGGTTCTAAAATGTCCTCCACCCCAAATGGTTGTAATCAAAGAAATACAGGGGTAGAGACATCGGGAACCATAGAGACATACATGCATATATATTACTTCCAAACAGTGCCATAGAACCATATTATGCCCAGCATAGAGCTCACATAGTGCTGTACTTTGCCCAGATAGTCATACAGAGCCCTCATAGTGCCTTAATTTGCCCACATAGTCATATAGTGCCCGCATAGTGCTATACTTTGCCCACATACTCATACAGAGCCCACATAGTGCCTTACATTGCCCACATAGTCACACAGTACCCACATAGTGCCTTACTTTGCCCACATAGTCATACAGTACCCGCATTATGCCATTATGACATACATAGTGCCTGCATAGTGCCATACTTTGTCCACATAGTGATACAGTACCCGCATGGTACCATACTTTGTCCACTTTGTCATACAGTGCCCGCATAGTGCCGTACTTTGCCCACATAGTCATACAGTGCCCCAAAAATGCCAAACATGACACAAATAAATAAGGCATCTAGTAGAAGATCAATAACTCTGAAACAGCGAAATAGAATATTTAGAGGCCATGTATGAGAGGACAACCCTGGAGCAGCTCTTCTCTCGTCATTTTGGAACTTCTGTTTAACCAATTGCATTTTGAAGACATTTTTGAAGATTCCTTAGACAATTATGAAGAATGACTACTGACCATAACTGACTAAATGTTTCTTTACCATGGTTTAGGGCTCACAGACAATCACCTTCCCCTGTGAACGGTGGTTGGCAAAGTCTGAAGGTGACGGAGAAACCATCAGGGAGCTTGTCCCATCAGACATCTTCACTGAAAAACTCACGAAGGACGGGACTTTGAAGCAGATAGAAATGGAGGTTGAAGACCCTCTGGAGAGTAAGAACATGAAATCAACATTTGTAGGGACATGAGAAGACCTGGAGTATAAAATGGAGCATGCAGTCTCAGATATTTGTCTGTGCTGAGAACACTTTTTTTTATAAGAGGTTGTCCACTTTGGACATCCCTGTTCTATATGGTTTCTTAGGGCACATGGCAGAAATAGATAGAAACTACTGGGAATCTTCACACCCTTCTATTATAAAGTGAAGAACTGACAGGGGTAGAGACTCCTTATCTGGAGGACCCCTGGGTCATCAGTGATAATAGCTGAGGAGAGCGATGGGGGGATGTTGACCCAGCAATACTCCAGAAACAACTGGTCTATAGGGGAAAGAGGTCAAAAGGAGGTGAAGGGGCAGGGAGTTAAGACACATACATACAACACACATGTACAGCACATACTGTATACAGTGCATACACACATGTAATGCGTAACCTGTCCCTACTGTCTTTTTCTACTGATTCTTTCCCTTACCACGCCATGTCTGCATTCTGGATTCAGGACATAGCGGTGCTGATTTTGATGTTGTGATATCCCCCACTCCATAGAAATGAGTACCTTTCCAGCCCTGCTTGTTCACCAAATAAAATCCATCTTTATTCCAGAAATTTAAAAGATGTTACAGAAACTTGAGCCATTGATACGGTTTGCGCATTTCAATATGGCAGGTTATGACTAAGACCTTGTGTCGAAACACGTAAAACGTATCAATGGTTCAAGTGTCTGTAGCATCTTTTAAATGTCTGGAATAAAGGTCGATTTTATTTGGTGAACAAGCAATGCTGAAAATGTACTCATTTCTGCAGACAAGTCCTATTCTGGGAGTTCTGTGCATGCGGTTCACAAGAGGCAGGGGAGCTGAAAATATATTACCGTAAGCGTTTTATCCCCCACTCCATGTACACTCCCCTATATAGATAAAGACACACTATGGCAGAGCTCCCCTGATTATCACTGAACAGACTACAGGTTCTTACAGCAGCAGAGGCCTCATATACAGTGCCTTCAGACCCTTTCACTTTTTTCACATTTTGTTATGTTGCAGCCTTGTGCTAAAATAAAAAAAACTAATTAAGTTTTCTCCATCATTCTGCTCTTAATACCTCATAATGAGAAAATGTTAGAAATCTTTGCAAATTTATTGAAAAGGAAAAACGAAAATCTTGCACTGATATAAGTCATCAGACCCTTCACTAAGGACTTAGTTGAAGCCCCTTTGACAGCAGGGGCGGATTAAGTGCATGATAGGCCCGGGGCTCTCTACCCAACTTGGGCCCCTCCCTCCATTTTAGTTTATTTATTTTTGTATGAAGAGGCTGCGGTGCTTCATGAGCGCCACAGTCTCTTCCTAGGCCATATGACATCTTCAGACTAAAAAAAAAATACTCCAAATTGGGTCCTAAACTGAAAAATTTGGTCGGCAAATTTAAAATACATATAATTATAATAAAAAAGACATGGAGGAGAATACAGCACCACATACCTCTTACATCCAGTGACATCTCCTGTCATGTAGACCTTCTCTTTCCTCTTCTCCTCCATTTGACCCAGACCACCATGGCAAATTCTTTCAGCCACATCTCGTCTCTACAGTTTGTAACACAGACACGTTAGATTTCTAAATTTTTCCATCAACCTCCTCATCCTGGTGTCCCCACAGTGTCATCCTGCTGCCACCCCCAATACTGTGCCCGTTTTGCTCCCCAATGCCCCAGGTACTATACTATAGACATAATTGGAGTCATTTATCAAACTGGTGTAAAGTAGAACTGGATTTCCAAAAGAGCTGTCAAATATGAAAGGTGGAATCTGATTGGCTGCTATGGGCAACTAAGCCAGTTCTAGTTTACACCAGTTTGATAAATTACCCCAAATGTTCCTATAGTGTCCACAGCAGCTATAATGTCCCCTAGAGTGCCCCCAGTAATAATACCACCCTCTATTGTGCTCCAGGCAATAATCGCTGTATAGTGTCCCCAAAAATAATAGAATTTCCCCTACACTGCCTCCCCAATAGCAACACCCCCATATAGTAATTTCCACCACACTGCCCCATATAGTAATCCCCCCCACACAGTAATTTCCCCCAAACTGACCCCATACAGTAGTTTGCCCCCACACAGTAATTTCCCCTACATAGTAATTTGCCCCACACTGCCCCTACATAGTAATTTCCACCACACTGCCCCCACGTAGTAATTTCCCCCACACTGCCCCCACATAGTAATTTGCCCCCACATAGCAATTTCCCCACACTATCCCCACATAGCAATTTCCTCACACTGTCCCCACATAGCAATTTTCCCCACACTGCCCCCACATAATAGTTTCCCCCACACTGCCCCCACATATAAATTACCCCACACTGTCCCTACATAGCAATTTCCCCCACACTGCCCACACAATAGTTTCCCCCACACAATAGTTTCCCCCACACTGCCCCCACATAGTAATTTGCCCCCACACTGCCCCCACATAGTAATTTGCCCCCACACAGTAATTTGTCCCCACATAGCAATTTCCCCACACTGTCCCCACATAGCAATTCCCCCACACTGTCCCCACATAGAAATTACCCCACACTGTCCCCACATAGCAATTTCCCACACACCGCCCCCACATAGCAATTCCCCCACACTGTCCCCACATAGCAATTTCCCCACACTGTCCCCACATAGCAATTTCTCCACACTGTCCCCACATAGCAATTTCCCCCACACAATAGTTTCCCCCACACTGCCCCCACATAGTAATTTGTCCCCACATAGCAATTTCCCCACACTGTCCCCACATAGAAATTACTCCACACTGTCCCCACATAGAAATTACTCCACACTGTCCCCACATAGCAATTATCCCACACTGTCCCCACATAGCATTTTCCCCCACACTGCCCCCACATAGTAATTTGCCCCCACACTGCCCCATATAGTAATTTGCCCCCACATAGTAGTCCCTCCCATAATAATTTGCCCCCACACTGCCCCCACATAGTAATTTCCCCCCACACTGCCCCATATAGTAATTTGCCCCCACATAGTAGTCCCTCCCATAATAATTTTCCCCCACATAGTAATTTGCCCCACATAGTAGTCCCTCCCATAATAATTTGGCCCCACACAGCCCCATATAGTAATTTGCCCCCACATAGTAGTCCCTCCCAATATTAATTTCCCCCCACACTGCCCCCACATAGTAATTTGCCCCCACACTGCCACATATAGTAATTTGCCCCCACATAGTAGTCCCTCCCATAATAATTTGGCCCCACACAGCCCCATATAGTAATTTGCCCCCACATAGTAGTCCCTCCCATAATAATTTGCCCCCACATAGTAATTTGTCCCCACATAGTATTCCCTCCCATAATAATTTGGCCCCACACAGCCCCCACATTCCCCCCCATGTACTCGATGTCTCTTCCCTAATATGTCCTCCTGTGTGTGTCCCCCCCCCACATGTCCCCCAAAGTAGGCACATGAAATAAAAAAATGAAAAAAAAATAAAAAGCTAAATACTCACCTATGTCCCGGGCCAGGCGCTTGCTCGCAGAGGAAGGCGGGATGAGGCAGACATGCACACGTCACAGTGCTGCGTCCCAGCACAGGCGCGCGATGACATCATCACGCACTCCTGCGCCGGAATTTCACTACCGCATAGGCCTCAGGCCTACTAGGCCTGAAGCCTATGGCGGTTATCGGCAACCGGACAGGGAGCTATGCGCTCCTGTGCCCCGCCGCAGTATGTGGGCATTCGGGTCGGCGTTGGGCCCTCCAGCAGTGCTGGGCCCGGGGCTGCCGACCCGAACGTCCCTATTTTAATCCGCCACTGTTTGGCACCAATTACAGCCTACAATCTTCTTGGGGATAATGCTACAAGGTTCTACACCTGGATTTTTGGATGTTCTACCATTCTCCTCTGCAGATCCTCTCAAGCTCTGTCAGGTTGGATGGGGACCGTCAGTGGACAGCCATTTTCAAGGTTCTCCAGAGATATTTGATTGGGCTCAAGTCAGGGCTCTGGCTGGGCCACTCAAGGACATTCACAGAGTTGTCCCTAAGCCACTCCTATGTGGCTGTGTGCTTAGGGTCATTGTCCTGTTGAAATGTGAACCTTCAGCCCAGTCTTAGGTCCAGAGCACTCTGGATCAGGTTTCCATTAAGAATATCTCTGTACTTTGCCCCATTCAGCTCTCCTTGTCCTAGCTTTTGAAAAACACCCCCAGAACATGATCCTGCAAACACCTTACTTTACTGTAACGATGGTATTTGACAGGTTATGAACGGTGCCTCCTTTCCTCCAGATATTATGCTTACAATTGCGACCAAAGTCCTTTAGCTGCTTTTTTTTTGCAAACACCAGGCAACATTCATGCATCTTTTGCCTGTGAGTGTTGCTGTGATGGTTGACCTTCTGGAAGGTCAGGATATTTGGAGCTCAGCTCAGTTACCATTGGGCTCTTGATCACCTCTTTTACCAAGGACCTTCTCCCGTGATTACTTAGTTTGGTGGGGTATTTTATTTTAGCACAAGGCTGCAAGTTAACAAAATGTGAAAAAAGCTAAGGGGTCCGAATACTTTCTGAATGTAATTTATTTCAGTCCTAATCAGTGTTGGGCAAGGAGAATTGGGCCTGTAAACTATGCACTTGTATCTGCAGGTGCAGAGATTTACAGGAGCAGCACTAAGATGGTGGCCTCTCCCCCTCCCTGCTACTGATATAGCAGCTGCTTCTGTGTTCGCTCAGTCTGGACTTCCTTCATTTATACTGATCAATGTTGGGAATGGTGAGGGGGGAGGCTCGCAGACATCACACATAACAAAAGCCGGGGCTAATGTGCTGCACTGAGGCGACTTAACCTGTATTGTTAGTCAGGGCTCATCCATCTGTTCCCGGAGGAATCTCTCTACTGGGAACATTCTCTATACAGTCCGTGACTGGGGCCTGTGGGCAAAGTCTAGGTCACAGTCCATGACCCCCAAAACTATTATTACATTTTTGGGATCAACTTTTTCATTTACCAACCTGATGATTTTATCAAATTTATTATGAGATAGATAGATATGAGATAGATAGATATGGGATAGATAGATAGATAGATAGATACATACGTACGAGATAGATAGATATATAGATAGATAGAAAGATACGAGATAGATATGAGATAGATAGATAGATAGATATGAGATAGATAGATAGATAGATAGATAGATAGATAGATAGATAGATAGATAGATAGATAGATAGATAGATAGATAAAGTAAAAAAAATAGAAGAGCAGCACACAATATATCAGCAGGTGCAATACCTTGAAAAGGGCCACGGGACCTGGTCCAAATTTGGATATACAGAAGGAAAAATCCAAGGCAGCACACAAGTTATCCGTGAAAAAAAGGGTGTTTATTGACCCATGTGGACAGCAACGTTTCAGCTCTCTCACTGGAGCCTTTGTCAAGCCATAGTGGTCAGTGCAACATCAGGTGCTTATAAAGCATGCAAATTTACAACCATCTCATTACATGATTATACATCAATTACATGAAAAACTGTAAAATATTCCAGTGAACATAACATCATAAAGTGAAATTGTACACAGTGCGTTCAAACACTGTATTATATATAGAACAGTGTCACCAATAGTACTTAAAAAACATCCACCTACATGATTGTGATACATGCATATCATAAGGCAATCATCAGTGCCAGGTGCCCCTAGTTGTGTTAATGACAAAACAGTAAAATCTTTAACATATTTACTTCTGGATGTCCCATGTGCAGCGGAAGATCGCAGGACCCGTTCGGCGTCCGGAACTCGGCACTGCGCATGTGCGAGACAAGCTTCATCCCGCGAGCTGTTCTGGGTATGCGGAGATCGGCGGCCCACATCCAATATGGCCACACGGCAACACAGGCGAACTGGGCATGCTCATTCCCCACACTGGGCGGGTAGTCAAACGGCGTACACAGCAATCATGTGAGGAGTCACATGATACCATCACTAGGCAACGGACCTGTCAAAAACCTCCCAGGCTGTGATCTCTGCGCTGCCATTGGACAGCACTACAGCCAGGGAGAAGGAACGCCCAGGGAGAAACAGGGCAGACTCCTCCCTGGTTTACCGATAGTAGCAATTACCATACAGCGCGGGAGAAGGTAACGGGGCCACAGCGGGCGAACAGAGCGGCGCCCAGGCATAATAGTTAGTGCAGTGAGATCCCTGGGCGCCGCTATACATGTCCAGATAGTTATCTTAAAATGTTCGGACCCATGAAAGGTCCTCTTTAAACAGGTTATCCAATCCCTATAATGACCCCCTGAATGCCCATACCCCTTCTCCAGAGCATATTTATCTTCTCCCCAGCACCTGCATCTCTCCGGATCCCTGCACATCTGCTGCTGAATCGCCCTGTCGCAGAGATCAAAACATCCGGCGATAGGAGGAGCAGCCAATAGCAGGCCGCGACGGTGACCAGCCTCCCTAGCATCATGGGTGACGCTAGGGAGGCTGTCTGATCTCTGGCCAGACTTTACCTCCATGGAGGAGGAAGAGAGACTCTCTATACTGCTGGAGGAAGAGGAGAACACAGCGACCAGAGCAGCACAATATGTCAGTGCCTGCCATAGACTGAGAGGAGCCTGATAGCCTGATATGCCATGGACTCCTATATTCGCACCCTAGATGTGTCCCCATCACCATCCTCCATCCCTACCAAATTATTTCCCACTTGCTTTGGTAATGCAAATATTTATTTAGTCTTGCCAATAAAGCCTATTTGATTTAGATAGATAGATAGCTAGCTAGATAAATAGGTAGGTAGAAAGCTAGGTAAGTAGATACATGTTAACAGCGATAGGTAAGGGAATAGATAGATAGATAGACAGGTAGATGACATTGATGGTAGATACATATTTAATAGGTAGTCATGTATCTGACTGTTGGATATTGGTGATATAACCTCTTTACCTCTTTTATAGCTCACATATATCATGTCTCGGTGTACACTGGGGACATCTATGGGGCCGGCACTGACGCCAATGTTTTTCTCACCGTATACGGAGATCTTGGGGACACTGGGGAAAGAAAACTCAGCAAATCTGAAACTAACTCTAACAAGTTTGAGAGAGGACAGGTAACTAATTTTATAGAAAGATCTCCTATTCTTACTTGGAAACTATCAATGAGCTGCTGTTGATGGATCTTTTACACCACTACAATAGATAAAGACATATAAAACCTGACTCCATAACACATGAATGACTAATGTGGATATCATACGACATTCCTTTGCTATGACCTGAGTTAACATGGGTATTCTCACAAATCACAATTAAAATAAAGAGAGATCCATGATGGGATCTGTCAGCAGCCACTAATCTGCATATTGATGGTTTCCATATATTAACAGAAGAATAGAAATCATGTGAAAATATTGTACAGATGCTAAATGAAATGTTTGTTGCTAGGTGGACAAATTCATCATAGAAGCTGTGGACCTGGGCACTCTCTATAAGCTTAAGATCCGCCATGATAACGCAATGATAAGCCCTGACTGGTACCTGGAGAGGGTGGAGGTCCTGAACGAAGTGACAGAGGAGACGTACCTGTTCTTGTGCGAACGTTGGCTCTCCACCAAAAAAGAAGACAAAAGGATTGAGAGGATTTTATATGAAAAGGTATATGGACACGAGACAGTGAGAAGATCAGACTGTTTTGTTATTCCCCGCAGGTGGAGCAGAATTAAAGATAAAATAGTCACATAGTTTGTGAGGCAGAAAACAGGCATATGTCCATCCAGTTCAGCCTCCCATTCTGCAATGTTGATCCAGAGGAAGACAAAAAAATCCCATGACATAGAAGCCAATTTTCATAATTATATGGGAAAATATTCCTTCACAACTGCAATCAGGTAGAATAACTCCCTCTCTAGTAGCTGTAGCCTGTAATATTATTACCCTCCAGAAATCCATCCATGCCCCTCTTGAATTCCTTTATTGTACTCACCATCACCACCTCCTCAGGCAGAGAGTTCCATAGTCTCACTGCTCTTAGTAACATAGTAACATAGTAACATAGTACATAAGGCCGAAAAAAGACATTTGTCCATCCAGTTCGGCCTGTTATCCTGCAAGTTGATCCAGAGGAAGGCAAAAAAACCCTGTGAGGTAGAAGCCAATTTTCCTCACTTTAGGGGAATAAAAAATTCCTTCCCGACTCCAATCAGGCAATCAGAATAACTCCCTGGATCAACGACCCCTCTCTAGTAGCTATAGCCTGTAATATTATTACACTCCAGAAATACATCCAGGCCCCTCTTGAATTCCTTTATTGTACTCACCATCACCACCTCCTCAGGCAGAGAGTTCCATAGTCTCACTGCTCTTACCGTAAAGAATCCTTTTCTATGTTTGTGTACAAACCTTCTTTCCTCCAGACGCAGAGGATGTCCCCTCGTCACAGTCACAGTCCTGGGGATAAATAGATGATGGGATAGATCTCTGTACTGACCCCTGATATATTTATACATAGTAATTAGATCTCCCCTCAGTCGTCTTTTTTCTAACGTGAATAACCCTAATTTTGATAATCTTTCAGGGTACTGTAGTTGCCCCATTACAGTTATTACTTTAGTTGCACTCCTCTGGACCCTCTCCAGCTCTGCTATGTCTGCCTTGTTCACTGGAGCCCAGAACTGTACACAGTACTCCATGTGTGGTCTGACCAGTGACTTGAAGTAGTAGGAATATGTTCTCATCACGGGCATCTATGCCCCTTTTGATGCAACCCATTATCTTATTGGCCTTGGCAGCAGCTGCCTGACACTGTTTTTTGCAGCTTAGTTTGCTGTTTATTAAAATTCCTAGATCCTTTTCCATGTCAGTGTTACCGAGTGTTTTACCATTTAGTATGTATGGGTGACTTGCATTATTCCTTCCCATGTGCATAACTTTACATTTGTCAGTGTTAAACCTCATCTGCCACTTATCTGCCCAAGCCTCCAATCTATCCAGATCCCTCTGTAGTAGTATACTGTCCTCTTCAGTGTTAATCACGTTACACAGTTTAGTGTCATCTGCGAAAATTTATATTTTACTATGCAAGCCTTCTACAAGATCATTAATAAATATATTGAAGAGAATAGGGCCCAATACTGACCCCTGAGGTACCCCACTAGTGACAGTGACCCAATCTGAGTATGTACCGTTAATAACCACCCTCTGTTTTCTATCATTGAGCCAGTTACTTACCCACTTACAGACGTTTTCTCCGAGTTCTTACCGTAAAGAATCCTCTTCTATGTTTGTGTACAAACCTTCTTTCCTCCAGACGCAGAGGATGTCCCCTCGTCATAGTCACAGTCCTGGGTATAAATAGATGATGGGAGTGATCTATGTACTGCCCCCTGATATATGTACACACAGTTATTAGATCTCCCCCCAGCCCTATTTGTTTTTATAAATCCAGTTTTTATAATCTTTCTTGGTACTGCAGTCCACTCATTCCATTTATTACAATATTTGGCCATCTTTGAACTTGCTCAGCACTGCTATGTCCTTCTTGTGTCCTGGTGCTCACAGATGCACACAGTACTCCATGTGCAGTCTAACTGGTGATTTGTAAAGGTTTTATGTTGGCTGCTCAGTTACTTTACTTCCTGCAGCATGGAGCAGGCTGCATGGTGTTTCTCTCCTGAGGTTTAATATACCTATTTATTTTTCTGTGGGGGAGGCTGCTTCTCTGTGTGGTATCTGAAGGGGACCACTGGTTTACCGAAATAAAAAACCTAATTCATAAAAAATTAACTACATTGGCAGCCCTGTATTTACACAGTGGCTATGTTACTGTGGACACTACTACTTCTACTCTTTTTGCACCTATACACCTATATCCTGCCAAGAATTTAGTTATAGGGGTTGCAGGCTTGTACTTGTGGGGACGGAAAGGTTTTTGGCCACATAAGAAGACACAGTGGTTATACTGTAAATATCCAGTGGTAAGTGGGCCCTGTTTCAGATTTTGCATTAGGGCTCAGGGGCTTCTAATCATGCCTTTGGGTTCCATGGTGAGGTCTTTACTTGGTTTGGGGTTGTTTTGGATAGACTGATGTATCCTGTCCTGGTGAAACGTCCCCTGTGAAGATTTGTGTGTGTGTATAGTTTATAAGGCCTCATGCACACAACCGTACCTTGTATTCGTGTCCCATCCGCATTTATTGCGAATTACACACGGACCCATTCTATAGCGCCGCAAAAAAACAAAAACGGACAGCACACTGATGATGTCAACCATGTGCTATCTACATGTGTATGTCCGCAAATTATACAACGTATCCTATTCTTGTCTGTATTGCGATGATTGATTCGGTTTGGTTTTGCGGACATGGTCATGTGCATGAGGCCCAATACTGAGGAGGAGTCAATGGTGTCTTCTTTGTTCTTATTACTCTGTTATTTCAGGATTATGATGGAGATAGAAGCAGCATGGTCAGCTCATCCAAAAGTTTCTGGGGTTCTTCTCTGAGTCTGAGGAGCCAGGATAACAATGCCAACTTGAAGACCAAAGGCAGCATAGATGGATCCTTACAGGATGGACTAAGTAAGACATCACATGTGTTACCTATCATCAGGGACCTCCATTAGGACGGAGCTGTGGTCTCTGACTACAGCTTAGCTACAGAGCCTACAGGGAGTATGAGATGGTCAGATACACACTCCTAGTCTCTTCATTGGTTCATGCTGCTCCTCTTCCCCCGCAGCTCAGTCTCCTCAGGTTGGCTGCTGTGGTTAAATATGGCTATCACAGGATTATGAGGAAGTCAATGCATGAAGGGGGTAATTTCTATTATGGCAAGTGCTGGGCAAAAATTACTAAACCACCAGTGGGAGAATATGGGCATAGGGTCATTCCTGCACATTTACTGAGGCAAAGGAGACTTAATTAAGGGAGAGCATGGTGGGTCGCTTTAAGTAGCACATAAACATCATCAAGACATAGTTCCTTTTTTGACTCAAGACCGGCTATTTCCCTTTTGTTTATTTTGAACTGATGCAGTAAATAATTGCATTGCAGTGATCCCCTACCACATTACCATCTCCACGGGTCAGGATAGAGATGCCGGCACTGAAAGCAGAGCGTATGTGATCATTATGGGTCCTCAGAAGATAAGAACAGAGCGCCTGTGGCTAGATCTACCCAAGGGCAAGAAGAGCTTTGCTCCTGGTTCTGTTGAGAAGTTCTCTGTGGTGGGATTAGATGTTGGAGAAGTTAAAAGAATGGAGGTGAGAACAATTTACCAGGTAACCTTCATGTGTCATTTTTGGAAAAGAATCCTGAGCAAATTGCTCTTTACTTAACGTTTCTGTCTATAGCTGGGCCACGATGGTGCTACTCCTGAGAGCTGCTGGCTAGTGGATGAAATACAACTTAGTGTGCCTACCAAAGGAGTATTGTACAACTTTGCATGCAAATGTTGGTTTGCCAAAGACAGAGGCGATGGACTTTCTGCTCGGGTTTTCAACATGTTGGATGCAACTGCCGTCACGGTTGCCCAAAAGGTATGGTGTAATTTTCTTCATCACTACTGCCGAAGTCTAAACTTGTTCTTGGAAGATAGTGATTCTCCTTGTGGAGATCCAGCTGGTTCTGATGTTGAATAAGCCTGGAAAAATTATACCTTTTATTTTGGAGCAGCATCAGAATAGCGTGGATGTGGCTTTTAGAAAAAATTTAAAGGGGAGATTGCTCAGCGTTTGCAGCAGAATTTGTATTGTTGGGGTGCTGGCAATAAGCCTATGAACTGTAGAAACTTTAAATTCATAGTTTTACAAAAAAACTATAATATCTGGCTGCCCATATACAGAAAAAAAATAAGAGTTTACAACTTGAACTATAAAACAACACACAACTCAGAGTGTGCAGTCCTTCACCCTCTATGCTAAGCTTACCCTGATAAAGCCCTAAAATCTACCCAATTTTAATTCCATGTTCTCTGCCTGTAGTGTGCCCCTAATACAGCTTGATTACTGGCTTGTGTCTCTTCTGAAATTGCTTTTTGGCAGACATAGCCACATCATATGCTATCAGAATGATGTGTAATGGTGTTCTCAGCAGGAGGACCTCCCAGGATTCAGTTGGCAATCTCCCTAAGGGTCATGTGATCCTCCATCTCCTTCCTTCCTTATTATTTTCTCCAATTATTGCCATTGTAAAATGGCACTGGGTGCTGTTTGCGCGATCTGTCCACAAAGATTAGTTTGGCAGACAAATTTCTGTAAAATAGCTAAGATCCAAACTGAGTATTCTTTTCAAATTTTCCAGATTCTTTATGAGGTTACTGTGATCACAGGGGATGTTCCTAATGGTGGGACAGATGCCAATATCTATATGATATGTTTTGGTGCCAGTGGCAACACAGAGGAAATGCTTTTGCCAAAATGTGGAGACAGGTAAGTATTTTGGCTTCTGATCTAGTGAATGATGCATGTGGGGAAGGGTATGCATTCCATGGCTTTGCAATCAATGGGTTCCTCAGTGGGGCACTGGTGCAATAACACTGGGGCAACAGTTCATTGATGTTTATGTCATTACTGTCTTTGGAGATCCTCCACATGCTCCTTCTTCTAACCATGATCTCCATGGGCCATAATGGGTCATAACAGAGAATACTGTAAATGGGTAAACAATGAAGACCTCATGTCAGGAGAACCTCTGCGCTCCATAGGCCTGTAACAAACTTGTTTGCCCATTGCTACCTGTAGGTTTGAGAGAGGCCAGAAAGACACATTTATCATGGAGATTGCTGACATTGCCCCTTTCAAGAAGATGAGGATCCGTATAGATGGGAAGGGTAGCCGGCCTGAGTGGAATCTTAAAAAGGTAACAAAAAGTTGATAATGGAATAACCCAAGCCTGATAGGTCATGTACAGATTTTGATGACAGAAGTGGGGGCTCTTGGTTCAATGAAGCAGATTTACCAATGTCGAAAATGTAGACAAGCAGTCTAAAGATTGGCCAGATCTATATTAGTGGCTCTGGCTGGAAGATAAATGGGGTGAATGTGTGGACACTTTTGTGTAACTTTATACCAACTATTGGTTGGTTTGCTTTGTTTCAAAGTCTTGTATCTTAAGCTACATTGTATGGCTCCTCTCTTATTCCTCCTGGACCTGAATAAATTAGCAATTGGTTATGACAATTCTCCTTGACAGCATTTATTTCAAAATAATCTGAGATACATTTTCAGGACTGAATCTGTCCATAATTAATGTCCAGGCTGTTTGATTTCAACATGCCCAAACCTTTATTTTTAGGGGAGAGAAGCTGTCACAGAGTCTTGCTCCCTTCTCCTCTTGAGAACACATGCATTTTTGGCTAACCCAGCGTTCATGTGTATGGGAGCGTCGGGATCTATAGTTTATGGTCAGCCTTCGTCAACAGCCAAACTGAACATTGAACCTCTTCTAAAATGTGTCTTCTGTGCAGATTATACTGAAGAACACAGCGACAGAAGAGGAGACATCTTTTACATATGGAGAATGGCTCTCAAAGACTAAAGGCGAGAAGAGAACCCTTTCTTGTGAGATGGCTGCTGTGGTCGATGAGGAAGAAATGATTGAGGCCACCACATACGTCATACAAGTGAAGACAAGTGATGTCTCAGGTGTGTCCATGGCTATATGTCCTCTATTACTTTCTTATTAATCTGAGCTAGTACTGAGCAGTGTCTGAAGGCATTCAGCGCTTGCGCAGATACAGGCAGCTGAACCTCCTGCGTGTGGGCATGCACTGAACGCTTTCAACCACTGTCAGCATTGGCGCAAAAGAGCAGGCAGCCAGGCAACACATAACCGACACCATGTTGAAAGTTATAAACTGCCAACCAGGGTCTAAAATGTGGCCAACCAGGGGCGTAGCTATAGGGGGTGCAGAAGTAGCAGTCTCTGCCGGGCCCAGGAGCATGAGGAGGCCCAAAGACCCTTGTACCACATAAGAAGACACCAGTACAGGGCCGTCTTTAATATTGATTGGACCCTGGGCAAAAATTTACTTGGGCCCCCTGGATCCCACCTTCCCACACCTTAAAGGCAATCACACCCTCCACCACAACACACACAAAAATATCCACACATCTGGTAGAGTACAGTGAATGACTTCCAGTTCCGAAGACTCGGGATCAGTGCTCTGGGCAGCTGGGCTCAGGCTGGAAGTGGGCACCGCTCTGCAGGAAGCAGACCAGGGCTCGGCTCACCCTAGTGTTACAGTGCACCCCAGCACCCCACAGTATGCAGTATAGCACCCTATAGTATATAGCAACCCACAGTATGCAGTATAGCACCCTATAGTATACAGCACCACACAGTATGCAGTATAGCAACCCACACTATACAGTACCCCACAGTATATAGTAGAGCAGTATAGCAGCCCACAGTATACAGTACCCCACAGTATACAACACCTCACAGTATACAGTAGAGCAGTATAGCACCTCACCGTATACAGCACCCCAAACTATACACGATACAGCACCCCACACTATACAGCCGCCCACACTATACAGTACAGCAGTATAGCACTCCACACTATACAGCACCCACAGTATACAGTATACAGCCCCCCACAGTATACAGTACAGCAGTATAGCACTCCACAATATACAGCACCCACAGTATACAGTATGCAGGCCCCCCCCCCCCACAGTATACAGGCCCCCACACAGTATACAGGCCCCACACAGTATGAAGCCCCCCCCCACACAGTATACAGCCCCCCCCCACACAGTATACAGCCCCCCACACAGTATACAGCCCCCCACACAGTATACAGCCCCCCCCAGTATACAGGCCACCCACAGTATACAGCCCCCCACACAGTATACAGACACCCCCCACACACAGCATACAGCCCCCCCCACACAGTATACATCCCCCCACAGTATACAGCCCCCCACAGTATACAGCCCCCCCACAGTATACAGCCCCCCCACAGTATACAGCCCCCCCACAGTATACAGGCCCCCCACAGTATATAGGCCCCCCACAGTATATAGGCCCCCCACAGTATACAGGCCCCCCACAGTATACAGCCCCCCCACAGTATACAGCCCCCCCACAGTATACAGGCCCCCCACAGTCAGTATACAGGCCCCCCACAGTATACAGCCCCCCCACAGTATACACCCCTCCCACAGTCAGTATACAGGCCCCCCACAGTATACAGGCCCCCCACAGTATACAGCACCCCACATTATACAGCACCCCACTATACAATAGTTTACAGTATATTAGCATAACAGCCCCTGTCACCTTTTTCTGATGTAATCTTCACAAAAAAAGCTCCACAGTTAAGGCAAACTTCTCCTGCAACACTCCTGATAGGACCTGTGATGACCTCATAGCCATGTGACCAGTAATATTGCTAGGTTACTGGTCACATGGTGATGATGTCATCTAAGGTCCTAGATCACACTCACAGCTCTCACAGACACAGTTCGCTGGCTGGAGTGCCGGCAGGCATGGCATGGCAGCACCCCCTGTGTAGCTGACAGCCTGACACCCGGAGCAGTGGCTAGCAGGGCTCAAGAGGCAGCTGCCTTGGGCCCCCCAGGAGCAACTGGGCCCGGGGCAGCTGCCCCTTTTGCCCCTTGGTAAAGACGGCCCTGCACCAGTATTATAGAAAGTGCATAATGGTCAAGTTACACCTCTGGCTGGAGGGAAGGGGTTAGGTCAAGAATTTGGCTTGGAAGGAATAGGGGGGGGGGGGGTTCAATTTTTGCCCTTGCACCAGGGCCCATGAACCTTTAGCTACGTCCCTGTGGCCAACCCTTATAATATATATGATATAGAAAGAAATGAATCCACAAAGAATACTGATAACAAAAACAAAGTGGTTTATAAGGGTGAAAATTCATGTTAAGGCTCTAAATATCACCAGTTCCCCTAAAATCCATAGCTGAATAGCGGCTGAGGGCAATCATAGTACATTATTGTGGATTGCTATAAAGATATTTTTCTAAAACTGGTCAGCTGGGGAATAGACATGAACGCGAGAAACCACAAGGCTACAATATAGTTCCTACTAAATGACAAAGTGGCTGCAGAGATGAGCAATTATGGAAGATGTTAGAAAAAAACACACCAGAGAATTGAATAAAACTGCTTGTTTCTGCTCAAATATCTCTGGTTAAATGAGCATTAAAACTACAGCCAACTCTCTGTAGAGTCCACCCTGCATAAACCAAGCGCCTGCATATAGAGAAAAGGCATATCCATGTCAATGAATATAAATTTTCAGGTTGTGCTGTAGAGCTGGCCGCAACACTACTAAGATGAGATCTGTAAGTTTCAAGAATGTACATTTTATATGTTTAAAGGGGTGGTCTGGCATAGATAACCCATTACTGTAAGTCTATCAAGGTATTTGAGGTGACAGACAGGGATCTCCCAATCGGGCTCTTCTTCATTGGGAAGAGCAATGAGTTGGGCTTGATGCAGAGAGTAGTTACTCGGAGGTCAATTAATTTATTTTGCACACCACTTTGAGTTATAGAGCTGACACCTGCCTGCAACAGTGGGAATCAGAGATCTCAGCCATTTAAACCCCCATAACCATGACATCTCATTGGTTACACAAAATTAGGAGCCCCTACCCCCTCATTATGCAATCGGGAGGGTGCAGAGAGGTTTTCATGAAAGTCCTCAAACCTGTCATCTTAGTACTACCATAACACCATGATAGAAGTTTAATAGGATGACACCACAGACATAATGCACTGCAATGCAGAAGTCTTTAAGAGGAATGAAAAATATATATATTTTTTAAGTTATATATAATTTTTTTAAATATTAAAAAACACACAAAAAATGCAAAAATAATATATTTTTCACATTTATCATATGAAAAAATATAAACAATAAACATAAGTGTGCGTTCAAAAACAACCAAAATATTAAAATATGACAATATCTATCCCGCACAGTGAACGTCATAAAAATAAAAGGTATAATGCCATAATTGCTGTTTTTAGTCACTTTGCCTTCGAAAAAATTTGAATAAAAAAAAAAAAAAAAAAGATCATGGGGTTATACAGAGGTGCTTGAAAGTTTGTGAATCCTTCAGAATTTTCTATATTTCTGTATAAACTTGACCTCAACTAGATCAGATTTTCACACAAGTCCTAAAAGTAGATAAGGATAACCGAATTAAACAAATGATTCAAAAAAAGTAAATCCGGTCATTTATTTATCGAGGAAAATGATCCAATACACAGTGCCATAAAAACAAAACATACAAATCTTAGTTTTTTCCATTTCACCCCACAAATAGTTTATTTTTATTTTTTTAATGAAGATGAATAATGCAATAGATATGTCTCTTTGAAGACAGGAGAAAAAAAAAGAAAAAAGAAAAAAAAAAGAAAACTAGATTGGTCCAAGGCAGCATTTGAGTTTGTCTTCCTCTGGATCAACATGGCATAAACCACATGGACCTTATTATGTTTTCCATGGATATCAAATCATTGTCAGTCTGAAAGTTTAAGAAGAACTGCAAATGTAATGTCTCGAATGGTGGTCAGACAATCTGGCCATCAACATGAATGTTAATTCTCTTGTCAGCAAAATACTTTTTAATAATGTACAATAATGAAACTAGGGACTATGGAGTTATGCAGCCATCCAAAGCATCGAAAGATCCTCCAAGCATTTCCAGGGTGACTGCAGTCGTTTGTTAAAAAAAAAACAAAAAAAACAAGCGTCATCAGGGATTATTTTTACAAAATAACCTCAGAATTGACAATTTGAGATATACTGAGGGCCACTTATGTCCTTTGATCTCAAGAACGGGCCTGGTTCTGGAGAAACACTCATGGTTTGAGCACCAAATAAGACACATATAGCTGGGCATGTCTGTCTGATATTATAGCCCCATGCAATGGTTGGGATGGGACTGAGGCCATGTAGGGGCAGCTTCTGATGATTCACCCTTCATTCATTAGGGACAAAATCTACTCGCCAAAAATAGTTAGCAGTTGTTTTAATGGAACTTGTTAGGCCATGGTCTAGAAAATATAAAATATTTCTCTATAAAGTATGATTGTATTGTCCATGGCCAAATTCTAGATGCAGTTTAAGAGACTGTAGGTCTGGAAGAAATTGAGAAAGATTGTGAAGCTAAGTCAAGGGAAAACATGGTCCATCTGGCTGGTCTTTTTCTCTCATCTTATCTTTTTTTTTACTTTCATGTTCCTCTTATACATATCAACCAAATTTCTTTACTAAAATGAGAAAAATAACCAACAGAATACATTATATTGTTCCCTTTGTGTACAGGTGCCGGTACTGATGCCAATGTATTTCTTGTGATCTTTGGAGAGAATGGAGACAGTGGGACACTCGCCTTGAAACAGTCCAATAACTCTAACAAGTTTGAGAGGAATCAAATGGACACTTTCCGGTTTCAAGACATGCTGAGCTTGGGAGACCTGTGCAAAGTGCGTGTCTGGCATGACAACTCAGGTAAGGATGAATTCTCATTAAAGAGGTTTTTCAAGACGTTAATACTGATGCCCTATCCTCTGGATGGAGGTCTGACACCCGGGACCTGTGCCAATCAGCTGTTTGAGAAGGCAGTGGTGCTCGCCGTGGCCTTCTCTGTACTCCCCAAGCACAGTGCCGTACCTTGTATACAGGGCCGGTGCAAGGATTTTTGCCAACACAAGCAAAGCTACATTTTGATGCCCCCCCCCCCCCCCTCGCAGCTCACCTGGCCCTGGTCCCGTCTTCAGCAGCTGGCTCCTCCTCTGTGTGGTCCTGGTATCTTCTCTCTGCTTCAGACAATCGCTGGTTTGAGGACCGTATTTTTCGCCCTCTAAGACACACCTATATATTTTCCATTACACCTCAGGTCAGACCAGCAATCAGACCACCAATGTTAATCAGACCTCAGATCAGACCCCCATGTCAGACATCAGCCCCCATCCATCAACCCCCCCATGTCAGCCATCATGCCCCCATGTCAGCCATCAAGCCCCCATGTCAGCCATCATTCCCCCCACGTCAGCCATAAGCCCCCTACGTCAGCCATAAGCCCCCTACGTCAGCCATAAGCCCCCACGTCAGACAAAAGCCCCCCACGTCAGCCAAAAGCCCCTCATGTCAGATTTCTCCCCCTCCATGTCAAATCACGCCCCCATGTCACATCAGCCCTCCATGTCACATTTCTCCCCTCCATGTCACATTTTTACGCCCTCCCCCAGGGTGCGTCCTAAGACAGCCGCTTGGTCTGCCTTATGGTAGCACCGGCCCTGCTTGTATAGCATCTGTGCTTCTTGGTATTGCAGCTCAGCAACATTCACTTGAACGGGTCTGATCTGCACCTAGGCCATATGACCGATGAACGCATCGTTACTCGATCTAGGAAAACTTGGAGAAGGGCACAGAGCTACTGCGAGCGCCGCTCTACCTTCTCAAACAGCTGGCAGGGGTCACGGGGATAGGTCATCAGCATTAAAGTCTCAGAAAACCCATTTAAATTTACAGCGAAGCACAAAAACAACATCAAAATCATAATATAGGCAAATAAGTAACATTGATCCTCTTCCAAATTCACTTTCTAAATGTGTCCAGAACCCACCGATTTAAGCAGGATTGGTTGAACATCTGCTATGTATGGAAGTCACCAGACTTTCCCCCAATATATGTTCCCATAAGTGATAAACTGTCACCAGAGGTGTCTAACAGAATCTTATTCCCATCTCCCCATTGAAAGTCCATGCACGGTAAGCCGAGTCAAGCGTAAATATGTACAGGGAAGTCAGGTATCTAAGTGTATTGACAGCTTTAAGGGGTATTCCCATCTCAACATTTATGGCATATTGCTATGATCTGCCATCAGTGTCAGATGGGTGTGGATCCCACCAGAATGGGGCCCTCAAAATGAAGGGAGAGCAGCGGTGCACCACCAATGAGGCGGGATGAGGCAATTGCCTTCAGGCAGCACGAGGTAGGGGCAAGAGGGGGGCAGTGGAAGGTGGGTTATCTGTTTCTGCAGTATAGTATTGGGAAGCACAGTGGGCACAGTATGTGGCGCTGTATTACCCTGTATGTTTTATAGCTCTGTATGTAATGTTTTCCAAGTATGTCTTTAACAGTATTGCTGGAGGGAAAGGGTTAGGTTATTGGCATGGGGGAGCGGGGGGTCGTTTCAGTTTTCGCTTTAGGCAGCAGAAAGGTTAGGTGCACCCCTGGCTGCGCATCTGCGGCCTACCTTTATTCACTGCTCTGGGACTTTCGAAAATAGCCGAGCAAGTGTGGCCACCTCCCCATTCACTGCTCTGGGACTGGAGGAAATAGCTGAGCAAGCGTTTGGCTATTTTTAAAACTGGTGGTGAAGTGCACCCAAATTCTGGTGCAATATGTTGCATGTTAGGCCACTCCTCTTTCTGGCAAAGCCACACCCATTTTCTGTTAAGTCGTGCCCCTTGTTGGGCTAGGAGCACATAACTTCTGTAAACCTAATTGCACAAAATTGCCACAATTACAAAATATAATTACACTCATTAGTAGATGTGGACTCGTTTTCAGATTTTTTTCCTTTATGCTTTATTTTTTTACAGTAAAAATTCCCTGTAGAGTTCACGACGTGTTGCGCGGTCTCTCTCGCTCAGTCTTTCATATTATCTTATTGTAGCAGTTTTTCTCTTTGATGTAGCCTCTTGTCTTTTATCTCCAGAGACTTCACTCCATTCAGCGTTTTCCTTGTCCCTTCTTTTTCTCCTTCGCGCTCACTCGCCTGTATAATTCATACTGTTGACGCTATGTATGTATTATATCGGACACAATGCGGCCGTACCCCATTACAGGACACATTATTGTGTAACATTAGTCACAGATTTCAAAAAAGAGGCCGCCGGTTTACAATATGGGATGATGGCGGAACTTCATCCAGACGTCTTTATCTCTGGTGTCTGTTCTATTCTGGGAGCTTTATCCACTTTGTATGCATTTACATGATAAGCAGGAATCAGGAGATAACGAAGGGGGGCCTGGGGTCTACGCTTGTTATTCCAGATTCCCACTAGGGCTCAGACAGATTTGCATATTGTATCTGTCTGCTGATAGAACAATGGCTTTGCAGATTTATTAGTAACTTGGCCGACCATGGACCGCTCCCAGGAAAATTAATATTTCAGGAAAACTGTGAAATTTTAACGTGAATAGGAAACTATGGAAAGTGGACAGAAGCCTGTGGCAGCTGCAGATGACCCGTCAGTCAGAGATACTCTATGTGCCATTGGATATCTCTGTGCTGGTCAATTAAGATTTACAAATGTAAGATTTTTGTATGTATTAAAGCCAACTATTTATTGAGGTAATATATAACGACTGTAAATTACCTGAAGCTTGCAGAAAATATTTACATGTCATTCCAGCCAGGGAATGTGAGGATAGCAGAAGACTTTGGAAAACAGAGTAGGATTTAATAATTATCTATTGTTAATATTAATTATTATATTCCTTTACTTATGTGCAAGATTATAACTAATGCAATGATGCCTCCCATGTACAAGAATATAACTACTGTAATACTGCTCCTATGTACAAGAATATAACTACTATAATACTGCTCCTATGTGCAAGAATATAACTACTATAATACTGCTCCTATGTGCAAGAATATAACTACTATAATACTGCTCCTATGTACAAGAATATAACTACTATAATACTGCTCCTATGTGCAAGAATATAACTACTATAATACTGCTTCCTATGTACAAGAATATAACTACTGTAATACTGCTCCTATGTACAAGAATATAACTACTATAATACTGCTCCTATGTGCAAGAATATAACTACTATAATACTGCTCCTATGTACAAGAATATAACTACTATAATACTGCTCCTATGTACAAGAATATAACTACTATAATACTGCTCCTATATACAAGAATATGACTATTGTAATACTGCCTCCTATGTACAAGAATATAACTACTATAATACTGCCTCCTATGTACAAGAATATAATTACTATAATACAGCCTCCTATGTACAAGAATATAACTACTATAATACTGCCTCCTATGTACAAGAATATAACTACTATAATACTGCTCCTATGTACAAGAATATAACTACTATAATACTACTCCTATATACAAGAATATAACTACTATAATACTGTCTCCTATATACAAGAATATAACTATTATAATACTGCCTCCTGTGTACAAGAATTTAACTATTATACTACTGCCTCCTATGTACAAGTATGCAACTACTATAATACTGCTCCTATGTACAAGAATATAACTACTATAATACTGCCTCCTATGTACAAGAATATAACTACTATAATACTGCTCCTATGTACAAGAATATAACTACTATAATACTGCTCCTATGTACAAGAATATAACTACTATAATACTGCCTCCTGTGTACAAGAATATATCTACTATAATACTGCCCCCTATGTACAAGAATATAACTACTATAATACTGCCTCCTATGTACAAGAATATAACTACTATAATACTGTCCCCTATGTACAAGACTATAACTGATATAATACTGCTCCTATGTACAAGAATATAACTTCTATAATACTGCCTCCTATGTACAAGAATATAACTACTATAATACTGCTCCTATGTACAAGACTATAACTATTATAATACTGCCTCCTATGTACAAGAATATAACTACTATAATACTGCTCCTATGTACAAGAATATAACTACTATAATACTGCCTCCTGTGTACAAGAATATAACTTCTATAATACTGCCTCCTATGAACAAGAATATAACTACTATAATACTGCCTCCTGTTTTGAAAAATATAAATACTATAATACTGCCCCCTATGTACAAGAATATAACTATTATAATACTGCTCCTATGTACAAGAATATAACTACTATAATACTGCCTCCTATGTACAAGAATATAACTACTATAATACTGCCTCCTGTGTAGAATAATATAAATACTATAATACTGCCTCCTATGTACAAGAATATAACTACTATAATACTGCTCCTATGTACAAGAATATAACTACTATAATACTGCTCCTATGTACAAGAATATAACTACTATAATACTGCTCCTATGTACAAGAATATAACTACTATAATACTGCTCCTATTTCCAAGAATATTTCCAATGTCTTTAACCAGAAGGGCACATGGCTAGTGATGAGCTTCTTCCATAAACATTCATACAAACCCCAGTGCCTCGTGCCTGAGGTCATGCTGGGTGATGGAAAATCTTTTCAAATGGCATCTGTCAGCAGATTTTTAGGCTAGGTCTACACAACGACATTTGTCACTCCAATGTCGCGCGACAATTTTTATAATGATAGTCCATGGTGTCGCACTGTAACATGCGACATGCTGTGACTGCGACGCGACAGTCGCAAAAAATCCATTCGAAATGGATTTTTCTGCGACTGTCGCATCGCATTCGCAGCATGTCGCAGTGCGACACCATAGACTATCATTATAAAAATTGTCGCGCGACATTGGTGCGACAAAATGTCGCAGTGTAGTTGTGCTTTAACTGTCGCGCGACTTATTGTCGTCGTGTAGACCTAGCCTTACCAGTGAAACTGGCTGACCTGTTGCATGTACATTGAAATCATCTGTGTTGGTCCCATGTTCATATGTGCCTGTATTGCTGAAAAACGTGATGTTTTAATATATGCCAATGAGGCTCTAGGGGCAAAGGGGGCGTTGCCATTACTCCTAAAGGCTCAGCTCTCTGCACTTTGATTGATGGGACCAGACAATGAAAATGTCATCACACGTGGTCCTGTCAATCAAAGTGCAGACAGCATGGCAGTTGCAGATAGATCTGAGCCTTTAGGATTAACGGCAACGCCCCCATTGCTCCTAGAACCTCATTTGCATATTTTAAAACATCATTTTTCTCAGCAATGCGGGCACATATGAACATGGGACCAACACAGATGCCTTCAGCTGCCAAGTACACATGTAACACGTCAGCCAGTGTCATAGGTACAAAACTGCTGACAGATGCTTTTTAAAAACAGACGCATCACCTGCTCTTCCTCAATCTCTTCTCCTAATTAGTGAAGCTTCTCCTATTTTCTGAAGACCTGATATACAGTACAGACCAAAAGTTTGGACACACCTTCTCATTCAAAGAGTTTTCTTTATTTTCATGACTATGAAAATTGTTGATTCACACTGAAGGCATCAAAACTATGAATTAACACATGTGGAATTATATACATAACAAACAAGTGTGAAACAACTGAAAATATGTCATATTCTAGGTTCTTCAAAGTAGCCACCTTTTGCTTTGATTACTGCTTTGCACACTCTTGGCATTCTCTTGATGAGCTTCAAGAGGTAGTCCCCTGAAATGGTTTTCACTTCACAGATGTGCCCTGTCAGGTTTAATAAGTGGGATTTATTGCCTTATAAATGGGGTTGGGACCATCAGTGGCGTTGAGGAGAAGTCAGGTGGATACACAGCTGATAGTCCTACTGAATAGACTATTAGAATTTGTATTATGGCAAGAAAAAAGCAGCTAAGTAAAGAAAAACGAGTGGCCATCATTACTTTAAGAAATGAAGATCAGTCAGTCAGCCTAAAAATTGGGAAAACTTTGAAAGTAAGGGCTATTTGACCATGAAGGAGAGTGATGGGGTGCTGCGCCAGATGACCTGGCCTCCACAGTCACCGGACCTGAACCCAATCGAGATGGTTTGGGGTGAGCTGGACCTCAGAGAGAAGGCAAAAGGGCCAACAAGTGCTAAGCATCTCTGGGAACTCCTTCAAGACTGTTGGAAGACCATTTCAGGGGACTACCTCTTGAAGCTAATCAAGAGAATGCCAAGAGTGTGCAAAGCAGTAATCAAAGCAAAAGGTGGCTACTTTGAAGAACCTAGAATATGACATATTTTCAGTTGTTTCACACTTGTTTGTTATGTATATAATTCCACATGTGTTAATTCATAGTTTTGATGCCTTCATAGTCATGAAAATAAAGAAAACTCTTTGAATGAGAAGGTGTGTCCAAACTTTTGGTCTGTATTGTATATTTCACTTTGTTTCCTGCCATTTCTTTGAGAGGCCTCTTCATGCAAGTAATTGCCTCCATTTTATCTGACAGGCCACGCTTTAGTGCCAGGGTCTATTAGCAGGCAGTTGGATTTCCACCGGATCCTACAAAGGCCGATCACCGCTGCGGAATCTTTTCCTGCTTTGGTGACTAAATCCAGATGACTGCTGATTCATAGGAAAAAAACACAAGGACGGTTTTATCGTTTGTGTTGGGCGCTTCTCCTCATTTCCGTGTCAGTGACACATCCGTGAAAAAAAGTGTACGTGTTTCGACCGTGAAGGATCCGTCATTGTCCCGTAATGTCAGACTGTGCAGAGACACACCCCCAACCAGTAACCCCCAGCTGGACCTTCATGACAAACAGTTTTTAAAGGGAACCTGTCACCGGGATTTTGTGTAAAGAGCTGAGGACATGGGTTGCTAGATGGCCGCTAGCACATCCGCAGCTCGCTAAAGGACTCTGTCTCTTTTTATTCTCAGAGCTCCGCCCACCTATATCGACGGTCACCAATCCCTAGGGAGCAAAGGAGGGCCAATGGGCAGCGCTCTGCTGTCCTGGCCCGCCCTGCCCTGCCTTCTGGGTGTGACGCACGTAGTGGGCGGGATTGTTGCTATGGGGATCTAGAAGCGCGCCCCCGGCTAGGATCGTTGTTGCTCACTTCCTGTTTATATCGGATTAATGTGCACAATGGCTGCTTTATCTACTGATTTCCTTGATCTTCGCATAAGGCCTCATGCACACGACCGTTCCGTTTTTTTGCGATCCGCAAAAAACGGAAGCCGCCCGTGTGCCTTCCGCAATTTACGGAACGGGCGGCCCATTGTAGAAATGCCTATTCTTGTCCGCAAAACAGACAAGAATAGGACATGTTATATTTTTTTTTGCAGGGCTACGGAACGGAGCAACGGATGCGGACAGCACACAGAGTGCTGTCCGCATCTTTTGCGGCCCATTGAAGTGAATGGGTCCGCATCTCGGATGCGGACCAAAACAACGGTCGTGTGCATGAGGCCTAATAGGAAGATATTTGTAGATTGATTTAGACTAATTTGGTTTTCTTGTCCTTTCCTGTTTCTTAGGCCTCATGCACACAACCGTTTTTCGGGTCCCCATCCGAGCCGCAGTTTTTGCGGCTCGGGTGCGGACCCATTCACTTCAATGGGGCCGCAAAAGACGCGTTCCGTAGCCCCGCAAAAAAAAATATAGCATGACCTATTCTTGTCCGTTTTGCGGACAAGAATAGACATGTCTACAATGGGCCGCCCGTTCCGTTCCGCAAATTGCGGAAGGCACTTGGGCGGCTTCCGTTTTTTTTTGCGGATCCGCGGACCGCAAAAAAAACGGAACGGTCCTGTGCATGAGGCCTTATGGAGAAGTTGGGACAGGTTTTATTAGCCCCTATCTAATCTGACCCATTTCCCTTCAAGGGGTTAAGGCATAATTATTAACCCTTGATATTCACAAGCTGGATAGTTACGCTTACATAGCATGTCTATTACAGATACCACAGATGTACCGCCCCTCTCATGCAAAATTGCAATCACATCCAGACGACACTACATGACAGATAGTGCCCCTAGATGGAATTCCATGGGAGGGGTGAATTTTGGGGCATTAGGCAGTTCAAGTACACTCGTATTGTGAGAACTCTCTGAGGTCAGTTAATTCCTCGCTGAATCAGGGGTACAGAGGACTGAATCGTTAGATGGCTAATCTTTTATTGTATGGCGTATCCGTTTTTAATTTGAAGATCCACTTCGCTTCTGCCTTCAGGATCTTATTATCCCAGTACCCCCCTCTTCTCCGTTGGGGAATGTGTTGAATGCCTACAAATTTAAGGCACGATGCATTACCCCTATGTACTTGATTTACATGTCTTGCCACTGAGGTGTCCTTTTCATTGGCAATCAGTTATGGCCAGTTCGCATCGTTCGCCCGCGAACACATGCGAGCTGCCATCTTTTCTCACAAGTCCAGCGAGGCACAGGTAAGCCCTTACCTGTGCCTGTGCACGAGCCGGTCTGAAACAAATGCGGTCACCGGGAGCAGGCAGTTCCGAGAACAGCCCGATGAAGGCCCCCGGTGGCTGTTCTCGGAACTGCCTGCTCCCGGTGACCGCATTTGTTTCAGACCGGCTCATGGCACAGGCACAGGTAAGGGCTTACCTGTGCCTCGCTGGACTTGTGAGAAAAGATGGCAGCTCTGTTGGCAATGTCATTATAGTGCTCTCTCATGCGGCGTCTAAACGCCCTCGTTGTCTTTCCCTCGCAATCTAGAGGGCAGCTGCACTAGGCCAGGTAAACTACTCACGGATATCATACTCCGCTCCTGTATGTTCATGACAAAACTGCTAGTAATTCATTCCTAACTTCTAGATGGAATAATAGAGGAATGGCACAACATAGAGCCATAAGAATAGACGCTCCAAAATGACTTAGACATGTCAGGAGAGGTGACAGCTCCTCTTTAAAGAGCTATTCCCATCTTGGAATTTTATGGCCCAATAACAGGATACGCCATAACTATCCAATACCTCTTAAAATAGTGTCAGTCTTTACTCTTAGGTTTGCATTTTATTCACAAGCAAGGAAGATCAGGACAAATAGTTCTGTAGGCCCTGCATGGATAGGAGAGTATGGCAGTACATGGCAAATCATATATGTTTTTAAAATAAAATATTTCATTATCAAAGTGGCCTACAAGGCCTCCATCCTTAGAAGATGCAGAGGATCCTTTTAAGAAAACCACAGGTCATTTTTTTTTTACATATTCCTAAAACGATCACAAATATTGAGCTCTGGGAATCCCTCCTCCCGCCAAGACATTGTGCAGCTGGCCATGGTTGACTCTTGCAAGGCTTCCTGTCCAAATATTGAGATGATTAAACCTCCTCTGTCCCCTCCTTCTCCTGACGGGCTTGATGTGAAGGACCACAGTGTTGTGTTATGCCATGGTGGGGGAGATGTCGGCTGTCAGTCATCGCTGTCTGTCAGGGAGGGACTGGTTGTGGAGGACGCGGCGTATTAAAGCTCTCTTCATATTTGTGAAATTTGCTCCACTTTCATTAGAATTCCCCAAAGCCATCTGCTTCTCACCGAAAAAGATGCATGAAATTAATTTTTTTTTCAGGCAGAGGAATGTAATTCTTCAATGTATTCACACAGGATACAATTAGCGTGCTGGTTTACTGGGTCCCACTGACGGAAAAGAAACATTGTAGCAATACGTGGGAATCATCAAGCCATGGAAGAAATTAAGATGATGTTCTCGTCTTCACAATGGGACAAGATAACACCATGCAATAATCACAAAGTCTTAATTCATTGCAAAGGGAGAATGGGGTCAGCCAACCGCACCTCGTATGAAACGTCCATCACATGGTATGGCTTCAGGTGGCCATATATATTTCCCCAGAGGAAATGTAACATCACAAGTGTCCATTCAAATGAATGGTTGACGATGCAATATATGGTTGTACTGGGGCCACCAGAGGAAATAAGGCCACAGAGGTAACCTTTGGCCAGTAGATGAAAGGAGGAGACCTCTCTCTATGATGTCCATATACCTTATGGCTTCTCTATTTATTGCAACTTCTGGCGCCTTCTATTGCAAGGAGGCGCCCTTGCTGCTTCCTGATGAGCAAAACTAGGATTCTACCAAACCTGAAGAAGGAAAATATATTGATCTGCAGGACAGGAGGTGCCAAAATACCAGACTAATCGGAGGAACAACTAAGAGACACCACTTGTGTAATTCGTTAGCAGGCACTCACCATCTGTATTTCATACATATACTAGGTTTATTAATAGTAAATAGTAGTAAAATCCATAGTAATTATTCTATCATAAAAAGTGTTAAAAACCATACATGATCAAATAAGACATCAATTGAACATCAAACACGAAACATTTGCCATCCAATGTAAAAATATACTGGATAAAATGAAAATAAAATAACAATATAATAGCAAAGAGTGCATTCATAGACGCTAGGTAGATGTTCAATTGATGTCTTATTTGATCATGTATGGTTTTTAACACTTTTTATGATAGAATAATTACTATGGATTTTACTACTATTTACTATTAATAAACCTAGTATATGTATGAAATACAGATGGTGAGTGCCTGCTAACGAATTACACAAGTCTCTTACAAAGAAGTGATCAGGTGAACCACTTTTTAGCAGAGCGCTGTTACCATAGTGACAGGAGGGGTGAGCCACTATTAATCAAAAGCAATTCCAAGAGACACCACTGCCACTAAATTGAAGGCCATCTGTCAGCAGATTTGTCCCTATGACACTGGCTGACCTGTTACATGTCCGCTTGGCAGCTGAAGACATCTGTGTTGGTCCCATGTTCATATGTGCTGTGAAAAATGAAGTTTTAATATATGCAACAGAGCTTCTAGGAGCAACGGGTGCGTTGTCGTTACACCTAGAGGCTCTTCTCTCTCTGCAACTGCTGCACCCTCTGCACTTTGATTGACAGGACTAGGCAGTGTAAACGTCATCACATCTGGTCCTGTCAGAGTGGATAGGAGGACAATCAAAGGGCCACCAAACAAATCAGATTTTCATCTGATCCCAAAATCAGAAAGTGGTCTATATCACTTGTGGTTGGCTTAAGTACCCGACCTTCATCTCAGCCGTTCAACCTGAGACTTCATAACTGAACGTTTATTGATGTCTTCAAGACACAGTCGAGCTGGTCACTAAATTGGGCAGCCAGTAGTTAACTGTGTTGCTTTGCCCAATCCTGTCCTAGCAAAAACATCTTTACTACCCCCCCATACTAAAGTTCTCCTTCCAATCTTCAGTCACGCACTACAGGTGGCACAATTGTTTTATGTAGATCTGTACACATCACATCTATAACCAAAATATCTTTGTAGGCCTTGGCCCCGGATGGCACCTGGAATTCATTGACATCAAAGATGAGTCGATGAACAAGACTTTCCGCTTTCAATGTGACCGGTGGTTGGCCAAGAATGCAGATGACAAGCAAATCACAAGAGAACTCGCCTGTGCCAACAATGATATTCTGGACCTGAAGGAACGCACATGTGAGTGCATGCTCTACGGGTACTCATAGTTGGTGATGGGCAGTTTGTGAGTAACCCTTCTTATGCTTTTTCCAGCTTATGAGATTGTGACCATAACAAGTGACAGAGAAGATGCTGAAACCAAGGAGAATGTGTGGATAATTCTAGAGGGGAAGAAAGGAAGATCTAAGGAGATGATGCTGGAAAACTCCTCCAAGAAGAGGAGATTTGCACAGTGAGTCCTCTGGCTCTGCTTATTGGTTGTGGTACCAGTTCTGAATATGGTGGTAAAATTTGTAATAATTTAACATGATACACCTTTAGCTGCAGGTTTAGAACATGAAAAGCTATAATATGGATAATAACAGGAAAAATGCACACTGTGATATTATCTTACTAGGATAATAAACACAGTTATGTCATTGTACTGGAGTAATAATAAACACAGTGATGTCATAGTACAGGGATAATAAACAGTGATGTCACAGTACAGAGATAATAAACACAGTGATGTCACAGTACAGGGATAATAAAACAGTGATGTCACAGTACAGGGATAATAAACACAGTGATGTCACAGCACAGAGATAATAAACACAGTGATGTCATAGTACAGGGATAATAAACACAGTGATGTCACAGTACAAGGATAATAAACACAGTGATGTCACAGTACAGGGATAATAAACACAGTGATGTCACAGTACAGGGATAATAAACACAGTGATGTCACAGTACAGGGATAATAAACACAGTGATGTCACAGTACAGAGATAAACACAGTGATGTCACAGTACAGGGATAATAAACACAGTGATGTCACAGTACAGAGATAATAAATACAGTGATGTCATAGTACAGGTATAATAAACACAGTGATGTCACAGTACAGGGATAATAAACAGTGATGTCACAGTACTGAGATAATAAACACAGTGATGTCACAGTACAGGGATAATAAACACAGTGATGTCACAGTACAGGGATAATAAACACAGTCAGGCTCGGACTGGCCCACAGGGGTACAGGGTAATCCCCCGATGGGCCCCTGAGCAAAGTTGGCCCCTAGTCTTCTACCTCCTGCATAAGTGTCACATAACACATTAGATTTACTGCACTACATATATATATATATATATATATATACAATGTACAGCATCTCAACCCGCCTATGTTCATATAAAACACTTGTTAGATTATTTATTATATTTGAATGTATCTGTATGGTGGGCCCCCAAAATAAATTTTACTGGTGGGCCCTAGGTACCCCAGTCCAACACTGAACACAGTGATGTCACAGTACAGGGATAATAAACACAGTGATGTCACAGTACAGGGGAAATAAACACAGTGATGTCACAGTACTGAGATAATAAACACAGTGATGTCACAGTACAGAGATAAAAAAACACAGTGATGTCACAGTACAGAGATAATAAACACGGTGATGTCACAGTACAGAGATAATAAACGCAGTGATGTCACAGTACAGGGATAATAAACACGATGTCACAGTACAGGGACAATAAACATAGTGATGTCACAGTACAGGGATAATAAACACAGTGATGTCACAGTACAGAGATAATAAACACAGTGATGTCACAGAGAGGATAATGCACACAGACTATGTGACCTTGAGGCTGTATAGAAAATAGATGGGGCTACTCAATTACTTACTACTATTTACAGTCATCTCTAACTGCACCTTATTTCTGAGTGGAAATGCCCCCTCCTTAATTGTTGAACCCCATACCAATATATATATATATATATATATATATATATTGTAAGAAGGTACAAGGAATCATCGTGGATGATAGGTACGTGTCACCGAGGTTCCTGGCCTCGGTGGAGTAAGAGCTGTTTTTTATGTGTCAGCAGCAGTTGCTGTTTGACACCTTAATACTTAGTATGGCTATATAGCAGATCCGGGACGGCTCTTACTGGGAGTAGTCAAAGTGCTGGGTGGGTGACTACTCCCCATGTTCCAGGCTGAGTTTTGCCAGGCCTAAAAACCAGCCAGCACTGCCAGGTGAGGAGGATTACCTCAGTCTGACAGTGGAGCTCAGGAGGTGTGTGTGCTGGGATCTGAGGCTTGTGCTGTGCTGGAGGGCTGAGACCCGTCTGTAAGGGAAACGGCCCCCTAAAAGCCTGCTATGGACTGCTGGAGGTAGAACTGCCAACAAGGTGATTTTTTGATATGTGGACTTTCCATTGTGTGTGAACTAACACCAAGACTGCAAAGTGACATTTTGTTTTTTCTTTGTGTGAATAAACACGGAAGTTTGATTTAAGAACTGGTAATTTGCCTCTGTACTGAATCCACACACCCTGTCTACCAGAGCGAATCCCCACGATATATATACTGTGTAAATATCTAGATTATAATGTTGCATCGTTTCCCGATTCCAGCCTCTGGGGATATAGGACTCCTTTTAGTGCCATCTATATTTTAACCACCTGGCCACAAAGATAAAAAGAACAGGCCACTGTTGCCTCCACCCTCTAAATCATCCCCTTCTGACTCATATAAAGTTAATTGGTGAACTACCCCCATTTATGTTGCAGGGCCTATGTTACAGCTTCGAAACACCCTCTAAACTAGAGTAAGTGGTGTATAGTGTCAATGACGCTGAGTTCAAGTATATAGGGGGACATTTATTATGAATTATATGCCACTTCTTGGTGTACTAATGTCGAAGATGTTGCCGCAATGTTTTTTTTTGCGGCAAAATCTGTGACTTTTAGCCACTCACGCCACTTTTACCTAGTGGCAAGAAAAGGTGGCACGGTGTGGGCGGGCTGGCAGGCCTTTCTCATTTATCATTTTCCATGCCAGTTTTTGGTGTGGAAAATGACTTAAATCTACGCTAGCAAGAGAGCTGGCATAGATTTTAGTATGTCGCAAGGCCTGCTAAAGGAAGCGCCAAAGTTATGTAGAGGTCTCCACAGAACCTTGGAGCATCCACCAGCAGTGCGGAGGGATTAAGATAAATATCCCTATGATCGTTATCTTCATACTTACTTGCATTCTGACGCTGTGCTCCTCAAAAACATCAGTAAAGTGCATTGAGAGGACTCCTCGAGTCCTCTTTATTATGTGCATGAGCCCAGGAGTCCTCTCAATGCATTTTACTGACTGTTTTTAGGACCACAGCGTCAGAATGCAAGCGAGTATGAGGATAAAAATGATATACTTTAATTCAGCGTCATTGACACTATACACCTCTAGTTTAGAGGGTGTTTGGAGATGACAGATTCTGTTTATGGACCCCTGAAAGCAGGGGGAGCCAGCCTCTTTCTTCTTCACAATGGGATTTCTGAGCTGTTTGTGAAAACGAGGCATAAACGTCTGCCAGCCCGGCTATGGCTGTGGGATACCTAACCCTTGCACCTGCCACTTTCCCTGTGCACCTCCTCCTGCAGAGCCCTGCCACCTAATTTTTCCCCCACAGCACCCTTCACTTCCTATTGTCCTACCCTGCTCCTCTATAGAGCCTGTCCCTCCCTGCTTCTCCTGTCAGTCTGTTCCCTCAGCCCTCTCCTCACCCAAGAGAGCCCTATTATTTTGTGTATCGTCTTACTTACCCCTCACAGAGCTCTGTCACCTTTTGTCATTCCCTCTCTCCAGAGCCTATGCCATGTTTGCTCCCCCCCCCCCATAAAAATTGTATGGGACCCAGAAATTTCTGATGGGAGCCATGAATAAAGCCTGTCTGCTCCTCTCCCTCGGCCGTGTGCTATGTTTGCTCCAAGCATCTACTACTCCTTCAGTAAAATAATATTTTCTGACATTACGTTTCTTGGAATCCATTTTTTTCTATGGTAACATATTTGTCTTTGACAGGAACGCAACAGATGTATTCAAGTTCTCCTCCAAAAATGTAGGTGACATCGCTGCTATATGTGTCGGGCATTGTCCTAAGGATGGGAGGAAGTTTACACCTAAACCAGATTCCTATTGGCACGTGAAGGAGATCACCATTACTGAGACTGAGCTTGGGAACCAGTAAGTGATGAATCCACAGATATTGGGTGTAGTTGATTCCAGCACATAAGCTTGGTTACCTTTACTCGTTTTGAGTTTTATACTCCAATCACCTCCAAAGCTGTCCCTTCCCAGAATGCACTGCTGTCTAGTAACAGGGAGGAAAGTGGTAGAGTTTGGAATGTAGCTTTGGACATGAATGGAGGAGAAGATGCTGTGAGACTTGTGGAGCAGAGTATTTATAAACATTTAAGTTGGATTTTAAGTATTAAATTGTGTGCATAAACCAAAAGTGGAGTTCTCCTTTAAATTTAAAGGGGCAACACGGCTTGACCTAAATGGCAAAAGATTTATCTTTATATGAATATGTTAATTTTAACTCTAAGATGTATACACAGATACTACAGAGCTCATCACAAAACTTAGACTGTGAGATTTCTGGTTAATTTACAAAAAAAATTTTATTTAAAAAAGTATTCTTTAGAACCGCTTTCACCAAATTTTCTGTACAAAAAAGTCGAAAAGGCAATTAAATACATTAATAAATCTCCCCCATACTTCTCCACATCTCCTGCTCCTCCTCACATAGTACAGTATAAAACTGTCTACCTACAGCCACCACTAGTGGGAGCTCCGTACATAGGAATGTATACAGTTACCATTGACCTCAATGGAATCTGTAAAATCTCTTTTGCACTGAGCTCCCCTTAGTGGTGGCTGTAGGGAAGTGCAGTGGATTTATGTTAAGAAGAGGAAGAAGGAGTTCACCTCATAATTTAAAGGGTAAACGGGTTTGAGAAAGGATGTGGTTAATCACTTAGAGATGGTGTTGGAAATGTAAATTTTAAGAAAATATTCTCATGGTCCTTTCCATTTTACAGACAGGATTTCAATATTACCTTCATTTATTTTCCAGATATATTTTCAACTGCAATGCCAAGATCCCCCTGCGTAACAAACGAGATGACTACAAAGTCTTCGAATGTGCCAAGACCATTGAGAGCTTCGCCAGCCGAGCCCGAAGCTTGGTGCCCGTGAAGTACGAAGTCATTATAGTCACCGGTTTTGAAAAAGGAGCTGGGACGGATGCCAACGTCTTCCTCATCATGTACGGTTCTAACGGTGACTCCGGCAAGCATGCCCTGAAGCAGAAGATGAGGAACCTCTTTGAACGCGGAAAGACCAACCGCTTCTACATCGAGACCTTAGACTTGGGCGAGATGAAGAAAGTGCGGGTGGAGCATGACAACAGTGGGCTGAACCCCGGGTGGCTGCTGGAGAGGGTGGAGGTGACTAATTCTGCCACTGGTGTCACTACCATATTCCCATGCGGCAAGTGGTTGGACAAGAAAAGGGGAGATGGTGAAACCTGGCGAGAGCTCTACCCAGTGTACTGAAGACCTCACCCGGCATAGAGCTGCGTAGCTCACTCGTGTCCTCTGCCACTTCTATAAAATTAAGATGTATTTTATAACTTTTTTTGTATTCAGACTTTGTATAATGTGTATAAAAGATTGACTCTATATATAATAAAACCTCTCACTGTATTAATGCATAGACTGGCCAAGATCCAGCGGCTTTAGGACTATGGAAATCAGGAGAAAATAACTGGATAATGAACCTGATGTCATACACAATGGCAAGAAGCGTAATAAATGGATAAATTATTGTATTTCATTTTTTTAAGTTTTCCTTTTCTAGCCTTCCCTATATTCGGGGACCTACTTTATCCTCAGGACTAGGGGTTAAACAATGGTTGGTGAATGGCTGTTATCTGTGTTATAAGCTCTGGCTGCTGATCTGTCTTTTCTCCATGCTTTAAAGAGGATATGTTACCTGTCCTGATGTGTCTGTTGTAGTAACTACTTGTGCAGTGACCCCCGAGGAGCTGGTGGAGAGGATTGGAGCAGCAAAAGTTCTTCCAAAGTGCAATTTCTCTCCTCCTAGATAATGAGGTATGATGACTGGCAATGTGGCAGAAGATGACACTAGCTAGCTGACGCTGTCTCACGCTGGATTCCCACATGTAGCTGTAGGTGTCCCTTGTATGATGTAGACTTTTAGGTATGCCTGTCCTGAACTGTGTGATGGTGTCTTGACGTGTTTCTCACCATCTTGCAGCGGAAACTCGATAGCTTGACTTCTTGATCACTCTGCTGACTAAAATATGCTGCGGTTTGCAAATCTTCTGTGGCCTAGCACCCTGCAGTGTCTCTGGGGCAATGATGTCCCCCTAGATGAGCCACCTCTCTTGTCCATCTAGCCTGGAGGAGCAGGAGATGGATTGCATGCTGCTTCATGCCTTACTTTCCTCTCTAAAACTGACTTTAACTTGCTCAGCCCCTCCCTTGGCAGGAAGTCAGACCAGCCCACTACGACCAAGAGGGGAGGAATGAGATGGTAAGTACCATTCCTGTTTTCAAACATTGCTAACCGTACCCCATCTGCTGGTGTACAAATTGTGACATTATATTACATTACAAACCATTGCAGTTGCAATCGTACTACCCCCAGGTTTGGGGTACTACACTTGTATAGAGATGGCCCGAACTATCCGACGGCGAACAGTTCCCGGCGAACATAGCTTGTTCGCGTTCGCCTCTGCCGGGCGAACACATGCGATGTTCGGTCCGCCCCCTATACATCATCATTGAGCAAACTTTGACCCTGTACCTCACAGTCAGCAGACACATTCCAGCCAATCAGCAGCATACCCTCCCTCCCAGACCCTCCCACCTCCTGCACAGCATCCATTTTAGATTCATTCTGAAGCTGCAGTCTTAGTGAGAGGAGGGAGACTGTAACTGCTGCTGATTTAATTGGGAAATCGATAGCTAGGCTAGTGAATTCAGTGTCCACTCCAGTCCTGAAAGACTCATCTGATCTCTGCTGTAAGGACAGCGTCCTGACAGCACCCCAAAAAGCCCTTTTTAGGGCTGCAACATTAGTCTGCTTTTTTTTTTTCCTTTATATACATATTGCAGTTGCCTGGCCTGCCTGTGTGTGAGGAGCTGCAGGCCCACAGACTGTAGTGTGCCCACTGCCAGTGCTCACCCCTGTCATTCCGTGTGGCACAGGACTTTGCTTAAAAAAAGGCACTTAATTTTTACACTTTAATCTAAGGTTAGTTGCCTGCCAGTGTGTGTCAGGCTGACTTCCACTGACTGTAGTGTGCCCACTGCCAGTGCCCACCACTCATACCGGCTGGCACAGGACTTTGCATAAAAAAGGCATTTAATTTTTACACTTTAGTGTAATTTCAGCTGCTTGCCTGCTGCTAGTGTGTGTCAGGCCGACTTCAACTGACTGTAGTGTGCCCACTGCCAGTGCCCACCCCTGTCATCCCGTGTGGCACAGGACTTTGCTTAAAAAAAAGGCACTTCATTTTTACACTTTAATCTAAGGTTAGTTGCCTGCCAGTGTGTGTCAGGCCGACTTCAACTGACTGTAGTGTGCCCACTGCCAGTGCCCACCCCTGTCATACCGAGTGGCACAGGACTTTGCTTAAAAAATAGGCACTTAATTTTTACACTTTAATCTAAGGTTAGTTGCCTGCCAGTGTGTGTCAGGCTGACTTCCACTGACTGTAGTGTGCCCACTGCCAGTGCCCACCACTCATACCGGCTGGCACAGGACTTTGCTTAAAAAAGGCATTTAATTTTTACACTTTAATGTAATTTCAGCTGCTTGCCTGCTGCTAGTGTGTGTCAGGCCGACTTCAACTGACTGTAGTGTGCCCACTGCCAGTGCCCACCCCTGTCATACCGAGTGGCACAGGACTTTGCTTAAAAAATAGGCACTTAATTTTTACACTTTAATCTAAGGTTAGTTGCCTGCCAGTGTGTGTCAGGCTGACTTCCACTGACTGTAGTGTGCCCACTGCCAGTGCCCACCACTCATACCGGCTGGCACAGGACTTTGCATAAAAAAGGCATTTAATTTTTACACTTTAGTGTAATTTCAGCTGCTTGCCTGCTGCTAGTGTGTGTCAGGCCGACTTCAACTGACTGTAGTGTGCCCACTGCCAGTGCCCACCCCTGTCATCCCGTGTGGCACAGGACTTTGCTTAAAAAAAAGGCACTTCATTTTTACACTTTAATCTAAGGTTAGTTGCCTGCCAGTGTGTGTCAGGCCGACTTCAACTGACTGTAGTGTGCCCACTGCCAGTGCCCACCCCTGTCATCCCGAGTGGCACAGGACTTTGCTTAAAAAATAGGCACTTAATTTTTACACTTTAATCTAAGGTTAGTTGCCTGCCAGTGTGTGTCAGGCTGACTTCCACTGACTGTAGTGTGCCCACTGCCAGTGCCCACCACTCATACCGGCTGGCACAGGACTTTGCTTAAAAAAGGCATTTAATTTTTACACTTTAATGTAATTTCAGCTGCTTGCCTGCTGCTAGTGTGTGTCAGGCCGACTTCAACTGACTGTAGTGTGCCCACTGCCAGTGCCCACCCCTGTCATACCGAGTGGCACAGGACTTTGCTTAAAAAATAGGCACTTAATTTTTACACTTTAATCTAAGGTTAGTTGCCTGCCAGTGTGTGTCAGGCTGACTTCCACTGACTGTAGTGTGCCCACTGCCAGTGCCCACCACTCATACCGGCTGGCACAGGACTTTGCATAAAAAAGGCATTTAATTTTTACACTTTAGTGTAATTTCAGCTGCTTGCCTGCTGCTAGTGTGTGTCAGGCCGACTTCAACTGACTGTAGTGTGCCCACTGCCAGTGCCAACCACTGATACCGGGTGGCACAGTAGCTTGCCGATAAATAAGGCATTTAATTTTTAGACAGTAGTCTAAATTCAGTTGCTTGCCTGCTGCCAGTGTGTGTCAGGCCCGCTTCCACTGACTGTAGTGTGCCCACTGCCAGTGCCAACCACTGATACCGGGTGGCACAGTAGCTTGCCGATAAATAAGGCATTTAATTTTTAGACAGTAGTCTAAATTCAGTTGCTTGCCTGCTGCCAGTGTGTGTCAGGCCCTCTTCCACTGACTGTAGTGTGCCCACTGCCAGTGCCAACCACTCATACCGGGTGGCACAGTAGCTTGCCGATAAATAAGGCATTTAATTTTTACACTTTAGTGTAATTTCAGTTGCTTGCCTGCTGCCAGTGTGTGTCAGGCCCGCTTCCACTGACTGTAGTGTGCCCACTGCCAGTGCCAACCACTGATACCGGGTGGCACAGTAGCTTGCCGATAAATAAGGCATTTAATTTTTAGACAGTAGTCTAAATTCAGTTGCTTGCCTGCTGCCAGTCAGTGTGTCAGGCCCTCTTCCACTGACTGTAGTGTGCCCACTGCCAGTGCCAACATCATACCTGATCGTATACACACACTGGATGTTTTAAAGCACGTTATTCCAAACAATTTAGGAATGTTAGTTGATTTATGCCCTTTATGGATTAAAACCCGACTCTGCGTCCACTACGTAATTTTCCATGGGAGTTTTGCCATAGATCCCCCTCCGGCATGCCACAGTCCAGGTGTTAGACCCCTTGAAACAACTTTCTCATCACTATTGTGGCCAGAAAGAGTCCCTGTGGGTTTTAAAATTCGCCTGTCTATTGAAGTCTATGGCGGTTCGCCCGGTTCGCCAGTTCGCGAACATTTGCGGAAGTTCGCGTTCGCTGTTCGCGAACTGAAAATTTTATGTTCGCGACATCACTACACTTGTATTCCCCATGAAATAACAATTCTGAGCACTCTGCAAACCAGATAAAGTACAATAATGCCATAGACACAAAAAATATTCAAATGCTAATGCTACGCTTATTTATGAAGTGAGATGCTTGGCAAATGCATTGTACAAAACCATTTGGGCCCCTCTGCCAAACGTTATGGCGATCTCTGTAAGACGGGAACCTAACACTAAAAACTACCTGTTATGCGCCATAATGGCCGCCATAAAGTTCAGGAAGTGTTGGTTCAACATGAATGCTGGGTCAACTCTGCCTTTTACCATTTTTGGTGCCATAATGGCCTCCATTACTTCCAGGGGATGCAGGTACCAACATGCATGCCGAGCCCACTCCATACCTTTCCTGGTGCCAGACAGCTTCCAATAAATGTAGTGAGAGCAGACTACAGCTTTATACTGAAACTAATTAAAATCAGCCTATGGGGCGGACAGGCTATGTTTCTAGCCATGGCAGTGTGCACCTGTGCATTGGGATGTGCTGACTAACCCCCTTTTTTTGCAGATTTACTATGCTGGAGATGTGGCACTCCAGCGAGTCGTGCACTCCTGATTAGTCTGTCTGCCCGATAGGCTGATTTTAATTAGTTTCAGTATAAAGCTGAGGCCTGCTCTCACTACATTCATTGGAAGCCGTCTGGCGCCAGGAGAGGTATGGAGTGGGCTTGGCATGCATGTTGGTACCTGCATCCCCTGGAAGTAATGGAGGCCATTATGGCACCAAAAATTGTAAAAGGCAGAGTGGACCCAGCATGCATGTGGAACCAACACTTCCTGAACCTAATGGCGGCCATTATGGTGCATAACAGGTAGTATTTAGTGTTAGGTTCCCGTCTTACAGAGATCGCCTTGACGTTTGGCAGACGGGCTCAAATGGTTTTGTACAAAATGCATTTGCCAAGCATCTCACTTCATAAATAAGCGTAGCATTAGCACTTGAATATTTTTTGTGACTATGGCATTATTGTACTTTATCTGGTTTGCAGAGTACTGGTGCATTGTCTTTTTTCTCTATTCAGGCTCTGGTACACCATCAGCTTCTGGGATGCTCTTACCTCCTTCCTCCATTCACTAACGAATTCCTCTTGTCTCGTTTACTGTGTTCCTGATCCCGGCTTTTGTCAGGTGGTGTGGGGTGATTTTCTGGTCGGGCTGGGTTACAGTAAGTTGATTTTGGGGCTTTGCCTTGCCTGGGATCCATTGGTGTAGCAAGACTTTATGGTGATGGGAGATTTTACTACTATCATGTAGATGGCCCCAGAATGATAGCGCCCTCTTCTGGATTGTAAAGTGTAGAGGGAATCTGCCCAGCTCCCCTCGACAGGCACTGTTAAAGGTGCTCCGATGGACCTGGAGGAGATGCTTACAGAATTCCAGGTGGAATATTTCTGTTAGGCTGGAATCCCATCTTGACCAGTCAGGGTATGTGTGAGGGCCCCAGACTTCACTGCCATACAGGAGTATTGGTTCAATGACAGAGTCAAAGATTTTAAGCCAGACCCTCACGGTTGCTTTGAGGTGGAACAGTCGTCTTCTGATGTTGTAGAAGGTCTTGCATGCTTTGTCTTTCAGCTCCTCAATGGCTGATTTGAAGCTCCCAGTTTGGACAATTATCAGACCCAGGTAGGTGTACCTGTTGGTGGCTGTAAGAGGGCGGGTGTGTAGCGTGAAGGTAGGGGGCCTGGCTAACTTTGTTTTCCTTCTCTGGAACACCATAGTGCTAGTCTTTTTTAAATTGATGGGAAGGGCCCATGTGGTGCTGAATTTCTCCAGAATGACTAGCTGGGGGGGGGGCGTGGCTAGCCAGGCATGTGAGCGGCAGCAAGTTCGCTGAGCTCCCGCACTGAACCCGGCAATTTATCCTGTGGACACATCTGTACCTGCACAAATTATACCCTCCTGAGCCGCCGATATCGCCAGTCAGTTGAGGAGTGAAGTCCTGCTGCTTAGAACCACCGATCCTGCCGCCATGTCCAGAAAGAGAGAAGGACGGGGTGCAGCCAGGGAGATCCAAGATGTCGCCGGGCCCGACACGCCGAGCCGCCGGGAGCGCGCAGGCACAATACAGAAAGAGGCTGCAGTGAGACTCGGCAAGTATGCACGAGACGCCGCTCTTTCACAGGCTACAGGGGACAGAAATAAGCGGGCTTCATCTGCCAATAGGCAATTTATTGAGGAGGAAGAGGCTGGAGCAGACATAAGAGAAGTCTGCAGCCCAAATAGATATGATCCTCTGCTGGCCTGCGATGCGGACACCGGGGCGGATGCTCCTGATTCAGACACTGAAGAGCCCACACTTAAAGATGTTATGAGAGCCATTGCAAAATGTGGTAAATCATTAACTGCGCTGCAGGTGGGGACTATAAAAGAGGATATCTCCATTGTGCGGCACGATTTGAAACGTTTGGCGGAACGTACCACTGCCCTGGAAGATCGTATGGGGGATGTGGAAGATGCCATAACACCCATTAAGAGAGAGTCAGCTAACCAAGCACGCCAGTTGGATTCCCTCATGGCTAAGCAAGACGACTTGGAAAATCGCCTGCGCAGAAATAATGTCAGACTGGTGGGGCTTCCGGAAAAAGTGGAAGGGGCGAAGCCTACTGAATTCTTTGAGAAATGGGTGAAGGATCAGTTTGGACCCGAAACTTTGACTCCTTTATTTGCGATAGAGAGAGCCCACAGGGTCCCTACCCGCCCTTTACCCCCAGGTGCTCCGCCAAGGCCTGTACTCATGAAAGTTCTCCACTACAGGGATCGTGACATCATCCTCAGAAAAGCTAGAGAACTTCCGGAAATATCTATTGATGGGCACAAGATATCCTTCTTTCCTGATTATTCTATGGAGGTCCAAAAAAAAAGGGCGAGATTCCTTGATATTAAAAGACGGCTGAGAGGACTGGACGTCTCCTACTCCATGATCTATCCAGCAAAGCTGAGAATTGCGGCGTTGGGAAATACATCCTTTTTTGAAGACCCCAAGGAAGCTCTGCGGTGGTTGGACCGTCATGAACGCCAGTTAAGAGAAGCAAGACAGAATGTGGATGGAGTCTGAGCTGCTGTGATTCTTAAAGTCCCCGGCTATATAAGTATTTCTGGGCAGGGTGTATGACTGAGTGTGTGTTTGCGATATACCTCATAGAGTCTTATTGCAATGTAATCATAAGTGATATTAGTTTATTTCTCTACTATGATCCAATCCAGTCTTTGATGTCTATGACAAGATTGTTCTGAATGCATACTGTCCGGGAATCGGGCGGGAGCTCGGATACTAATGGTTTAACTGTTTAAGCTTGGTTATATACAGTTCTATTGAGCACGGTAGTGCAGTTAACTATGTGCTTGTCACCCCTCCACTGGGTAATATTTGTTACCCCTGGGCCTGATGACGCCGATGGGTTCTGTTGTTCTTTACGCCTCCAGTCCCGGTATGGGAATGCCAGGAGGGAACTAGTTGGCGAACTCAGTAACCCGCCTACGAGGGTTTATGTTGAGATTAAAAGGTTTTGGAGAATTTGTTTAATCTTTGCAGCCATGAGAATGTTCTTTAAGAGGTATCCTATTAGAAATTTTGTATTGTCTTCTAAAACTGACACTGTGAGGGAGAGGTCCTTGACTGAGCTGGCGAAATATTCACCATATGTAAATATCGAGTATGGCTAAGGCTACTTTCACACCTGCGTTCGGGTGTCCGCTCGTGAGCTCCGTTTGAAGGGGCTTACGAGCGGCCCCGAACGCAGCCGTCCAGCCCTAATGCATTCTCAGTGGACGCGGATCCGCTGAGAATGCATCAGTCTGCCAGCGTTCAGCCTCCGCTCAGTGAGCGGACACCTGAACGCAGCTTGCAGCGTTCGGGTGTCCGCCTGGCCGTGCGGAGGCGAGCGGATCCGTCCAGACTTACAATGTAAGTCAATGGGGACGGATCCGCTTGAAGATGACACTATATGGCTCAATCTTCAAGCAGATCCGTCCCCCATTGACTTTCAATGTAAAGTCTGGACGGATCCGCTCAGGCTACTTTCAGACTTAGAAAATTTTCTAAGTAATAATGCAGACGGATCCGTTCTGAACGGATGCAAACGTCTGCATTATCGGAGCGGATCCGTCTGATGAAACATCAGATGGATCCGCTCCGAACGCTAGTGTGAAAGTAGCCTAACTCAGTTAAATTCCTAAGTTGGAATGTTAGGGGCATTAAAGACGCAATCAAAAGAAGGGCGGTCATAGATAGTCTGAAGCAATACCAACCATTAATATGTTGCCTTCAGGAAACTCATTTAACATCAAACCCGTTTGCTTACCCCTCAGTGGGCCGGGCAATGTTTTCATGCCACGTATTCTACGTATGCCAGGGGTGTGAGCATTCTTATGCACAGAGCCATCCCATTTGAATGCAAGACAAAACGTGTGGATACAGAAGGGCGCTTTATATTTTTACATGGTAAATTATATAACACTGAATGCATTATTATTGGTGTGTATATACCCCCACCCTATTCACCAATAGTCCTTAAAAAGTTGATATCACTTATTATAGACCTCCCGAGTATTCCTGTGGTCTTATTGGGAGATTTCAACAATATGATTAACCCTGTACTAGATAAATTTAATGATACCACACTAACGGTTAATAGGGAAGTAACCCCCTTTGGGCGCATTTTACAGGAAGCTTCCTTGCTTGACTTTTGGAGACTTAGGAACCCAGAAGCTAGAGTATATTCGTGTTACTCAAGTACATATAAATCATTGTCTAGGATAGATATGATCCTTGGTAATGAAGAAATGGGCCAGCTACTCCAAGATATCGTGTATCTCCCTAGGCGACTATCCGATCATTCCCCTATCCTACTAACTGTTTGTTTAGTGTCCCCTTTAATTCGGGGAGAAAGGTGCTGGAAATTTAACCCATACTGGTTAACTGTCCTGGCTGATACATCTCATGTTAAGGAGGAGTTGGCTGAGTTCTTCCAATTCAACACACATACTTCCTCCCGACTTGTAGTATGGGACGCCATGAAGGCCTTTTTAAGGGGCATATTGATTGCCAAAGTTAATGGGAGGAGAAGTGAAAGTAGGGCTAAAGTACAGGAATTGCTTCTAAGGGTTAAAAATGCTGAGACTAATTACGTAATGACCCCCTCAGGAAGGAGAAAGAGCAGGGAGACTACTTGCCCTGCTGACCAAGGCTCAACACCAGACTAACTTTATAGCAGCATTGCGAGATTCTAATGGAGTGTTACATACCTCACCTGAGCAGGTAGCACAGATCATGTATACGTTCTATGCCTCCCTGTATACATCTAAATCTACAGCCATTGAGTCGGAGATAGAAAGTTTCCTGCACCCACTAGGCCTTCCCACTCTCACAGCTGAGCAACAAGCCATATTGGATGCTCCTGTTTCCCTGCGGGAATTAGAAATGGCTGTAGGTGATATGACTAATAACAAATCACCAGGGGACGATGGTCTACCTGTTGAGGTTTATAGAACTTTCTCATCTGTGCTATTACCTCAGTTATTAGAGGTGCTGAAAGAAGCCCAACAATTAGGCGAACTCCCAGCAACTATGAACAAAGCGATCATAGCGGTGATCCTAAAACCAGGAAAAGATGTCCTAGAAGCAGAGTCTTACCGTCCTATCTCTCTATTGCAGGTTGACGTAAAAATTTTGGCAAAAGTCCTGGCCAAACGCCTCAACTCAGTAATCACTTCATTGATACATACTGATCAGGCTGGATTTATGCCCAATATGTCGACAGCAGTGAATATTAGAAGGTTATACCTTAATATTCAGGCAGGCCAGGTCCGCACCTCGGATGCGGTGGTCGCATCTCTAGATGCGGCCAAAGCATTTGACAGTGTGGAATGGCTCTACTTAATATCGGTGCTTAAGGCTATGGGGGTAGGGGCAGGATTCATACAATGGATTAGGCTACTGTACGCTTGTCCTACTGCCAGGATTCAGGTGAATGGAAAATTATCGGCCTCCTTTAGATTATATAGGGGGACTAGGCAGGGATGTCCCCTATCACCATTGCTGTTTGCAAGGCAAGTGAGGTGAAAGGTATGGTGTATGGCACACTGACTGAAAAGGTCGCTCTCTATGCCGACGATTTATTACTATTTCTGGAGAGCTGGCGTTCATCCCTTCCTAAGGCCATGTCGATCATTAACGATTTTGGTAAATTATCAGGCTTATCCATTAATTGGTCCAAGTCGGTGATTATGGCACTGTCTCCAAATTTAGAGATTGACTCCTGTCATACAGCAGGTTTGCAGGTAGTATCAGCATTTAAATACTTAGGCATTCAAGTGTCAGCACAAATTAACGAATTTGCTAACCTTAATATACTGCCACTCCTAGATAAGTTTAGGAAAAAGGTTTAGGTGTGGTCTAAATTACCCTTGACTTTAATTGGTCGCACTAATCTTTTAAAAATGATACTTATGCCGCAACTTTTGTATATCCTTCATAATGCACCGACTTGGATACCACTTAAAATCTTCCACACTGTTAATGCGATATTCCGTGACCTTATTTGGAAGAAAGGGATTCCACGCATAAAGCTTGCTACTCTATGTAGATCCAAGACCCAGGGAGGGTTGGGTGTCCCAGACCCCTGGGTGTATTACTTAGCGGCCCAATTACAACATATCAGAGGTTGGGGAGAAAATGACACTGTTAACACAGTAGGAAGGATTGTGCAACATCTTATTGGTGGTAGATGTATAATGGCAGCCCTAGAGGACGGTACTTTTGACAAAATGGGAGGACAATATAGCCTTCTGCGTGTTATACATAAGGTATGGTGGAAAGCTAGGAATATAGCAGGAATTCGTGGATACACGAACTTTACCCCGATATGGCCGAATTTTACCTATAAGGAATTGGATAAAATCCCGTCTACCAAGGCCTGGGAACGATATGGTCTTGACCGAATGTATAAGCTATACACAGAAAGGTCCCTTAAGAGTTTTGCAGTACTACAACAGGAATATGAGTTACCTAAATCTCTCTTTTACGTTTACCTACAAGTTAGACATGCTATTCAGGCGCAGGGGAAGCAGGAGGAAATAATTCCCGCTGGAAAGCATATTATACTAGACCTTGCTTCTACTAGAGGGGCGACGAAAGGAGTAATTACACTTCATTATCTGAGCCTCATGGAAGCAATTCAGAAATCTCAACCGTTAAAATTGTATGACAAATGGAAGCAAGATATTCCCGGTTTGTCAGTAGAGCAGTGGGAAGATGTAGTAGAAAGTTTTCCAAATGTGGCAGTAAGTGAGGCTCATAGAGTCTCTCAACTCTTTCTATTACATAGGGTGTATAGGACACCGGCTTTGCTGTTTAGAATGGGATATCGGTCAGATGATACCTGTCAGCGATGTGGAGCTCATAACGGAGACCTGGTTCACATGATATGGAATTGCCCGAGACTTCGGCGCTACTGGATGGATGTTCGGGAATTAATCAACACTGTATATCATGTGCAGATTGATTTATCCCCTTTGGTATATATACTAGGTCATATGGGAGATATCCCTGTCACTCGTGAATTGAGGCTGTCTATCCTGAGAATATTATACCAAGCCAGGAAGCTGATAGCTTTCTATTGGATTGCTCCTGATCCTCCACTCTTGTCGCAACTGATAAACAAAATACATATACTAGTCAAACTAGAAAGCTATGTGTACCAGAAAAGAGGGAACAATAAATTTTTTTATAAAATATGGTCTTTGTGGATAGATCATTATGATGTTTTAGTCTAATGTCTGAAATGTAACAATGTAACGGGAGAGTAGATTTTTGAAAATTGAATGTTATCCTGCATAGTATTACTATAGTAAGCTGTAGTGAATGTATGTGAGGGTAATGTATGCTGTGATGGTGGGACATGGGGAGCCTAGTGAAGGACTTACCTCTGCTTTCATGGACGTTTCGTGATTAATAAGAAGACGTGAAAAATTGACCTTTGAACTCTAATTTATAATGTTTAATATAATGGCTGCAAGAATGGGCTGGGGAGGGTGGGGGTGGGGGGGATTGCGGGAGGGACGGGGAGGGGTTTTTCCTATTTTGTTGTATTGTTTACTATAAAATGCTATAAAATCAATAAAAATATTTGATTAAAAAAAAAGAATGACTAGCTGGTCTTGGAGACCTTTCTGAGTTGGTGATAGTAGGAGAAGGTCATACGCATACAGGAGAAATTTCACCTCAGTGTCATGGAGAATGAGACCTGGTGTTGAGAAAGACTCCAGAGCCGCTGCCAGCTCGTTGATGTAAATGTTAAAGAGAGTTGAACTGAGGCTGCAGCCCTGTCTGACTCCTCGGCTCTGCTGGAAGTAAGCTGTTCTTTTCCCATTTACCTTCACGCTGCATCGGTTCTCGGTGTAGGAGCTTTTGATGACGTTGTATGTCTTTCCTCCTATTCCGCCCTCCAATAGATTCAGGAGCAATCCTGGGGGCCACACAGAGTCAAAGGCCATTTTGAAGTTCACAAAACAAGCGTTTATCTTTCCCCGCTTTGTGTTGTGGACATGGCTCTAGATGAGGCGGTGCAGGGTGTAGATGTGGTCTGTGGTGCGGTGGTTTGGCATGAACCCTGCTTGGCTTTTACTGAGTACATTGTGCTGGGTGAGAAAGCCAAGAATTCTCTGGTTCAGGATACTGTTAAATAGTTTCCCCAGATTGCTGCTGACACATATCCCTCGGTAGTTAGTTGGGTCATACCTGTCCCCGCTCTTGTGTATTGGGGTTATTTCACCTTGGTTCCAGGCTTGGGGGAAGTAGCCAGGCTTGGGGGACATAGACACAATGTTGTACAGTTTTGCTATGGTTGCCTGCATTGCTGGTGTACTTAATCATTTCGGGTGGGATGCCATCTGTGCCGCTGGATTTCTTACCTCTTATGGTTGATATTCTCTCCGAGATCTCCTGCAGTGTTATGGGTGAGTCTAGCGGAAATCTTTAAGTATCTGTTCCATGCTCTTCAGTTTTGACCTCATTTTTTTTTGGTCTGGGTTACGTTCTTCTTTTGGGATGTCTCTGTAGAGGTCTCTGAAATGCTGGAGCCAGATGTTGCCGTTCTAAATACGGAGGTTGTTTTTCTTCTCATTTGTGCCCAGGTGGTTCCATAGTTCCCAAAAGGAGTTATCTTGGAGGGCATCTTGAAGCTGTGGAAGTTTGGTTAAGGTATATTCTTGCTTTTTCCATCTAAGGAGGGTTTTGTATTGCCTCTGCGTTGTGTCGTAGACTTCCCACAGGTTGGTGTTGTTGGGATCTCTATGCTTTTTATTTGAGGCCGATCTCAAGGTCTTCCGTACAGCTATATCTATCTATCTATCTATCTATCTATCTATCTATCTATCTATCTATCTATCTATCTATCTATGTCATATCTATCTATCATCTATCTATCTATCTATCTATCTATCTATCTATCTATCTATCTATCTCATATCTATCCTCTATCTATCTATCTATCTATCTATCTAAAATTATGGAAGAAAGGCAGCCTTTTGACTTCAGTGAAACAAGTGGATTCCTTTATTCCCCCAACCCTACAGCTCCTTCCTGTTGGCAGTCTATAGATTGCTTAGCTCCAGTGTGTATCATTTGCATTCCTTATTACTGAGCAATTGCATTTTTTTAATTTAATCTTGGTAGAAATTTGGCTTTTGCACACAAACCGGCCGTTCCGTGCATTGGGGACCGCAATATGCTGTCCCCAACGCACGGGCACCATCCATGCGGTTGCCGATGGAAACAGGCCCATTCAACTTGAAAGGGTCCGTGATCCGTCCGCACCACAAAAAAATAGAATATGTTCCGCACCGCACCTTCTGGATTGCGGACCCATTCAAGTGAATGGGTCCACATCCGTGATATGGTGAGCACACGGTCGGTGCCCACATATTGCAGACGAGCAACGGCCATCTGCATGAGCCCTTAGGCTGAGTTCACACTTCAGTTATTTCCATCAATTATTGTGAGCCAAAACCAGGTGCAGGTCAAAAACACAGAATAGGAAGAAATCTTTGCCTTATACCTTATCTCTGAGGAGCCTTAACTACTGGTTTGGGCTCACAATACCTGATGGAAATAACTGACCAACTAACTGAAGTGTGAACTGGGCCTTACCTGCTTCCTGACACTGGCTCTCAGCTCCGGTGCTCTCTGACATCTGCTCAGGTCCCTGGATTTCATCATCCATTTTGATGCTGCCTGCAACCAAATGGGCCATGGTGGTGACTTCTCCGCTTGCGTCGTGAATAAATGTGACTGTTGATACAGTACTTCAGAATTTGGGGCCCAGCTTTTAATTTCGCCCAGGGCCACAGTTTGTCTAAAACCGGCCTGCCACCAGATAATCATCTGGAAAATCAGGTAAACCGAAAGACCACAGCATTAAGTCAATTTATTTCAGTGAGTATATCCACAATTAAGCGCATGTGATGAAAAGCTTTATGGCGTTTTTTAAGTGGCAAGATGAAATGTACGTATCTAGGAGTAGAGTCACCATACATACTCATGTCCTTCTTCTGGGACCTAAAAAAAATTGTCCGGCCGGTATTTAAAAATTACCAAAAATGTCCAGGATTCTCAAGGGAGCGAGGGGGATTCCACCAGCTGGGGTCTATCATCTGGTACAGCAAAGCGCTGAAGGTATCTGTGATGACATCACCATCATGTGTTCAGTGCAGGAGGGGATGGAGCTTAGCAGTGGAGAGGAGAAGTGGTGATGAAGGACCTGTGATGAGATCACCATCATGTGTTCAGTGCAGGAGGGGCCAGAGCTCATCAGTGGAGATGGGAAGTGGTGATGAAGAGACTTGTGATGACATCACCATCATATGATCAACTCACCATGGGTTAGAGCTCAGCAGTGGAAAGAAGTGGTAAGGACTTGTGATGATATCAGTGTCATGTGATCAGTGAAGGAGGGGGTCAGAGTTCAGCAGTGGAGAAATGGTGAGACTGAGAAACCGTGTAGTCCTCTCCTCCTCCCTTTAAATTGTTCTCTGATATCCCATAATAACAGCCTGGACATGCTGGGAGCAGGGGCGGATTAAGTGCATGATAGGCCCGGGGCTGTCTACCCAACTTGGGCCCCTACCTCCATTTTAGTTTTGAATTTTTTTGTATGAAGATGCTGCGGTGCTTCGTGAGCACTACAGTCTCTTCCTAGGCCATATGACATCTCCAGACTAAAATAAATACCCCAAATTGGCTCCTACACTGAAAAATTTGGTCGCCAGATTTAAAATACATATACTGTAATTATAATAAAAAAGACTTGGAGGAGAATACAGCACTACATACCTCTTACATCCAGGGACATCTCCTGTCATGTAGACCTTCTCTTTCCTCTTCTTTTCCGTTTGACCCAGACCACCATGACAAATTATTTTAGCCGTATCTCGTCTCTACAGAGTTTGTAACACAGACACGTTAGATTTCTCAATTTTTCCATCAACCTCCCCATCCTGGTGTCCCCACAGTGTCATCCTGCTGCCTCTCCCAATACTGAGCCCGTTGTGCTCCCCAATGCCCCAGGTACTATACTGCTGAAAAAATTGTGACCCTAATAGACATAATTGGGGTCATTTATCAAACTGGTGTAAAGTAGAACTGGATTTTCAAAAGACCTGTCAAAAATGAAAGGTGGAATCTGATTGGTTGCTATGGGCAACTAAGCCAGTTCTACTTTACACCAGTTTGATAAATTACCCCAAATGTCCCTATAGTGTCTACAGCAGCTATAATGTCCCCTAGAGTGCCCCCAGTAATAATACCACCCTATATTGTGCTCCAGGTAATAATCCTTGCATAGTGTCCCCAAAAGTAATAGAATTGCCCCTACAGTGCCTCCCCAATAGCAATGCCCCCCTCGCTGCTCCCATATAGTAAATTACCCCACACTGCCCTCACATAGAAATCCCCCATAGTAATTTCCCCCCCACACTGCCCCCATATAGTAGTTTGCCCCCACACAGTAATTTCCCCCACACAGTAATTTCCCCCACATAGTAATTTGCCCCACACTGCCCCCACATAGTAATTTCTCCCACATAGAAATTTCCCCTGTACTGGCTCATATAGTAATTTCCCCCCACATAAAAATTTCCCCTGCACTGCCCCATATAGTAATTTCCCCCCACATAGTAATTTCCCCCACACTGCCCCCACACTATAGTTTCCCCCACACTGCCTCCACACAGTAGTTTCCCCCCACTGCCCCCACACAGTAGTTTCCCCCATACTGCCCCACAAAGTAATTTCCCCCACATTGCCCTTATATAGTAATTTGCCCCCACATAGTAATTTCCCCCACACTGCCCATACACAGTAGTTTCCCCCACACTGCCACACATAGTAATTTCCCCCACACTGCCCGTACACAGTAGTTTCCCCCACACTGCCACACACAGTAATTTCCCCCCACTGCCCCCACAAAGTAATTTCCCCCACACTGCCCTTATATAGTAATTTCCCCCCACATAGTAATTTCCCCCTCACTGCCCATACACAGTAGTTTCCCCCACACTGCCACACATAGTAATTTCCCCCCACTGCCCCCACACAGTAGTTTACCCCACACTGCCCCACAAAGTAATTTCCCCCACACTGCCCTTATATAGTAATTTCCCCCCACATAGTAATTTCCCCCACACAGTAATTTACCCCACACTGCAGTTTCCCCCACACTGCCCCACATAGTAATTTGCCCCACACTGCCCCCACATAGTAATTTCTCCCACATAGAAATTTCCCCTGTACTGGCTCATATAGTAATTTCCCCCCACATAAAAATTTCCCCTGCACTGCCCCATATAGTAATTTCCCCCCACATAGTAATTTCCCCCACACTGCCCCCACACTATAGTTTCCCCCACACTGCCTCCACACAGTAGTTTCCCCCCACTGCCCCCACACAGTAGTTTCCCCCATACTGCCCCACAAAGTAATTTCCCCCACATTGCCCTTATATAGTAATTTGCCCCCACATAGTAATTTCCCCCACACTGCCCATACACAGTAGTTTCCCCCACACTGCCACACATAGTAATTTCCCCCCACTGCCCCCACACAGTAGTTTACCCCACACTGCCCCACAAATTAATTTCCCCCACACTGCCCTTATATAGTAATTTCCCCCCACATAGTAATTTCCCCCACACAGTAATTTACCCCACACTGCAGTTTCCCCCACACAGTAGTTTCCCCCACACTGCCCCATATAGTAATTTGCCCCCACATAGTAATTTCTCCCATAATAATTTGCCCCAACACAGCCCCCACATAGTAATCCCCACATAATTCCTCCCACATAGTAATTTGCCCCCATACAGCCAGCCCCAATATAGTAATTTCCCCCCGATGTCTCTTCACTAATATGTCCTTCTGTGTCCCCCCCCCCCCACCATGTCCCCCAAAGTAGGCACATAAAATTAAATTTAAAAAAAAGCTAAATACTCACATATGTCCAGGGCCAGGCGCTTGCTCGCGGATGGAACGGGCCGGGATGACCTGCTCTGGGATTTCACTACCACATAGGCCTCAGACCTATGGCGGTGATCAGTGGTGGTACAGGGAACTATGAGTTCCCGTGCCCCGCCGCAGTATGTTGGCTTTCGGGTCGGCGTTGGGCCCCCCAGCGATGCTGGGCCCGGGGCTGCCAACCCGAACGCCCCTATTGTAATGTCCTATGATTTCACATAATAACAGCCTGGACATGCTGGGAGTTGTATGGCTCTCCTCTTATGCTCCCTCCCTTCCTATGATATATCATAATATGAGCCTGGACATGCTAAGAGTTGTCCTCACCTCTTATATCCCAATCTTGTAATGTCCTGTTGTATACCATAATATGAGCCTGGACATGCTAAAAGTTGTAGCCTTCTCCACTTATACCTCCTCCCTGTAATGTCCCTTGACGCTGGTATGTAGATTACGGTTTCCATTCTGTGTGTTATATCGTCACCCACTGTCCCGGGTTTGGTGTCCTACTTTTGGGGGTTGTGAAAGTGGTCGCCCTAGGTTTGCAGCGTCCAGGTTTTGCCTTTGTACCGAGGCCCATCCCAGTTGATAAGGCCGAGCTTTCCCACAAGTGAAGGTTTCCATTCCTGAAATTTTCGATGACATCATGTGTGGATGCTCCTCGCGCCTCGCTCCCTGTCTCCCTGCGGCATGGTGCACTGCGGAATGATTAGGATTCCTTAGAAATAATCAGCGTAGAGATTGCGAACGCTGGACGTGCACATTGCTCCGTGCTGCCATCTCTGCCCTTCAGCTCCTCATTTTGTTAAAAGTATTGATCGCTGCTGTAATTGGCTTGAAAGTGCATCTAGTGAGACCTGGAATTCCCAGATGCGGATGGAACCGGCTAATTGTCTGCGATGTTGCTGAACACAGCTGACACAAGCACGAGGAGGGGGGCGGTCGGATTTCTGAGGGTGACTTGGGAATAGCAGCAGCAGCTGAAATCGGCTCCATCCAGTTCACTGACTCAGGCCTCATGCACAGGATTGTGTGTATTTTGCGTTCTGAAAATACGAGTGCTGTCCGTGTGCCGTCCAGTTTTTTTTGGCGGTCCCATTGACTGCAGTGGGTCCATGGTCAGCATTTTGAAGACATATTCTATCTTTTTGCAGAATCAACATACAGGATGGATGCTGAAGGCACAAGGATGTTCCATGTGCTTTCCGCTTCCATAGGTTGTTCCGCAAAAGAGATAGAACGTGGCCTATAATTGGCCGTGCGGTCCGGTCACAGGAGCAGAGTTCACTCCAGGAAATCACGCTCTCACATGTAGCGTTTCTTTCCGCAGTGAACGCGCTTCTTTATAGTAGGCCTAAGGCCTCGTCCACATTTCCGTGTCATTTTCAAGTCAATGAAAAAAAGCGTCTGAGTGTCATCTGTGAAGATGTCCATGAATAGTCCGTGTTTTGGCTGTGTGTCCGTTTTTACCCTCCGTGTGTCATCCGTAATCCACGGACGATGGATTAATTTCCGGAGAATCTCCTTAACAGTCTTCAGTGGAAATTGGATGCACCACAGACGAAACAGGGATGGCATCCGTGTTGTGTCCGTGATTTTCACAGACCCTCAGACTTCAATCAGTGTGTTTGATCCATATCACGGACCAGTGTAGTGCATGTATCCGTGATTTTTTTACTGACCCACAGTGAAAAACGGAAATGTGGACGAGGCCTGAGGTTACGGTCTGATGGTGCGGCTGGCTACACAAGGCCATGCTACGTCCACCTCTTTTAATAATTTTAGACAATTTTACCCCAAAATCGTGCATCCATTGGTTGCCGTGGGTGGGCATGGTTTAGTTGTACCATCGGGTCATACCCTAAAACCATTGACAGTTGAAGTGAGTGACATCAGTTATCTCGTTGGAGGCAGGAAAATGGGCAAGCGTAAAGATCTGTGTGAGCTTTACATAGTGATGGTAATGACCTACCAAAAGTGATCCAAGAAAGGACAACCAGTGACCGGATCTCGGGTATAGTGCCAGTCACCATTACGATATGGTCTGTCTAATCCCTTAGGTACTGGATCGGAATCATGGTCATCCAGGAGTAAGCATTGTGCACAGTCCACGGTGCTGGTGGTCAATGTTTGGTCAGTCCTTGGCCTGTACTTACCTGCTCATGGCTTCTCAATTTCACGGAAAAGTATATCGGGCTACCATCTATCCCTGCATGTCCTCTGCCGGTACTGACCATTTAACGCTTTCTCTTCCCTGTAATAACATATTCTTCTCCCTTTCAACAAGGTCTGTGGTTTCCCACTTGTACCCGATCCGAATGTTGCTCTACGACCTTTTCATCTTTAATTAAAATGCAATAAATAAAACGTATAAAATGCATGTGAAATTAGAAGGCAGCCCGCGCCGGATTTCTATAATGATTTTGCTGCTGTTATTTATTATGCATCCTGTGCCATCATAACGCATCCGACTGGCAAGCACCTCGGGGGTTCTGTGGTTCCGTATACATCTATCAGCATACCGTTAATTATTGATGTCGCTAACGAGACAACATAGCGCTCCTTCTGATTCTGCAACGCTGGAATGTTCTAGAGAAAACAGGGCCCTGCTGAGACGACAGCGGAGTGACGCCATGATCTCATCCATATTCTTATAGGGCTCATCTTTCTGGTGTTCTGACGTGAGACGCCAGGCACAGGGCTATATGGTCCTGTCATATCTCTAAATACACGGGACTGTCATACCTCGCCATTACATACAGCCAAAGGATGCAATCGAGTCTACCATTGTTAGCGTGCATTCGGCCTGGATACTACTGAGAGATTGGAAGACTTTTAGTACCCATGTGAAGGTGTCAACTGGAACAAGACCAATTTAGCTAACAGAATTCAGCAATGCAGTCTCCAAGGTTCAGAGCTCTTCCCTAATGTCAGGGGTCGCATGGTGGTTAGCAGTCAGCACTGAGGTCAAGGTCCATATCTGTCCAGTTCCATATCTACATGGAGGTCTAGGTTCTTCCAGATATTCTGGTTTCCTCTACATACTACATTATGTTACTAAGTAACATATGAAAATAGAGGTCTCTTTCCCTTTGGTTATTGCATTTTTCTGCAGTGACTCGCTGGTTCACTGCTAAAAGGCTAATGCTATGATTCACTGCTAATGAGTTAGAGCGATATTCCAGTTATAAAATGTCCACAAGGTAGGGGATAACTATCAGATGAGACCCCCATTATCAGGAGAACAGGGGCACCGTACCCTTTTGAGCCCCGTGAAATGGACGAGCGAGTGGTCAGAACTGTGTGCCACTGCTCCAGTCGTTTCTCTGGGAGCATCGGAAAAATGCTATACTCAGTTTCATTTCAGAAAGAGCACCCCCGTACAAACATTTTAAGTGCTGGAAAGGGTACTTTTCAGCAAACAGGTGTCTCACAGAAGGCAGAAATACACCTCAGCCGTGTTAGCCCCCCCCATATCAAAATTTTTGAACAAAACATATGCAGTTGGTTAGATCTTTGTTAGATCAGGTTAGATCAATTGTTGTTTGCGTTAGATCTCACACAGAAGTAGAGATATTAACAGTTATTTTCAGGGGGGGCTAACCCGTCATCAGCCCCCCCTTATCAAAAAATTGACCAAACAATTAGCTATTTTGGAAGATATTTGTTAGATCCGGTATGATCAACTAGTTGTTTTGTTAGATCTCACATAATTACAGACTTATTAAGTGATTAATGAGGGGGGGCTAGCCCCCCCACATGCAATTTTCAGATAAAATTTGATGCAGACTAATAGGCCTTCATTAGATCCGGTAAGATCAAGTGGTTTCAACATTAGATCTCATATAATTACAGAGATATTATGGATATTTGGTAGTACATAAGGGGGGCTAGCCCCCCACATGCAATTTTCTGGTAAAATTAGATTCAGACTAATAGGCCTTTGTTAGATCCTGTAAGATCAAGTGGTTTTAACATTAGATCTCATATAATTACAGAGATATTATGGATATTTGGTATTATATAAGGGTTGGGCTAGCCCGCCCACATGCAATTTTCTGGTAAAATTAGATTCAGACTAATAGATCTGCATTAGATCCGATAAGATCAAGTGGTTTCAACGTTAGATCTCATATAATTACAGAGATATTATAAATATTTGGTATTACATAAGGGGGGCTAGCCCCCCACATACAATTTTCTGGTAAAATGTAATTCAGGCTAATAGATCTGCATTAGATCGGCTAAGATCAAGTGGTTTCAACGTTAGATCTCATAATTACAGAGATATTATGGATATTTGGTATTACATAAGGGGGGCTAGCCCCCCACATATAATTCTCGGGAAAAAATTCATTCAGGCTAATAGGCCTTCGTTAGATCCGGTAAGATCAAGTGGTTTCAACGTTAGATCTCATATAATTACAGAGATATTTCACATGAAAACACAGATATTAGGTAGTATTAAATAGGGGGGCTAGCACCCCCCCACATGCAATTTTCTGGTAACATTTTATTCAGACTAATAGGACTTCGTTAGATCCGGTAAGATCAAGTGATTTCAACGTTAGATCTCATATAATTACAGAAATATTATGGACATTTGGTATTACATAAGGGGGAGCTAGCCCCACTATTTAATACTACCTAATATCTGTGTTTTCATGTGAAATATCTCTGTAATTATATGAGATCTAACGTTGAAACCACTTGATCTTACCGGATCTAACGAAGGCCTATTAGTCTGCATAAAATGTTACCAGAAAATGGCATGTGGGGGTGCTAGCCCCCCCTCATTAATCACTGAATAAGTCTGTAATTAATGAGATCTAACAAAACAACTAGTTGATCATACCGGATCTAACAAATATCTTCCAAAATAGCTAATTGTTTGGTCAATTTTTTGATAAGGGGGGGGGGGGGCTGATGACGGGTTAGCCCCCCCTGCAAATAACTGTTAATATCTCTACTTCTGTGTGAGATCTAACGCAAACAACAATTGATCTAACCTGATCTAACAAAGATCTAACCAACTGCATATGTTTTGTTCAAAAATTTTAATATGGGGGGGGCTAACACGGCTGAGGTCAGAAATACTAGAGAAAGGATTTCAAAGCACACATTTGTAAAAATGAAAAAAATTACTAGCAGACCCCAATTTTTCATTTCTACAAGGGGTTAAAGTAGAAAATGCACCCCAGTATATGTTCCCTATTTTCTCCCCTTTTTGCAAACACGATATATGTGCTTGTAGCCTGCTGTATGGGCGCATAGCAGGTCTCTAGAGGCAAAGTGCAAAATATGTTTTTTGCAGGCCTGAATAAACAGACATGGATTTTAGCTGCCATGTTGCATTAAATAAATTCCTGAGGTTCCCAGAAATGAAAAACCCAAGAAGTGACCCCATTTTGGAAATAGCACCCCCGTACGAACATTTTAAGTGGTGGAAAGGGTACTTTTCAGCAAACAGAGAAAGGATTTCAAAGCACACATTTGTAAAAGTGAAAAAAATTACTAGCAGACCCCAATTTTTCACTTTCACAAGGGGTTAAAGGAGAAAATGCACCCCAGAATGTGTTCCCCATTTTCTCCCCTTTTTGAAACACCCCATATGTGCTTGTAGCCTGCTGTACGGGCGCACAGCAGGGCTCTAGAGGCAAACTGCAAAAATATGGATTTTGCAGGCCTGAATAAACAGACATGAATTTTAGATGCCATGTCGCATAAAAAAAATTCCTGAGGTCCCCAGAAATGGAAAAACCCCAACAAGTAACCCTATTTCGGAAAGAGCACCCCTGTACGAACATTTTAAGGGGTGGAAAGGGCACTTTTGACCTAACAGGTGTTTCATAGAAATGAATATGTAGTGGTTGGTGAAAAGTGGATATGTAAGCTATGCGGACTAAATCAGAGATATAATGAGGGTGGTTATGCTGAAATCAGCAGGTCTGACTGCTGTTTATCTGATGTATACAGGCACCGTACACCGGCACCATAAAAATTTGCCTTAAAGCAGGAAATATAAAAAAAAAAAACTAATCGTCGCATATTCAATCCCCCGCTGCTCCAGCACGATAATTTGGTGGTCACCGTCAGTGTTTGCTTCCCTGTAGCGATTACTGCATATCACGTAAATCCATGTGACCACTGAGCCACTCACTGTCCTCAGTGGTCTTGTGCCATACATGCAAACGTAACTGCTAAGGCCAGGGGTTGTACGAGATGTCACTGCTGCAGGGAAGTAAACAAAGACCACTAGGGCCCACCGGATGCTGTAGCTGCGTTTTATTTGAAATCTCGGATAAGTTGCTGAATAGGTGATGACAAATACTTCTCTCTCTCTTGCAACTTCTCACATGTGTATGTCTGGAGAAACTAAAGTTGGCAACCCTGCAGCGATGAGGAGCTCCTGAAGAACACAGACCTCATGCCCGAGGCGCTCATAGCTGTGCTCCAGCAGGGAGCCAGCATTATCCATCTAATTAGATGGAGTTCCCCTTTAAAGTGGAGTTCTGTCTCCAGACTTCTTACCCGGTGAAGGAATGTAAATGACACAGGAAAGATTTGCTTTAATAACTCTGGAGAATTCCTCTCTATTATGTAGCAGCAGGAATAGAGAGCTGTTTATGAGGCCGACACATCAGAGGAGGAAAGAAATAGATTTCTGCGTTAGGCAGCAGGAGGTGTCATAATGATGCATCTAATTAATGTGATATTAACTGAAACGAAATGTTGTTCCTGATTACACGGCTAATTATGCATTACCTGCTCATCTGCTGATTGCGTCAGATGGATCTATATGTGGAAACTGTGACTGCACTGCCAGATATGCGTTCTCCAATGTCACCCAGTGCACAAGGAGAGACATCCTAGGGCTTCTCCTCAACGTGACCCAATTGACCAACAGGACTCACCATCTGTGGTTGTCTAAGCGTGTCATACGAATTAACGTCAGCCGAACCCCGATTTTGGGGCCCTGTAATGTGTAGGAGGTGTCATGCGTTTTCCTTGACAGCAGATGAAGGGTTGGGCCAGGGGTGGACTTGTCATAGACTCTACAGGGAAACTTCCCGGTGGGCTGATGCCCAGGGTGCCACCTGAGCCCTCCTCACAACCCCTCCTGCTCCCTCAATTGAACTGTATTGCCATCCTAAGGCAACTGGAGTAGGAGGACAGGACGTGGCGGGAGGAGCGGGCCACCACAGAGGGGCAGTTTTTGGGGATGTATTTTGTGCTGTTGCTGACAGTAATTTGTGATGGACTGTGATATTTGGCTCTGCTGGGGCGGTCTAATGTGCTGCAACATGGTATTGACGGCCCCGCCTACTTCTGTTGACTCTACCTTTTGTCCCTTTTTGGCCCCACTACAAAACAGGGCCACTTTTCGTTTTTTCCAGGGCCACTTTAAGTTCCAAGTCTGCCCCTGTATCGGGCTGTTGGATGTCAATAGCCAAATTGGCTGCTCTGCCGAATTTTACAAAAAAATTGTCTTTGCGCATTGATTTGCGCATTTCTATGTAAGTAGTGGGTGCAATTGCGATTGCGCCGTTCCCGTCATCTTGATTGAAGATCTGGCGCGAAATCTTGACAGATGGCATGGTGACATCATATGTCACCGCGCACAGGATTTCGTGTAAGATCTTCCAGAAAGATGGCGGCCGGCCTGTCACACTATTTCAGGTAAAAATCGATTCTCTACCACAAAGCACGAGGAAATTCTGATTTGCGCCAAATCAAATTCATCCTGAAATTCGGATCGAAGTCCACTTCGTAGAGTTTGATTTCAATCTACTCAATCTTTTTTTTCTTAAGAAAGATAAGTCACGGACAGAAGTATGTGGTTGGAGAAGAGGTGTCTGACAGAGGAATGATCCCCTTTCAGGACACCTGCACATTCAGCGGAGCCAAGCATGCATGTATATGGGGGTCAACCAACAGCAATGTAAAGTGTATGGCCAGCTTTAGATCCTACACAAGGTCTGCCCTGTTAAACATAATGTCATTTACCAAGGTCACATCAAGGTTGGTGGAGCAAGGCATATGCTGGGCGGGTGATTGGATAAGAGGTTACGGAGCTGACTCTCCCATGTATTTGAGAAGTGCTGGGGGGGATTGGGTAGGGTGGTTGAGGTCCCTGAGAAAATCCCTTTCTACTCTCCTTGTAAGGGCTCATGCACACGAACGTATTTTCTTTCCGTGTCCGTTCCGTTTTTTTTGCCGACCGTATGCGAAACCATTCATTTAAAAAACGTGTTACTCTGTGTGCATTCTGTTTCCGTATGTCCGTTCTGCAAAAAAAGAGAACTTGTCCTATTATTATCTGCATTACGGACAAGGATAGGACTGTTCTATTAGGGGCCAGCTGTTCCGTTCCGCAAAATACGGAATGCACACAGACCATCCGTATTTTTGGTGGATCCGTTTTCTGTCTACCGCAAAATACATATGGTCGTGTGCATGAGCCCTAATTCAGGAAGACAAACCAGCAATGTTTTATTTTGGAAACCCCCTTTAATAAGATCTGTCAACAGCAAGCCTCCTTGTTGATGGTTTCCAGTAAAAACTATTTTTTTATACACTTTCTACATGAAAAAAAATAGAAAACAGGGAAAAGCCGATGTTGATATGTAGAAGGAAAGATTTCGAATAGGTCCAAGGTATGGCGTCAGTTTGAGAACATCCTCCCACGATTCTCACCCAAAGAGATTCCCCCTTTATATTTCCATGGCCCCATTCTCCATCTATAAGAATCCATGCTGCTGTCCGGTATAAATATTGGAAGGGAACAATTCAGGCATACACAAGAGCTGCACAGAAAAAAAAAGTCACAAAATAAAATAATAAAAAAAAAAAAAAATCAGAAATAAATAGTAAGCAATGCAATTGGATTTATTAGTTATAAATAAAGTACAAAAAATTCCACAAAATGTGAATCGAAGCAAGTACACAATTTCTAATGTCTCCTTTGTAATGCACTATTGCTTTCATATTGATAATAATAATAAATAATTTTCTAGCATTTTTTATTCTCGCCTTTTTGCCTTTTTTTTTTTTACTATAAAATATTCTATATGTAACAAAATGTTCCACCACAGCAAATCAGACAGTAGTAGAGATCACAAAACCGAGAATGACCATTCCTCTCACCCACATTATTAAACAATTACACAAGGAATTTTCTTTTTTTTTCTTCTCTTTGTGTTTAAGTTTGAGTCGGAAAAACTATTTGGCCACTGCACACGTAGAATGCATAATGATGGCGGGCGACACCTCACCGACAACTTCTGTCACTTGACGGGTAACAGAAAAGCTAATAGAAAGTCACACAGACGGATGTGGACAGATACAGATGTAGCCAATGTTAACTTGAAATTGTCACTGTTGATGTTTGCTACATCTGTAGACAGATACATAGATATGAAATGGAGAATAGATGGATATATAGGTAGACATCTAGGTGGAGAGATACATAAATGTTGCAAAGCCATTGAAAAAGTCAAGTTAATGTTTGCTACATCTGTAGATAGATGATAGATTAGATTAATAGATATAAACTAGACAGACAGATAGAAAATTAGATAGACAGACATAGATACATAGATACGTAGATAACAGATAATATATACATACGCTACATATATACCTTAGATATGATAGATAGAAAGGAAGATAGAAGATAGATATTAGATAGATAGATGTGGGATAGATAGATAGATAGATAGATAGATAGATAGATAGATAGATAGATAGATAGATAGATAGAAGATATATATTAGATAGATAGATAGATAGATAGACAGACAGATAGATAGATAGATAGATAGATAGATAGATAGATAATAAATAATCATGGAGCTGTCCATTGACTGATGTTGGCAGGGTTAGTATTTAGTGTCCCTGTATATGGCAGCTATGGTTGTTCCACACCAGGTGATGGGATTTTTGGTAGTGGAGGGTGTAATCAGAGTGACCCCCCTCTCAGATATGTCCATATTACTGCGCCACTTATCAGTGCTCCTGATTTGCAGTCATTGAAAGCTTGTGTCGTCTGTCTCCCTCGCCGCCCCCTTTATTACTTGTCGAGACCTTGGTTCCCCATCTCCAGTGTTTGCTCTTCAAGTATAAAATGAACGTCATGTTCTCCACTTTATATATCCGCCATTATTTAAAATGAATAGTGAGGCACTGACTACATTTCCAGTACATTGAATGTAAAAAACATTAGCTCAACACAAATTGTAGACGTAGCAGAGCTGAACCAGTCCTTTAACTATTTGGAGCTACATCATTAGTAATAATGCAGTAGGGTGACCCACAATTTTTTGGTAAAACTGCAGAGAACACACACGATGACAAACTCCGCTCTACTACATTTGCATCTTCCATAGGTGTAATTACAAGGTTTTCCAGGAATTCTATATTCGATTGGGGAGGTCCAACTCCAAACAGGGGCATCTGAGCGCTGCGCCCACTGAATAGTAGACCAAGCACAGCGCCTGACATTGTATAGTGGCTGTATTTGGGATTGCAGCTCAATGCCATTGACTTGAATGGGGCTGGGCTACGCGTGACTGATGGACGCCGTGTCACTGGCCAAGAAAGAGTCCCACCGATCCCGAGGATAGGTCATTGATAATTAAGTCCCTGACAACCCCTCTAATCCAATGATACATGAATTGTAGTTCTTGCAGCTATTGTCTAATATGTAATACAGTAAAATTAATAAATATGTACCCCCCTGTCCAAAGCCAAATGAGTGACAAATGGCCGACAAAAAAGAAAAATAAATTACAAAAACGAGCTTCGTAAAGACTTGATTATAAAACTTTTAATTATAAAAATTCCAAGTGACAAATGAGATTGTAGAGAGCGCTTGGCATTGTTTTCTACCCTCCTCGCGCTTGTCTGGAGAACAGTACATTGGTATGACAACAATACAAGCCATTATCAAAGCCGACAGAAGTGGCGCCTTAAAAACTCGCTCTGTGTGACGCTCTGAGATTAGAATAATTGGATTTTTACATTAACTTTGCTCTTACTCATTTCAAAGTGAGAACATTACATTTTCCACCAGGTTGCTGGATAAATTAGTCATATTTTACCCTATTACTGCGGGATGACTCTTTGGTTCTTCAAGGGAAATGCAGTTTATTTGTATTATGAAGAGCTATAGACCGGTGAGACATAAAGTATTCATGGATGGCACAATCCTTTTCTGCCTTTACAATTTAAAGGGGAACCTGAGATTCCCATTGTAGGATTGTTCATTGAGTTTCCTATAAAAAAAAAAAGCGATTTGGACATCATGGATCCATTGCCTAGCTACAGATGATACGGCCTACAGGAGACAACACTGGATCGTCGTGATCCAACACTGACTCTCCACTTCTCTGCTCTTATTGAAATAGAGGGGACGGTTTCTTTAAGGAAAACAATTTATACTCTAAAGATCAACTGATCACTCAAGTTCTTGGTTTCTTTAAGGAAAATAATTTATGCTCTAAAGATCAACTGATCACTCAAGATTGACTAGTGATGAGGTTATATTCAGCCACACATTTATCCTGCAGTGGCCACTACTGGGGAAAAGTAGTATTACAGGTCGCTCATTGAAATGAACTTCAAAGGGGCTTTCCAGAACTTAGATATTGATGACCTATCTTGAGGATAGGTCATCAATATCAGATGGGTGGGAGTCCAGCATCCAGCACCGGTGTTGGGCAACTGCCAGCGCCAGAAACTATATACTGTGGATAGAGTCTTCCATTCATTGTAGTTTCCAACACTGGCCTTCTGCAGCTAAGCTCCCATTCACTTGAATGGCCACTTCACAGTGGTTGAAACCGTCTGCTTTCAGCTCCTTCCATTGTATAGTGGTCTGCACCTGACTCTAACAGCTGATTGTTGGGGTTGCTGGGTATTGATGACCTATCCCGAGGACAGGTCATCAATATTTGTCCTGGGAAGTCTCTTTAATATTGAACCAATTATGGGTTGGGTCCTCCAGAGTGTCTGGACACCATATGACTTCTATCTGCCCTAACAGAACATATCGATAAGTGGTATGTTTATGAGACAACCACTTTGAAGAGGTTTCCCACTCAAAAACTACCCAGAAAATGCTAATAGTTAATCACTTTATATGTGTCCCATGGCCTATGAACAACAATTATCACTGATCACAAAAAACAGGACTGCTGGTGTGTATGGCATGCTCCCAACCACCACCCCATTCACTTCTGTGGGAAGGCCGGAAACAACCGAGTACTGGACTTGATGGTCCCATACACAGTGAATGGAGTGCTCCATTTAGACAGGGAACTTGTGGACCATGCATGCAGGTGAATCATGCATTTGTCACCTATCCTGTGAATAGGTGCTGAATGTGGAGCAGCTCTTTTAATATAAACTCTCTTGTAATATGAACTATTGTCTGCCTAGGCAGAAAATTCTGAGCTGACAACCACCATAGGCAGCCATTATAAATTTATAGGAAGTTGTCACCTTTGTCTTGGCAGCTCAATCATCTGGAAGTCCCACCCCTTTAGCCCCTACTTGTGGCTGTTCATGTGAGCCCGTGTGATCTGCTCCACAGTAAATGTTGGGCGCTATAGTTTGTGGGTCGATGGAAGAAAAAGGCTAGTGTCGATTCGAACTATGACAAAAAAACGAGGCAAGAAACCTTCTTTTTCATAGATAAACATCAGTTTAGTTCAGTATCCTACACTGCATGGGTATGTGCAGCTTGCATGACATCACTGTAAAATATGTGCATATATTTAAGTGATAGCAGCTTCATGTGACATACATGTTACTTGTAAAAGACAAAAAACTTGAAAACTCTCTATAGAGAGCAAATGGCACTGCCATGGAAGGGTGCACAATAACTTCCACAGTCCTTCCACTGGTTTGAAATCGTAGCAGATTTTAAGACTGGTATTATCTATACTGTACATATTGTATTTGACCAATCAACTATACTTCATATATTGTATACCTTTTTGTATAATTTTCCTATAAATAACCATAATAGTCATTAGAAATCACCGCACTGACTTTGGTTCTTCTCTTCTGTATCCATTGCAGCAAACAAACCTTGAAATCCAAAAATAGAGCTTAACCCCCCAAAAAAGAGTCTTTGGATGTCATCCAGAAATTACTAGGAGGAGTGGTTGTGGCCCCATTAATGGTGCTCAGAAATTCCTAAAGATACTCATTGAGATCACTGGTGTTTCAAAGAAATTGAACATTTTTGAGCTATAATTAAGACTTTGTTTTCTCTCTCAAAAAAAGAAATAAATAAAATATCCAGTGGTTAAAATTTTTATTCAGCCATTTAATATATTTTTGGAAACCTGGGTGACAATCAAAAATGTTGCTATTACTGTTCCCATGAGTGGTGTCACCTAGAGTCCCTAATAGCAAACAATCAAGAATATCAATTAGAACAGGGATGCCCAACCTTTGGCCCTCCAGCTGTTGCAAAACTACAGCTCCCAGCATGCCCTAAGAGCCTACAGCTTGTAGCCTACAACAGGGCATGGTGGGGGTTGTAGTTTTACAACAGCTGGAGGGCCGCAGGTTGGGCATCCCTGAATTAGAACAATAATGTTGGCCCTGTGGACCACCACTTCATTTCCAAATAGATCTCAATAAGAAGTGTCTGAAAAGTATTTTTTAATGACTTAACAAAAGAGGGCGATTTAAAGGGATTGTCCACTTTTTACAATCACATTTTGTTAAAATTTCACCAAAATGAAGTTGATCACACTTTGTACCAGACCTATAGTGATCAGTTAGGAAATCTGGCAGCAAGTGTTCAATTTTCCCTGCAGAGCCACCACAGGGCAAATTAAGTATTACATGATAACTGTTAAAATTAATGGGTTGGGTCCTCCAGAGTCTGAGATGGTCTTCTAGACGTTCTCTGCTCTGGTTAATTGATGAGATTTCAGAATGAGACAACCCCTTTAAGGAATTCTCTTTATTTTATCTAATGCCTACATATTTTTTTTTTTATTTTTTTTTATCGAGTTGCTTTCCACCCAGGTATTCCAATAATAATTTGCAAAGAATTTCTTTTTGGGCAACGGTCTGTTTGGCTTCAAGTTTGTTGTACAAGAATTATTTAATAGACAGTGAGGAAAGTGAAATGGTCATCTCGGTTCGATTATGAGTGCAAATAATATGTATATGTGCTAAACACGTCCACTATATTGCAGTTATCCACTAGGTCACAGCATACAGAATCGAAGGTTTGCATTCGTAAGGAATGTATCCAAGATTACAGCACCACAGTAATACAGTTCATAATCACACACCCTGAATTATTATTACTTGTTTTTTTGTTTTTTTTTCCCACAAGATAAAGATTTCATTTGTTTAAAAGTTACTATCACATGCAAAGCATTCCAGTCCAGAGCAATGCAAAATATGAGGTAATAGGAGTTATGTATATTTATAGATATCCATATATAAAAAAAAATTAGTATCGTCTCTAAATAAATAAATTATAATTAAAAAGGCCAAAACAACTATAAAAATAATTAAATAAGAACCCACAAAAAAGTCTACAAGTTAGTCATAAATTATGATTGTTAAATATAAGGCATTGAAACTCACAAAACCCTGTAAACTATCAACAGCTGATTCCTATGAACTCGAAAAAATCGTTCTACAGTGTCGTATTCTCACGAGATATTTAACACATGGAACCCTATACACCAATACGATCTGCGACGTTACGCTTTACCATCAAGGGTTTCATACACACACATAGACTTCCATTAAAAACTTGGTGCTTTTGCTTTTGTCGTTGCTTTTTTTGTTTGTTTTTTTTCCCTTTTTTTTTTTTTAGAAAAAATGTGCTTGTTCATTAGGCGATAATGTAATACTTTTTTTCCATCCTAAAACATTCTAATGGGCTCTATATTTTATGCACTGATTGTTCCAGGCTCAAGGGGGGGTCTGTGGTTAAGATCCTGTGTGTAACAGACGCTTCTTCATATTTGTGGTTTAAGGTTTGCTCTGCTTATGCTGGAAGGGGTTGCGCAAAACCCCATGGCCATCCCACTACACTGCCTAGCCTAATACCCCATGGCCTTCCCCCTTCATGCCCTGTAAATTGTTCTTCCGATTAGACAGGTAGCCATAGACATAAAAAAGTCAACCTGACTTCATTTTTAAGATGGTCATATATATTTTGCTTTAATCAGAATGGCAGTAATCTCAGTATGACTGAATGTTCTTGGGAAATTGTTAGTTGATTGCTGGAACAGATCTCTCACTAAGGGCCATGTCATTTATTAATAAAGTCTGCCCTGAATTGGGAGGCCCTTAAGGTCTGGAGATTCTGACCTTTGGACCCTTTCCCAAGGAATTGACTGACCATGTGTTAGAAGTTCCATCATATGCTTCACTGCACTTCAATGCAAGAAATGGTCTGAAATTCTCAATTTCCTGACCGTGGCACGTCCCTGATGTGAGAGAAGGTTCTCCTGAGTCATGGCTTGTCAGACTTCATTAACAAAATCAGGCTATGACAGATGGTACTTTAGCAGCCAAGTAAGTTTTTGAAGTCTGTACCATACAGTCTTCAAGCAATGGAGGAGACATTTTATGCGTCTTTTACCACTGCAGACCAAATATTGATTTGATCTCAGACACATGAGGTGATTTATGTCTATGGCTACCTTCATTTGGGCTCCTTTTCAAGACTTTTAGTCCATTGAGGTCAAAGGCCTTTGAGCCGGTAGGGGACTAATATTTGTCCATCTCTGGTCTCCATGAAAATAATGATAAAGCAAAGGTATAGGTTCAGTATATCTTGGGAAACTTGTAATTTAGGGATAGATCTCAATATCTATTCTTCAATGTCCTATGGTACAAAAAGAGTTACATGCAGCCAGGGGCGTAGCTATAGGATGTGCAGAGGTAGCAGTCGTTACCGGGCTCAGGAGCATGAGAGGGCCCAAAGACCCTTGTGACACATAAGAAGACACTGGTATAAAAGAAATGCTGGTCAAGTTACACCTCTCGCTGGAGGGAAGGGGCTAGGTCAATAATTTGGCATGGGGAGGTGGGGGGCATTTAAATCTTTGCCTCAGGCAGTATGAAGGCTATGTGCTTCTCTGCCCCTGGCCACAAAGCACTGAGGGAAGGGGGCTCCAAGCTGAACTCTTGCAGGGCCCATGAGCCTTTAGCTACGCCCCTGCATACAGCAGTGGGTACTATTCCCCTACTACTAAGTAAGTAATTTTTTTTCTTACAATAATTTTCTTTTTATGCAAGCTCTAAAGGGGGCAACATTTTTTAAATTTTTTTTATTCTTCAAAAATGGTATGTGTTACGTACTATGGAATGTGAAATGGGTTTTAGAGAAGTTACAAAAAAATAATAATTTGAAAAGTTAAATAAAAACGTAGAAAAAATCTCTCTTGTCCTTATAGAATACATTTTGGCACCTGAACTGAAGTAGAATACAACCCAATGAAAGTTATGTAATAGCCTGATGGGGTTACCAATAGATTTTGGGGTCTTGAGACTTGAGCTAATAGCAATATTAAACCAGTTATTAAATTGCCCACGTCCAGCATTTGAAAGCCCCCCAAAAATGATCAGTGCAGTGCACTCAGGTCTCTCGGGGATACTGAACCATAATGATGGAGAAAATGGACTGTAGTAGCTACGGTGGGATTACGTTTTATATAATGGACCCAGCAAAAGCAGAGTAAACCAAGGTAATCACCTGAAAAGTTGAATGTCCTTTATATAACCCTTTGTAAACATAACAAGTGTAATAAATAAATTATTTAACATAAAAGAACAAACTAAGGCTATGCATTTTCTCTATTTTTCTGTAAACAGGATTTCTTTTCCTTTTTTTTTGTAGCCTCTTATTTTGGAAGTTTGGGAAATTTTGATGTATCAACCACTATGGCTCAACCAAGCACCAAAAAAAAAATAGACAAAATGAAAAAAAATTATATATAAATAAAAAAAAAAATAATTTGGTGCAAAATTAGGCTAATAGCAACATGTCCACCACAAGATGACTAGGGCATCAAACACAGAACATTTTTTTGAAATAAGCTAACATGCTCCAGATGCCGTCCACATAAATACTGTAGCTAAGTACCCCTAACTTGATTCTACTTATCGGAGAGGTATATATACAATCCTCTGAAGTGCAGGATTGGCAAGCCAGACTACCACACTAGTACCTCCAAGAGCTAGTCTCCATCTCCAGCAATCGCCCTCTTTGGCTCTAGGAAGGCCAGCTTCCAATGCAACAGGGCATTATGGCTGTTAAGATCCTCTGGTAATTGTTACATGCCCACAATTCGACTACAGAATAATGTGCTTGCAGGCTGTCCTCTAAAACAAATGGCTCAGAAGGCAAAAGTTTTGCTGCAGGCTATGGCCACGTGACCTGATAAGGAACATGGGATCCTGACAAAAGTCCTCTTTCTCTCAACTGTCTTCTCCCAGTTGCGTTTCAATGTCCACTCGGCAGATCGGACACTTCTTACTGGTCGCCAACCACTGGTCAACGCAGAATTGGTGGAACAGGTGCATGCAGGGTAACCTCCTGGTGGGGAACAAGGAGAAAATTAGTAAATTCTCATACCAAAATCTTCACCATCTGATTCTAAAGTTTAAGCCTATGGACAACTTTGGAGCATTTTTTATTATTGCATTCTACTTATCTTGGGTTAAAAATCATTTTTCCAAGAGGTCTTAAAATGTTGAGCAGATTGTCTTCTCCAACCATTAGTTTTACTGCCTGTGCTGGTGCTTCTACTTCTCAGTGAAATCTGTTAGGACAGCTTGATCAGTAGCTTTTATCTTGTCACTCCTGACAGCTCATAAACACTCATTAGTGCTAAATTCTTATCGGCTTGATAAGAATTTGAGTTTGATAAGCATTTAGTATAATGAGTGTGCGCTATTATGGTGCATTTAGATGCTGCGAGGAGTAGCCGATTGTTGGGAAGGAAACGTTCCTTCCTGACAATTGGCTGCTCGTTTACACACAGCGATCACCTCCACAGTATGAGGATGAGGGATAGCTGCTGCTATCAGTTGTCTTCATACAAAATCATTGTTCCTGGGACTCAGAGGGCTGTTTAGATAGAACGATCTGATGCATGGGAACGATGACTGAGGTGAATAAGCGTTTCGCTTGTTCATCGGGTGAACTGCACCATCTATAGACGGGCAGGTTATTGGGAACGAGCATTTGTAGGAACTATAATTGTTCCCGCCAATCAGCCGGAACATTGCACAGTGTAAATCCAGCTTTAGGGAACTAGAGAAAAGGGCTACAGAATGAGCCATCAGTGCAGCTTTTTGACAGATTTCAGTGGAGCAGGGACAGTCTGAAGAGGCAGTGAAACAGAAGGCTGGAGAAGACCAAACAGTTGAAATTTGTTTTCAATGATTTTTAGCCCAAGAGAAGGAAAATCCTGAAATTCGGGATGGTCACATAAGAATTAGCAAAATAAGTAGCACTTACCGTATGTTGTGAAGTATATAGATTATATTATTTTAAAATATTTTCTTTTCTAAAAATATACAAAAACGAGGGCAAAAATATTACAGTGGACACCACCTTGAAAAGCAGCCCTGCTCTTGGTACTGTTGTGAGTAAAGGGGAGGCTGAAGGGGACCATGAGACTCTAATTACCTCACGTCCTCTCCGTCTTCAAGCATCGACAGGCAGATTGTGCACTTTTCATCCGTATCCGTCTCCTCCTCATCTTCTTTTGTGTCTTTGCCACCATGTGGCATTCTCTGTTAGGCAGTAAAAAATATTTTAAAGAGATGAGGAAAAAGGAAATGGTTAAAAAAAACTGAAGAGAATAAGTGGGTCAAGAAGGTGAAGTGACCTGGAAGATGAGGAGATGGCGAAAATGGGCAACTTGCAAAAATATGGTCTCCTCCTCCAGACACATCTGTTCGGGGTAGTTTTTCTTTTTGGCTTTAGTTGATAAGGTGGTCAGGAATGTCCCTTAACCCAAAAGAGAGCCGCAGGGTAATAATGTAGCGTATCTGTTGGGGGTCCAGGCATGAAATTTTTTTGAAGGCTCCTCTTGACTGCCCAGTTCAGACCCACAGTGCTGTGCTTTGGCCTTCCATTAGGTCATATGGGTGTCATAGAAGGTGGTCTCCTGCTCAAGACTTTCCTCTATAACCCAGATACACTAACAAGCAGTGGCTCTTACTGTACTTGGATGACCATTTACATTAAATGAAACATATACTGCTGCCGTTAGACTGTACTGGATGCTGTAAGGCAAGTGAGAAACCTATGGCATCTCCCTCTTGCATAATCAGTTGTTTGCCAGGGGTTTTGTGAGGTCATGGCCACTGGTTGTCTCTGTGGTGAGGCAACTCCTTTAAACAAGACATTTACAATTACCGGTACTTCTAATATTGATCATGAAATATAATTTTGGTCATATACGTACAATGTGTGGGTACTTGCCTACCGTATGAAATGCGTTGGTGTCTTACCTTCTTGTACTTGTGTGGAAACGTACACCTTTCTATGATGTTCTGCACGGCTCCTCGCGTCACACTTCCCAGTCTGTCTTCTAGCTGCAGCAGTTCCTTCAATCAGAGGGACAAAGCAATTAAACATATGTCCCTATAGTTACACCAAAATCACATACCCTCAGGTGTTGTAATCCAAGGAGAGAAATTCTACTAAACAATGCTCAACTTAAAGGGACACCTAAAAACCCTTAAGATTCCCCTTCCCCATAATTCTATTCTGTCTCATAAATCTACAAAATCTTTAAAAATGTGTCCCAGTAGAAAGGCCATTTTGCCTTCTCTTCTGGACAAAATGATTGCTCAATGTAAGGCACCTGGCTGCAGCAGGAGCCCTACCCCACGGATCCCAGAAATGTTAAACCACACCCATTTTTATAAGTAATTCCCCCTTCACTATGTAAAAATGCAAAGGATCGAATGGGGAATAAGACCTTAGATCACAGCAAGAAGACTTCTACAGGACTGTTAGAGGAGCATGTAGAAAATCAGGCTGGCTGACAAAAAACTACTGACATGTTTCATGTTAGCAATAAAAAATGTTCAAAGTGTGAATTGTTTTTCCATTTTTTTTTTCACCACTGACAAGATAATAGTATGGCACAGTAATTAACAACTTTATTGGTAAAAACTGGAAAAAGTAACAAAACAAAACAAAAAAAAAGCGCAAAATTGTTGAAAAGTTCTAGTAGACGAAAGACAGAGTTATAGAAAAGATTATGCAGCAATCAATGGCAAAGACTTTACTGGAACAAAGATCATCAAAAAATTTTACAGTCCTTGGTATTGCAATTCCTCTGTGTTGCTGTTTTGACAATGAAGATATTATGGACCAAATATGTTAAGTTGATATGAGACAGAGAACATAAATGCATAAAATGAGTCATATTTGTATTGTCTTCCCCCATATATGAATTTTTGAAAACATTTGATTCGGGCGCAAATCTATTCTGCACGAACCAAAGTTGGAGAAAGACACAGAGGCGAATCGAATAGAAACAAATCACAAAAAATTCAGGTTAGTTAGAATCTAAACTTTTTGGAAAATGATGGACAAATTCTGAACCGTTAGAATCGATTTGCTCATCCTTATATTAGATCTTTCTAAGCCTCTCCTGATCTATTCTGTGCTGCTGGTCATTCCTGGTTCTTCCAATATCTTTCACTTAATCTGTTTAACTCCGAACACATGCCTTCATTAAAGGGTTTTCTGAGCTTTGTCATATTAATGCCCTATCCTCAGGATAGGTCATCAATATCAGATCGGCGGTGGTCCATCAGCTGTATGAGGAGACGGCGAGCGCTGTGCGCACGTGCCGTCGCCCTTCTCTTTTCATGTCTGCTGCTGCTGTCCCATAGACATACAGCAGTGAGCAGGAAGAGAGATGGCATGTGCACACTGCCCGCGCCATCTCTCCAAACAACCGATCGTCGAGGGTTCAGGGTTTCGGACCCCCGCCGATCTGATATTGATGACCTATCCTGAGGATAGGTCATCAATAGAAAAAGTCGGGACAACCTCTTTAACATGAGTGGACAGGTCACTGCCTCCTATAAAATCAGCACACTCTTCCTGAAATACCTCTGCTGCCGCTGGCCCCACCCTTCCAGTCTGCGATTTCCCCACTTGCCTTCATTCCTCCCATCATGACGCACACACTGCCCCTCTCACATGTAGCCCTGCCCACACCGATGACATAATATAAGCGGACAGATCACTACAATCAGCACTCTCAATTTGTCACCATTCTCGTCCTCCCATCGTGACGCTGCCCCTTTCACATACGACCTGCCACATACCCCTGAGGTCAATGCCATACACAAAATAAGCAAACACTTCTCCCGCTGCTGGCATCCAGAGTGTGGGCTTTCCTACTATTTGATTTATTACCTGATGTTCGGTATCGATTCTTCACCGTTTTCAAGATTTCTGCTTGCTGTCCATGAATGATAACCTGTATTGTGGAATAACAATCTGTCCTGGTCATGGGATGATCACATAGGCGCATGCCTCGTCACAAGCCGTGCACCTATGTGTCCATCACAGGACAGATCCACAGAATGTAAACAATGGATGTTCCACTTGAACTAGAGCAACCAGAGATGTTGAACGGCGCAAGGAATTAATACAGAAAATGTAATGGATAAATTGTCTAACTAATTATTATGCAATGAGTAAGCTTTACTACACTTATATAGTGTAGGGCACAAGCGTCTGACTGCTGGGACCCCAAATGTTCCCAAGAACGAGAACTTGGTGCCCCCAATATCAAGTTCCTGCAAAGTCATCTTGTCTGGCCCTGTCAATCAAGAAGGAGAGGGAGGGGCTGGCAGAGGAAGCAGGAGGAGCAAGGGTGCTCAAGTGGCTTAGGCCTGCCCCTGATGCACTTAACTGCTCATTTGCATGCAGATTAAAATGGTCTTTTCTCCAGAATGAAGCAATGGATGGCTAAGTGAAAGGCATCATTACATTCAGCTGAAATAGCCCTAAAAGACACAGGGGAGATTTATCAACACTGGTGTAAAGGGCTCCTTTGGAAAATGAAAGAAGCAACTAAGCCAGTTTTCCTTTAGACCGATTTTGATAACTCTCCCTCGTTGTGCCTGGTTTATCAGTAAATATCCCTTTAAAGTAGCACTCCCACAAAAATGTTTATTCTCTGACCTGTTAGAAAGGTACATGATGTAATCTGTAGTGAAGGCAATCTTCGCACCAGTGACTGTATTTGTGAGTTATAACCTCCCTTCTGATCCTCAGCTGTGTCATGTGACCAACACAGGAAGTCAGTTACTTCTCTATTCATTCCTATGAGACTGACATTGAGGCTCCCATAGGAATACATAGAGAAACTGGCTTCCTGTCCAGACATAAGATGCTGTGTTATTTGGAGAGTCAGAGTGCTGGTCACATGACATAGCTGAGAATCAGAAGGGAGGTTATAACTCACAAATACAGTAACTGGTAAGAACATTATCTTCATTGCAGGTATCTTTCTAACAGGTCAGAAAATAAAAGCATCTCAATATGAGTGTATATTGACATCATACATAGAAATTCTTCGCTATTAACCGGAGTGATCAGCTGCTGTAAATGGCCATTTTTGCAGGGGAAATGTGTGGTCGGATGCAGCTAGACAATAACAGCTGGGTCTCCGAAGCCTAACCTGCTGTGAATAAAACTATATGGCCTAGTCAATGCAACCAGTGCATTAAAATGGTTTTTTTCATTAAAAAAATGGAAATCTGACCTAAGAAGGCCACATCTTTATGAAACTGAAAAATCAATATCTGAGAGTCCGTACGGTATAGCAGTTATCTGTGCACTCTGTTATCATAGGCAGAGACTTAGCTCCATATAACCTATACATAACATTATTAACTGGCAGCCCGGGGGCGCAATGTCCCCGCTGATGGAGCTATTTTTATCATTATATTGAAAACCTCCCACCTATTGAAGAATGCTGGATTTTCTCCTCTAAGCCTCCTCCATCAGTGAGGATATTGGTGTCATTACTCGGAATAGTTTGTCCAGAAGATTTAACATTTCATTATAAAGGCCGCAAGGAAGTCAGCGCTCTGATACTAAGCACAACGGGGTCATATTGTGTGAAATACAAAGTAAGGCCTCATTCACATCCCTGGACTATTCCGGCACAGGGCAGCCTGTTGGATCCTCTACTTTACCACCGGATCCCCATTGACTGCAATGAGGTCTGGCGGTGATCCAGCTGATTTCTGGAATAAATACTGGGTTTTGGCCACATAATAACCATTGCATACAATGTTTTTTTGTCCATCTGACAGTTGACATTTGCGCCTAGTGATCCTAATGACCCCAGTCTAGACCTCATCGGTACATCGGTACATAGGGATACTAATGACCCCAGCCTAGACCTCATCTGTACATAGGGATCCTAATGACCCCAGTCTAGACCTCATCTGTACATAGGGATCCTAATGATCCCAGTCTAGACCTCATCTGTACATAGTGATCCTAATGACCCCAGTCTAGACCTCATCTGTACATAGTGATCCTAATGACCCCAGTCTAGACCTCATCTGTACATAGTGATCCTAATGACCCCAGTCTAGACCTCATCTGTACATAGTGATCCTAATGACCCTAGTCTATACCTCATCTGTACATAGTGATCCTAATGACCCTAGTCTAGACCTCATCTGTACATAATGATCCTAATGACCCTAGTCTAGACCTCATCTGTACATAGTGGTCCTAGTGAGCCTAGTCTAGACCTCATCTGTACATAGTGATCCTAATGACCCTAGTCTAGACCTCATCTGTACATAGTGATCCTAATGACCCTAGTCTAGACCTCATCTGTACATAGGGATCCTAATGACCCCAGTCTAGACCTCATCTGTACATAGGGATCCTAATGACCCCAGTCTAGACCTCATCTGTACATAGGGATCCTAATGACCCCAGTCTAGACCTCATCTGTACATAGGGATCCTAATGACCCCTGTCTAGACCTCATCTGTACATAGGGATCCTAATGACCCCAGTCTAGACCTCATCTGTACATAGGGATCCCTAATTCTAATTATCAGTACAAGCAGAAAATGGAAAGACTTCTTCCATCTGTCAGCAGATTTGTACCTATGAAACTGGCTGACCTGTTACATGTGCGCTTGGCCGCTGAAGGCATCAGTGTTGGTCCCATGTTCACATGTGCCCGCATTGCTGAGAAAAATTATGTTTTAATATATGCAAATGAGCCTCTAGGAGCAACTGGGGCGTTACCGTTACACCTAGAAGCTCCGCTCTCTCTGCGTCTGCCATACCCTCTCCACTTTGATTGACAGGCAGTGTAAACTTGATCATATATGTCTGGCCCTGTCAACCAAAGTGCAGAGGTTGCGGCCGTTGCAGAGAGAGCAGAGCCTTTAGGTGTAACCGCAACGCCCCAGTTGCTCCTAGAGGCTCATTTGCATATATTAAAATATCATGGACAGCTAAACAGGAAGGTACCTTAAAGTGAATGATATAGGAACGGGACAAAATTGTAGGTATACATATAAGTAAGCCGCCACAAGGTAGACCCCATATCATGACCAAGTGTACAGATTACCGACCCAGGGGGAGGAAACTCCACCAGGCAGGGAGCTCCCTGTTAACCAGTTTTTGTACCCCAGTTTTGTTATTGAAATCCTTTTGTATATTTCACATTGTTACTCACATCACCAGGGAGGTGGTTTTGTATGTTTGCATTCTACCACTTTTTTATTATTATTACGTATATTGACGTATTAATAAAGATTTTGATTTGATGTACAATTATTATAGGTTTTCGTAGTTTTGGTTTACCCATACGTTTTTTGTGGTTTAGGCCCTCAGTATATATCTGCGGTGTTTACAGACATAGACATGTGAAAGAGGCCTACAGTATATGTTCGGAAAACCTGCTGAGTAAAAATGATTGAAGAAGGGGGAAAGAGGGGGATGCAGCTACAGCTTTCTGTCAAAAGGCAGGAGCAGGAGCGCAAATCTGATTGCTCAGACCACACAGCACAGCTCTGACATCACCCTAGGAAGACCCCCCACACAGCAAGGATGGAGGGAGAGCATGTCTTGGGATTAACTGCAGCTATGTGTGAATTTTAAGGTTCAGATGCCTATTTCAATATAAGATACTATCATTGGAAAGGCAGACTGACCGATTAGAGATCAATTTATGACTACTTATAGTCGATTACGTACAGACTAGTATTTTAATATAAATTAAGTCAAAGAGATAAGTGATTGCCCGGTCTATTGAGTATATGGATGGAAGGGTTGGCACTTAGGACACTAGACTGGTGGGACAGCCGATTGCTCCACAAGTAGACTAGCAGGACAGTCATTTATAAACTTGTTTGATGGATGACTAGACTGCTCCATGACACGTCACATGAGGAGCACATGCAAACTGGACCGGACACAGTGACTTTCAGACATACTTTCATGGTTGCATGGACTGTCACACACATGACTGACACCATGGATGGTGTACCTCTCATTCAGGACGTGCTAAGCTTTAGGACTGTTTATGAATGTCAGATTATCCTGAGCACATTCATTTCAAGCTGGAAGCTACTCACTTCATAGCTTTCCCTCACAGCAGACGTATGCCGCGCTGGACTGAGACCCTGGAGGGCAAGGAGATGAAGCTGCGGATAAGGGTAATTTCTGATCTCATGGACAACCTTTTAAAACAGACAGACAAGAGAAACAGTTAATTCATAAAGAACTGTTGCATCCAGCCTGACTATGAATATCGAGCAAATACCATCCACATTACTTCAGAGCTGAAGGGCTTTAAGGAGACTATCCCCAGGAGCCCCATATTCCTGTAGGTCAGGTTCTTTTTTTCTAAGCCATAAAATAAGTTTGCAGCAGAAGAAGCAAGGACTAGACAAGGACACGGTGTCAAGACGAGAAGAAGACTATGAATTATCTGAACAACGTCAACCAGCTTTGACTTTCTACTGTATCTACAGATCTCCTTCATACATACATGGGTGAATGACTAATGAACTGTCCCTTTAAAATGACATTGTGCCCACATTTGGGGGATTTTTTGGTCCATGTGAAAAGGTATATAGAGAAATACATCACCCTGAAGGCCATTTGGTTTCATCAAAGGATCATTCAGCCTTTCACAATCCTTAACGGGGTTGTCTCCATAAGATAACCCCTGTCCATACACATTGTGCTTGCTCTAGTAGACATGATCTGTCCATTTATTACAAGGTAGTAGACCATTCATTTCAATGGTCACCATGTAAATCTACACGCCAGGGTAATGTAGCGTCTCTTGGTGATATCAAATTTTTATTGTCGGTTTCAGAAGTAAGGCCGGTGGTCATCAGTCGATCAACAGGTAGGCTTCATTTCAGAAAGAGGTTGTCTTGATGAATCAACCTATTTAACCCTTTTAGGAGCATGCACAGGATCGACGACTTTACTGAAGTATCCCCCCCACCACCCCTCACCAGTCCTACTTGAGGCTTAAAGAAGTATTCCAGTTTTAATGATTACATTTATTTAGAGAATAGGATGTTAAACAATTTTCCAATATACATAAATTTATAATTTTGCTTGCAGATCTTTATTATATTCAGACATTAGCCTCTCCCTAAAGGAAAAATTTGGCACAGCCCGTTTTAGTCCTGTGAAATGCATCCATAGGAGTACTGGATAGGACATGGTGTCAGTCATGTGAGCTGTCATGTGACCCTCACAAGAATCATGTGACCTGGTTACAGCAGTATCTCCTCATGTCTGTCACTGTTGTGTTTTTGTACATTAAACTTTTATTAACAAACCGACAACATCACCTAGAGACAGGTGGCCATGTGAATCCATACATACAGTAATGTAGTTACTGTAATAACCACAATAAAATCATGATTCCACCACTAGTCTTATTTAGTTATCACATGAATGTGTCCTGTGTGCTGACTCAGCACATATACGTCATGTAACATTGCAGCTTACTGAATATTAGGTATTATATAATGTGATAAATGTCACATGACTGATGCCATGTTTCAGTTAGGCCATGGACGGATACATGGGCTATACCATTCTACTGCATATAGGGGTCATCCACCTGATAAGTGGAAGTATGTGTGATTTCCTATTATATAAGCAAATACATTTAAAACATAAAAACTGGAATCGCCCTTTTAACTGCCTTAATATATGTATGACTATTATGGCTGTAAATTAGAAATCTGGCATCCTACAGGATTTGAGTGAGTTTTTATTCAGTTGTGGCTTGTACTTATCTGCAACGGCCAGTGTAAACAAGAAATGCTGCAGTGTAAAGCAAGGATGGTGACAACGGCAGGTAAAAAAAGTCGGAACCTTTGCAATATTGAGAAATGTGGCTGGAGGTAGCAACATACTTCATTAAACACTGTAGATAAGGAGTAGGTGCATGCTACCCAAAGAGTAGTAGTGCACAGCATATTGAATTCTGTGGGCGCAAAGAGTTCTCCAGACCATAGAGTGCAGCTTACATGGCTAATATCTGTGTTGGCATTCATGGGACAATTTAATAACAATATTAAAAGGCAGGTAATAAAAAAAAAACTAAAGAGTCAGTACATAAAGATGTAGAAGTGCAAGGAAAATTCACATGTAGGAAGGACGGAGAACAAGAACACAACGAAAAATACTCAAACCATCCAGTAGAAAAAAGGGTTGATGATTTAAAGTTTGGAAAACCTATTTTCAGACTCCATAATAAGGAATTTAATAGATCAGGGTCTCTTGATCTGGAGAACAGGTCTTGTCCTTGCCTTGTGTGATCAGCTATCCAATGAAAAGATGTGATACTTCATGTCACCTGTGGTGGCGCTGCAGCATAATTGATCAGGAGAGTAGAGAACTGATCACTGGGATCTATTACCCTGTAATCAAATCTTTGTCGGGGGAACTATATACAGTACAGACCAAAAGTTTGGACACACCTTCTCATTCAAAGAGTTTTCTTTATTTTCATGACTATGAAGGCATCAAAACTATGAATTAACACATGTGGAATTATATACATAACAAACAAGTGTGAAACAACTGAAAATATGTCATATTCTAGGTTCTTCAAAGTAGCCACCTTTTGCTTTGATTACTGCTTTGCACACTCTTGGCATTCTCTTGATGAGCTTCAAGAGGTAGTCCCCTGAAATGGTTTTCACTTCACAGATGTGCCCTGTCAGGTTTAATAAGTGGGATTTCTTGCCTTATAAATGGGGTTGGGACCATCAGTTGCGTTGAGGAGAAGTCAGGTGGATACACAGCTGATAGTCCTACTGAATAGACTGTTATAATTTGTATTATGGCAAGAAAAAAGCAGCTAAGGGCTCTTTCACACTTGCGTTATTGTCTTCCGGCATAGAGTTCCGTCGTCGGGACTCTATGCCGGAAGAATACTGATCAGGATTATCCTAATGCATTCTGAATGGAGAGTAATCCGTTCAGGATGCATCAGGATGTCTTCAGTTCCGGTACGGAACGTTTTTTGGCCGGAGAAAATACCGCAGCATGCTGCGCTTTTTGCTCCGGCCAAAAATCCTGAAGACTTGCCGCAAGGCCGGATCCGGAATTAATGCCCATTGAAAGGCATTGATCCGGATCCGGCCTTAAGCTAAACGTCGTTTCGGCGCATTGCCGGAGCCGACATTTAGCTTTTTCTGAATAGTTACCATGGCTGCCGGGACGCTAAAGTCCTGACAGCCATGGTAAGTGTAGCGGGGAGCAGGGGAGCAGCATACTTACCGTCCGTGCGGCTCCCCGGGCGCTCCAGAGTGACGTCAGGGCGCCCCAAGCGCATGGATCACGTGATCACATGGATCACGTCATCCATGCGCATGGGGCGCTCTGACGTCATTCTGGAGCGCCCGGGGAGCCGCACGGACTGTAAGTATACCGCTCCCCCGCTCCCCGCTCCTACTATGGCAACCAGGACTTTAATAGCGTCCTGGGTGCCATAGTAACACTGAAAGCATTTGGAAGACGGTTCCGTCTTCAAATGCTTTCAGTACACTTGCGTTTTTCCGGATCCGGCAGGCACCTCCGGCAACGGAAGTGCATGCCGGATCCCAACAACGCAAGTGTGAAAGAGGCCTTAGTAAAGAAAAACGAGTGGCCATCATTACTTTAAGAAATGAAGGTCCGTCAGTCAGCCGAAAAATTGGGAAAACTTTGAAAGTAAGGGCTATTTGACCATGAAGGAGAGTGATGGGGTGCTGCGCCAGATGACCTGGCCTCCACAGTCACCGGACCTGAACCCAATCGAGATGGTTTAGGGTGAGCTGGACCGCAGAGTGAAGGCAAAAGGGCCAACAAGTGATAAGCATCTCTGGAAATTCCTTCAAGACTGTTGGAAGACCATTTCAGGGGACTACCTCTTGAAGCTCATGAAGAGAATGCCAAGAGTGTGCAAAGCAGTAATCAAAGCAAAAGGTGGCTACTTTGAAGAACCTAGAATATGACATATTTTCAGTTGTTTCACACTTGTTTGTTATGTATATAATTCCACATGTGTTAATTCATAGTTTTGATGCCTTCATAGTCATGAAAATAAAGAAAACTCTTTGAATGAAAAGGTGTGTCCAAACTTTTGGTCTGTACTGTATATATATATATATATTTTTTTTAAGGCATACAAAACAACCCATTGAAGCAATCTACTCCTATGCCTGACTTACAAGGTGATGACATCATACAATCATACAATGACCTCATCAAACAACCTAGTTATGTACACATCACATTTACATGCAGACACAGCACAATGACCAAGAGACGGGTCTATAGGTGGTTGCTCCTTACAACTGGCGGAGGGGGAAGAAGGGTTTATTAAAAGGATATTCTGATCAAAAGTTTCTGCCCCTTTAGGGCAGATTTGACAAAACCATCCATTTGAGTGCATAAATAAGACTGTCTGGTGATACCTCGCTGTCAGGGCCAAGGGAAATGGGAGTAAGGCCATTCGAAGGAGCAGGTGGCAATTAAAATAAGGAATTAGAAATTCCTGATCTCCATACATGAAATGGCGTTGTATGCGCTCACTGCCTGTAGTATGACTGGTGTCTTGGACGGGCAGACGTCACATTTTCCCGGACCACTTATACTGAAAGTAATCCAGGAAAATGAGGGCTCGCGAAGAGCTCCGACATTCAACATAAAGGGCGGCTCTGCGGAGGCAAAAGGGGCTGCAATTTACTCTTGCAGTAAACTTCTTAGAACATATTGTGGGTAATTGTGGCCGATATTAATCTAAAGCCATGAGTATGATATGAGATATACCGTACAGACTTTCAAATGCATGTCATACAAGAGTCAATGGGGGGATTTGTCATTTTCCTGCGCCTCTTTTTTTTGGCGAAAAAATAAATAAAAATCTGCAAACCTTGCGACTTTTTGATGATGACTTAAAGAGGTTATCCCCCTACTTTCTTCCCTTTCTGAGGGTGGTCAGCAGCTCAACCAGCAACTGCATCTTCCGGGATGTACTGCAATTCGTTTTTGTTAACCCCTTCCACTCCTGTATAGAAAATTGTCCCTCGCATATAGCCCTAGAAATGCATTTTGTATCTTTTTGCCCCCATAATTTCCTTCTCTACTGCCTTGAGACAGACAGAGCTGAATTTAGAAGTAAGGATAAATGAATGAAAGGTGTCTGGGTCGCTTCGCCTGATTCACTATCAGATCATTATGCTGTATAAAAAAATTTATATTATTATTGCATGTATGTTACAGTAATACTTTATTTGACATGCCCTATTCATTGCACAGTAATACTTTTCGTGGGGTAACCCCTTTTAACCCCTGTAATGCCTTCTGGAAATATATTAACATTCCGCTGGTTAACAGGATGTGTCCCTACATTCCAACATTGTGAGCACTGATTGAACAGTGTCAAAATGTGTAGGCATATGTCCTACTGACATTCTCTTGAAGGGGAAGAGCAACAACCAGTTGTCTATATATTAATACTTTTTTTTATAGGAACAACAGAGGAATAGCTTAAAAAAGATGATATATAATTGTTATTTTAACAGGAATAGAAGGATTTTTCTAAAAACAGATGTGTCAAAAGGTCAGACAGATCTTCTTTAATCAACTGATGTGTTTTGCCTCCTTATTTGGAGTATCACGGGGCTGTGTAATTGATACAGATGTACCCGCGGCCATACACCTTTAATAGCTATTCCCCCGACTTCCCCATACACATGCACGCTCAATTCGATAAGAAGAGGGGGGAAAAGCTGCTGGTGGGAGCAAAGGATCAGGCATGTTGAATTGAATTTCAACATATTTTCCAGACATCAGCCGAATATCTGGAGGGTGGTTGGTCTCTCTGAACTCGGATTCGGCCATCCTTAATTTTTATATAGCCACGTTAATATTTATTTTCTCTTTACTCCTTGAATATTATAAACCAGGGGCATGAAAGACAGTATAAAAATAGGACTTTTAGGGTCCACATAGCCTACAAATGGTCCATCTAGGATTTACACATCTCTTTATTTTCTATGTACAAAGTATGGATTTCTCTATATGAACAAAAAGTCATTAAGGCAAGAACCCCATGATGGTATGTAACGAGACAACAGCCCTCAGCAATTGTTAACCGACTGCACAAATACATTACAGCCGACATTACTGAATATAAAGCCAAGGAAAATTAGGCTAAACCTCAGATCCAACAAATGGTCTCAACCAGTCTGAGATCTGCAAACTCTATGACTGGGTCAACCTATAAAAATTAGGTATGTCCTACAAAGAACTAGAATACAGACAAGTATGGAAATCTTAGCACTTGACTACTATGAACTTAACCTCGAAGTGTGCGTAACTCCCTTCTGTGGGGATTGACCATGCATATGTGGCCTCTCCACCAAGAACAAGGAATGGTATCCCCTATTTGGTGGGACTAGTGGGAATCCCAATGGCTGTACTGCTGCAAATCAAACCTTTTATGACACATGTGATTGCCATCAAATGTTGAGCTTCAAAATAGACCCACAAAAGCAAACCAAAGTCACAAAAGTAGACAACTGAAGCGATCTTAGGATTCCAGCTCCACAACAAAGCTAACATGCTAGAACGTAAAAACAAATGTTAAAGAACAGAGGCCTTCCAGGACACCAAGAAAAGACAAACAGAAGTCTCCTCACCATTTGTGTTAGAGATGTGGTCCTTGGGAAGTGGTGTAGGCGAGGACTCGTTAAGTAATGCTGATAGTGCTGTGGGACAGGTCGTACTTGGAACTGAGGATGCGTCAAACTGGCATCTACACTGAGGTCCCTGGAAATAGAAAAAGTTCGAAAAAATTAGTTACTGCATTAGTTTTAATGGGTACAGTCCAGACACGACATGCATTGATGCTACTTGGCACAGAATTAAACAATGGGGTTAGATATCACAATAGCAACAAGACCCCCTTGACTTGACTCTGAAGAATCTGTGCCAAAACAACTACCTCAACAACCAGTGGAACAACCAAAAACCTACCCTCCTCTTAGCTTTACATAGCAGAGTTTAACTAAGACGTGTTAACCTATAATTAACTACTAAAGTGCCCTGGTCAAAAGGGACTGAAGGATATCTTCCCTGGATTATTGGTTGTGTAAAGAACAGGAGACAGACATGGGCCATGTGTCTCTAGGGCTTCAATTAGTCCCCTCTGTCTTGCAGGATTTAGGAACAATCCTAGTACCTGGACATCCCTCTCTGAGCAGTTCAGGAGAAAAAATTTAATACACAATAAGTGTTGACCACTAAAACGCCCTAGACATCCTAGGATATTTGATATTAGCCCAAAACCATCATAGACCACCATGAAAATAATATATTAAAATTAAAGGCTATGTACAACTTCAGGGGTCAATTTTTAATATTATTACATTGTACTCACTTTCAGCTAAAAATAATTTTTTCAATTGGTCTTTATTAAAAATGTGGAGTCCTTTTTCTGTACAGTTCTGAGATGCTCTAGTAGCAGCTTCTCGATTTTCTCTCTTTTCCATCATTTGGGGTTGCTGCCAGGCTCCTTATCTCTACTCTCTGACCTTATAAACACTCATTATAGCTCAGTTCTTATCTTACTGATAAGAATGTGGCTTAAATAAGTGTTTATGACCTCTCAGTAGTTTACAGATAAGGTTTATTAGATGACTGGCAGAAAAACAGTTAACCCTTTGTGACAGAACGGCTCAATATTTTTAATAAAGGCCAATTGAAAATATGATTTTTAGCCAGAAATTAGTAAAGTGCAGTCATAAACAAAAATTGCCTCCAAAGGTGTACATAGCCTTTAAGCCCTTTAAAAACCTAGACCACTCAGAATACTAGGTGGTAACCGCTAAGCCACTGTAGACCACCAGGATAATAAATATGCATAATTATAGATCTCTTGCTTCCTCTTGTGCCTTAAAGGGGTTGTTCCATAAAAAATATTCTACATTAATTAAACCAGCGCCTGTATCTGAATACTTTTGTAATACATGTAATTAAAATTTTTTGCATAGCCACCAATTTATTCAATAAAATGTATCTGTATAGCGCCATCTGCTGTTTGCTCTTTTCGGTTGACATACATGCTCAATTTCATCCTTCAGCTGCCACTGGCTGCAGCAGAAAGGACATGCCCGCTGAGCTGCCAGCTAGAAATAAATCTAGCAGAGCAATTGGAGCAATGAGTGGGGAGAGCTGTGGATTCATGTGAGGTACAGGACTGGTTCTAGCTTTGTAAGAAAGGGGATACCCCTTTGAGCCAACATTTTCCAACCCTGCCCCAATGTTTGGCATCTCGCTAGGAATCTTCAAATGCTTTCATCGAAAACTATGGGGTTGTACAGAGATCATACTGTACCACCCAATGTTCTGGAAGGCTGAATGTTATAGAACCGCTGTGACGCTATTACTACAGCATACAGAGAAAGGAATAGGGAACAGCTGGTGCCAGTAAATCATCTTTGAAGCACATGCTCCATCTGCTTCATAACAGAAGCGCCTAAGATCACACAGTAGCATGCATAGCTGCATTTACCTAACAAAGAGCACCCAACTTTTCCCGTATGGTTGTTTTCAGACAATTAGTGAAGCAAACCAGGCAGATTTTCATTGATGTATCTCATAATGAATGCAAGCTGAATAACTGGTGCCTTCTACAGGTATGTAACTGAATTGACCCCATAAGGTCACTTATGTATAGCATCCCAAGGCACAATACCCCAAATTATTTGTGCAGACTAAATTATTACAATAGCTGACACTTCTCATATTTTAGTCCTATATAGAGATAATCCGTTTTATATCTCTTTTAGGTTGTGCCCTCCTATTTCTCCACCTTTAACTAACCATAAACCCTGAGATTAGATCTTATTGTGGGAATCATCACTGATCAGATGCCGAGATCCCTAGCAATCAGCTGTGATCAGTAGAGGAACCCTGAAGAACGGGTTCAGTTTCCCCACAGTGCCACCACAGGAGAAACTAAGCATTACATGATGTCCATCACAATCACTAGGCTGTCCATGTAATGCACAGATGTGTCAGGTTCTCCAGAAATACTCTTTGTAGATCACTGCATGATCATTTATGTAAGTTCCAAATGAGGGACTCATCTCTATTAACTCAGAATGCCGTAATAAAGTATTTGAAGATGGGTTTTAATAAACCAGACAAACCTAATATACAGTGATCTACGTATGTTAGTAGCAGGTTCTCCATAAATGTTTGCAACATCAGTGTCGAACCCCTGATCTCTTACATGATTGGTGTGACACAATGGGCACTTACCAGTCTGTTCCTTCAGCCAAGTACCTGGGCCCTAGAGGTTGAGGCATTTGTACTTGTTGGTTGAAGTCAAAGCTTGGGCGTAACCGATGTGGATGCACAGACATTTGCTCTTGAGTCCGCCTGTCGGACCATACAGAGGAGTATAAAAGAGAGAATAATTTTTATTGGTAACATTCATGTTATTAGATGTGTTTCTGTTTTTCTGTCATTTCTTTATAAGCCCTATATGAATAATGTTTATCTCCACTTGTGCTGTTTTATTGTGCGGCAACATTGAATCACAGAGCACTTAAAGAGGACCTTTCACCAGTTTTTAATTTATAAAAGCAATACCTCACACTGTAGCCCATGTTCAGTAGATGTCATATTGCTAATATTTTTGATGATATGCTCCTCTGTTGTGCCGCTGTGCCCCCATTTCGGTTTTGGCGCCTGGTATGCTAATTAATAGCATTGGTACAGGGAGGAGGAGACCTCAGATTTTTTCAGGGGGCCTCTCCTTCTCCTTGGCTGTGGCGTGGTCCAATCGCAGTGGACCATGTCACAGCCAGGCTGAAGGTGGGATGTTTTTTCTCAGTGGTTGTGACACGGTCCACAGCGATTGGACCACAGCCAGGGAGAAAGAGTTGCCTACTGAGAAAAGCAACAGAGGAGGCATTTATGAAAATAATTAGCAATATGATATGTATTGAACATTGGCTACAGTAAGATGTATTGCTTTCATAAGGTAAAAACAGGTGAAAGGTCCTCTTTAAAGTGTAACTGTCATATTTTTTTCATTTGCTAGTTTATTGGAGTTAGGCATTAGGCATTGGAGTTAGTCTGTCAATGATTGTCAAAAGATCTGTAATTACCTTATAATAACAGCTTTCATTATTGTCCCCTATCCCTTTCCATTGGTCCCTTAAAAGACTGTTGCTATGGTTTGTCTGTCTTCCTTTTAGTGTAAACAGAAGACAGAGGGGCGGTCCTCTATACTGCATGCCTGCATTAGGCTTCAGAGTGAGGAGGCGTGTCTCTCAGTAATTCAATCTGATTGGCTGGCAGGACGCTGCTGGCTACAGCAAGTGTGTATGGGAAGTAAGGGAAGGCAGTTTTAGACGGAGAGAACTGGCAGACGAGCCATCTTGAGAAGATCCTCATATTGTTATTGTTTGGGGTTAAAATAGCCATAACTAAGGGGAAAAACTCAAGGAAAACAGTGGTATGAGAAGAAACGAAAGATTGCTTCATGCATAATGCTGCAGCAGCAGTAACATATGCTAAAAAAGGTTTTTTGATGAAAACATGACAACTGCACTTTAAAGGAAATATGTCAGAAAATAATAATAAAAAATAACGATATTGTTTAAAAGGGTCTGTCCCAAACACTTATCCCATTTCCGCTAGTGGATAAATGTCCAAATACAAGCACCCGGCTATCTCCAGCAGTCCCATAGAGTTTAATGGAGTTGGTGTGCCGCTCTATTCAAATGAGGAAACATGGGCCCTCTGTTCTTGTGATTGATGGGGGCCTCAGTGGTCGGACCCCTGTCCTGTGTTTGTGCTGGAACAACCTCTCTAAATCAAGTTTTTATGTTAAACATTTTTCTTTAGAATTTTCGATGATTTATTTTTACATTATCCAGGTATCACTAAGTGACCACTAAATTTAATAATATACTAATACTTCCTATTCTGTAGAGCTCACTTCTCAGCAGTTGTCTCATTATCATTACAGGCAGGATTTCAATGACAGATATCACTTCTGTAATGATAACACCATTCACAGGTGACTACCCAGCTTATATACTCCCTCCCAGCACAATGATCTTTGCACAGGTCACTGAGCAGGCCTAGAAAACTCTATCATAGAAATCAATGAACATCTCCTGTCTAATGTTCTTAGGGTCCATGTGGCTGCTGTAAAGCAGATCTCTAAATGCTGTAAAAAGTTGCTCAGGCAAGATGATCGCCTCCATAATCATATACAAAAACAGAATAAAATATACTATTAGAAAATAAGAACAGATTAAGAAAAAGGAATGTGTCACTATTTTTTACTGGCAAAATAATATATGTAACATAGAAACATAGAAACATAGAATGTGTCGGCAGATAAGAACCATTTGGCCCATCTAGTCTGCCCAATATACTGAATACTATGGATAGCCCCCGGCCCTATCTTATATGAAGGATGGCCTTATGCCTATCCCATGCATGCTTAAACCCCTTCACTGTATTTGCAGCTACCACTTCTGCAGGAAGGCTATTCCATGCATCCACTACTCTCTCAGTAAAGTAATACTTCCTTATATTACTTTTAAACCTTTGCCCCTTTAATTTAAAACTGTGTCCTCTTGTGGTAGTTTTTCTTCTTTTAAATATGCTCTCCTCCTTTACCGAGTTGATTCCCTTTATGTATTTAAAAGTTTCTATCATATCCCCTCTGTCTCGTCTTTCTTCCAAGCTATACATATTAAGGTCCTTTAACCTTTCCTGGTAAGTTTTATCCTGCAATCCATGTACTAGTTTAGTAGCTCTTCTCTGAACTCTCTCTAGAGTATCTATATCCTTCTGGAGATATGGCCTCTAGTACTGCGCACAATACTCCAAGTGAGGTCTCACCAGTGTTCTGTACAGCGGCATAAGCACTTCACTCTTTCTACTGCTTATACCTCTCCCTATACATCCAAGCATTCTGCTGGCATTTCGTGCTGCTCTATTACATTGTCTTCCCACCTTTAAGTCTTCTGAAATAATTACTCCTAAATCCCTTTCCTCAGATACTGAGGTCAGGACTGTGTCAAATATTCTATATTCTGCCCTTGGGTTTTTACGCCCCAGGTGCATTATCTTGCACTTATCCACATTAAATTTCAGTTGCCAGAGTTCTGACCATTCTTCTAGTTTTCCTAAATCCTTTTCCATTTGGCGTTTCCCTCCAGGAACATCAACCCTGTTACATATCTTTGTGTCATCAGCAAAAAGACAAACCTTACCATATAATTCCTTTAAAGGGGTTGTTAATTATTTTTTTAAATCCCCATCCCCTACCTAGTGATACCTGTGAAGAGATCTATACTTACCTGCTCTCCACCGCCCATTTCAAGCTCCCTTGGTCCCTTCAGCAGTTTTCAGGTCCCTGTCATGTAAACTTAAAGTATACCTAAACTTTTGAATAAACTTTATTAAAACCTATTCTAAATGTCATAAAATTAATATTTGTAATATACTTTATAGCACTTTGGAATCCAAACACGCAGCACTCTCTCTGTTTTGTTAAAAGCCTTGCCTACCACATGGGTGCAGAGCTGAACTTCAGGTGCCTATTTCTCAAGGAACGTGTTACAATAATATTAGGTATATTACAAATATTAATTTCATGACATTTAGAATAGGTTTCATTAATGTTTATTCAAAGGTTTAGGTACACTTTAAGGACAGACAGTGCCACATGCACTGCTGTGGCCAATGACTGGCCTCAGTGGTGGTAAATCCTCAAGTATCACTGCTGGATCATCCATGCGGAAGTTGACATTTAGGGTCTAGAAGTTCACTGAAGACAAGTCAGGACGCCAAAAAGTCGGAACAGAGCTATATTGTAAGGGTATTTTTTAAGTACTGATTTGTTCTGTCCCTTTAATTCTGTTCCCTTTTATTATTACCATTCTGTGTAATGATGTGCCTTGTAATCTGGTACCCATCCCCCATTGTGCTTATAAGAACACATTCTTGAGTGATGCATGATGCACACTGGAAGAGGGGATGATGGGAATAACAATTATTTGGGATTCCACCTGGAACTTCATCCTAGGTAGGATGTAAGTATTGATTTGCCCTATCTCTTGTACACCCTGGGGTGTTGGTCATGTGTTATAATGTGCTAGACAGCCATGACAGCCATGATCGACCAGATCCCTACCCCATATTTAAGTTAGTGATGTTTGTTTACTTTTTATTATTCAGTATGTGATTTATCTGTGTTATTGTTTATTTAATCACACTTAGTAAATACAGCTATTCACTTAGCCTGTGTAAGCTTATTCATTCTCAAATCTTTTGAATTCATGGTACATTACAGGAGCAGTAGCAAGCATTTAAGCCTAAATCTGTATATGTAGTTTGCTAGCACATGGGAGCATCTAAAATCAAGTGGAAAAGGGTAGATGGACTGATAAGGCCAAAAGTGGGCTACAAAACCAAAACATATCATCTGAAAAGGGTGAGAACACTTCTCTGTAGTGTGGGTAAAGGTAACATGAATATAGTAAAATCTAAGGAACTCCTGGAAAACCTGCTGCAGTCTGCAAGAGAACTATGGCTTATAATCTTATAGAGACCTATCCACATAGACTCAAGGCCATATGTGCTGCCATTACTATATACCGACCTAAAGTTTGTGTTTAATAGTAGTAAAGATTAGACATAACTTGTCGAGCTTTATACGCTGGTCTTAAGCCCCATGCTCTGGCGACTGATGCACCAAAGTTATGTAGAGGAGCAGGCCACTATATAACTTTGGCGCTTGGTTCCGCTGGCCATGCAACCTGGTTTAAAGCACGCCAGCTCCTTTGCTGACATAGTTTAATATAATTTTCCATGCCATAAACTGTCATACAAAAAGGTAAATAAGACGGGCCGACCGACCCGCCCTCTTCCCCGTCCACGCCGAGCCCCTCGGAAAAGTGGAGTGAGCGGGGAGAAGGCGCAGATTTTCCACAAAACCCTGTTGCAACAAAATCTGCTCCTTAAATACACTAAAAAGTGGCCTAGATTTCTTAATAAATGATGCCCCTTGGTATTTATAGGTTTATAAAAGATCAGGAAATAGGCTTTGGGACAGATACATAAGAATACGTATCACCTGGAGCAACATGGTGGTAACTAAGTGCCCAATGTCTACTGATACCCAATATATCTATCTCAGGTATTGCTGACAATTAAACATATAGATAAACGGACTCACCTGGGATGCGCGACTAGCCTGCGATGCTGAGCCTCCAGGAGCTGTTGCTGGAGAAGGTATTGCTGGTGTAGGGCCTGAGGTAGGAAGGAGGGTCCTGCCACCTCCTGAAGCTGTAGACCAGTCAGAGGTGGCAGGGGCTGGTGCAGTGGTCCATTATGCTGGTGAGCAGAAGCCATGTGAGAGGTCATTCCTTGTTGTGGCTGAACCGGGTGAGGATGGATAGGGAAGTCGGGAAGCTGAGGTTGAGGGCTTAGATGGAAGTGTCGGCAGGAGGTAGCATGGCCATGCTGGGAACGCTGAAATGGGGCACCTGAAAAACGAAAAAACATTGGCATACAATTAGGAAATAGGATTGAGGACCTTACCCTTCAGTGCATCACAGAGAAAAGATAATAACTTCTGACATATCATACAGAACTCCGGAGCAGAATATAGAGGGGCAAAAGTGCCACCTGTTTCAGGACCTCCTTTTCCTTTGAACTTGAGCAACATTATTAGTGCACTATATAGTGTTATTACTTGAGCATTGCATAGTCGTTTTAATTTGGCACTATATATCACTTTTGTACTCATTTGAGCACTGTATGGAAGTTATATTTGGTCACTACATGGTAGTTACAATTTCTAGCTGTTATTTAGTTCTTGAGAGACATACGGTGATATTATATGACACTGCATGGTACTATTATTTTTATATTATTTTTGTAGGACATTTGTTGCCATTATTTTTTTATATCTTTATACAATTGTGCAGATTGCCGTAGCCCAGGCAATAGCAACCTCCCGCGCTCCAGCTGTTCTGAAACTACAAATCCCAGAATCCTCCTTTCACTTCTGTGGGAGTTACAAGAACAGCTGAGTAAGTGTGCATGCTGGGAGTTGTAGCTCCACAGCAGCTGCAGTGCCGAAGGTTAGTGATCCCTGCCGTAACCTGTCATACACAGGGCCGTCATCGGGATCTACAAGGTTTGCCCAAACAATTATTCTGGTATGGATAAAGTTCAGGATTCTTATAATCTGCCATCTGATACCGAAATCTATACATAGCAACCAAAAACCAGCAAGATAAAACATTGCAAGTTCATGACTGAGGGCTGTCCAGAAAAACTGGGGCACATCGAAGCATAATCATAGCCCCGAGCAAACGCATCCGCCATGGCCAACACAGTAGCACAGAGAGCCAATTTGTGAATGTTACTTGAAGCCTTTTTATATAAAGGATCCTGTATTTTAATGACCCTTCGAAACATCATCTCAGTATCGAACCTCGTGACAACATAATGCAATAAATATCATGGGAAGAAGACCGTCCAGCTGAATCTCAAAATCTATAACTCACAATATCATAATCTATACCATCATAACCCATAATTTCATAGTCCATATATTTTATGCTAACTCATAATATCATAATCTATAATTCCAAGATCTTTACTCATATTCCAACATATTGTAATTTATACTATCATAACCAGTGACATAATTTCTCTATAATGCATAATATCATTCAAATAAATCGTTCTCAAGCGTGGCGCCAGAAAATATATTTAGAGGTTTCCTCAGCCGCCCTCTCCCAATCGATTGCCCTCCTGCCTTGATTGACATTTTCAGTTTCTCATTATGGGGTACTGAGTGCAGATTGATGGGGGGAAAACCAGATTTTTTATTTTAGTACAAGGCCGCAATGCAACAAAGCGTGAAAAAAGTGAAAGATTTAAAGTCTAAAGACTTTCTGACAGCCAACATTTTTTATGGACAAATTGTAAAACTATACTAAACTATAATTAATATCTCCTATATATATAAAAATGAATTTCTGTCTGTCTGTCTGTCTAGACATCTGTCTGGACGTTCTTTATGCGCGACCAAACGACTCGACCGATCTTCACCAATTTTGGCACACAGGTACATCAGGTGTCTGGAAAGGTTTTAGACCGGGTCTCAGCTCTCTAGGACTTACCGTTCCCGAGATATTCCCAAAAAATGACCTCCACTGTGGAGGTCACTGTTAAAGGGGCAGACACTGTGGAGGTCACTGTTAAAGGGACAGTCACTGTAAAGGGACGGGCACTGTGGAGGTCACTATTAAAGGGGCAGGCACTGTGCAGGTCACTGTTAAAGATGCGGTCACTGCTAAAGGGGCGGGCACTGTGGAGGTCAATGTTAAAGGGGCGGGCACTGTGGAGGTCACCATTATGGGGGAAATTGTTGATATCTTTTTACGACACACGGAAACATAAAATGAAATAGATGAAATTTACCCGTGCAAAGCCGGGTCCTTCTGCTAGTCTCTTATATATATAATGAGTTTCTGTCTGTCTGTTCTTTATGCGCGACCAAACGACTGAATCGATCAGTTTTAGACCGGGTCTCAGCTCTATATTCCCAAAAAATTACCTGCATTAGCCAATACAAGCCTGCAAGTCTTTCTCTGTATCCCAACTGCCATACACACGGCCACATGTCCCTTATCGGTAGGGTGGCCACTGGCTTCACCCAAGAAAGCTGGACCTAACTGACCACGCCCCCAAATAGTAAACCACGCCCCACCTCTGTGAAGTCATGCCCCCATCGCCAGCCCAGGGGGGGAAACTGGGGGAGGAGGGGGAAGAAGTTTGAGGGGAAGGTGAGCTGGGGGCAGCCGGGAGCTTCTCTCCCCATTAGTCAGCCACAGGGAGCCATGTCTGCGGCTCTAGTGACTAAGTGGGGGTGAGAGAAGCCTCAGAGAAGTCAGTTGCAGCAGCTCATGCTCAGACAGTGCAGTGCTACTGTCTAAGCGTAAGCTACTGAAAGGGTGGACATCCCTGTGTCCGTCCAGGCCCTGCGCTGGACGGAGGACAGGGAGCCAGAAAACCGGACCGTCCAGCCTAAAACCGGACCCTACTTATTGGCCAATAGAAGCTCGCAGGCCCTTAGTCTACACATACACACAGTTTTACTCCAGGTTTCCATAACAACCCAGCCAATTTTCTTCACTGCTGTAGGTCAGCTTTAAGCTAGGGCTACACGACGACATGTGTTTCTTGACAATAAGTCTCACGACACATAGGGCACAACTACACTGTGACATTGATGTTGCACGACAATTTTTATAAAGATAGTCTATGGTGTTGCACTGCAACATGCGACATGCTGCGACTGTGGCACGACAGTGACAGAAAAATCCATCTTGGATGGATTTTTAGCGAGTGTCATGTCGCAGTTGCATCATGTTGCAGTGCGACACCATAGCCTATCATTATAAAAATTGTTGCGCGACATTGGTGCGACAAAATGTATGCGACAAATGCACTGTATATGTAGGCATTGCCATCCTCCAGCAGTCTATGGAGTCCGTCTCCGGAGACTTTGATAGGTCCCTGCTGCAAACCCCAGAGCAATGCCAAGACAGACATCTCAAGGCTCAGGGTCCATTCTAAGCAGCACGGAAATGAGCCTTCAAGTAAAATTACTTATAGAAACAAATAACCCCAAAATTGATTTATGAATTTAAGGGCTCAAATTATTATGGATTAAGGGGCTAAAATGTATCACGGGTTCACATGTGTCTTGGAAGGAATCTCCCTGAGCCTGTGGGATCTTCGTGACTGCGGGAGACTGTCAGTGTATCCCTCCTCGTGCGTTGTACACAGTGACAGCGCAGGACAGCACCTGCTGCACGCAGAAGCAGCTGCTGTAAGACAAATCGCAGAGCAACTGGCCTGTGAAAATTACTTGGCTACCATTAAAAGGGCACAGCAGCTCCTCACCAAGTGTTAAAGGGACAGTAGCGCCATTCAGTATTAATCCACTGTCACCCTGATTCACCAAATAAAGCCCTGTTCTCCTATCAAGCGGGATGAAACCTGCGAAGGCCTTAAAGGGGTTGTTCATCGCAGCACTTTTTCCACCCTGTTCGGATACAGCCCCTATGCATTTTGGGTGAGGAAGGGGTAAATGACAACGTTGCCTCCTACAACAATTATTTGCTCATCCTGGGCCGCCTGATGCATGAACAGAATTTAACACACAAGCAAGGAAGAAGAAAGGGGACAGGTGGCGCATGCATTTGCATAATAAGAAAGGTTTATATGCCATCGATGATCTCGACGTGACGAGCCATTGAAATTCGATGAGAAATAAAATGTCACATTTGCATAATTTCTTGCGTTTAGCAAAGCCCTGCTCTGACTTGGCCGTATGGTTTGCGCTGTAAATCAGTCGGCACTGCAGGCGTAGCGTGGCGGTGCACGTGTCCTAGGATTGGCGTCCCATGAAAATAATAGTAATAAAGAACCGCACTCGCTGTTTGTAGTCTTGCAAATATTCTCTTTATCGCCACATATCTATATCTGTGACGCGTTTCGGCACAAACTGTGCCTTGGTCTGTTTGACATAGGCACAGTCTGTGCCGAAACGCGTCACAGATATAGATATGTGGCAATACAGAGAATATTTGCAAGACTACGAACAGCGAATGCCGGTCCTTTATTACTATTATTGGCCGTATGGTTGACAGAAATTAGGTCACATCTCAAACCGTTCTTCTGTGACATGTAAGAAATGGCCGCCAGGCACCGGACAAATATGCTGCACCATATTCTTCCTTGAAGAACTTTCTCTATCTGTAGTAAAGGTGAAAGGTTCACCCATTCTACATTTTCACTTTTCCTCACTCAGCCGGGGGAGGGGCTGTGAACGCTACGTCTTGTCCACTCCTCTTACTCTAATCCTAATTGATTCTGTCGATTCTGTAAATCAGGGGACGGCGACCTCTGACATTCCAGTTGTTGTGAAACTACAACTCCCAGCATGCATATTTGTTCTCTTCTCCATAGAACTCTCAAAGAAGTAAATGGAGAATGCTGGGAATAGTAGTTTCACATCAGCTGGCGTGATGAAGGTTGCTGACCCCTGATGTAGATAATGAGGCTGATGACAAGAGAACTGACCACACAAGTACTACAATTTCATGAAAGGAGAAAACTTCTCAAATGCTGGAGTGGGTGATGGGGCGTTTAGTAATTTTGGATAAAGATGGAGCGCATTTGTTGTGCCTGAATTTCACGTGTCGCAGCAATTGTGATCATAATGTCTGTAAAGCACTGCCGAATATGTCAGTGCTATAAGTGAGTAAAATAAATAAATAATGGAAATGTTATGTTTTTATGCAGCACCACTACAGGGGAAAACAAAGCATTACACAATTGTTTTGAAATCAATAGACTATACATGTAATTAATGTACATATAGGGTCCTCCAGTGAAAGAGAGACAATCTATAGAGCCACTCTCTGCTCTACTTTGGCAGATATAATATTAGAATACAAGAATATAACTACTATAATACTGCCTCCTATGTACAAGAATATAACTACTATAATACTGCCTCCTATGTACAAGAATATAACTACTATAATACTGCCTCCTATGTACAAGAATATAACTACTATAATACTGCTCCTATGTACAAGAATATAACTACTATAATACTGCTCCTATGTACAAGGATATAATTAATATAATACTGCTCCTATGTACAAGAATATAACTACTATAATACTGCTCCTATGTACAAGAATATAACTACTATAATGCCTCCTATGTGCAAGAATATAACTACTATAATGCCTCCTATGTGCAAGAATATAACTACTATAATACTGCTCCTATGTACAAGAATATAACTACTATAATACTGCTCCTATGTACAGGAATATAACTACCATAATACTGCCTCCTATGTGCAAGAATATAACTACTATTATACTGCTCCTATGTACAAGAATATAACTACTATAATACTACTCCTATGTACAAGAATATAACTACTATAATACTGCTCCTATGTACAAGAATATAACTACTATAATACTGCTCCTATGTACAAGAATATAACTACTATAATACTGCTCCTATGTACAAGAATATAACTACTATAATACTGCCTCCTATGTACAAGAATATAACTACTATAATACTGCTCCTATGTACAAGAATATAACTACTATAATACTGCTCCTATGTACAAGAATATAACTACTATAATACTGCTCCTATGTACAAGAATATAACTACTATAATACTGCTCCTATGTACAAGAATATAACTACTATATTACTGTCTCCTATGTACAAGAATATAACTACTATAATACTGCCTCCTATGTACAAGAATATAACTACTATAATACTGCTCCTATGTACAAGAATATAACTACTATATTACTGTCTCCTATGTACAAGAATATAACTACTATAATACTGCCTCCTATGTACAAGAATATAACTACTATAATACTGCTCCTGTGTACAAGAATATAACTACTATAATACTGTCTCCTATGTACAAGAATATAACTACTATAATACTGCTCCTATGTACAAGAATATAACTACTATAATACTGCTCCTATGTACAAGAATATAACTACTATAATACTGTCTCCTATGTACAAGAATATAACTACTATAATACTGCTCCTATGTACAAGAATATAACTACTATAATACTGCTTCCTATGTACAAGAATATAACTACTATAATACTGCTCCTATGTACAAGAATATAACTACTATAATACTGCCCCCTATGTACAAGATTATAACTACGGTACTATAATACTGCCTCCTATGTACAAGAATATAATAATATTGCCCCCTATGTACAAGAATATATGGATAACTTTGCAATGTCCTTTAGTCTATTTTTACTTTTTCTATACTATTGATTGACAGGAGGGATGTGATTTTTTCCCACTCTATGATGATAGGGCCCAATAATGTATAAATACAGTTCCCCTTGTTGTAGGGGGTAAAGATTCTGTAAAGCTCCTGATTCTGCAGCAAAATCCTGCAATGAGTCTCTTTATGTAGTGGGACCGTCTTCTATATCAACAGATTTACTTCATGTTGTGTTTGTTTTTTATGAAATTTTTCTGCAGTCTGATTTCACTTGTACTTTTGTGACCCCCGGTGAGAACAGGTTCTGACTGCAATAGATGCTGATGCCTGGTAAAACATGTAAGATATTATAAGCTGAGACTGTAGTGTGGATGTCTATCTATCTATCTATCTATCTATCTATCTATCTATCTATCTATCTATCTATCTATCTATCTATCTCTCTCTCTCTCTCTCTATATCTCTCTCTCTATATCTCTCTCTCTCTCTCTCTCTCTCTATCTCTCTCTCTCTCTATATCTCATCCTTTGTTCTGTAGGTCTCAGGGTATGGGCAGTCGTCTCGTTGGCTGATTGCATTGTTTGTCACAGGGATGGACGTCCCAGGAGAGATCGATCTCAGGTGACCTGGGGGTCAGCACAACAACGCGAGGTGCAGGGGAGACACAATGGCGCGACTCCCTAGATATTCCCTATCTCCAACAGAGCAGACTACTTTCAGGGCCGAGGCCTTGGTGTATCTAAGTATGGTTATTATCCGTGGTAGAGCAGGTGTAGGCCGGGTTCACACAGTGCTTTTGTGCTGCCTTTTAATAACTGCCCATAGCAACCAATCACAGCGCAGCTTTCGCTTCCTTTAATGCTTTTGTAAAAATGAAAGCTGTGCTGTGATTGGTTGCTATGGGCAACAAAAATTGTTTTTCTGTTTCGTTGGTGTATCTGATCCCATTATGGCTTAGTGTGAGACAAATTTAAGCCAGAATTTTGGCACAAAATGGTGTATCTTAGGCCACGTCCATTTCCAGCTAAGTCCCCCCATCCATTACGCTCCCACCCTTTTAAAGCAAGTCCAAAAACTGTGTAGAAACCCTGGTTGTGCCAATTTGCAGGGGACATTCGTAAATGTCCAGTGTCTAGTCTATGACGTGTGATATTGTGTAACAAGCGGATGTATCTAAGCCTGTCATGTGTGATATTGTGAAACAAGCGGATGTATCTAAGCCTGTCATGTGTGATATTGTGTAACAAGCGGATGTATCTAAGCCTGTCATGTGTGATATTGTGTAACAAGCTGACGTATCTAAGCCTGTCATGTGTGATATTGTGAAACAAGCGGATGTATCTAAGCCTGTCATGTGTGATATTATGTAACAAGCTGGTGTATCTAAGCCTGTCATGTGTGATATTGTGAAACAAGCGGATGTATCTAAGCCTGTCATGTCTGATATTGTGAAACAAGTGGATGTATCTAAGCCTGTCATGTGTGATATTGTGTAACAAGCTGGTGTATCTAAGCCTGTCATGTGTGATATTATGTAACAAGCTGGTGTATCTAAGCCTGTCATGTCTGATATTGTGTAACAAGCTGGTGTATCTAAGCCTGTCATGTGTGATATTGTGTAACAAGCTGGTGTATCTAAGCCTGTCATGTGTGATATTGTGTAACAAGCTGGTGTATCTAAGCCTGTCATGTCTGATATTGTGTAACAAGCTGGTGTATCTAAGCCTGTCATGTCTGATATTGTGTAACAAGCTGGTGTATCTAAGCCTGTCATGTGTGATATTGTGTAACAAGCTGATGTATCCAATGTCCTCGTCCACATTTCCGTGTCATTTTCAAGTCCATGAAAGAAGAGTCCTTGTTTCCTCCATGAAGAAGTCCATGAAAGATCCGTGTTTGGTCCGTGTTTTCGTTTTTACCCTCCGTGTGTCATCCGTATTCCACGGACACTGTTTAGCTGAAAACTAATTTCCAGAGCATCTATTAGTCTTCAGTAAAAAAACGGATGCACCATGGACGCCACACGGATGCCATCCCTGTTGTGTTCATGATTTTCACAGATCCATCGGATCAAAGTAGTGCATGTCTCTTTGATTTTTTTTTTTATGACCCACAGTAAATAAAATAATACTAATGTGTGAACAGACACATTCAAATCAATAGGTACGTGTGCTGTCCGTGGAAAATGCGGACAGGACACATCAGTGAAAAACGGAAATGTGGACGAGGCCTAAGTCTATCATGTATGATAGTGTGTAACAAGCTGATGTATCTAAGCCTATTATATGTGATATTGTGTAACAAGCTGATGTATCTAAGCCTATTATATGTGATATTGTGTAACAAGCTGATGTATCTAAGCCCGTCATGTGTGATATTGTCTATGAAGCTGATGTATCTAAGCCTATCATGTGTGATATTGTCTGACAAGCTGATGTATCTAAGTCTATCATGTGTGATATTCTCTAAAAAGCTGATGTATCTAAAGCTACTTTCACACTAGCGTTCGGGTGTCCGCTCGTGCGCACCGTTTGAAGGAGCTCACGAGCGGTCCTGAACGCAGCCGTCTGGCCGCAATGCATTCTCAATGGAGGCGGATCCACTGAGAATGCATCAGTCTGCCAGCGCTCAGCCTCCGCTCCGCTCAGTGAGCGGACACCTGAACGCTGCTTGCAGCGTTCGGGTGTCCGCCTGGCCGTGCGGAGGCAAACGGATCCGTCCAGACTTGCAATGTAAGTCAATGGGGACGGATCCGCTTGAAGATGACACTATATGGCTCAATCTTCAAGCGGATCCGTTCCCCATTGACTTTCAATGTAAAGTCTGGACGGATCCGCTCAGGCTACTTTCACACTTAGAAAATTTTCTAAGTTTTAATGCAGACGGATCCGTTCTGAACGGATGCGAACGTCTGCATTATCGGAGCGGATCCGTCTGATGAAACATCAGACGGATCCGCTCCGAACGCTAGTGTGAAAGTAGCCTTAGCCTGTCATGTGTGATATTCTCTAAAAAGCTAATGTATCTAAGCCTATTGTGTGATTTTTTTCTAAGATAATGTATCTAAGTCTATCATGTATGATATTGTCTGACAAGATGATGTATCTAAGCCTGTCATATGAGATGCAGTCAACTGAGATGTGTCTGTTTATCATATGTCTACTTAGTAAGGGTATCTAAGCCTATCATGTGTGATATTCTCTAACAAGCTGATGTATCTAAGCCTATCATGTGAGATACTCTTCTACTGACAAGATGTATCTAAGTCATATGAGCTACCCTCTACAGAGTTGGTGTATCTAAGGCCTAGTTCACACGAACGTATGGCTTTTTCAGTGTTTTGCGGTCCGTTTTTCACGGATCCGTTGTTCCGTTTTTTGTTTCCGTTGTGTTTCCGTTTCTGTTCCGTTTTTCCGATCTGTTTTTCCATGTGGCATATACAGTATACAGTAATTACATAGAAAAAATTGGGCTAGGCATAAAATTTTCAATAGATGGTTCAGCAAAAACGGAACGGAGACGGAAGACATATGGATGCATTTCCGTATGTGTTCCGTTTTTTTGCAGACCCATTGACTTGAATAGAGCCACGGAACGTGATTTGCGGGCAATAATAGGACATGTTCTATCTTTCAACGGAACGGAAAAACGGAAATACGGAAATGGAATGCATACGGAGTACATTCCGTTTTTTTTTTGCGGAACCATTGAAATGAATGGTTCCGTATATGGACCGTATACGGAACACAAAAACCGGCCCGTAAACTCGCAAAAAAAAACGTTTCTGTGAACTAGGCCTAAGCCTGACATGACCTGTCTACTGTGCTGTATCTTGTCCTATCATCTACAATTCAGGGATAGGCCCACATCTAGGTCATAAATGTTTGATCACTTAGGGTCCGACCAGCTGTGGCCAGTTTCTTTTTTTCTTTTTTTTCTTTTTTTTGTAATGGTGCCATCTGTAATGGTGCCATCCTGGGCTCACTGGCCATAGACCCTGCAAAGAAATTTCCAAGCAGATCAATGCTCAGGAAACGTCCCAAGGCCTCCTCATGGCCGCCAGCCAGGTACTTATGCACTTGGCAAGTGCCCACCTGAATTCAACAGTATTGCCATCCTTAGGACAAAGATACAGTTGAATACTGTGGTGTGGGTGGCAGTATTTTGTGCTGCATTGTAGTATTTGGTTCTGCAGGGGCGGTATTTTGTTCTGCACTGTGGTGTTGCTGGCCCCACCTACTTCAGTTGTCCCTGTCCTTGTGTTGTCCCGCCTTCTGTCAGTTTGGACCCACCTACAACATTGGGCCACTTGTGGATTTTTTCCAGGACCCCTTTTAGTGCCATCCACGTCACATGGTCATTCTGCACGGTTTTACAGCTTTGTGCTGTTCACTTGAAAGGCGTGACCACTACACAGTGGATGGAGATGTGTAGCTCTGGTGCCTGGTTCTGGCACCTGTGAAAACAGCTGATTTTTCGTGGGTTCCTCGAGTCAGACCACGTGCCTTCAATGGAGTTAGACCATGTTACTGCAACAGAGAGGGGGGGCACTGATTTCTTTCATCTGTTTTGGAGGAGAAAACACTGCAGCCGCCACAAAGGGGGAGGCTTCATCATTGCAAAGACACTATTATAGCTTCTACTGCTAACACTGGTAACTGTATAAATTCCTGTGCACTGAGCTCCCCCTAGTGGTGGCTGCAGGAAGTCAGCTTTGTAATATGTGAAGTGAAGCTGGAGATTTATCAATTCATTTATACCAGTTGTCTGGTGTAAATACATTGAGAATTATGGTGGTTAGGATGAGAGTCATATTCTTGAAGCAATTGTTCCATTCTTTCCGAAAAAGTGGGTGACTTTTTTGTATTACAATATTTTTTTAAATTTTATTTAAATTTCTTATATACTGGCATTGCAGATAGTGCTCCCTCTACACCCCTGACCCTGAGTATACCCCTTGCCTACCAGCTCTGCATTCTCTAGATTGAGTTTACTTGCTTATATTAAAAAAAATATATATATGAATCCCACCCGTCTTCTGATGAGCCACGCTCAGGTTACTGCAAAAGTTGTTGGGCATCCAATAAATCCGTGCGCCTCTCCTCCCTCTCTCTTCCTGTACCTTGGCAGGCGGCCACCGCTACTGATAGACGGCGTCCAGATGGTCTTATCTATTTATAAAAGTTTTTTTTAAATTTTATCTTGAGTCTGGAAACGGAAATCAGCCTCATTTTTCACTTCGATGTGAAGTTTTCCGTGTATGACTCCATTCTGAAGTGTTTCAGGATTGATGTAGGGACATGCATATACAGTATGTAGCAGAGTTGACGTGATTACTTAATGAAACTCATTCTGATCTGGTCATGTTTTATCGCAAGCGTATGACTGGAGAGCTGAACAGAAGGTGTTCGTTTTCTGCGCCTAGACTGTGAGATCCAAATCCCCTGCTCCCCTTCCCACAATCATAAGAGTTAAATTTGAAAATTCTGGCTGCCACTAGATGGAGCTCTCTGAAGACAGAATAACAGAGCTCCCATTGAACTTAATGCGGAAGATTTATCAAACTGGTGTAAATTAGAACTGGCTTAATCAATCAGATTCCACCTTTAATTTCTCACAGCTCCTTTGGAAAATGAAAGGTAGAATCTGATTGGTTGCTATGGGCAACTAAGCCAGTAATCTCCTGAGCTCCATCTAGTGGTGACTTCAGATTGTCAGAAAGTTCTCATGTAATCTTAACCACTTGCCTACCGCCGCACGACTTTCTACGTCGCAGAGCTAGGCTCTTATCTGTAACCCGACGTATAAAAGCGCCGGGATACATCGCGATCTGCCGGCGGCCCCTCCTGCCGCAGATCGCTGTGACCACGCTGCGGTCACAGGGAGGTGTGCCGAGGCCAGCTGGGGCGGTGTGCTTGTAATACACGCTTGTAGCACTCTGCTACAAGCATGTATTACATTGAAGAGGTAGAAAGCCTGGAGGGAGCGCTTTTTCTTATTTAAGAGCGCCACCTGATTGCTTTAAAATGAAATGTCAGCCTGCAGGTTGGAAATTAACCTCTTCCTGCCTTGACTGTGGCAGAAAGGGGTTAATTCACTTAAAAAAAGTAAATAAAAAAATAATAAAAAATTAATATATATTTTTTTAAAGATATAGCAATAGTTACTAGTATTAGCACTAGTTGTTAGACTACGTACACACCCATACAAACATCCCGCCCCTTTTTCGTTCATAAAAAATAAAATAAAAAATATATATTATATTTATATATATATTTATTAGTTTTAGCAATAGTATAGTGGAATTTGTATGTGTAAAATATGCAAACATACACACATTTGTTTATTTGAAAAATCTAGGTATTTCTTTTAGCTATATTTTGTATAGCAGGTTTTTTTTTCCGCGTAAAATATATAAACTCACGCAAAAATGTAAAAAAAATAAAATAAATTAAAGTGTCCAAATTTCCCCAAGATGAATACCTTAGGTGAATAACATAACAAAAAGTCACTTTGAAGGGGCTTGTAGTGTTTTGGCGCCGTACAAGATTTTTCTGGCAGTAGAAAAATAGGCCGCCAAAATCCAAAATGCGCTCCAGTCTTTTGAAGTCTTGCGGCGGCCCCAGCCAGTAGATAAATGACATAAATAGCGTCTATTTTCAGGGTGCAAGCGTACGGGATTGGTTTTAGAAATGTTTTGCCCAGAAACCTTTTGTAATAGTTAGAAATACAAATGATAAGAAAGGAAAAATATATTTGTTTCATAATTTTTACAGTTTTTCCTTAAATATATATATTTTTTAATATCATATCCATCATCTAATGGCACAAAAGAAAGGTCTTAGGTGTCCCCAGAAAAATAATATCAAATACATGTAGGCTGGCTCAGAAATCGGTTATTTGCAGTTAGATAGATGCATTGCTACAAGTGAAAAAAATTGGCCTGGTAAGGAAGGGGAATAAACACTCTGGTAATGAAGTGGTTAAACAGACTACTGCAACTCAGCTGCCTTTCATTTCAATGGGAGCTCAGGTGCAGTAACCCGGCACGGCCACTACACTTTGAATGGCGCCGTGCTTCCTGTTCCATTCACACTGCTAGTCCCAGAAAGGAAGGGTGCAGGGAACAGCTGATTGGTGGGGGGTGCATGGTGTCGGACCCGCACCTATGGAATATGAATGACCTAACCTGAGGATAAGGGCTCATGCACACAAACATATTTTTTTTCCATGTCCGTTCCATTTTTTTTTTTTTGCGGACTGTATACGGAACCATTCGTTTTAATGGGTCCGCAAAAAAGCTGAAGGTACTCCATGTGCATTCCGTGTCCGCAGAACATGTCCTATTATTGTCCGCGTTACGGACAAGGATAGTACTGTTCTATTAGGGGCCATCTGTTCGATTCCGCAAAATACGTCATCCGTATTTTTGGCGGATCCGTTTTTTTTTTTGCGGACCGCAAAATACATCTGGTCGTGTGCATGAGGCCTAAGTCATCAATATCAGGAGCCTGAAAAAGGCCTTTTCAGGCCTGGTTATTGAAGGGTTAACCACTATATATTATAACATGGATGAGCACAGAATTGCTGCTGACCCATAAAAATAAGGAAAATAACCGGATTGTTTCATACTTATGACATGTGGTTGAAAAGGAATTTCTCGGCAGCGCGCGGTAGATGTCCCCTATTAGTTTCATTTGCGTTTCCACCAGTTCTAAGCCCCCCCCCCCGTCTCCGCTAATCATGTTTGCACAATATTGCGGCTAATTGGAGCCGAGTTTGCTTTAGAATGAAATAAGACAAGATTAATATTGAACGTCAGGGCCCCCTCAACAGTATAAGGCTTCATGCACACGGCCGTTGTTTGGGTCCACATCCGAGCGTTTTGGCGGCTCGGACGCGGACCCATTCACTTCAATGGGGCTGCAAAAGATGCGGACAGCACTCCGTGTGCAGTCCGCATCCGTTGCTCCGTTCCGCGGCCTCGCTAAAAAAATATAACATGTCCTATTCTTGTCTGCGCTTTGCGGACAAGAATAGGCATTTTTATTGACGGCCGCCCGTTCCGCAAATTGTGGAAGGCACGCGGGCGGCTTCCGTTTTTTTTTGCGGATCCGCGGTTTGCGGACCGCATAAAACGGCACGGTCGTGTGCATGAGGCCTTTCACAATGAAATGATATACAGTGGCAGTATAGACGGATGGAACAGCTGCCGGGCCTGGTCTGAGAGAGCGATCTTTACTAGCCACAGGAATGGGGGCGGCATGAAAGGAAGGGGTTGCAAAAAAATTACTGGGGGAGGGGGGCCCCATTCAAAAATTTGCTGTGGGGCCCAGTCATTTCTAGCTACGCCACTGCCTAAATTAGTCTGTCAATGATTGCCAAAATATCTGTAATTACCTTATAATAACAGCTTTCATTAATGTCTCCTGTCCCTTTCCACTGCTCCCTTAAGCCCTTTACTACCGAGCCACTTTTCACCTTAAATCCCAGGCCAATATTTGCAAATCTGACACGTGTCATTTTATGTAGTAATAACTTTAAAACACTTTTACTTATCCAGGCCATTCTGAGATCGTTTTCTCGTCACATATTGTACTTCATGACAGTGGTGAAATTGAGTAAAATAGATAGTAATAACTCCCAAAATAGTTACTACTTTACATTCCCCATATGTCTACTTCATGTTTGGATAATTTTGTGAATGCCATTTTATTTTTTGGGGACGTTCGAAGGCTTAGAAGTTTAGAAGCAAATCTTGAAATTTTTCCTAAAATTTTTAAAACCCACTTTTTAAGGACCAGTTCAGGTCTGAAGTCACTTTGTGAGGCTTACATAAATGACCCCATTTTAGAAACTACACCCTCAAGGTATTTAAAACTGATTTTACAAACTTTGTTAACCCTTTAGGTGTTCCACAAGAATTAATGCAAAATGGAGATGAAATTTCAGAATTTCACTTTTTTGGTAGATTTTCCATTTTAATATATTTTTTTTTCCACTAACAAAGCAAGGGTTAACAGCCAAACAAAACTCAATATTTATTGCCCTGATTCTGTAGTTTATAGAAACACCCCATATGTGGTCGTAAACTGCTGTACAGGCAGATGGCAGGGCGCAGAAGGAAAGGAACGCCATATGGTTTTTGGAAAGCAGATTGTACTGGGATAATTTTAAGCTGCCATGTCAAAATGTAAACTACGGGATAAGGTGGCAGTTTTGTTTTCCTGGCCTGCCGCAAGACGTCCAGGACCCTGGTGTATTTGGCAACGAATCGCTGCACGACTAAGTTCAGGACGTATGCCATGCATGGCACATGTGTAATTTTGCCCTGTTTCAGTGCGCTCAGCAGATTGGCACCGTTGTCGCACACCACTTTGCCAACTGTCAAATTGAGCGGAGTAGGCCACTGATAGGCCTGTGACCGCAGAGCTGAAAGCAGTGCAGGACTGGTGTGGCTCTTGGCTTCCAGGCACAACAGCCGCAGCACAGCATGGCAACGTCTCACCTGGCACATCGAATAGCTTCTGGGGAGCTTGGGAGGCGCTGCGGAAGAGGAGTGGAAAAGGAGCAGTCAGCCGGGGAGGAGACAGAGGATGGAGTAGGAAGAGGAGAAGAAGAGGCAGGCCTGCATGCAATCCGTGGCGGTAACACCAAATCCACACGGGAGCCACAGGTTACATGCTTGACGGCCGTCAGAAGGTTCACCCAATGGGCAGTAAAAGTTATGTACCTTCCCTGCCTGTGTTTGTTAGGCCACGTGTCTGTGGTCAGATGTATCTTGGCACCGACACTGTGTGCCAGAGATATATTCACTTTCCGCCGAACGTGGCCATATAGCTCTGGGATGCCCTTCTGGGAGAAATATTTCCTTCCGGGGACCTTCCATTGCGGGGTGCCAATGGCCACAAATTTTCTAAAGGCCTCCGAGTCCCCCAGTTTATATGGCAGTAGTTGGCGGCCTAGCAGTTCCAACAAGCCAGAGGTCAGCCGTTGGGCAAGAGTGTTATCTGGCGTCATCAACTTTTTACGCTCGAATATTTAGGCCACGGAATGCTAGCCTTCTGCCAGCATTTTGTGGAAGCAGGTATCTCGCAGGCCTCGACCAATATTTTGTGGAAGCAGGTATATCAATCCCCTTAATCAGTATTTTGTGGAAGAAGGTATATCGCAGGCCTCAATTAATATTTTGTGGAAACAGATATATCAATCCCCTTAATCAGTATTTTTTGGAAGCAGGTATATCGCAGCCCTAAATCAGTATTTTGTAGAAGCAGGTATCTCGCAGGCCTCAATTAATATTTGGTGGCAACAGGTATATCGAACCCCTTAATCAGTATTTTGTGGAAGCAGGTATATCGCAGCCATCAATCAGTATTTTGTGGAAGCAGGTATCTCGCAGGCCTCAATCATTATTTGGGTGAAGCAGGTATATCAATCCCCTTAATCAGTATTTTGTGGAGGCAGGTATAGCGCAGCCCTCAATCAATATTTTGTGGAAGCAGGTATATCAATCCCCTCAATCAGTATTTTGTGGAAGCAGGTATATCGGAGGCCTCAATCAATATTTGGTGGAAGCAGGTATATCAAACCCCTTATTCAGTATTTTGTGGACGCAGGTATATAGAAGGCCTCAATCAATATTTGGTGGAAACAGGTATATAAATCCCCTTAATCAGTATTTTGTGGACGCAGGTATCTCGCAGGCCTCAATCAATATTTGGTGGAAGCAGGTACATCAATCCCCTTAATCAGTATTTTGTGGAAGCAGGTATATCGCAGGTCTCAATAAATATTTGGTAGAAACAGGTATATCAAACCCCTTAATCATTATTTTGTGGAAGCAGGTATATCGCAGGCCTCAATCAATATTTGGTGGAAACAGGTATATAAATCCCCTTAATCAGTATTTTGTGGAAGCAGGCATATCGCAGCCCTCAATCTGAATTTTGTGGAAGCAGGTATCTCGTAGGCCTCAATCAATATTTGGTGGAAACAGGTATATCAAACCCCTTAATCAGTATTTTGTGGAAGCAGGTATATCACAGCCATCAATCAGTATTTTGTGGAAGCAGGTATCTCGCAGGCCTCAATCATTATTTGGTGGAAGCAGGTATATCAATCCCCTTAATCAGTATTTTGTGGAGGCAGGTATAGCGCAGCCCTCAATCAATATTTTGTGGAAGCAGGTATATCAATCCCCTCAATCAGTATTTTGTGGAAGCAGGTATATCGGAGGCCTCAATCAATATTTGGTGGAAGCAGGTATATCAAACCCCTTATTCAGTATTTTGTGGACGCAGGTATATAGAAGGCCTCAATCAATATTTGGTGGAAACAGGTATATAAATCCCCTTAATCAGTATTTTGTGGAAGCAGGTATCTCGCAGGCCTCAATCAATATTTGGTGGAAGCAGGTACATCAATCCCCTTAATCAGTATTTTGTGGAAGCAGGTATATCGCAGGTCTCAATCAATATTTGGTAGAAACAGGTATATCAAACCCCTTAATCATTATTTTGTGGAAGCAGGTATATCGCAGGCCTCAATCAATATTTGGTGGAAACAGGTATATAAATCCCCTTAATCAGTATTTTGTGGAAGCAGGTATATCGCAGCCCTCAATCTGAATTTTGTGGAAGCAGGTATCTCGTAGGCCTCAATCAATATTTGGTGGAAACAGGTATATCGAACCCCTTAATCAGTATTTTGTGGAAGCAGGTATATCGCAGCCCTCAATCAGTATTTTTGCAGAAGCAGGTATATAAATCCCCTTGATCAGTATTTCGTAATAGGAGGTATATCACACCCCTCAATCAATATTTGATGGAAGCAGGTATATCAAACCCCTAAATCAGTATTTTGTGGAAGCAGGTATATCACATACCTCAATATTTTTTTTTGCCACAACAGTTATATCACACTACCCTGTTTATTTAGGGCAACTGGTATATCGCAGCCCTCAATCAGTATTTTGTGGAAGAAGGTATATCATGTTCCAATAGCGCTTGTCCCACTCTATAGCTGCAGTATCGCAGCAGAACCGCACACAACTGCTGCACAATACAAATGCACTATATATAATAAGTATATCACACCTCTCAGTATATCACACCTATTGATAGCATACCTATACCAGTCCTTAAAAGGACTTTTATAGCCCTATTAGCTAGCGTTTGGTATCCCTAACAGCCTGTCCCTGCTCCACAAAGCAACCTCTCCCTTCACTGGCAAAACACAGAATCTAAAATGGCTGCCAGATCAGAGTTCTGTGATACGGTGGTGGGGGGGGGGGGGGGGGGGGGTGCTCTTCTGCTGAAACGTCTCAATTGGCTGTCCTGTCCCACCTGATGTATGTGTCATGGGTCAAAGTTCGGGCGCAATGCAAAAGAATATGGCGCCGTCGGACTTTGTTATATGTTCACATGTTCGGCGAACTGCGAACGCGCAAAGTCTGCCGCAAAACAACCGCCGGGCAAACCACAAGGCCATCTCTACAGGGCTGCACATGAGAGAGACAGGAGGACAAGTAGGAAGTTGCAGAGGGTGAGGTAATAGGGAAGGATTCACAGCTGTACAGAGTGTTAAAGGTGAGGAGTGTTCTGATTTTGTAGGAGGCAGTGACCTGTCCACTCATGTGATGATGTTACTGAGCATAACACTGTATATCAGAGACAGGAGGAGAATAGAGGCAAGTAGGAAATCACAGAGTGGGTGGTAATAGACAGGGAAGGGTTCACATCTGTACAGAGTATTAAAGGGCTTCTGTCACCAGAATTAACCCTATTAAACTAGCTGACATTAGCGATGTGCTAATATCAGCTGAACCTAACCAGCCTATTCCTACTTTTATTTATGCCCCCGTTACTCCAGAATTATAACATTTGTAATATGCTAATTAGCCTCTAGGTGCAGGGGGAAGGGGTGTTGCCCCTGCTCCTAGAGGCTCCGTTCTCCCACCTCTGGCCACGCCCTGCTACACTAGATTGACAGGGCTAGGCAGCCTTCACCTCTAACTGCCAGCCATGTGCGCTGGGGAAATCTCGAGCCGTTCAGTATTTGGCGTAGGCGCAGTGACCTGTCCACTCATGTGATGATGTTGCTGAAGATAACACTGCACATGAGGGAGACAGAAGGAAAATGGAGACAAGTAGGAAATCACAGAGTGGGAGGCAATAGACAGGGAAGGGTTTACCTCTGTACAGAGTATTAAAGGAGAAGAGTGTTCTGATTGTGTAGGAGGCAGTGACCTGTCCATTCATGTGATGATATTACTGAGAATAACACTGCATATGAGAGAGACAGGAGGAGAATGGAGACAAGTAGAAAGTCACAGACTGAGAGGTAATAGACAGGGAAGGGTATACCTCTGTACAGAGTATTAAAGGAGAAGAGTGTTCTGATTGTGTAGGAGGCAGTGACCTGTCCATTCATGTGATGATATTACTGAGAATAACACTGCATATGAGAGAGACAGGAGGAGAATGGAGACAAGTAGAAAGTCATAGACTGAGAGGTAATAGAGATGGAAGAGTTCACAGCTGTGCAGCATATTAAAGGAGAGGAGTGTTCTGATCTTGTAGGAGGCAGTGACCTGTCCACTCATGTGATGTTATTGCTGAGGATAACACTGCCCATGAGGGAGACAGGATAATAGATACAATTAGGAAGTCACAGACTGAAAGGTAATAGATAGAGATGAGCGAATTTGACGAAGTGGAATTCGGTCCGAATTTCAGGAAAAATTCGTTTCGCACCGAATCCGAATTTCCTGACGCTTCGTGGTAACAAATCAAATTTTTTCCTAAAATGGCTGCTGCACATGTTAGGACATGGAGCAAAGATCTCTGGGAACGAGGGATCACCCATAATGCCATGCATGCAGCCAATAAGCAGCCAGCTAGCCCGGTGATGTCACAGCCCTATAAATAGCCTCAGCCATCTTGGATTCAGCCATTTTCCAGTGTACTTAGTGCAGGGAGAGATGTCAGCAGGCGCTTGGGAAAGTGCTAGGAAAGACTTGAAAACTTTTATTTTGCTGAATAGAAGCTCAGGGAAAGATCATTAGAAGTGCAGGGAAAGGATAGGGAGTATTGAAGCAGAACAGGGTCCAATAGGGGAGTGTCCAGCCTGGGTAATAGGAACATTACACCTTGCTGCACTGACTGGGAATCCAAATTGCCGTTATACTGCTGCTTTCAGGTTTGCAATAGATGATACCTCTGTAATTCCAGCAAACCTTTCTTGTTATTGGGGTGCAAGTGCTGTTTGATACAGCCATTAACAGGGTGTATTACTAGGAGATATTCCTACGTCTTATTAGCCGTTGTGTGGTGCAGTTATATGTTCTAAAACCTTTTTTGGCTTGTAATAGTGGGAAAAAATAAGGGCTTATTTGCTGTTCAGCGGTGACGTTATATGTTGTAAAGCCTTTTTTTGGGGTGTATTAGTGGAAAAAAGGTCCTATTAGTCGTTGTGTGGTGAAGTGAGAAAATTACAGCCTTTTTTGGGATGTATTAGTGAAAGAAAAAAAATATTATTTGCCATTCAGCAGTACAGTTATATGTTCTAAAGCCTTTTTTGGGGGTGTATTAGTGGAAAAAAATAAGGGCTGTGACACAGTGAGAGGTTTTGTCTGGGAAAACAGGTATTTTCCTCCCAGCATGTGCTGCTGGGCTAATTTACAGCCAGGTGGGGTCAAATACTCGACTGGATTTTAAGTGCCAGTCCGGGTTTTGGCAGCACCTGGCTGTCCTTAAATAGGCAGCTGGGCTCAGAAGCCGTGTCTCTGTGTTGGGATCTGGGAGCCTTGTGTCCGGATGAAGGCTTGCTACCTGTTTGGCGTAAAAACAGGTTGGTGCTGCTATGCTCAAGGACTCTTTGAGGCAGAATTGCCGCATGGTGTGAATTACCACCAACACCGCAAGGTGACTTTTTGCTTGTTTATGACTGCTTGTTTTGTCACTTGCCTAAAGTGTGAATAAAACATTGAACTGTTTGATCCAAAGAACTTGTTGTTGCCTCTATACTGCGTCCGCTAATCCTGTCTACCAAAGCGAAACCCCACAATTGGTGGAGGATGCGAGCAGTGAGACTAGCGTGAACGCCGATATTTTTGGTTTCTGCATTTTTCAGGCACGTTTGTAATTCGTACTTTAAACCAGCTGCATTACAGCCAGTGCCCCATGACAAAATGGAGGCTGTTGTGAAGGCCCTCATGGAGGCTAATCTGCAGCAGTGAGAGACAAACCTGCAGCAACGCGAGGCTAATAAGCAGCAGCAGTAGACTAACCAGTTACTGCTACAACATGTGATGACTTTGCAGACAGCAGGAGCAACCACGAGCATCCACGATGCCTGGAAAGCAGTCCATGCCGCGATTCCTAAGATGACCCCTGCAGACGACATCGAAACCTACCTGGTGATGTACGAGAAAGTGGCCATCAGGGAAAAGCTACCCCATGACAGTGGGCTGAGGTCGTCGCTCCGTTCCTGGCATCCGATTCCCAGCGAGTGTATTTCGACTTGCCAGACGATCAAGTGGCCGACTACCAGAAAGTCAAGGGTGAGATTCTGGCAAGACTAGGGGTGAATGTGTTGTTTCGGGCCCAGCGGGTGCATCATTAGGAGTTCAACCCGGCTGAGCCTGCAAGACCCCAGTATTATAACTTACATCACCTCCTTCAAAAATGCTGTCCCACTGCTATGCTGGATTGTATGTTAGCCGATATGTTCTGGAGGGCTTTGCCATACCCTCTCCAGCACTGGATCGGTCAGGTGTCTCCTGGCAATGCCCTTGAGATGGTGGACCTGGTGGAATGCTATGAAGCTACCAGGAATCTAAAGGAGGGTTCTGTCGGGAGTGGGGTCAGCAAACCCCGGAAATCTTCACCCCAGGCCCGGAGATTTGAGCCTATAAACCCCGCCCGGGATGTACCCATGTGCCAAGTGGAAGTGGGAGACACTCCAGCGGAGGCGCTGCTGGACTCAGGGAGTCTGGTGACCCTAGTAAGGGCTACCCTAATGCGGTCCACTGAGTATACTGGCCGGAAAGTCGGGGTGATGTGCATCCATGGAGACTTAAAAGACTACCCTACCGCGCTGGTGTCTTTAACCACGGTAGCCGGCAGGTGGACCCACGAGGTGGCCGTCGCCACAAATCTACACTATGAACTGTTAATAGGGAGAGACTTTCCGGCCTTCCCGGCCCAATGGCTGGTTGTGAGAGTTACTGATACCCGTGAGTCAGGGGTAAACCCAGGAGGAAGGCCAGGACCCTGGGAACCTGAGGCCGAAGGGCCAGCAGTAGGGGTGACTGCCAGTTCGGTGGAAGAGGGGGAGACAACCCTGCTGAGTGTAATGGTGGGAGATGTGGAGGACTTGCCACTGGGTCCTGAGTTGGCAGTCCTCAGCGTCTCCGGGGAAAATTTCGGTACAGCACAACACCGGGACCCAACCCTATCCCGAGCCTGGGAGAATGTAGTAATAATTGATGGTGAACCACAACAACCTAGGGCTGAGTCGATGTTTCCCCGTTTTGTGGTTCATCAGAAAATGCTGTATCAGGTAAAGCAGCTGTGGGGTGAACATATTGAACAGTTGGTGGTGCCCCAGGCTTATCGCAAACTCGTGTTAGGCCTCTTTCACGCGAACGATATGGATTAGGTCCGGATGCGTTCAGGGTGTGTTCAGTGAAACTCGCACCATTTTGCAAGCAAGTTCAGTCAGTTTTTGTTGTTCAGTTTTTTCCGCGCGGGTGCAATGCGTTTTGATGCATTTTTCACGCGTGTGATAAAAAACTGAAGGTTTACAAACAACATCTCTTAGCAAACATGAGTGAAAAACACATTGCATCCACATCTGCTTGCAGATGCAATGCGTTTTTCACTGAATCTTGACCCATTCACTTCTATGAAGCCAGGGCTGTGTGAAAAGCGCAGAATATAGAACATGCTGCGTTTTTCACGCAACGCAGAACTGATGCATGAAAAAAACTGCTCATCTACACAGACCCATTGAAATGAATGGGTCAAGATTCAGTGCGGGTGCTATGCGTTCACGTCACGCATTGTACCCGCGCGGAAAACTCGCTTGTGTGAAAGGGGACTTAGGCCCCCTTCACACGGGCGAGATTTCCGCGCAGGTGCAATGCGTGAGTTGAACGCATTGCACCCGCACTGAATCCGGACCCATTCATTTCTATGGGGCTGTGCACATAAGCGGTGATTTTCACGCATCACTTTCTCTCATCACAGGTCACGTAGTGACGTCATCAAAGGTCCTTTTCCTCACAGATGAAGACAGAAGAGATGCCGGCTGCGCGAACAAGTGGATTAAGGTGAGTTAAAATATATATATATTTTTTTTAACCCATCCAGCCCTATTGTACTATGCATTCTGTATTCAGAATGCTATTATTTTCCCTTATAACCATGTTATTAGGGAAAATAATACAATCTACACAACCTTGAACCCAAACCTGAACTTCAGTGAAGAAGTTCGGGTCTGGGTACCACATTCAGTTTTTTATCACGCGCGTCCAAAACGCATTGCACCCGCGCAATAAAAACTGAACAACGGAACGCAATCGCAGTCAAAACTGACTGCAATTGCATACCTACTCGCGCGGGTTCGCCGCAATGCACCAGGACGCATCCGGACACGCTCATCTGCAAGGGGCCTTAGAGTTAGCCCACCAACATGTTCTCGGGGGTCATCTGGGAATGCAGAAAATACAGGACCAGATATTACAACGGTTTTACTGGCCCAGTTTGTTTAGAGAAGTGGACGAATTTTGCAAGTCTTGCCTGACCTGCCAAACAACTAGCCCCCAGTACAGGGGAGGTATGCCCCGCTTTTTGGCAGCTGTCCCTGCGTCCAGAAGAAGCAGAGACCGTTGCCTGTATTATGATGAAGCAGAGAGCCGATGTTCTAACAAAAATCCTTACTTCGTGAAAATACCTTACCCCTCGTGACTTGCGGGGGTGTGCGCCTCAACTTCCGGGGGTGTGCGCCTCAGTGCAAGCGCGCTACCACGGCACTGGTAAGGTAAAATTACAGGGAGAGCTGACTCACGGACACCGCGCGTGTGCCCTCAGGGGTAAGGAGATCTGACAGTCTTTTCTCCTTACCCTCACACTGCGCACGCGCGGATTGTGAAATAATTTTTGTTAGAACACCGGCCTCTCATTTCATTCATGAACGAGCACGCCGCATGAAACAGAGCCGCGCATGCTCTGTTTGCAGGGCAGACTTCACAGACTCTGTAAGGACCTTCTGACGTCACAATATCACGTGACATCCCTAGGTCACGTGGGTCGGCAGCCGGAGCGCTCTGTTATCACAGGCACCGAAATCCTTTCACAATCCGCGCGTGCGCAGTGTGAGGGTAAGGAGAAAAGACCGTCAGATTTCCTTACCCCTGAGGGCGCACGCGCGGTGTCCGTGAGTCAGCACTCCCTGTAATTTTACCTTACCCGTGCCGTGGTAGTGCGCTTGCGCTGGGGCGCACACCCCCGGAAGTTGAGGCACACACCCCCGGAAGTCAGGAGGTGTAAGGTATTTTCACGAAGTAAGGATTTTTGGTAGAACACCGACATCGGCTCCCTGCTCCATCATTCATCCCCCCTGCCGGCTCTCCACACCTCTGGTCTGTGCGGGGAGGTGGGGCAGGCTGGCAGTCAGCCTCGGCTCCACCTCCTTCACAGACTAGAGCAGCCGATGTCCTACTGCTGCTGCTAGAAAGAAGGTAAGCATGTGCTGTTTATTTTTTTTACTTTCTGTGAGGGGCAGAATGTGGGCATAGCTGGGCATATTACTGGGGGCACAATGTGGGCATATTACTGGGGGCACAGCTGGGTACAATTCTGTGAAGGTACAATGTGGGCATGGGGGACTGGGTGGGATTAGGTGTATAGTTATGTTTTGGGCGGAGTTATAGGTGTGGCCTAGAGTGGAAAAATTTGCCGTGGCGCGCTTTAACGCGCAGCACAATGTGTCCCTCTTTGTTCGTTTACAAAGTTGGGAGGTATGCGGGTGTGTCTGGTGGTGGGGACCTGAACATACACTTTTCAAGGGCTCTTGGGTATTCTCATATTGATGGCCTATCCTCAGAAGGGGTGATCAATATGAGATTGTCAAGGGTCCAACCCCCAACAGTTCTGCTGATCAGATATTTCAAGAATCTGCAGCTCTCACCAGAGGTCTGATGAGCCCCAAGGCCTCCTCACAGATTACCAAGCACAGCGCCATCCATTTGATAGAGGTTGTGCTTGGTATTGCAGAACCGCTGCTTTCACTGGAATGGGGCCGAGTTGCCCCTAGGCCATGTGACTGATCAATGTGGCGTCCCTGGCCTAGGAAGGAGCCTAAAAGCTCAAGGTGCACCGTGGCCTATTTGAACAGATGTGTGTGTTTTCCAGAAGTCATACCCCTGACATTGATGACCTATCCTGAGGATAGGCCATCTATATGAAAATCCTGGAGAACCCCTTTAAAGGGCATCTGTCAGCAGATTTGTTGACACTGATGACACTGGCTGACCTGTTACATGTGCACTTGGCAGCTGAAGACATCTGTGTTGGTCCCACGTTCATATGTGTCCACATTGCTGAGAAAAATTATGTTTTATTAGATGCAAATGAGCCTCTAGGAGCAACGGGGGCATAACCATTACACCTAGAGGCTCTGCTCTCTCTGCAACTGCCGCTCCCTCTGCACTTTGATTAACAGGACCTGGCAGTGAAAACATAATCACAACTGCCTGGCTTTGTCAAACAAAGTGCAGAGGGTGCGGTAGTTGCCGAGAGAGAGGAGCCTCTAGGTGCAAAGGCAATGCCCCCATTGCTCCTAGAGGCTCATTTGCATATAATTTAAAAAAAAACATTTTTCTCAGCAATGAGGACACATATGAACATGGGACCAACACAGATGTCTTCAGCTGCCAAGCACACATGTAACAGGTCAGCCAGTGTCATAGGTACAAATCTGCTGACAGATGCCCTTTAACTATTTCAGTTCTGTGGGCCTACGAAAAATTATTTTGCATACTATCAAAGTACTTTGTGCCAAATGGCAAATTCAGCTCAGCTCCGCTGCAGTGACAACCTCATCCCTGCTGCATCACAGTGAAGATTTGGTTGGTTGCCGTAAATTGCTAATTAGGAAGCACTCTACATTGCAGTAAGCCGCTGTGACACATGGTATTGCTCAGTAGATTGGGATGATCTATGGGTAATAAAAACAAATGGCGGCCCCGTATCCCCGAGTCAGGTCTGCTTAACGGGATTTTGACCCCTGAGATTTTAGTCATCAGTATTTCATTCCCAAACAATCAATGGCCATTACTTTTAGAATGATCGTCTGGGACCGCAAGTCACGCTGAGCCCAGGGTGATCAATGCTGATAACTTTGGGACCGACAAGTGCAAAAGAGGGGAGCTGCTGCTTTCCAGAAAGTATCGTACGTCTGATTTGGAAGATATCAAGGCGGGAGATCTACCTTTTTAGAGAAGCCTTTCTTAAAGTGAACCCTGCATAAAATACATTTGTGGTGCAGCACAGTAATTGTGCTTCAATTACTAACCCTTTGAAATACAGTACCTCTGCTTTATGTCAATGACTGGAATCATTATTGTATCTCTTCCTACACTACCCTCCTCAAATACCTGAAGGACAATCTCATCTCTTTTTCATGAGTCCAGACTGATAGATCTTACATTCACTGATACATTGTAACGAAAACCTCAGCTGCCGAGCAGGACTACGTCAGGACGGGTCGTTAGATGCAGAATTTAACAATCCTTATGTAAGACATCTAATTCCAAAATGAACGTTTACAAAATTTGTATTGAGATGGCGGAAAAAGGGCCGTGGCGTAGGCAGGGAAGGGGGCGGGCCGGATGGCCTGTCTCATTTATTATTTTCTATGCCTGTTTTTGGTGTAGAAAATGACCTTAATCTACACCAGCAAGGGAGCTGGCGTAGATTTAAGCAAGTCGCACGGCCAAGGCCTAAGTTACCTATGATTGCGTTTTATTCATTTTGGGCTAAAAATCTTTTTTTCAATTGGTCTTTATTAAAAATATTGAGCCGTTTTGTCACAAAGAGTTAACAGTTTTTCTAGCAGTTCTGCATCCTACTTTCACTTTGTGAGGGTCATCTAATAACGCTTATCTCTAAATTACTAAGGGTACTTTCACACTTGCGACAGAGGATTCTGGCAATCCGGACGCAAATTGATGGCATTTGTCAGACGGATCAGGGGCCTGATGGGATACACCCAAAGCTATTAAAAGAGCTCAGCGGCGAACTAGCAAAACCATTAACAGATTTATTTAACCAATCACTGGCAACAGGAGTCGTCCCAGAAGATTGGAAATTGACAAATGTTGTGCCCATTTACAAGAAAGGTAGTAGGGAGGAATCGGGCAACTATAGGCCAGTAAGCCTGACATCAAATAGTGGGAAAATTAATGGAAACCATACTTAAGGAGAGGATTCTGGAACATCTAAAATCCCATGGATTGAAAGATGAAAAACAGCATGGGTTTACTTCAGGGAGATCATGTCAAACTTATCGTATAGATTTTTTTGATTGGGTGACTAAAATAATAGATGGCGGAGGTGCAGTAGACATCGCTTATCTAGAGTTTAGTAAGGCTTTTGATACTGTCCCACATAGAAGGCTTATCAATAAATTAGAGTCTTTGGGCTTGGACTCCCATATTGTTGAATGGATTAGGCAGTGGCTGAGGGACAGACAACAGAGGGTTGTAGTCAATGGAGTATATTCAGACCAAGGTCTTGTTACCAGTGGGGTACCTCAGGGATCTGTTCTGGGACCCATATTGTTTAATTTCTTTATCAGCGAAATTGCAGAAGGTCTCGATGGTAAGGTGTGTCTTTTTGCTGATGACACAAAGATTTGTAACAGGGTTGATGTTCCTGGAGGAATACACCAAATGGAAAAGGATTTAGGAAAACTAGAGGAATGGTCAAAAATCTGGCAACTAACATTTAATGTTGATAAGTGCAAGATAATGCACCTGGGGCGTAAAAACCCAAGAGCAGAATATAAAATCAGTGATACAGTCCTAACCTCAGTATCTGAGGAAAGGGATTTAGGGGTCATTATTTCAGAAGACTTAAAGGTAGGCAGACAATGTCATAGAGCATCAGGAAATGCTAGCAGAATGCTTGGGTGTATAGGGAGAGGCATTACCAGTAGAAAGAGGGAGGTGCTCATGCCGCTCTACAGAGCACTAGTGAGACCTCATTTGGAGTATTGTGCGCAGTACTGGAGGCCATATCTCCAGAAGGATATTGATACTTTGGAGAGAGTTCAGAGAAGAGCTACTAAACTGGTACATGGATTGCAGGATAAAACTTACCAGGAAAGATTAAAGGACCTTAACATGTATAGCTTGGAAGAAAGACGAGACAGAGGGGATATGATAGAAACTTTTAAATACATAAAGGGAATCAACAAGGTAAAAGAGGAGAGAATATTTAAAAGAAGAAAAACTGCTACAAGAGGACATAGTTTAAATTAGTGGGGCAAAGGTTTAAAAGTAATATCAGGAAGTATTCCTTTACTGAGAGAGTAGTGGATGCATGGAATAGCCTTCCTGCAGAAGTGGTAGCTGCAAATACAGTGAAGGGGTTTAAGCATGCATGGGATAGGCATAAGGCCATCCTTCATATAAGATAGGGCCAGGGGCTATCCATAGTATTCAGTATATTGGGCAGACTAGATGGGCCAAATGGTTCTTATCTGCCGACACATTCTATGTTTCTATGGATCCGGATGCGGGGTCCGTCTGACAAATGCATTGAAATACCGGATCTGTCTCTCCAGTGTCATCCGGAAAAACGGATCCGGTATTTTTTTTTTTTGCATTTTTAAAGACGGATCCGTTTTGCCGGAACACTTAATGCTGTATTAACTAATACACTTCAATGTAAATTAATTCCGCATCCGGCATTCCGGCAAGTGTTCAGTATTTTTGGCCAGAGAAAAAAATGCAGCATGCTGCGGTATTTTCTCCATCCAAAAAACGTAAGAGGGACTGAACTGATGCATCCCGATGCATCCTGAACGGATTGCTCTCCATTCAGAATGCATTAGGATAAAACTGATCAGTTTTTTTCCGGTATTCAGCCCCTGTGACGAAACTCAATACCGGAAAACAAAATTGCTCGTGTGAACGTACCCTTAGTGATCATAAACACTTATTTAAGCCACATTGTTATCAATAAGATAAGGGTTGAGCTTTGATGAGTGTTTATAATGTCAGAGAGCAGAGATAAGGAGCCCTTCAACTCCCCAACTGATGGAGCAGAGAGAAAAGTTAGATCCTGCTAGCAGAGCATCTCAGCTCTGTACAGAGAAAAGGACAAAATATATTTAAAAGCATATATTTATGCTCTTATTTATATATACATAGAAACATAGAATGTGTCGGCAGATAAGAACCATTTGGCCCATCTAGTCTGCCCAATATACTGAATACTATGGATAGCCCCCGGCCCTATCTTATATGAAGGATGGCCTTATGCCTATCCCATGCATGCTTAAACCCCTTCACTGTATTTGCAGCTACCACTTCTGCAGGAAGGCTATTCCATGCATCCACTACATGGAATAGCCTATTTATATATATAAAATATATATGCATATTTTTAAAGACCAACTGAAAAAAAGATTTTTAGCTCATAATGAGTAAAATGTAATAATAAAAATAATAGCTTTTAAAAAATGAGTTTAAAAAAAATAGATGTTTCTATTGACTTCAAGCCAGGCTCTAAAAAAAATATAGAAGTAAAAATAATTTTTTTTTTTAAAATGATAACTCAATCAGATTTTTCTGCTGACTTTAAGTCAAGGTTTAGCAGCTTTTTAAACTGGAAAAGTCTTCTAGTAGTCAACTATGGACTTGGGCTACCCGGAGACACAGGGGCATTCGGGTATGAACATCCATAGGACCGTATTCTACATTTAATCTATGTACTCCTGATATCAAATTGCTATATGACATGCATGTTATTCCCTCATATGACGCATGTCTATCTTGAATCTATAGGGACACTGAGGAGCATTATGTATAATTCTGCTTGTTTTATCATTTTACTCGATATTTTCATCTTAAGATGCAGTCACGTCCTCCAGCAGTGTATGAGGAATCTTCACAATCTCTCTCTGAGCCACTGATCTATACATCACAGCTGGGCTGGAGGGATCCTGCTGCTGAGAGGGCTTTGTATAAAATACGCTCCCGGGTGGCTTATGACAAACTTAATGTTTTGCGTTAACCAGTAAAGGGGCCGAGAGAGGTGGACTTAAAGAGAATACATATTTTAAAGGGTTTGTTACCTAAAGTCCACCCCAAGCGTACAATGAGGTCTTGCGCTTGGGGCTTCGTCACCTCCTCTTGGTCAGACCATGTCTTCAGGTATGTGCTTATGGTTAGATTTCTATGCCACAGTGTCCTTATCAGGCCTACTGTATATTGCATACTGAGGTTGCTAGCTGAATTATTCCAACTATTTGGTGTATATTGTTCCACACTGTTACTTGGGGCTTATGCTGTGTACCGTATATTGAATTGGTGATTTCTGTTTGATGAGCCACAGTGGTTGTACAACTCATTCCCCTATATGTATCGTTACTTAGGTTGTTATATATACATTTTCTTATCTTAGGAGATCTATGATTATTTATTGTGAGATATATTCCGAGACACAGCATATAGCCTGGTATCCGGAGACTGGTATTACAGTTCTGTGGAGGTACATGGCTGTCCAATGAGTGGTTGCCCCTCTCTTCTCTGTATATCCTTTGTCAGCTTGCCTTTTTTCTTCTCCATTTTTATATACACTATTGAAATAAAGTTGGTATATTTTGTGATAATTGGTTCCACAGTTTTTTTTGTTGCTAAGATTGGATAAGCAGGCAGAGCGCCCGGGAAGATCAGACCTCTCCGCTCTCCTGTTCTTCTTACCCCATTTATCTTGTAGCTGATGCTGCTGGATTAAGAGTCTTAGGACAGAATGTAAGACTGGATTGTGCTCCTGGGCCTGGGACCTGTCTGAGCTGATGTGCGATAGCGACCAGTACTTCCACATGTATTAAAGGGGTTGTCTGGTCAGTAAAAATATTGTAAAAAAATAAAAGTCATACTGACCTCACCAATCCCCCGCTGCTCCTGCTCTGATGTTTTATGGGTTCATGTAATTCCAGGCCATTTTAAGCATATCTGCTTGCTTCCAGCGAATGGAAACATTCTGGTTCACAAAGGGCGAAAGATCTGTCATGATAGTGTCAATGGACACAGGTGCAGGGCTAGTTACAATGTATCCAAACCAGGTATCTATGTTAGGTCTCTTTCACTCATCCGTAATGATATCCATGACAAGAATGCGTGCTTGCTCCGTTTTTTGCCCTCTATGTGTCATTTGTATTAAGCCTCTTGTTCCGTGCATTGGGTGACCGCTATTTGCGGGCGCTATATTTTTTGGCGGTGCAGAGGCACGGAGAGAAACCCCGCGGAAGCACTGCATAGTGCCTTCGTTCCACACCACAGCTCCGGATTGCTGACCCACTCAAGTGAATCGGTCCGCATCCGTGATGCGGTGAGCACACGGCTGTTGCCCGCATACTGCCTGCCCGCTGTTTGCAGGCTGCAATATGGGCCACGGCCGGCAACGGCCGTGTGGATGAGGCCTTACTCAGGCGCTGCTAGGTTAAAAATTAATTTCGAGAGCATCTCCTAGCGAAGATACGTGAAAACCACTGACCAAACACGGATGGCATCTGTGCTGTGTCCATGGTTTTCATGGGCCCATAGACTGTAGTGTGTGTGAGGGATCTGTAATGACAGAAAAAAATGTCTCCCATGTCTGATGCGTACACACATTAAAGTCAATGGGTACGTGTGCTGTCTGTGGAGACCATGGTGGTCACTTACTGTGACATATTCATTTTGATGCCCCCTTGGTTGTTCTAATATTGAGCGCAGTGACATTGTACTTTTGCTGACCTTAAATTTTACATATTTTTCCTCTTGATTCTAATGGGAATCTGTCATCATGAACATGCTATCCATCTACCGGCTTCATGGTATAGAGCTGGAGGAGCTGAGCAGATTGATATATAGGTGTAACTTGCATTTTATTGATCGAAATCCCTTCTCTTTTTATGCTCAGGAGTCCAGTGACCGGTCCTATCAATGAGGACCGCCCACTGGACTCCTAGGCACAGAAAGAGCAGAGATTTAAAGGAGCAAAATACAAGTATTCTGAATGTTTTCCCACAAACGTATATATCGGGAACAGGTAAGTATGATTTCCTCCCAGGTCCTTCTACGTTTTGTCTACCTAAAGGGCCCCCGGGGGTAAACAACCTCTTTAGGCTACATTCACACGACCATATGTGTTTTGCGGTCCGCGAAAAAAACGGATGAAGTCCGTATGGAATCCATTTTTTTTGCGGATCCATTGTAACAATGCCTATCTTTGCCCGGAAAACGGACAAGAATAGGACATGTTCTATATTTTTTGCAGGGCTACGGAACGGACATACGGATGCGGAAAGCACACGGTGTGCTGTCCGCATTTTTTGCGTACCCATTGAAAAAAAATTGCAAAAAAAAAAAAATGGAACGGACATGGAAATAAAATACATTCGTGCACGTGAGGCCTTAAGCTAAAGATCCTTTTCAATGATTTGGTCCCTGTGAATTTCTGTGATGTGAACGGTATAATTTGCTCTTCATCAACCATTTAATTTACAAATCAGAGACGCACGATCTGTCCGGACATAATGACGGCCCCCGTGCTATATTAAGAGATCCTTGGTCGTCTCGGGAGGGGTCTGCCACACTTTGCTTTCTAAGTGCACTGAGCTTTCTAAAATAAGACAAAGAGATGACACACACTTCCAGGAATTCTCAGTAAGTAGGAATATCTAAAGTCAGGCGCAGTACGTGTCACTTTTACATAGTGTGTGTTTATAACCACTGGGTACATGGAAGGAACAAAGCGACATCTGCAATTATACTGTAGTCAGGGTTTCTGTGGTAGATGCTTATTTAAAGGGAACATGTTGCCAGAACTAGTTTTCTTTACATTAGTTAGTCTGGGCAAGGCCCTATAAAAGCTGCACCCACTGAATAACCTAACGAAATCAGGGGTGCACCTAGCCCTTCTGCTGCCTGAGACAAAAACTGAAACGGCATCCCCCCATTCCAATTTCTTGACCTAACCCCTTTGCCACAATGAAAGTGCTCATTGCCCATGGCCCTTCCACTGCCCCCTTCTTGCCCCTACCTGGTGCTGCCTGAGGCGATCGCCTTACCTGGCCTCATTGGTGGTGCGCCCCTAAACAAAATGGCATCTAGAGAACCAGATGAGTGCCCGCACCACCCGACCCCCATGGCTCAGAAGAAATTGGAGATTTAGGAGTCAGGGCATGCATCGCTACTCACCTTGGTTGATTGGCTATGAGGACTTGCAGAGCACATTTTACTTACAAGCCCAATCTTCCAGCCCCTGACTGGGTGGGTACAGTTGTGCCCTCTTCAATGGTATGGCGTCTATAAACGTACCCCCAACCATAAAACCAGAGGCATGCCTTGAGCCCCACCTACCACGTATAATGCTGGTGTCTTCCTCTGAAGTAGAGTGGCCTTTTGCCACCTAATGGCACAAGGGTCCAAGTGCAACTGCTGCCCCTGCATCCCCTATGGCTACGCCCCCATGTCTAACTTGTTGTTGAAGGGGTTGTCCCATGAAAAATATTCTTCATTTTTCTAACCAACACCTGGATCTGAATACTTTCATAATTGTATGTAATTTAATATTTAGTAAAGGTACTAAAATGTATCTGTATAGTGCCAACCTGCTGTTTGTTCTTTTCCTTGTTTCTCAGTCCACCTCACTGACATCGGTGAGGTGGTCGCACACGCTCAGTTCCATCCAGCTGTGACAGTTACAGGGGAAGGAGACATCCCCTGAGCTATGATAGGGAGAGAGTTGCACCAGAAATGACATGCCCTCTGAGCTGCCAGCATGAAATAAATCTAGAAGAACAAGTGGAGCAATGAATGGAGAGATATCTGGATCCATGTAAGGTACAGGACTGGTTCTAGCTTTGTTGGAAAGAGGTTGTCATGTACGGTATGATGTCTGATATTCATTTTTTACATTAATCATGGGATAACGCCTTTAATATAAAATTATCAGTCGACTGTAGATTCTTTTTCCAAACTGGCTTGTTCAGTAGGATATTCACATGCCTACGATGTTTATGTGGTGGATGATTTTGCTCTGCAAAAAGTTAATTTTCATGCTAAAATTTACTTTTACCAAATGCGTGCTGTGGAACCTGTAACTGGAACATATAACCATTGCTCTGGTTACATGTTCTGTAGACTCCCATTTGGTCTAGTCTATGAATACTGTCATAATTTCACAACCGGTTACAGTGCAGCTCAACTTGATGGATGCGATGGACCCACTGAAGTCTCCAGGATCTCTAGCTAGAACCTGTAACTACAATTCTGGCTGCCTCTTCCATAGACTCTGGTTGGTCCACCTCATGGGCACCTCCACAAGCTCAAGATTACTAATTAAAACCAGATCCTTGCACATATTCTTTTTTCTACTTTCTTTTTATTTTCTGATTGTAATTTTCTTTTGTTCATTTTTTCCCCATATACATCATTATAGGGGTAAATGCAGTGTCCTGAAACACACTGCTTAATACTGTGATTGTGTTTCATGAAAATGTGCTTGTGTCTGAGTTTCCATAAAGTTGCATAGGGACGGGGAGGTTCTAACAAACCTCCCAGGGCTGACTCCGCCCTGCTCAGAGAGGAGAAGAAGAAGGAGGACAGTGTGATGTCTGAGGAAAAAGCTGCATCTCAGAAGCCATTTTGCAGAGTTATCAAAACTCCAGAGTTAGTTCCATGCACCATCCCATAGAAGGGAAAGATTACAGAAGATCCAGGCAACCCAGAGAGGGAGTGAGAATATTGGCAAAGGGAGGTAATTGTCGTTTATCAGGCTCTAGCCTTCTCTGCATCTGGTGGAGAGATTCTAAGCTACCACCTGCCCACCATAACCAAAGACAGAAAGGCCACCTGCCGGGAGATAGTATTCCTAAAGAGGATACAGAAGTATATGACTATACAGTACAGCAGAGATAGTACATTCCTCCAGCCTAGAGAAACAAGAGATTGATTGTTATAGAGGAAAACTACCTCTTAAGCCGAATGCACACGGCCGTGTTCCACGGCCAAGAGCGGTCCGTGGTATGCCGGGCTGGATTCCTGTTCAGAGCAGGAGCGCACGGCGTCATTGGTTGCTATGATCTATACGAGTGTATTACTGTACAGCAGTGGCGGCATGAAGCGCAGGCGTCATAGCAACCAATGACGCCGGGCGCTCCTGCTCTGAACAGGAATCCAGCCCGGCATACCACGGACCGCTCTCGGCCGCGGGACACGGCCGTGTGCATTCGGCCTTATGCACCTTTTGGGAACTAACCTGAGCCATTGTAGAAGCTGCCTTGCTGTAAATAATTTTGCACACATTGATGACCATTGGATCAGCTTCAGTAAAGTACTGGGAATTTATAAAGAGAAGTGGTCTCCTTATTGTGCAGACTTATCACCTATTTGCACCTTACGGTGCTGGCGTCACAAACACCAGGGACCCTTCCTCCACGGCACCTCAACCACCATCTGGCGGGAGTCCCTGGACAACAGAGTGTGCCCCGAAGGAACTGGTGTTGTCCTTCCATTCACTTCACGCCGTCCCAGGGAGAGCTGCTAACCGTGAGTCAAACTGCTACTACCCCCATTGGCCCACCATAACTCACACATATTGCCCCTGCAGCCCCGTTCACTGCACAATTGTCCTTGCAGCATTTAGAAATATGATTTACAGTAGCCACATGGACCACAGACACAATGGACAGGAGATATTCATTGACGTCTATGGGAAAGTGTTGTGGGCAAGCTCTGTGACCTCGGCAGAGGTTATTGTGCAGGGAGGGGGAATAGGTTATTACCTATGAATGATGGATTTCGAGTTGTCTATATATAGAGTTGTTCCCTTCTTTTGCTGAAGATGAGATGACTGCTGAGAAGTGATCTCTACACAACAGGAATTGTCAGCCTTACATAAGGCTCAGTGAACAAATTGAAGGATTTTAGGATCTCGGAAATGGAAAATTAAAAAAATAAAGTAAGTTGATAAATGGAGCCCTAAATACCTCGCTCTATGGTAAGCTCTGTGGAATGATTACTTTGCGGGTACAGAATGAAATCCTCAGAGCTTCTGGTCAGAATTTCACTCCAGCCTTCTCCCTGCTCATGCAGTCAGCGTTAATTTATGGCAAATACGGAGCACAATGGTTTAGTGATTATAGCCGCGAGGTTCTGACTGTGTTCTGCCGGGTCACTGAATGTCACTCCTGTACCCATACAATCAGTCCGGACTTAATTGTCTCATCTGCATGTAAATGCACAATCATAAAAGGAGAAAAGTTCAGGCTGTACAATCACTGTGCTTTTCATGAGATGTAGACTTCAGTAGCAGGTTGTATGGGTTGATGTGAATTTTTCATTGGTATAATTCTATGTACCTCCTGGGTAGTTTTTTTGTATGGAAAGTGGCATGTGTGGATTACTCGGGTCACTCGTTATGGCATAATTTGGCAAAGCTAAGGCTTCCTAAACTTTTATTCTCAAAGCTCCAAATTTTAGTATTTGGGGCTTGCAGTACCCCTGAATGCTACATCTCCATACCTTCTAACTTTAGGATATCGAGACATGCTGGGCATGCCGTACCAAATAGTGTGTGTTTCTTCTTCATGTCCTTTCTGTGATCTAAAGGGGTTCTGTTTCTGTGCTTCTACAGTATGCATGCCCCTGTCCTGTGCACTGCAGTCAGTATGGAACCGTTCCACTATACTTGCATACCTCCCAACTTTTTGGACGGTCAAAGAGGGACACTTATGGTTCATTGTATGAAAGATCCATTTGTCCTGCATATCTATACACTTCAATGGTTTTCTCTTACGAAATGCCGCAAAATTAATCTGAATATAGAAATTTCTAAAATCCTAACTGCATCAAAAAATTAAATAATTTACAAGACGGGCTCAGATATAGAGAGGAACCAGACAAACACTTTCTGGGTCAATATTGTGAATTTAATAATGCACATCTATACCTCAGATCAAAAAGAGGGACATTTATGGAGCAAAGAATGGAGAGACAGAGGGACTTGGGTCAAAAAGGGGGACTGTCCCTCCAAAAAAGGGACACCTGCGAGGTCTGCACTTGGGACATTAGGGAGGCTTCATATTCCAGAAATCCACAGCTTAAATACGAGGAGAAAGGGCTTGAGGTTTACAAGGAGCTCCTGGCATTTTACTTAAAGAGGATTTGTTAATTTTCCTAACCTAAAGGAGATATTCTCCATGAAATCACAATACTAGAGCAACTTTCTTAGAAATCTGGACCTCTGTTAGGCTACATTCACACACCGTGTAACGGCCGTTTTTAGACCCAATTGAAGTCTATAGGGCACTTCACGTGGCTGTTTTTTTAATGGCCAGTGAATAGCGGCCGTCAAAAAAATAGTAAAAATCCTATTTTGGCCATTTTCATGGCCAGGCGGTCTAATTGAAATCTATTTGACAGGAGTTCACCCATCTAATGACCTTTAAAAACGCGTACACTAGTGCAAAATGGACTTTTAGGGGTTAAAAAAAAATCAACTTGCACGTGCAGAGGCAGTCGCTCCTCTATTGATGCCGAAGGATTTGACGAAGATCCTGTGCTCCAAGCGTGATGATGTCACCATGCACTGCCAGTGATGATGCTGGGTGTGCACGGTGATGTCATCACACTGGGAGCTCAGGTCCTTCAACATCAAGAGTGGAGCACTTTAATACAACTAAGGGGCCACTATGGGGGATATTATTACTACTGAGGGCAACTATGCGGGCCATTATTACTGCTAGCTGTTAATTTATTTAAATATTTCCTGGTGGAACGACAGAGGAATGCAGTGTTCTATGAAAAGATGCTTCAGTATTATTTCATGGGGACATGCAAGTATGCACTAGAACAGATATGCCTCATAAAGGTTTGTACTGAGGTTAGAATAATCATCAGTGTTGAGCAAATTTAAGTATCCGAAGTGGACTTCGATCCGAATTTCAGGAAAAATTTGATTTTCTGCGAAGCAGAATTTTCTCGCGGTTCATGGTAACAAATAAAGATTTCGCGTGGTGTCTTTAATCAAGATGGTCAAATGGATGAGGTGATTATGTATTTTTACATTTACATTTTACATTCCAGAGTAGCCCCTGAAAGGCCCTAATTTTTATCTCAGATGCCGCAATCAGCAGTGAACACGGCCTTTATGGGGTTCAATGATGGGGGGGGCAGTGCAACCACCGTTCCCCGTCATTGCACCTGCTACATACAAAGAAATGCGTTTTGTGATGACGTTCATCACAATCGAATTTGTTTGTGAAATTCGGTGAAGCAGCTGAATTGAATTTTTCAGAACTTCACTCATCTCTAATTATTATCTATCTATATATATACAGGGAGTGCAGAATTATTAGGCAAATGAGTATTTTGACCACATCATCCTCTTTATGCATGTTGTCTTACTCCAAGCTGTATAGGCTCGAAAGCCTACTACCAATTAAGCATATTAGGTGATGTGCATCTCTGTAATGAGAAGGGGTGTGGTCTAATGACATCAACACCCTATATTAGGTGTGCATAATTATTAGGCAACTTCCTTTCCTTTGGCAAAATGGGTCAAAAGAAGGACTTGACAGGCTCAGAAAAGTCAAAAATAGTGAGATATCTTGCAGAGGGATGCAGCACTCTTAAAATTGCAAAGCTTCTGAAGCGTGATCATCGAACAATCAAGCGTTTCATTCAAAATAGTCAACAGGGTCGCAAGAAGCGTGTGGAAAAACCAAGGCGCAAAATAACTGCCCATGAACTGAGAAAAGTCAAGCGTGCAGCTGCCAAGATGCCACTTGCCACCAGTTTGGCCATATTTCAGAGCTGCAACATCACTGGAGTGCCCAAAAGCACAAGGTGTGCAATACTCAGAGACATGGCCAAGGTAAGAAAGGCTGAAAGACGACCACCACTGAACAAGACACACAAGCTGAAACGTCAAGACTGGGCCAAGAAATATCTCAAGACTGATTTTTCTAAGGTTTTATGGACTGATGAAATGAGAGTGAGTCTTGATGGGCCAGATGGATTGGCCCGTGACTGGATTGGTAAAGGGCAGAGAGCTCCAGTCCGACTCAGACGCCAGCAAGGTGGAGGTGGAGTACTGGTTTGGGCTGGTATCATCAAAGATGAGCTTGTGGGGCCTTTTCGGGTTGAGGATGGAGTCAAGCTCAACTCCCAGTCCTACTGCCAGTTTCTGGAAGACACCTTCTTCAAGCAGTGGTACAGGAAGAAGTCTGCATCCTTCAAGAAAAACATGATTTTCATGCAGGACAATGCTCCATCACACGCGTCCAAGTACTCCACAGCGTGGCTGGCAAGAAAGGGTATAAAAGAAGAAAATCTAATGACATGGCCTCCTTGTTCACCTGATCTGAACCCCATTGAGAACCTGTGGTCCATCATCAAATGTGAGATTTACAAGGAGGGAAAACAGTACACCTCTCTGAACAGTGTCTGGGAGGCTGTGGTTGCTGCTGCACGCAATGTTGATGGTGAACAGATCAAAACACTGACAGAATCCATGGATGGCAGGCTTTTGAGTGTCCTTGCAAAGAAAGGTGGCTATATTGGTCACTGATTTGTTTTTGTTTTGTTTTTGAATGTCAGAAATGTATATTTGTGAATGTTGAGATGTTATATTGGTTTCACTGGTAAAAATAAATAATTGAACTGGGTATATATTTGCTTTTTGTTAAGTTGCCTAATAATTATGCACAGTAATAGTCACCTGCACACACAGATATCCCCCTAAAATAGCTAAAACTAAAAACAAACTAAAAACTACTTCCAAAAATATTCAGCTTTGATATTAATGAGTTTTTTGGGTTCATTGAGAACATGGTTGTTGTTCAATAATAAAATTAATCCTCAAAAATACAACTTGCCTAATAATTCTGCACTCCCTGTATATATACTAGCAGAAGGACCTGACTTTGCACGGATATATTTCATCTATTTAATTTAATATATCTGTGTGTCGTTAAAAAATATCGACAGTATCCCCCATAACAGTGACCTCTACAGTTCTCCGCCCTCTTAAAGGGAACCGGTCATCAACTTGAAATCAAATGATTACATTTGTAAGATTATAAAAAAATATCTTCCACTGTTATCTTGTGATAAAGAGTGGATGGATATTGTTACAAATGGGGTAAAGTGTGTGGCTAGGAAGGCTCCGACATTGGGCAATATGTTAAGTCCGAGTCTCTATCAGGAACAAAAAGCGCAGAGGCCGGTTTGGCTTGTGAATAAAGGAAGCTATAAATGTGGCCATGGCAAGTGTATCTGCTGTGACCACACAAAAACAGATAGACATTTCAGGTCTACTGCAAACAATAAAGCAGGCATCCTCAAACTGCGGCCCTACAGCTGTTGCAAAACTACAACTCCCAGCATGCCCCAACAGCCTACAGGTATCAGCCTACAGCAGGGCATTGTGGGAGTTGTAGTTTTACAACAGCTGGAGGGCCGCAGTTTGAGGATGCCTGCAATAAAGAGTATTAGGCAACTTCCTTTCCTTTGGCAAAATGGGTCAAAAGAAGGACTTGACAGGCTCAGAAAAGTCAAAAATAGTGAGATATACAGTCATATATGAATTCCAACACTAAGTTTGCAGTATACCTGATAACATGTGAGCTGTGCAAACTGCAATATGTGGGTTGTACCACAAATGAAATAAAAACAAGGATACGAAAGCACATCTATGATGTTCCGCATTTTCAAAACCACAATGTATCTGCTGTCAGCTTATTTTTTGCGGTTATGCATGGGGGCGACACTTCTGGATTGATTGCACAAGGAATAGAAAGAGTCAGTTTCCCGGTCAGAGGAGGTGATCATAGAAGAAAACTCCTGGATTTTTCAGCTTGATTCGAGACAACCTATGGGTCTAAATAAAAGACATGACCTTATATTACATTATTAGGAGAGTTATTATTTATATTTTTTGCTGTTTTTTTTTGTGCATTTTTATATGTTGCACATTTGTGTATGGTTTCTGTTCAATTATGTATTACTTTGTTGTATGCACATAATGTTTTTTTTTTTTTTGGTTTAAAGGTGGTCAGATGTATTGATTGCACCATCTGTGCTGATTCTGGCCATGTGATCTTCTGATTACGTGGCAAGGTGTGAAAATGTAATTTATGGTGCAAACATTTGGAAGTTCAATGTGTCAGGAGGAAGGACCGCAAATTACTTATGGTCTGAAACGCGTAACTGAACTTATCCTGTGTTTAGAATATTTTAAAAAAACGCTAATAAAGCTACAATTTTCCGCTATTCTGTAGCTAGATTTTTCTTCATTTTCTAATGGCAGCATAAAGTAGAGACAGGTGAGTGGATTTCATTTATAAGTTACTAGCAGAAGGACGCGGCTTCGCACGGTGACCTTCATAGTGGCCGCCCCTTTTAACAATGACCTTCACAGTGCCCACCCCTTTAACAATGTCTTCCACAGTGCCCGCCCTTTAACAGAGACTTCCACAGTGTGCCCCCCCTTTTAAAGTGAATTTCACAGTGACCGCCCCTTTAACAGTGACTTTCACAGTGACCGACCCTTTAACAATGACTTTTACAGTGACTGCCCCTTTAACAGTGACCGCCCCTTTCACAGTGACTTTCACAGTAACCGACCCTTTAACAGTGACTTTCACAGTGACCGCCCCTTTAACAGTGACTTTTACAGTGACTTTCACAGTGGCCGCCCATTTAATAACAGTGACCTCCACTGTGCCCACCCCTTTAAAAACAGTGACCTCCACAGTGCCCGCCTTTTTAAGCAGTAAAGAAAAATGGCTGGGTTGTTATGGAAACCTGGAGTAAAACTGTGTTTATGGCAGTTGGGATTTGAAGAGAAAGATTTGCAGGCTTGAATTGGCTAATGTGGGTTATATTTTGGGAATATCTCAGGAATGGTACGTCCTAGAGAGCTGAGAGCTTTAGACCGTCCTAGAGAGCGGTCTAAAACCTTCTTGGACACCTGATGTACCTGTGTGCCAAATTTGGTGAAGATCGGTCCAGTCGTTTGGTTGCGCATAAAGAACGTCCAGACAGACAGATGTCTAGACAGACAGACAGAAACTAATTTTTATATATATAAGAGAAAAGTAAGTGGTTGCCGAGAACCAACATCACAATCATTGTGGTTGGATCTTGGCTGAGTTCCTGGTGCTTCCATTGCTCCTTTGAAGTTAAGTCTTTCCTTTCCCTTTTGTATTTTGTTTGGGTTCTGTGTGTTGCACTTCCCTATTGTTTGTATTAGGCCTGAAGGAGACTCCTGTTCGTCCTTACTTTTGGAGGAACAGGTAGTCTCGTCCCTGCCGTTAGTACCAGGGTCCTTTAGAGCTTGATAGGACTCTAGGTATTCCTGTGTATGAACTTACCTATCTTTGGGGTCTGTTCATACTGGTAGTCAGTCAGGATTTTGGTTAGGGTTTTCACTAGGAGGTGTCCATTTTCCTTCCCTAGTTCTCAGACCTGATTCCCTGTTCCCTCTTTCCCCCTTATGCTTGGTGTGGTGTTTCCCTCCCACACCAAAGTGTGACAACATGTGACCGTGTGTATTGCAGTTGGGATATGAGTGAGAGACTTGCAGGCTTCTATTGGATAATGCAGGTCATTTTTTGGGAATATCTCAGGAACAATACATCCTAGAGAACTGAGAACCCGGTCTAAAACCTTCCCAGACACCTGATGTACCTGTGTGCCAACTTTGGTGAAGATCGGTCCAGTTGTTTGGTCGCACATACAAAACAGACAGACGGAAAGACAGGCAGAAATTCATTTTTAGATATACAGTTGCAAGAAAAAGTATGTGAACCCTTGGAATGATATGGATTTCTGCACAAATTGGTCATAAAATGTGATCTGATCTTCATCTAAGTCACAACAATAGACAATCACAGTCTGCTTAAACTAATAACACACAAAGAATTAAATGTAACCATGTTTTTATTGAACACACCATGTAAACATTCACAGTGCAGGTGGAAAAAGTATGTGAACCCCTAGACTAATGACATCTCCAAGAGCTAATTGGAGTGAGGTGTCAGCCAACTGGAGTCCAATCAATGAGATGAGATTGGAGGTTGGTTACAGATTGGAGATTGGTTACAGCTGCCTTGCTCTATAAAAAACACACACCAGTTCTGGGTTTGCTTTTCACAAGAAGCATTGCCTGATGTGAATGATGCCTCACACAAAAGAGCTCTCAGAAGACCTACGATTAAGAATTGTTGACTTACATTAAGTTGGAAAGGGTTATAAAAGTATCTCCAAAAGCCTTGCTGTTCATCAGTCCACAGTAAGACAAATTGTCTATAAATGGAGAAAGTTCAGCACTGCTGCTACTCTCCCTAGGAGTGGCCGTCCTGTAAAGATGACTGCAAGAGCACAGCGCAGACTGCTCATTGAGGGGAAGAAGAATCCTAGAGTGTCAGCTAAAGACTTACAAATGTCTCTGGCATATGCTAACATCCCTGTTAGCAAATCTACGATATGTAAAACACTAAACAAGAATGGATTTCATGGGAAGATACCACAGAGGAAGCCACTGCTGTCCAAAAAAAACATTGCTGCACGTTTACAGTTTGCACAAGAGCACCTGGATGTTCCATAGCAGTACTGGCAAAATATTCTGTGGACAGATGAAACCAAAGTTGAGTTGTTTGGAAGAAACACACAACACTATGTGTGGAGAAAAAGAGGCACAGCACACCAACATCAAAACCTCATCCCAACTGTAAAGTATGGTGGTGGGGGCATCATGGTTTGGGGCTGCTTTGCTGCTTCAGGGCCTGGACGGATTGCTATAATCGAAGGAAAAATGAATTCCCAAGTTTATCAAGACATTTTGCAGGAGAACTTAAGGCCATCTGTCCACCAGCTGAAGCTCAACAGAAGATGGGTGTTGCAACAGGACAACGACCCGAAGCATAGAAGTAAATAAACAACAGAATGGCTTAAACAGAAGAAAATCCGCCTTCTGGAGTGGCCCAGTCAGAGTCCTGACCTCAACCCGATTGAGATGCTGTGGCATGACCTCAAGAAAGCGATTCACACCAGACATCCCAGGAATATTGCTGAACTGAAACAGTTCTGTAAAGAGGAATGGTCAAGAATTACTCCTGACCGTTGTGCACGTCTGATCTGCAACTACAGGAAACGTTTGGTTGAAGTTATTGCAGCCAAAGGAGGTTCAACCAGTTATTAAATCCAAGGGTTCACATACTTTTTCCACCTGCACTGTGAATGTTTACATGGTGTGTTTAATAAAAACATGGTAACATTTAATTCTTTGTGTGTCATTAGTTTAAGCAGACTGTGATTGTCTATTGTTGTAACTTAGATGAAGATCAGATCA